>NC_071506.1:83997367-84622367 GCF_027887155.1 Malaclemys terrapin pileata | reverse complement strand
CCTTCACGGCACGTATATAATATTTGCTGTACTTTTGAGTGTGTCACACTCAAGTTATTTTCCTCTTTCCAAGCTGAATATTCCCAGTTTTTGCAATCTCTTGTTGAATACGCTTCAGCCTTATCATGTCTTTAGACTTCTTCTTTGGACACCCTGAGGACTGAAACTGCCGGTCTTGGAAGAAGTTAAAAAGGGGTTATACTTCAGCAATGTGTAATACCTTCCTCTGTACTCAGTGCCAGGTTTACAATGGCTCCAGTGGCTCCATGGAGCTGGGCCCATGCTCAGAAGGGGCCCTGGCCTGCTCCACTTGCACTGCGCCCCGAGACCCCACTGGCTCCCTCCACCCACCTCCCCTGCTCCTCTCTGCCTGCCCGTCAGCTGGGTCTCACCTCTGCCCCCTGGCCCCTCCGCCCTGCTCCTCTCAGCCCCCTGGCCGGACCCCAGTGCACCTCCAGCTCTGGGCAGTCTCTGCTTCCCATCACTTGTGGGGCCCTACCTGTCTCCCCGGAGCTGAGCCACCTGGGACTGTGCAGAAGCCTGGCCAGACTCAGCCAACTGTGCGTTGGGGGAGGCGGGGAACAGCGTGGAGGGCTTGGCTGGGCCCCTCCAGGCAAGTGGGTTCTGAGGAACCCTGGCCGGGCCAGGTCCTGGCCTGGCTGATCGCATGACTCCCAAGGGGCCGGAGTGATTCCCAGCCCTGGGACCAGCCCTGGCTGTGCTGCCGGCTCTTCCCGGCAGACACAGTCCCCTCCCAGCAGTGCCGGCGAGTGCAGCCGGGAGGTAGGGCGTGGGGGGAGTGGGTCTGTGGGGAGCCAGGGGGGTGCTGGGCTGTGAAGGGGCGGGGAGGATCTGTGTGTGTTGGGGCACTAGGGAGTGGGGGTTCTGTGGGGGGTGCTGGGCAGTTGTGGTGGAGCTGTGGGCAGAGTGATGTTGTGCAGGGCACTGTGAATTTGTGGTGGGTCTGGGGGGGCCTCTGGCCATAGGGGGTCAGGGGGTGTTGGGCAGGGGAGGCTGTGTGGCATGGCATGGGTCTGCCCCCAAGGGAAAGGGACACGCTGGCAGCACAGGGCCGGGCAGGCCACTGTGCATCTGGCAACTGCTGGTTTGTAACTAGTGCTCTGCACTGGGCGAAGCAGGGCTGCCCCTGCCATGCCCCATTGCCACTGGCTGGCTCCTCGCTCCGGGGACTGGCCTCCCCGCGCCATGCTCCATTGCCTCCACGGGGGCCCACAAATATGTTTGGTGCCAGGCCCACAAAAGGCAATTCCAGCCCTGTCTGTACTGAAAAATTCCTTCTCCCCGTGGTGAGTTACATAGGAGAATGATTTCAACGAAGGTTAGATTTTAGAACTATAGTAATTCAAGGGCACATGGTGAGAAGTGAGTTTGAAACAGTCCTGAACAGGAATTGTTAAGAATGCAAAATGAGCTCTTCAGAGATTCCATAACTTGAAATTGTGGATGAGTTACTTATTTTATAAGGGGGTGCTAAGGCAAGGGAGGATTTTGATGACAAGCTGACCTTTCTGCTGGATAGGCCAGATTCTCACAGAGCCAGGATGTGCAGCAGAGAAGGTCATGAGTATTTTCAACTAGATGGGGCCCTTAGGACATGTATACACATCTCATTCTTTGTTAGTCAGATTCTATGAACGTGTGTTGTTATCCACAAACACCATTTCAAGAAGAAAAATACATATTTTAACTGAGAGAGAATACAAACCTTGTAAGTATTTTTATGTAAAATAACAGTCAACGACAGACAAGTAAGTAGCCCTTGATGACTAAATTCACAACTCACTCTAAAAATAACCAATAAACAGATGCATTTGGGGAACTTTACTAAGGCCTAACTGTTATATAGACTATATTATTTTATCATGTGTAAATTCAGGTGCTTCAGAGTTTTGTAAGTGGCATGTATCTTAATGTTTCTGTGTTTATAATTGTTTGCTGAAGCTTTACAAGCAATACTTCTAAAGGCAGCAGGGGAAACATGCAGGGATTGAACCAGGGAAATACAGAGTTGAAAGTACAGTATCAGTCTTTACAGCTTGAGATGGAGAACCAGGCTTTGTAGCTGTGGGCTGTAATTGCCGTGCATCCTGTATGGATCAGGCACAGGATGGAGGGACAGGCAGAACACACTGACCATAGTTTACACATATACCCACTAGTGCAATTGAAATAGTTTTGTGGATGCACATTTTCCAGGCCTGGCTGTTTTTGCAGACGTTTGAAAACACCTTTGAAAGTACCAAGAAGAGAAGTCCTGTTAAGGTGTGATGGCCACTGACTTAAAGCAATTCCTGCTTGGGGCCCTAGTGTGTGATTGACTTTCCTTTGTGTTGCATATGTTGTCTGAGAAGGATGACATTCCATTCATTTCAGAATTTAGATGGTGACAGTATTATCCCACCAGTGATTTTTTCTTAACTGAATTTTGATATGTCATCTTTGCTGTCTGAGAAAGAAATACTTAAGGACCTGACCCAGTGCCCACTGAAGTCCGTTGGAAAGCTCGACATTGGATTAAATTGACTTCACAAAAGCAGAGATATGATCTCAGTGATGTGTTTTTCTTATAATGCTGTTAGAACAAACGTAAATTCACTCAAAACATACAGATCAGTGTAGCAGATAATAAAGCCCTTCTTGTATAGAATTTGGATATTTGTAGGCAAATAAGTTCTGTATCTTTCATTAGGTTTAGTAGCAGATATAAATGACTTTTGCTTTAACTTTTGAATAATAAATGCCACTCTCATCTTACCTGGTATTTCAACACTGCCATGGAGAAGTTGAGAAACTCTTGCTGTATGAATTACAAATCCACATATGTACCCATTACCCGTTCGTTTTTTTTCCAGAAAATCAGAACACAGTGATATGCTCACTACCACTCGAGTGGTGTTGTTTTTAAAGAGACAGAACATGTTCACCATGGTGCAGCCTCAGCCTGAGTAATCTGTGTGGATTATGAGAATTATTTAAATGTTGAACATGGCAGCTATTAACTCTCTTCAAAAAATCACTTAGTTTTTCTTACTCCATCTAGTTAAAATAGAATTTATTATTTCAGTCTTATCAGTCTGAGGCAAGTCTAATAGATTCCCAGCCAAGCATAAGACTTAAGAGGAGGTTACCTTTCTTGCTAAATCAAGATGAGATCCCAGCCACTCAGATAAAATCAGAGAAAGCAGGTAAATGCTCCCTAAACCAAACCACCTGTGTGCTAATATGCAAAAGCTGACACCATACCATGGTATAATGAGGGGAAAATCCTTCCTAGCACCTGAGAGACTGCTGGTAGAAGCCAGAGCACAGATGTCCAGCAGTAATAAAGAAACTGCAGCAATTAACAAAATCCCAGGGAAGTGAAAGCAGGAGCCTTTAAAGGCCGCCCACCTTGGTTTCTTTATTGCTACTAGACACCTGTGCTCTGAGTGCTACCAGCAGCCTGTTGGGGTAGGAAGGATTTTTCCCTCATTGTAAATGTGCAACAGGGTTGTCATATTAAGGCAACCATTGGCTAATTGGGACATGGGGAAAGCAAGTCAGATGTGACACCAACCCTGCCTCGACTGCATGAGGCATCATAGGAAGGAGGGCTGCAATCAGTCAGGCTGACCAGGAACACAGGAGTCTCCCCTGCTGGTTCAGTAACCCCCCTTCTCCCCAACAAGCAAAGAGACTGCATTCTAGCATTTGGTGAATGTTCAGTTAGATACAAGAAGAAACGTTTGAGCTTTTAATACCCTGTTTAAGAACTAAAATGGCAAGATTTCTTTTTATTGTTACACTGATTAAATTAATAATTTCAAAGATGCACCACTGTTTCATATGTACATTCCTTCAGGTTTTGCATAAGGTCAAGACTAGTGTCTGCAGTGGACTTCTAATACGATGGGTGGGGGGGCGGGGGGAGGCTGTTAGAAAACTGTGTTTCAGCCTTGTAAATGTCCCCCGGTTCCATTTCGTGCCTTAAGATTCCACACAAGTTCAGGGCATATCCTGGTGGGTAACAAGTACGTGAAAGTGAAGGGTGCTTTTTGACAACTTGTCCAGTTACCAATTTGCAATCAATTTCTCATTAGAAAGTGAAGAAAATAAAGCAACCTGTCCATCAGGCAGTTTTAACACCAAGCTCATCTCCAAATGCCATTAGGTGGCAACTGGATCTTTATTTCTGACTCCTATCTTTACACTCTGGATTTTCTGAAATGTGCATTTGGGATTTCCTTTTTTCTTCTTCTCGTATTTGTGTATTTATGGACAGGTTGCTTACACTGGCTGTTTTGTGTTCATCATAGTAACTAAATTGTTGAATAGAATTTTTTTTCTTTTGAAGTATTGAAGTTCTCTCTTCAAGAAGCATTCTCTAAACATTTTTGCAAATTTCACATAGCTTATTTGTGCAAATGGGTGGCCAATTTAAAAAATGTCTTTTGGATGCACTTGTTATTAAAAATGCCATAGTGATTTTAGCCAGAGTAAGAGTATTAGCCCTGTTAGCCTAACCAAATTCAAATTGTGCGATTGTTTTCTGCCTACCAAAATTCTCTTGGTAGAAATACTCATTCCGATGAGATATTCTTTATTTTCTAGAACTGTTGCATATTATCACTTTCAAAAAACAAAAATTAGAATAGGAAGCCAAATATTACAAACCCTCAAAAATGTTCCTTTTACATTTTCAGTGAATCTTAAGGTCTTTTCTTATTTTTCTGAAGCAATTCACCCATCTCCATAATAAATATTCAGCCTCCCAATACTGGTGCAATAGTTGCTATCGGGATGGGTTGATGCTTTCATTCCAATGCCTTATTCTAGTACCTCTGAAGTTTAACTTAGTTTAAACAATGACTGTGGAGACTTAATTTTCTTATGCTTCATCTGATCCCAGAAATTACATTTAAAGGTATTTTATAACTAACTGGTCATTTTTAGATATCCAACTATTTAATCCTAGAGAGTTTAGAAGTAGGTTGGCAGAACTCAATTTTTATAATTTTGATGGATAATATTGATTATTTTTAACATTTTTTCTGATTTTTATCACTTTTAATGTTTATAGTTGTGCAAAATTATGTGGTTAAATCCTCTGTTTTCTATTTTATTGATTTTAAATGTTCACAGTTATGGAAATTACAGGAGGGGAGTCAGATAATTATTAAATGATAGATGTTGATATTCAAAAAGTTCAAGGTTAGTAACCATTAAAACACAAATTGTCCACATCACATTTCACACTATGCAAACTAAATATCTTTAGTTTGATTTAAATTTTCAAGCAGTGTTTTTCTTTCTTTGTTCATCTGACAGTTTTGATTATCATCGCTGGAATATGTTGTCAGTTTGTGTGTGCGCGGAGAAATTGACATTCACGATAAAAATCTAATCCTCCTAAACCTATTTATATGTTGTTTTAAGCCACAGCCAATAATAAGGCAAGTTGTAGAAAAACACATCCCCTGCAAGGGTTTCTACAGTCATTTTGCCTGACTGCCAGTGTTACAGAAGTTCAGCTGCTTCCACTCCTCTCTTGCTCCTCCTCTGTGTTGGTGCAAAAGGGTAGGAAAGCTCCCACCTCCACCATCTTTTAGTGGGCTGGACACAAACTGGCTTAGAGGAAGACATGATCCATGTCCCAAGGAGCGTACATCTAAATTAAATGTTAGCTTGATAGCAAGTATTTAAGGAGCCCTCTTTACAATTGAATAACTAAAAAAACCACAAATGTACAAACAAATGTTAGTTTTAAAATTTCTAATTTCACACACTTGCATGCTTCAAAGAGGACGACTGGGGTTTGTTTGAACAAAGGTACATATAATTCTCTGGCTTTGCACAAAAATGATACACCTGGAAGTTCATGCACAGAATGAAAGTAGATTGACTCTTAGTTTTCAAATGAAATATATAGTTGATAGGAAATGTAGCTTTTTCACTAGCTTCACAGAGTCCTGCAGCAATTCAGTGCTGTGCTTTAGCTCTGATTTCCCTGGCTTCAGTATAACACTTTGTTACAAGGTTTTAACTATTCAGTACTACAGAGAATACGTTTTTGTATGATTGGTAAAATGCTTCAAGTGGCATTAAAGAGCATCACTTGAACTCACTTTTCTCATCACCAGTGGACAATGTTTTTTAAGAAAAGGGTAATTTATTATGCAGATACATATGAATTTTATTTAACACATTTTAGTTGGCAAGATGTTTATCTTCTTGAACGTGTTTTCATGTAAAATTATTAAATCTCTTTCACCTGGAAAAGAAAATTGCATATTTGGAATCAGCAGTGTTGGTTTTTTCTGTATGGTATTTTTTATGTCTTGCACATTAATGGGTGCCTGTGTATAACCACTTCCAAGATTGTTCTGAGCCAGGTTCAATAATGTGTATAGCACCAAGCTTAAACACTTGGCTGAATTCTGCCCCCACTGTAGTCAATGGCAAAATTCCCACTAACTTCAATAGGGCCAGAATTTGTCCTTTGTGTGGGCCAAAGGTAGGACTCATTAGGAATGGAAAACAAAAGGTTTTCCTATTATATCTACCCTCTCCAGAAATTCAGACTCCTCTGATCTTTTACATACTACAGTACCTATGGAGTTAAGACCTGATCCAAAATCTTTCAAAGTCAGTTGGTCTTTTTTCATAATGAATGGAAACTGTTACCATAGTTTTCTTATAATAAATGTATCAGTATTCTATAACATTGGTGTCTGTGTGTGTAACTTTAAGTCCCAGGTTTTTGTAAGTATGAAGAATGTCTTAAGCCTCCAGGAATATGGGGTGCATGGTTTTTATTGACTTTATAAGAGAGACTTTTGAGGCTTATATAGAGTATTTTAATTATTTAGAGTACTCCTCTATTAGTGTTTTCCATTGTCTCTTCAGAACTGTAAAAATAAAAAGGCAATAGTATTAAATACTGATGATTGGAACTGGAAATAGAACAACACTTTTAATTATTCATTTGAGTATATCTCATTTCAAATTAAAATGAGGCACCCAGTCTCCATTATGTTGGAATAATGTCATCTCTTGAAGTCAGTCTGTGAGCTTGGCTGGAGGGGGAATTGGAAAGGCGGGGTGAGAAATCTGTGCAGTGGAGGGGTGACCTCAGTGGTAGCAGAGTGGATCAGACAGTTTTGGAATTGGTGAGATTGTCCAGCTCTGAGTTGTCTGCAGGGTAAAAGCTCCTTTCAGCACAGCTTTTTTATATCCTGCAGGTCAATTTAGCTGGAAGCTTATCGTGATTAGGAAGCATTAGCTGGCTAGGGTGTGAAACTGTTATGCAAGTCTGTCTGCCCGCTGACCTTACTATTCTTGAACTGGCCCAGACACTCCTGCTTGATGACAATTTCTTTGTCATAGTTGTTTCCACAAACCCAGTATCTACAATAGGCTGCAATATTTGCAAATAAGTATGTTTTGTGTGTGCTCCTTATTAGAATACTAGGACTATAAATAACCAGAGCCATCACAAGAATATCTCTTACGCACTTTGAGAATTAATAAAAGTGCAAGTGTTGATATATAAAGATACAGCTCATGTGTACTTATACTTACCTGCCACTTGCTTTCATGCAAACTATTGGTCCCATTGTGTTCCCAATTTAGAGAGGAGAAACAAAACAATGGAGTGGTTGCTAAAACACCTAGGAAATGGGAGCAGGATTCTCCTCCACTCATCCTTTGGGGTATTTATCTTTAAGACCGATTGGAGCAGAATCAGAATTAGATAAGTTAAGATGTGCATTGGATACAGCCATTATAAAGGTCCAGGTGGGGAGAGGAATTTTTTTGCCCCTTAAGGGAGACTTGACCCATTAACTTTCCATGTTCCCACCCCTGGCTTCTGTTATACAGGTAACACTGCATACTCTAACACAAATAGATAGAATTCTGATAGTTAAAATGTCTTTACGCTTCAGGGTCAGTGGAAGGCTGCACTTACATGACCACCCCCCGAGGCATAGCATCTGAGGAAGGCACAATGCCTTAAGTCATCCAGTTTTGCTGGCTGATGCAGAGAATGGGCAGGGCCATCGCCCTTACCCATTTATTTCCTACCCACTCTGAGAAGTCTAGTGCCAGATTCCTCCAGTCCTTGAGCACCAGGGGCCTTGATCCAAAGTCCACTGACGTCAGTGGAAAGATTCCCATTGACTTCAGTGGGCTTTGAATCAGACCCTAGGAGCACAAGGACTAGGATTGTGCTTAGTCTGTGTGGCAGGTGGGAAGACTTCTTGCTCTAAAACTCCCACAATCCATTCCCCCCCTCCACTGTGCAATTCTAGAAAAAGTCTATTCTGTTCTATTTAGCTTCATCTTCCATACCCATCACCATTGTGTGTGAGCACCTAACCTGTTACTCTGTTCGCAGTTTTAGATCTTTTGGCGTTGTTGACAGGCTGAAAAGAATAGAGTAATTAATTAAAAAGAGAGGATTATATATTCAAAAAGATGTTTTTGTGCTGCAGGATTAAATGTGATCATAAACTGTCACTCAAAATCCATTCTGAGATTAAAAGTGTATTGTGCAGTGAAATGAGATCACAGAAGGACTAGGGTGTGGAGAAGAGCTGGATGTTGATTTTGCAGTGCAGTAACAGGTTCAACTTTTCCCAGCTGTGATTTGTCAACTGATTGCACATCCAAACAAAGCTGATGGATTTTCATGTAAATTTAATTATGATTTCATTAAAAGCACTCTGTTTGTGGCACTCTGTGTTCCATTTCATACATTACTAATTGCTGAGGATGAGATTCAGTTGTTGAAATGCTTATGAAAATTTTTGAAAAACGTTTTCATTAGCTGTACCTTTTAAAAAGTGGTGAAAAAGTGTTTTCAACAAAAATTCATGAAAAAAGTCTGCTTTCCTTGGAAATTTTTGATCTTTTGACAAAAAAATTAACATTCAAAAACTGAAAAGGTTTTGGTTTTCAGCTGAAATATTTGAGCTAAAACCCAAAATATTTCAATTCACATATGCTGCCATAGAGGCCTCATGGGAATTGTAGTTTGGGTGCCTCATGTCCCAATTCTTCACTGTGGGACAGGTTCCCCAGCCAAACTACATCTCCCATAATGTACCAAAGCCAGGGACTCTTGTGATGCATCACCAAGAGGCGATACCATTGTGCATCATGGGAGATGTACCCCAAGCATAGAGCCCAACTTATAGAGGAGAATGGAAGCATGAAGAACCAAAAGTACAACTCCCATGAGGCCCTGTGGTGGCACTTCCATTTCAAAGCATTTTGTTTTATGGCCAAAATGTTTAGGGGTTTTTTTGCAAAAAAAAAAAAAAAAAAAAAAAGTCAATAGAAAATTGACATTTTGTTTCCTTTTTGATATTTTCTGTAGGAGAAAATAAATTTTCCAACCAGCTGTCGTTTTCACCTTGCTAGTAGATTATTCAGGCAATGGGAAATTGTTTTGATCAAACAGAAATCAATTTTCAGCAAATTGAAAAATATTAAAAAAAGTGTCAAACAAAACATTTCATGTCTACAAAATCAAAATATTTTTTCATTTTGATCATTTTTAAATGATTTTGATTGTTTATCAATAAACGAAAGGAAGCTTTTCAACAAAAAGTCAGTTCAAACCAAAAAAAATAAAAGATTTAATTTCCAAAATATCAAAGTGAAATGTTTGTTTTCAGAATTATTTTTAGTTTAGTTTTTTTTCTGCAGCCACAATGATTTGGCAAAATCAGCATGAGTTTGCTGAATATTTCAGTATAGCTGAATCTGCAGTTTTTGCCAAAAAACGTTTCAGCCAAAACATTTCACCCAGCTCCAATAAGGAGTCAGGCTGTGTGAAAGCCTTGCCTAGAGCTCTGAATCCTTAGTTTTACAAATTGATAAATTAAGTGATTTACCAGTGAGTCAGTATCAAGGAAGGAAACTCAAGGTTCCTGACTCCCAATTCTGGATCCTATCCACCAGACCATTATAGGAAAAAGTTGGTGTTTTCAATCCATTAATCTGTGTAGGTTTGATATATATTTTGTTCATTCTTAAATATAAATCTCATGTACTCAATAAATCTTTGTACTAAACCGGGGGAGGGGGGAGAGAGGGGAAGGTTCAGAGTAGTGGCTAATGTTACAGTAAATGTTTTGAATAAAACCTTTATGCATTCAGGGAATTCTTCAAATATTATAAAATATTGGGTGAAACCCTGGTCCCATTGAAATAAATGGGAGTTTTGCCATTGACTTCATTGAGTCAGGATTTCATCTGTTGTTTCTGGAGTGAGTAATCTGACCTGTTAGTCTAAACAGAATACTGTCAATTGGCAGTTTGAGAAACTTTGAGGGTGCAGATACCCACTAAACATGGAATTCAACAAATGTAAACAGATTGGGCCAGATCCTCAGCACATGTAAATCAGTACAGCTCCACTGAAGTCTATGAAGCTGCTGTCAGAATCCTGGGCAAAGCTAGGCAGGACTAGTGGCAGGAGCTTGGGATTCCAGGACTGAAACTAGAGATCAGAGCCAGTATCAAGGTCAAGAGTCAAGCTGCAAGTCAGGTCAGAGTCAGGAGTTAAGCCAAGGGTCAGAGGCAGAGTCAGGAATCAGGCCAAGAGTCAGTACCAGGTATGAGGGTCCGTGTTGGAGTTCCACCGGTGAATCAAAAGTCAGAATCCAAGCCAGAGTGGAGGTCAGTACCAGGAGTTCAGGAACAAAGAAACAGTACAGTCATGGCAGCTAACTAGGAGCCACATCATTGCCTGGACACTTCCTGGTATGCCCCTGGGGTTTATATAGGGCCAAGGAGCTAATCAGGGATCACTAAGACCACTGTCAGTCTGGTCACTTTAGCTGGAACTTCCTGTGGCATTGAACCTCTGCAAATTGTGAGTCTCGAAGAGTGACTAGGTTATAGCTGCTGGTGGGTGGTAATATGAGGATGTTGGTTGCCTAGTAGCCCTGCAGGCCCAGGTTCTAGTCTCACTGATCCTTACAGCTGTGCAAATATAATACTACTGAGGAGCTGTCCTACCGTTTTCTCCAATTTTTTTTACTAAAAAAACCAAAGCTGCTTGATCATGTGTGCAGGGGACCATTCAGACTGGTGCAGTGTCCCCGTATAACTGACTGGATAAGAAAGAAAGCTGAGTGAGGTATGGAAAGCTCATTCCTACTGTACCTTGATTGATCTTATGTTTGTTTTCTAGGCCAAAGGTAAAGCAAACTTACGCTGTGGGCAAAAATTCTCAGGAAGGCATATATTGTTGGTTATAGTCAAACCGAGACACTAGCAGTTTGCCCTGAAGTTTTGTTCTGAATAGCTGGTTTTGCGAGAAATGAGTTATCTCTGAATAAACGAAAATACAGTTCAGCCTCAATTTTCCCAAATGCCATTTTATTAAAGGCAGTGGTTGTATTAAATCTGAATTCCTAACAGTGCTAGACTCTGAAATGGTCTTCCCATAGCTTGAGCCGATTGAAATTGAACTGAAAGCAGCATGTACTAAGAATATACTGGAGGGCCAAGGAGCTAAACAGGGATAACTAAGACTACTGTCAGTCTAAGACCACTGTCCAGAATATACTTTCTATTCTATTTCCCTGGCAAGGGAATGAACAACATGAAAAGCTGTGTGAAGTTTAGCACCTTTGCTTCATGGGGGTTTCAGTCTGGCTCACCATTATTGCTGGTTTCACTTGCAGTTTCACATCTGTGCAAACCCAGAAAAAATCAAAGCGAAATTTGGACAAAATGAGCCAAGGTCACTTAATAGGAATAGTATTTGAAAGGGTGCAGTTCAGAAGTTAGGAGATTCTTGTTTTACATTTGATCTTCTAACAGGTTGCCCCCTTCATTGAGCTTTCCTCAGCTGTCTCAAACACAGATAACCATGGCACAGGTATCTTATCAGGTGCACTGTAAACTTAAACCCTAAAGGCTTGAAAAACAGAAGGCTTTCTAACTGGAAGGTATTCTGACAACAGTTTTCATATGAAAACAAAATACTCTGAAATGGTCTTCCCATAGCTTGAGCTAGCTTTTAGACATGAAAGAGCTAGGAAATCTGAATCATTTTATGGTTTTGCCCTCTCATATGTCTGATTTTTTTGCATTCAAGAATATAGAAGCTGTTTTTTAAAAAAACTGAGGCTAGAGTAAACTGAAAGCAAAAATGGCATTTACTATGTACTGCATAGTACTGCAAGTCCGTCTGTCCCGTAGCAAAGTCCTGAACCTAAGCCGGGCACAGTAAGCTTAGTGGAAAAATCTTTGCCTGACTCCAAAAGGATGGCTAACTTCTGTGATTTCATTTAGAATAGAAGTACCAAGAAATGAAAGACAGTGTCTGGATTGCAATAAAGTCTTGCCCATTACTGTATTAAGCCACCATGTCACTTGAAATTTCAAGTGTGCAGAGGCTTCCTGTCTATTGCAACTTTAAGAGAAAGTGACTAGGTCCTATGCTAAACACTAGAGGTTTATTTTTTCCTGTCTGCCCTTTGATATAGTGTGAGTGGCACTTCAAAATGTGTCAAAAGTTGTTTTACCTCAGGAGTGGGCACTGACTGAGAAATCCGGTGATCATAGCAACTTTACAAATTTAAACAGAATAGCACTTCCTTTTCATATGAAATTCTAGCTCCATACCACTTCTTAGCATGGGTTTTCTTCATTTTGGTGTGCTTTAAAGCACTTAATGTTTCTCCTTTGGGAAAAGCATCATCTATTATTTATCTGTAGCCTCAAGCGGCTTCTTTACATGTTTCTTTCTAATGCAGCCTGCACTGTTTCAGCAGGAGAGCAAGTTTTATAAAACATAAGGGTGTTCATTAAGATGTTGTGAAAATGACATTTGTCTTTTTGTACAGATTTATTACAGATTGTTATTTTTCTAGTGCTTGATTCTCATTTTACTTTGCATATAGTAAAATCAGTATACAGTGATTTAAGAGTGCAAATTTGGAAATGCTTCCTCATGCTTTTGTTAATGTGCTTGTTTCCCTTTCTTATACTTGTAAAATGAAACAAACACATCTCATGTGACTTGTAATGAATCGGGCAGGCCCTGGCAATGTAGATGAGTACACGGAAAAGAGTTTTAGCTGCAGTATAAGCTTGTCACATCATAGCCTGGAAATAACATTTTGTAGGAAGGATTTTCTTTCTGTTTTCACGGAGGCCTCAAATGAAAAACATGCCAGTACTGCAGTATATCTGTCATAGATTGGGAATGTTTGTGCAGGTGTTGGTCCTGCTGGGAAAAAAGTTAAGTGGGTTCTATTGACTGAGGCTTGATCTACACTAGAGGCCTGGTCTACATTACAGGGTTAGGTTGAATTTAGCCGCATTAGGTCGATTTTAAAATGAATGCATCCACACAACCAACCCATTTCCATCGACTTAAAGGGCTCTTAAAATCGACTTCTGTACTCCTCCCCCGACGAAGGGATTAGTGCTAAAATCGACCTTGTTGGGTCGAATTTGGGGTAGTGCTGACGCAAATCGACAGTACTGGTCTTCGGGAGCTATCCCAGAGTGCTCCAATGTGACCGTTCTGGACAGCACTTTGAACTTCGATGCACTAGCCAGGTACACAGGAAAAGCTCCAGGAACTTTTGAATTTAATTTCATGTTTGGTTAGCGTGGCAAACTCAGCAGCACAGGTGACCATGCAGTCCCCCCAGAATCATAAAGCATAGAATGTTTCTACGCTCCCCCTATCATCTCCGTCCCTGAGGTTATCGCAGATTAGAAGGCGATGACATGTTTTCCGAGCTCATGCAGTCCTCCCGCACTGATAGGGCACAGCTTAATGCATGGAAGCATTCTGTGGCAGAGGCCAGGAAAGAATTAAGTGAGCGTGAAGAGCCGAGGCAGGACACGATGCTCAGGAAAGCCAGCAAGAGCACAGACCCCCGCTGCATCCACTGTATAACTGCCTACCCTCCTCCCCATGTTCCATAGCTTCCTCACCCAGATGCCCAAGAATGCGGGGGGGAGGCTCCGGGCACCCAGCCACTCCACTCCAGAGGATGGCCCAAGCAACAGAAGGCGGTCATTCAAACAGTATGATTTTTAGTGTGGCTACAATAAGCAATATGGCCGTGGCCTTCCCTCCTCCCCCAGCTCTCCTGGGCTACATTGTCCTTTCTCATTTTTTTTTAATTAATAAAGAATGCATGGTTTCAAAACAATAGTTACTTTATTTCAAAGGGGGGAGGGTGGTTGGCTTACAGGGAACTAAAATCAACAAAGGGGGCGGGTTTGCATCAAGGAAAAATACACACAACTGTCACACCGTAGCCTGGCCAGTCATGAAACTGGTTTTTAAAAGCCTCTCTGATGTGCAGCGCACCTTGCTGTGCTCTTCTAATCGCCCTGGTGTCTGGCTGCTCAAAATTGGATGTCAGGTGATTTGCCTCAACCTCCCACCCCACCATAAATGTCTTCCCCCTTACTCTCACAGATATTATGGAGCACACAGCAAGCAGCAGTAACAATGGGAATGTTGATTGCACTGAGGTCTGACCTAGTCAGCAAACAGCGCCAGCGAGCTTTTAAAGTGTGTGACGGTGAGATGAGTGGGCTCCATGCTTGCCGTGCTATGGCGTCTGCATGGGTAACCCAGGAAAAAAGGCGCGAAACGCTTGTCAGCTGTTGCTGTCATGGAGGGAGGGGCGACTGATGACATGTACCCAAAACCATCCACGACAATGTTTTTGCCCCATCAGGCATTGGGAGCTTAACCCAGAATTCCGGGTGGGCGGCGGAGACTGCGGGAACTGTGGGATAGCTACCCACTGTGCACCGCTCTGTAAGAAGATGCTAGCCAAGGTAGTGAGCACGCACTCCGCTGACTTAATGCGCTTAGTGGGGACACACACAATCGACTGTATAAAATCGATTTCTAAAAATCGACTTCTATAAAATCGATTTAATTTCGTAGTGTAGACATACCCAGAGTTAGGTCAATGTAAGGCAGCTTAAATTGACCTACTTATGTCAGTGTACACACAATAGCCTTCCCCCCCGCCGCTGTAAGAGCCCTACTACACCAACATCCTAACTCCATCTCCATGAGAAGCATAAGGCTTATGTCACTGTAGTTAGGGCAACGCAGTGTCCGTGTAGACGCTGCATTACTTACAGTAGCTGTATCTGGGTGGTGTAATGAGTGTAATGTTGGCTGTAATTCTTGTCAATTTCATGGTTCCATGCTTGGCTTCACCAACAGAAGGAGGACAGTGTGGACATGAACCACCGCAGTAATTACTGCAGTGGTTGTAAGTTAACCTAATATAGGTCGACTTATCTGTCTACTGTAGACATGCCCTTAGTGAGGCAAGAGGCTCATTATGCCACTCAGATACCACTCAAAGGAAAGTGAGGATGGCTGACTAGATAGAGATGATCTAGACTGTGGGCTGAGCAGTTATGAGGTAGGAACACTAAGAACAGCTAATCCTGAAGAAAAGGCAAGTAGACTTGGCAGGCAACTAGCTATTTTTTTATTTCTAAAAATGGGTAGTATAATTATAATATAAAATACACTATACATCATATATAATAATATACACACATCTGGTGTGGTGATAGGCATATGACCATCATGGACCTTTACTGCATGACTTGTACTCTACTTGCTAATCTATCTCTACCAGGTCTGCCTCCAATTTTCCAAAATTGAATAGCTTCAGATAGCCACCATTTCTTTAATTAACTTGCTAGAGAAATATTTCCTCCTTCCCCCTTGTATATGAATTTTCTCCCCAAATTAACACAGAGTCAAAGTCCAGAATGGGTCATAGTCAGTCTAACATGATTGACAGGTTTAACTTCTGCTCTCTTGTGCTGCTGCTTCAGCATCAGTAATGAGATCTCTGTCATTGTAAAGATGAGATTTACAGTTTAAAAATCTCTTGCTTCCAGACCTGGAAGCTTCTTAGATATCAGACTTTAAAGTTGGGACATTTTTAGGAGGTTTCAAAAGTTTTATTTACTTACTTTCCCTTTTCTCTTGGTACTGTACAGCTGAACTTGTACTAACTAAGGCACCTAGGTTTACAGGTGGAGGAACACAACAAAAAAGAGTCTCAATAAAATTATTTCAAATGCGAAAAGAATTTCTAAAATAGTTTTCCCCCTGTGAGATTTTCCCCCCTGTAAAATGCATTGCATACAGTGTGAATGATGGCTTGGTGTAGTATAAAAGATTTTAGAAGGAACTGAGTATGTGTAGTTTGGAAAAGAGGAGATTAAGGGGGGACATGATAGCGATCTTCAAATACTTGAAATGTTGCTATAAAAAATGGAGAAAAGTTGTTCTCTCTTGCCACATAGAGCAGAACAAGAGGCAATGGATTCAAACTACTGCATAGCAGATTTAGATTAAATCTCGGCAAAAACTTCCTAACTGTAAGAACAGTAGGACAATGGAACAGTCTGCCTTGGGAGGTTGTGGAAGTGCCTTCACTGGAGATTTTCAAAAGGAGGCTGGGTAACCACCTGCCTTGGATGGTTTAGACACAACAAATCCTGCATCTTGGCAGGGGGCTAGACTCTATGACCCTTGCAGTCCTTTCTAACCCTATGGTTCTGTGATTTGGTCCATGCTTGTTTGGGGGGAGCTTACATAATTCACTCATGGTTTTGCTGCTCATGAGCAAGTATAATGCAAACTTTTCAGTTTATTAATAAAGCCATACCATAATCTCACTCACACATATAGACAGACACAAACATACACTGCATTTTATATTTGAGAAATTATTGTGGCTACACACACACATCTACACAAAATATCTAAAAATGAAGGTCCGTTTTGCTATTACTAATTTAGTTCCTGTTGTACGGATAACATGCTTTAAAATGTTACGTTGTCAAAAATGTATGTCGGTTCAGTAAGGCGAATACAATTTTGAATGCACTACATGAGAAATTGTGACCTTTTAAAAAATATATCCATAAAACTATGAAAATGTTTATCATTTTGCTCTGAGCTATTTAGAGTATAATGCTTTTTTTGTTTTACAAATATGATTGTGTGATTTTCTTTAAAATGTGCAATCGTGGTAAGTTCAGCCAGCTAAATCAACTATCTGTAATGCATCTTTTTGTTTCAATGATATTTTAATTGAGGGTATATTTTCAAGGCCAGTGAAATGTTTGTCTTTCTGGCAGCTTCTAGCTCAATACATGGATTCATCATGTGGACAAAGTATCATTTAGTTAAAGTGCACTTCAGTGCCAGAACCAAGAATTATTTCCCATCAGCTTCCATTCTAATTGGGTTTTAGTGTTATAAAACAATGTGCAATCCAATTAAATTATTCTGTAACAAGTGTTAGAAGGGTGCTGCTTAAAGACCTACAGTAAATGTAGGCAGATGTTCAGTGATTAAGGATCTCAGCTTTCATCCAGTGAAATATTTTGATATTTTTGTGTATGCGCGCACCTGTTGGAAATGCAGAAGTACAGTCTCAGAGATATCCATCAGTAAGAGAATATATTATGACAATGACATTGTGCAAGTTAAAGTAATTTTGTAAATGTAGATGACTAAAGACCTTGCTGCTAATCGTGGGGATTTTGTCTGTTCCTTTTTCCCCCGCTCATTCTTCAGAGAACCCTCAGAGAATTTGGCAGATTCAGAACCTTGGACAGAGCGGGAGAGAGAATGGCTGTAATAAACAGTGTCTGCAAAAGAAAGATGCCCAGAATGAACACACAGCCTGCTAAAATAGTAGGCTGGGTATTCAGCCTTAATAAGACAAGGGATTCTATGAGCGCTAAAGGATTTGTGAGCAGTGGATGTTGTGCAGTAATTGCCTCAAATTGATAAGTAATGTTCAGTTCCGTTGGTTGGTTGGCTGAGAGATTTAGAGTGCATAATATTAATTCCAGAGTACTGATGCTCTTTAGATATTGAAATTGAATGTTCAAAAGATGCTTTCAAAATTATTAATTTTCTAATTAAGGGGAAAATATCCCAGCAAGTCTCTATTAGTTGGTGAAGGCCCACTGCTGCTTTTCAGTAAATTCTTTAGCAAGGCATGAAAATTAAAAGTTAAATACTGCATTAGGTTTTCTAGCAGGTCTTGATAAGGGTTATTTTCAGAACTGATGCTTAATTTGGTGACTTTTGGCATTCACGAAAGTGAGACATAATGACTGTCATGTATTTTAAATCTATGGGGTTTATTTGTAAATAGGTACAATTTCAAGAGCAACTAAGTGACTTAGGAGCATAAGTCCCATTGATTTTCACTGGATTTTAGGTTCCTGTGTCACTTAGATGCTTCTGAAAATGTTACCCCCCCCCCAAATTACCTATATTACAGATATAGCACTGATTCCCATTTGCCTTCTAACTTGCTAATACTTCTGCTATATGTATTGTTATGGCGGGCGTCACCAGGAGGTGGTACTACGCATAGTCTTCCAAGGTCTTTTTCTTAGCATGTGAGCAATTGTACAGTCTTTGTTATGTAAGGTGCTGGGTAGAGGAAGCTGTGGCTTGGCAGAGGGGAGATAGCATTTGATTATGTTTTCATTAATCATTTTAAAAGTTTGGGCATGATTGTGCCTTGTCCTGCATGCCCATGCAGGTAATAAGGGGTTGTAAGGTGCCTCCGTACTCTCCTACAGCACTGCAGATATTGTATTGCAGGTAACAGTGTAAGGGAAGAAGCAGCCTCTGCAGAACTGCTGCTTCCCCTCCCATGCTGGTGAATGGGAAGAGAGTAGGTGAGAGTGGGAACAGGTGGAGCCTTGGGCTGTCTCTGGGGCCATCTCCCACCACCAAGGGAAGGGGAAACTGGGAGACAGATTGACTGTGAGTCACAATCTCCTTCACAGGCTGTTCCTGATGCAGCACAACAATGCCACAATTCAGCCCTTTATTTAAAATTGAATTTATCCTGCTAGAGATGGGCCTGAGCTGCAAAGTTGGGAAATGAAGATGAGCATTCCATTACTCCAGATATATCAAGGTCAACACCTTGGAGTCTCTTGCTTACAACATTTATTTCACACAGTATGTCATGCCACAACACTAAGCCACACAGAAATTTGAAGTTATATATGTTTCTAGTGAGTCCATTTCTCTCTGCCATTGTTATCCCACGAACAGTTCCTGTCATAGCATTATCCTCCATAATGGCAACTATGGCATCATCTATCTTCTCATTATGCACCATTAAAGTCATTTGTTCCGTATGGCTAATGTCAGGTGTGCAGTCCAGAATAACAGAGTAATATCTTGCTGACTTCAGATCTGCCACAATCTTCTGTTTGACTTTTGTTGCCAGTAACTGTATGATCTCATTTTGAATTGTTTTTCCAAGGTAGTGGTGTCTGTACATTTCTTGGGTGGTGACTCTTCTTAGATGCTCCCGGATTACAGCATCAAACTCAGCCATCAGCTCCACAATTTTAAGGAAGTTTCCATTGTTTGGCACATACAGCTGATCTGAAGTCCCACGCAAGTGCTAGGTTTTGGGGAGCAAGCATTCTCACAATGGCAATGAGCATTTTCAGAACATTTTGCATCAGTAAAGAGTCTCTCTGATGCAATCTTCTGTTGATGCTGATCATCTATGGTGGCCTTTAACCTTAGTCTCATCTCAAGCTCTTTCCCCTCTGGAAAGAGCTCTCTGGTTATTTGCTGCCTTCTCATGGCATTCCAGATTTCTAGCCAGGTTTTTCCAGTCCTTTGTTCCTGTAGAACCCAATGTGGCTGGAACATTAGATTGGAAGAGTTTGCAACAAAAACAGTATGCAGCAGTCTGGGTTTTTGAGTACATAAGCCATGACCTCTCCACTTTGTCCCCATTGGGGATTTCACGCCAGTAATATGTTGGATGGAAACTTCTATTTTCATTGTCTTTGGGGAACATAAAGTTTTTCACTTGCTGTGGCCCATGCAGTACAAGGAAGTCCCTCAGGCTACTGCTCAAGTGGGTCCACAGTCCTGGATCATCTAGACTTAAGGAACTAAACTCAGCAGAAGCGGTTTATTGCACCTCCACCACACTCTTCTCTGAGCTACACTTTTCTTCAGGAATGTGCATGGTTACATCCATTTGAGATGGAGATATGGATGCTGCAGTAGCTGCCAGGTCACCTGCACTCTGACTAACTGGAAGATCAGGCATCTCCTCACCACTCACGTCCTCACTGGGGCCGGGAGGCTCACCGTGAACATTTGTGTCTATGTATTTCAGGAGAGCTCCTTCCTGCTTAGATAGAAAAGCATCCTTTGCTTGCTTTCTTTTTCTGAATGCTGCCCCAGAGGGGCGTTTTCTTCTTTCACTCATGACTATTGTTCTGTGCCAGCTATAGTGGCTCTCAACACTCAGTTGAAGGGGACAAATTAGCAGGTTGGTAGCAGGGCCTGAGTGAAGGAAGATATCAGCGTCTTAAGGGCCTAACTGGCACCTGCTACTTCAGTTGACTGCCTGTTCTCCTCAAGTGGGTTCAGGGAAGCAGCAGGAAACAGGAAGCTCCCTGAGAAGTTGGTGTTAATCAGTTCAGGTTCCTGGGGGTGCTACAGAGGTACATAAGAGGATCCTCCTCCCTCTCCCTGCAGCTCCTGCTGCTTTGTTATTCCCTCTCACCTTTTCTCCTGCCTGCCTGTTATGTCTCTTGTGCCCTCTTTCCTCCAGCACAGCACTCCACCATCTCTATGCATCTAGAGCAGAGAGAATACATATGCACCAGCAGCAGACAATTTTCTACACTCTGGGTCCTAGTGGTGCACTCCCTTCCCCCACACACACAGTCTGGCACCTGAGGGGGCTGCCTCAGTTCGCCTCATGGTGAGGCCAGCCCTGCCCACAGGTTTTGAAATCGATACAAATGTACTAACAATTTTTCATTCTTAACATAAATAACATTCTCACACCAATCAGTATTTATACAATGAAAAGCTTTACTTCCCTGCCTCGCAGATCCAATCCTGGGAGGTGCTGAGCCCCACTACCTGGCAAACTGAAGTTGTTGGGGGTAAAGGTGCTCACTGCTCCCAATCACATCAGTGTGAGAGTTGCGGGGGCTCAGTGATGCCAGGATCAGGGCTTTAGCTGAAAGCTGAAGGTTAATATGGGGACACACTGAAGAGAGTGAAAGGTAGATTTCAGAGAGTGACTTGCATAAAAATTATATTCTGCTGAAACTCAAATTCAAATCCTACAGGCAGATTAAGAGCACAGGAGTTACAAAGGTTTTGGGATTTACAGCCATACAATGCACATTTCTTCGTGTAGTTGAATTTTAATATTGTGCTGGAGGGATGTTGGTGGCTACTAATAAATAGGTCTTTGATCTATAGGTAAACACATACATCCCTGAAACTGATAGGCATGCTAGCCACCTTTCATTGAGGCCAAATCAAAGAAGCATTTGAGCTTATTTATGGAGCAAGGTAACTGAAACAATAGAGAAGCCACTGCCCAAGGCACAGAGTCACATGAGAAGGCATGAGCAAGAACTCACTCAGGGACAATGAGGGGTTTGCTTGGGACTGATGGGAAGAGCAGGGGTGGCAGCATTGACTGATAGAGCGGTGTGTGTCAGAAGTAAAAGCGAGCAGATAGTGTGAGTTTGGCCCTGGGAGGAAGCCAAGAGAGCTTCTTTTGGGAAGAATGATGGCTGGAGAGGCAGGCATGGAAACTGTGAGCAAGCAAACTGCCTGCTGTTGTTTTTCCCTACAGAGAAACAGGATTCCAGGTACGTTGTTTGTAAATAAACAGGATTGCACCAAAGAAATATCTGACTCTATCATCAGTGTCTCTTCCTAACAGAAACAAACCAACAAGGCCCTGAATATTGCCTAACCGCTCCGGCAACAATATGCAGCAGTTCTAAAGTCTATAAGGCTGGAGTCTCATTTATACTAAGGAACTATACTGGTCTAACAATGTGTAGGTGGTCTTAAAATGGATATACTGCCAGAGGGGTATAAAGGGACCTTAGCATAAATGAGAATCCCACCCTATAGTGCTACAATATTAAGTTACAGTGAATTTAAATAACAGAAAACAGTACTAGTTTTCTGCCCTTTTACTGATTTATTGCTATTAGACAGCTAATTGCAATCTGGCTGAGTCCTAACCTGTGTGGATACAGTTTGATACCTTCAGGACTCTGAGGCTTCATTAGCTTATCATTTTCTAAATTATTTTACATTCCCAATTATACCATTATGGCCATTTAGTCTCCTGAGTGATCTAACTGCCTAAAAATCCATTAAGCAAAAGGACCTTGCGGAGTGCCTGTATGTTATGAGTCACAAGCCTGTAACTGCTGTAGGGGCCCAAACACGCCTTCTGAGTGAAAAAACTTGCTGGAAGGGATCCTGTGAGAGGAAAACTCCATGAATGCCTCCCAATTGTTTGTATGTGCGGTGGAAAGATATTATGTCCCCTTAGAACAACCAAGGAGTTCTGCTCTAAGAAACTATGAATCCCTTTCTGAGGACCATTTACACCAGCTCTGTGGCCAATTGTCCTTTCTCTGGTACTCAGCCAGGGCTTTCTCTACCAGCTAGTGTGCCCGTCCAGGAAGTCAGGTGGGGAGTATGCAGTGCAAAAATGTGAAAGCTAACACAGCCATAGGCTGCTGGATTGTGTGTGTGTGTGTATTCTGCACAGCACTGGATGGAAAATTCCCTTCTGGACTTGCCCATATTTCCTCTGGTGCCCCAGCCTGACCCCCTCTCTAACAACAGATCCCTGACTGAAGAGTGTTTAGTGGCATGTAAATAGCTAACCCTCCTCCATGAGCAAAGAATGAGATTCACATATGGGTGGTCCCCTCTATGCATCTCAGGGGAATGATCAGGTCCAAAAAGTGTGCCTATATTCATGTATAATTTGATTTCTTGAAACATAGTTCTCCTTTTAGGAAAAAAGAGTTGAATCTGATAACTAACCTAGAAAACTCACTGGCCATTCAGATTCCTTGTTTTATCCTCCCAGTTTAAAAAGGAAATTTAGATTAATGTATTTTAGGGACTATACCAGATTGGTGCAGTTAGCCAATAAACCGTCTGTACTGCCATCAAGTCACCACCAAGAGCTCCCCTAATCAAAAATCCAGCTTCAGACCCTCACGAGTACAGCTGGGTGGCTAATCCATACCAGAGAATCTATCAGACAAATCTCACCTTTCTTCGTGAATTTTCCAAGGACAGTTTGTGAATTTCTAAAACATATTCTTTGTTCGACAAATAATTTCTTTAGCTAACTCTTTGTCTTTAGATTATTTGTGACTAGTTCGTTGTGTGTATCTGATCAAAAAAACCATGCCAGTTCACATTTCCTTTAGATTTGAGTTTCAACTGATTTAATGGCTCATCCTGCGATAGAGTGGCTAAGAAGGAGAATCTGATATCTTTTCTTGAAACAATGCAAACATTACTTAATGGACTGAATCTGTGCATGGGGGAGGGGAAGTAGTTTCTTCAGGTCAAGAGCACAATCAACAGCCATTTTAACCAACTTGTATAAATACAGTGGATTCAAGCATTTTTTCAAAATGTTTACAATAAACTAATAAAAAATGCATGAAATAGATTTGCATGAGTAAAGGCTGAAAGCATCATAAAGAAAGTTTTGTGTCCAAGCATTCAAGGTTAGAATTATCACTCCAATAGAGAACTCCCAGATTGCAATACAGAGACACCATTAGGAGAGAGCAACGGACACAGAAAGGAGTTTATATCTCCTTCCATTCCAAGTTCAGATGACTTAAAACCAACAAATCATATGTTGTTTTTTTCTATCAGTTACCATCTGTGTTTTGGATTTTAAGTTTCCCTGAACAAAAGAAAACAAAACATTTGGTGCCCCAAAATGAGTAGAGAGGTGGTCTTCAAAAAAGATATTTTTCCCATTGTGGTTTGCACCACCATTTAGTCTAATTATCCCTATCATCTCACTCTTCATATTGTGATTTTTTTTTCCGGAGGAAAGCAAATATAAGCATTTCTCTTCAAGAAAAAAGAACTAAGTTGGAAATGATACAAAAAGCAGCACTGGCCGTCAGTACACTTACAAAAGCTTGTTGGCAACAAAATAAGACACAAAGAGACATTTAAAATCTAATCAATTTGAAAAAAAAACTAACTCAATTTTTAGGTTGTACTCCTGTCTTTGATCCCACTGCCAATTCATATTAGCTTTTTGTGAACATTTGTGCTAGCAATCTGATAAGAATTACATTCACCTAGTCAGAGAAAAGAATGATGATGAAGATGGTGTTTGTTTTTTTTTCTACTCAGAAATAAGAATTGCAGCTCAGATTTCAAACAGCAAAACTAAAAATAAACTACCTTCCTGAAAAATTGTCAAAAACTTTCATGTTGTGAATAGATTCAAGACCATCACAATCTGTCTGTGGACATTCGAAGAACAAAAAGGTGAAATTATTCATATAAATGGTTTGTTATGAATTACACATCTGTTTCTAATAACTAAGCATGTACTTTATTTCTATTTGACTTGTACAATGTTTGATACTAGAGTGTCTGGCTCAAGAAGTGTACATGTGAAAGACAATCTATGCTGGAAGACCCCGAGAACTGTTAAAAGGTTTTGTTTTTGTTTTTAATTCAGATGGTCTTGTTTGGTGGTTGTTGTTTTTTAATTATGATGGCCCATATGGGGGGATAATTGTTGTAGAAGGAGTGGATTTTCAGGATGGGTAACAAGGAAGAAAGTAGGACGCCTCCGGGACACTGAGCTAAGAAAGTTTGGTGGGGGAGTGGCACTATATGTGAAAGAAAGCATAGAGTCAAATATAGCAAAAATCTTAAATGAATCAGACTTTACCATAGAATCTCTATGTATTGATATTCCATGCTTAAATAATAAGAATATAGCCATGGGAATATACTACTGACCGCCTGCCCAGGATGGTGGCAGTGATTGTGAATTACTCAGGGAGATAAGAGGCTACAAAAAACAGAAAACCTAATAATAATGGGGAATTTCAACTATCCTCATATTGACTGGCTAATTGTCACCTCAGGATGGGATGCAGAGAGGAAATTTCTAGACATCATTAGTGATTACTTCTTGGAGCAGCTAGTCCTGGCACCCACAAGAGGAAAAGCAGTTCTTGATCAAGGCCTTGGCTACACTCGCGGATTCACAGCGCTGCCGCGACAGCACTGTGAAGCGCGAGTGTAGTCACGCTGCCAGCGCTGCGAGAGCTCTCTCGCAGCGCTGCAAGTACTCCACCTCTCCAAGGGGAATAGCTTGCAGCGCTGCGAGAGAGCGTGCAGCGCTGCAGGTGCTGATTACACTGGCACTTTACAGCGCTGCGCTCGCTGCGCTCAGGGGGGTGTTTTTTCACACCCCTGAGCGCAGCAAGTGCAGCGCTGTGAATTGCCAGTGTAGCCAAGGCCTTAGTCTGTAGACTAGTAGAACACAAGATCTAGTCCAAGAGGTGAATGCAGCTAAACTGCTAAGTAAGAGTGACCATAATACAATTCAATTTAATATCCCTTGATGTGGGGGATATACCAAAGAAGACCACCAAAGTAGCATTTAACTTCAAAAGAGGAACTACACAAAAATGAAGACACTAGTTAAACGGAAGTTAAAAGAAACGGTGACAATGGAGAAATGCTTGCAAGCTGCATGGAAACTATTTAAAAACACCATAATAGAGGCTTAAACTAAATGTATACTCCCAAATAAAAACAAACAAAACTGTAAGAGGACCAGAAAAATGCCACAATGGCTAAACAGAGTAAAAGAGATGAATAGAGACAAAAATTGGAAGTCAAATCTTACTGAAAAAGTAGAAAGGAACATAAACTCTGACGAGTAAAGTGTAAAAGTATAACTAGGAAGGCCAAAAAAGAATTGAGAATAACTAGCAAAAGACCCAAAAAACTAAGAGCAAAATTTATTTTAAGTACATCAGAAGTAGGAAGCCTGCCAAATAGTCAGGGTGGCCACTTGACAATCGAGGTGCTAAAGGAGCATTTAAGAAAGACAAGGCCGTAGCAGAGAAGATAAAATAATTCTTTGCATTGGTCTTCACTGCAAAGGATGTGAGGAAGATTCCCACTCCTGTGCCATTCTTTTTAGGTGACAGAACTAAGGAACTGTCTGGGTCCATTTGGTGGCCTGCTCCTTGACCACCTGGGTCCCGGCCTCATGCTGGGCCCAATCAGTCTTGTTTCTTTATGTGTAACCGGCTCGGCGACGGTCTGGGTCCTGATCTCCTGCTGCCTCCGCCACCTCTTGTGGGTGGCCCAATGGCTGGTCAGCCATTATTCCTGCGGCCTCCACGTTGTCCAGTTTTGCCTCCTTCGGCCACCCCTCAGTTCCCTCCTAAGGTGGCCCGGTGTATGGCAGTCCCAGCAGGCTCCCTGCCCCTTTGCTGCCCTGAGCCCCGGCTTCTTCTGTTGGTCCTTCTCAGAGACAGCCTTCTCTGGGCTGCCCTAGGTCAGGCTCCTTGAGGCTGGGCACTCCCTCCATAGATGCCCCCGCCGCCCACAGGCCCATCACCTTCATTGCCTCCTGACTTCCCTCGCCAGGTGGCCTCTCTTCTGGGCTTGTCCCTTCCCCCATTCTGGGTGAGGCTCCCTGCCCCCATCCCAGTAGGGACAATCCACCCTTACATGTCCATGCCGCCCACAGGCGTAACAAGCCCTGCGCTCCCCCACCGGCCTCCTGGCCCAGGCTCTGGGCTTCTCCCACCGGTCTCAGCAGTCTCTCTGGAACTCCCTCTGTGGGAGTTTCACCAGGGCCCGCTGCTCCTCTGCCAGCTGCCCCAACTGTGCCTGTAAGGCCCACTGTACCTCCCATTGTCTCTCCTGGTTCTCCTGGACCACACAGAGCAAGGTCTCACGCCTCTCCTGTGTTCCATCAGTCCCCTTCTGTCGGGGCCCTGGAACTGGATCCCAGCCAGGAATGGCACAAGAGCCTTCAGCAAAGAACATCTCTGTATATGCTGGGTCCATTGTCCCCTCCTCCTCTACTCGGCAGTAGTCCCAGTCCTATCCCTGCCCCTTGTATCAGGGGTGACCATCTATGCCCACAGTCTCCACCACATGTAGCAAAGACTCACCACTGCAGCGCCTCCTGCTGGTCGTCTTGGGAATTAGCTCTTCAGCCTCAGAGCACCCTCTACTGGCTGGTGTCTTGCCTGCCTCAGACCCTGTGTCCCTCCCGGACCCCGGTGCCCTTTACCTTGGGGTTCTGCCCCACAGTACCACCACACTCTAGGTCTCTCCTCCCAGGGGAATCCCCAACCCTCTATTCCCAACTTGCCTCAGTGGCTACTGCCAGTCATCATCTAGCCCCCGCTCCCTGGGGCAGACTGCAGTCTGTAATGACCAGTCATCATTGGCCGGGGTTGGACCAGCTGCCTCTGCCTAACCCCAGGCTGTACCTGTGCAACCCCAGTACCTGCTTTGGCCTTTAGCAAGGCCTGCAGCCTGGAGATTTGCCAGGCTGGAGCTCCCCAGCTCTTCTTGCCTTTTCCCAGCACTGCTCTACTCCCGGTATCCTGAGCTCCCAGGCAGCCAGGTCCTTCTCTATCCACAGCTAGAGAGACTTACCCAGCTCTTCCCTGAGCCCTTATAACAGGGCTAGGTGTGGCCTGATTGGGGTGTGACCCCAGCTGTGGCTGCCTCCCCAATCAGCCCAGCCTTCCTCCACCAGAGCGGGGTAACTGCCCAGCTACAGGTGTCAATAAAGGTGTTTTGGAACAGATTGATAAACAGTGATAAGTCACCAAAACCAGATGGTATTCATCCAAGAGTTCTGAAAGAAAACAAATATGAAATTGCAGAACTACTAACTATGGTATGTAACCTATCACTTAAATCAGTCTATGTACCAGATGACTGGAAGATGGATAATGTGATGCCAGATTTTAAAAAAGGCTCCAGAGGTGATCCGAGCAATTACAGGCCAGTAGGCTTAACTTCAGTACCAGGCAAATTGGTTGAAACTGTAGTAAAGATCAGAATGATCTGACACATAGATGAACGTGATTCTTTGGAGAAGAATCAACATGGTTTTTGTAAAGTGAAATCATGCCTTACCAATCTATTAAAATTCTTTGAGGGTGTCAACAAGCATATGGAAAGGGTAATCCAATGGGTATAGTGTAATTGGACTTTCCGAAAGCCTTTGACAATATCCCACACCAAAGGCTCTTAAGCAAAGTAAGCAGTCATGGGATAAGAGGGAAAGTCCACTCATGGGTCAATAACTGGTTAAAAGATAGGAAACAAAGGGTAGGAATAAATGGTCAGTTTTCACAGTGGAGAGAAGTAAATAGCAGAGTTCCCCACAGAGATCTGTATTGGGACCAGTGCTGTTCAACATATTGATAAATGATCTTGAAAAAGGGTGAACAGTGAGGTGGCAAAGTTCGCAGACAACACAGAGTTACTCAAGATAGTTAAGTTCAAAGCAGACTGCAAAGAGTCACAAAGGGAACTGACAATACTGGGTCACCATGCAACAAAATGGCAGATGAAATTAATTGTTGATCATTGCAAAGTAATGCATGTAGGAAAACATAATCCCAACTATACATACAAAATGATGGGGGTCTAAATTAACTGTTACCCACTCAAGAAAGAGATCTTGGAATATTATGATTAGTTGTATGAAAACATCTGCTCAATGTGCAGTGGCAGTGAAAAAAGCTAACAATGTTAGGATCCATTAGGAAAGGGATAGATAATAAGAGGAAATATAATGCCGTTATATAAATCCATGGTATACCCACACCTTGAATACTGCATGCTGTTCTTGTCACCCTATCTCAAAAAAGATACACTAGAAATGGGAAATGTACAGAGCGAGGCAAACAAAAATGATTAGGGCCTGGAACAGCTTCCATATGAGGAGAGATGAAAAAGACTGGGTCTGTTCATCTTGGAAAAGAGGCTAAGGGGAGATATGATAGAGATCTGTAAAATCATGACTGATGTGGAGAAAGTGAATAAGGGGTCACCCAATGAAATTAATATCAATGTAAAACAAACAAAAAGAAGTATTTCTTCACACAACACACAGTCAGCCTGTGGAACTCTTTGCCAGGGGATGTTGTGAAGGCCAAAACTATAACTGAGTTCAAAAAAGAATTAGGTAAGCTCATGGAGGATAGGTTCATCAGTGGCTGTTAGCCAAGATGGCCAGGGATGCAAACCCATGCTCTGGGTGTCCCTAAGCCTCAGACTGCCAGATGCTGTTTCTGGATGACAGGGATGGATCTCTTGATAATTGTACTGTTCTGTTCATTCCCTTTGATGCATCTGGCATTGGCCACTGTCGGAAGACAGGATACTGGTCTAGATGGACCTTGGTCTGACCTAGTATAGCCGTTCTTATGTACTTATAAACGAAGGAAGAAAACATTGCACAGCAATTCTGGTCACAGTACAGTCAGTCTCAGTATTGCAGTAGTGGACATCTGCTTTAGTGCATATGCTTTGCAAAATATCAATGATCTATTGCAAAGAACATAGGAAAGGGTAGTATGAGAAAGAGATGCTTCCATTAGGGGCTTGGTATTGAGTCCTTATTGTACGTAACTAAAAATAATAATTATTAATTACAAAGAATCCAAACTTCCTTTGATTATGGATTATGAACAGAATTTGAATTTAAGAAATTAGAGGCCAAATTACCAGCCCAGTTCAAATCAGCCCTTCACATTTGCAGGTACAGATAATGGTGGTTGCAAAATTGCACCCCAAATCACTTATTTGCGATTGCAGTATGCATTTGCAAAAATGGGTATGAGTAGCAGAGAATCTCAGCCTAAGCACAGCTGTCCTGTGAACAGACCCATTAGTAGTTTTATATTTCTCAGAAACATTTTATTTAGCTGATGTTACAAAAAACATGTTGACTAATGATTTCATTAGTTTCTCATCTCCATCAAATTTGGCAAGCTTCAGAATATGTGGAACAGATGATATTTCTGGAGATGAAAGGTGCTGGAGCAAGTATCTGAAGAAAGAAGATAGTGAACTGAATAAACAGGAGGAGGTAGTGAAAGTGATGGCAGAGAAGTCAGAAAAAAAAGTCAGTGCGTGCACTCCCACTCTGTGATTGTTTCCTATTGTTTTGTTTTGTTAAATTATGCTAGATTGCCTGCAAGTTTGATCCATGTGTCTTGTGGCTGGTAAAAGAACAGCTGGGAAGTTTGGGGCTAATTATTAATGAGATTGAGTAAATACTTCTCTTGGTGAATGCAGGGTGCCAGCTGCCTGTAAACAAATAGTGGAAAGGCCCATAATTCAAGAAAACATTTTGGGCTATTAATAACCTGGAGGAAGTGTGTCCTAGTGGATAGAATACTGGACTGGGACTCAGCAGACTGGGATTCCAGTCCCATCTCACCCACTGGCTACTTAGTGATGTTGGGCAAGTCCTATCACCACTCTGTGCCTCAGTTTCCCCATTTTTGTTATCTGTGGGTGATGATTTACTCCTAATAATGGACACAAGTAAAATGCCTCTACTGGATTTGTCAGATTGCTGATACTGTTGACCATATAGTTTTGTTTATACACTTTGAAGTCTTGTGGGAGTGGATGGAAAAAGCACTCAGAAGGTTTGTTCCTGCTGTTGAGAGGTTCTCAAGGATAGTAATGAGCACTTCCTGCTCCTTTGCTAAACTCTGGCAAGAATTTTTACAGGTTTCCATGCCTCCTGTTTACTATGTACTGTTCAGTGTGTATTCACAACCACTAAAGGAGATGTTGGTTTACAGCATCACTCATGGCTAGCACTCAGGTCTACATCTCCTTTTCACTGAGCATAGTTACTGTAGTTTCTGTGCTTTCCAAGTGTTGACAGAGATGGGGAAGTAGATGAGAGCATGCTGGTCACATAAGATGGAGGCAATGCTCCGGCCTATATTATTGCAATGTTCTGCACTTGGGGCTACCTTTGAAAAGGATTTGAATGTTTAATTTAAATAGAGAGGTGAGTCACAGTCTCCATTTAACTCAAGTTCTCTATGATCTGCACTCGTTATTAGAGCTGTGCCAATCACTGATTATTATTTTTTTTTGGTTCACTGACAAGAAATTAGAAAAAATATCATTTTGGGTCAGATGAAATGCTTCATTTGACCCGAAATGAAACATTTTGTTTCAGGCATTTTTAACTGTTTACATTTCTAAAAAAAATATTGGGAACCAAGGACTAGATTCACAAGGGGACTCAGGTGCCATTCACAGAATGGAGGTGGTGCCACCCCCTTTATGCCAGATAGCCCAGTAGCTAGATCACTCATCCAGGAAGTAGGAGACCCAGGTTCAAATCCACACTTCAGAGCAGTCTTGAACCCAGGTGTTCCCCCTCTTAAATGAGTGTCCTAACCACAAGGTGGATAGTCTGTGCTTTGGTTTTCTCAACCTCTCCTTTTGATATAATTTATCACTGAGAAAATAATGTATTTGATGAAATTGTTTTTTCTTCTCATGGAATATCCCTGAGCAGGTTGCTTTTGTTATTAGAGTGTATTCAGAAAAAAAAAATCAGTATTTTATTCTATGGAATGTCTGTGAATATTGGACTTTTGAACTGTGTGCTTAGTGGTGATTGGCTAGATATGTCACCTGACATTGTTTTGTTTCCTGATTGAATGAGAAGGGAAAAGTACTTCCTACACAAATAACTGTGTATGCCAATTTAAAATTCAGTTTCTATGAATACTTACACATGCAATTTTAAAATTTGCTTTCAATAAGTTTGCCAGTAAAATTTTATTGCTCATATAGTCAAAGAAAGATAACACAAAAGGTATAGGAACTGTAACCCAGAGAATTTATTTAAAAATTATAACCAAATATTCACAGAAAATGTTTTGCATTATTCAACCAATATCAATTTAATGTTTAGGTATATTAGGTACAATATTTAACAGAATTAAAATCAATTGAAATAATATTGGATGACGTACAAAATGCAACTATTTTTAATAAGATTTGTTAAAAATATTAAGAAAGGAAATGGGTATAGGAGATGCTTCCATTTGGGGAAACAGTCTTCGCAGTATGGGGTCGTCTACCCTGGGAAATTAGAGTGTGTTACAACACAACTCTGAGATGACATGATGACTAACCCAACGTTAAACACTCAGGACCCAATTCTCATTTATATCACAGTTAAATATAAAAATAATATATAAACGGAGATATCCTATCTCCTAGAACTGGAAGGGACCTTAAAAGGTCATTGAGTCCAGCCCCCTACCTTCACTAGCAGGACCAAGTACTGATTTTGCCCCAGATCCCTAAGTGGCCCCCTCTAGGATTGAACTCACAACCCTGGGTTTAGTAGGCCAATGCTCAAACCACTGAGCTATCCCTCCCCCAAGGGAGTACCTGTACCTGTACCTGTATTTCCTCTTAGTGGTCCAGCATGGGCAAACCACTCTTAGGCTTCCAGCTCCCTAGCTGTTGCCTCTCTTGAGTGGAGGCCTGCATCTCTCTCCCTTCTGACAGGGGTATTTCCAGGCTGTACCGTTCCCTGCCTTCACTGTGTATTTCCCAACAAAGACAGTCTGCCTAAGCAGAGCTGCTTGCTTTCTCTTCAGAGACTGAGAAGAGTGATTGCTACAGATATGCTACCACAATTTTTTTCATAAAGTAAAAGCATCACAGAAAAAACATACTAAAAACAATAAAAGAACCTTCACTTATGCTAATAAGCTTGCCAGAATTCACCTCAACCCTAACATGGATTCTGGCAGGATCAACCCTGCCTGGTGAGTCCTTGTGGTTATCCGTTCATCACAACTTCAACTCAGAACAAGCACACTCATGAAAAAGTTTAGTCCGCTCTTTATACAGATGAGGGGTCTTTGATCTGGAGTTTCCAGAAGCAGGTAGTTAGTACACAATGGGTCTCTCTCCCCAGGGCATCTCTTCAAAAGGTTGGCTTCAGAAGGGAGAATTTGCATTCCCTTCACCTCAAATTATTTCCTAAGGAAATTCACTTCGCACATATTGTTTCAAAAAGATCTTGGGACTTCCTTATCCCTTCCAGAGATTGTATTAATATTTTTTCCTGCTAAAGAAGTTCCATACAATCTCCCAATAATACGTAAACATTTGTATTTGTAATACAATGAACTCCAAAGATGCTAAATTCAAATAAGTAAAGTTTAATTTAATTCAATAAGGTTTGGCCAGGGTGGAACAATTTACATTAAAGACCTTTTTGCACCACTTTGACAATGTGAAGAATCCTTAAAGAGGTGGGAAGGTGTAATTTGTGTCCTCTCTAAGGCCCGTTTATACTTCCAGAGCAATATAAAAATATCTTAGTGTAAATGAAAATAAGGTCCTGAAAGTAGATGTGAACTGTCAAAAAGAAGAATTTTTCAGAATGTTATGAGCATGTAAAAGGTTATAATAAACTCGTTACAGTGTTTACCAAATAAACATGACTGTCCTGACCACTCTTTTATTTATATAATACAACCATATTGGCATAACAGACTTGGAATACGTGAACCAGATTTTCAAAACTGGTGTCTAATTTGTACCCATAAAAATTGCATTTATATATTTTGCTAAATTTATGCTTAAAGATTTCTATGCACACAGACTGGGTACTAGGCATATATGCACCTGTTTGTGCAAGCCATTACTAATGGGGTTTTACAAGCAACGGTGCATGTGCAAATTTTGCAAGCACAGTTCGGGTTCCCATATTTGAAATTTTGGCCTCGCATAATTATTTACCTGGTCTATAGATGATAAAAGGAATGTTTCCTGATACATGTTTTATTTTACTTAACAGCATTACTTAGATTGTATGAAATTATTCATGTTCAGTTTTTAGTTAAATTTAAACCCTAGTAAATGCATTAATCCAAGGTGCAGTAGATCCATTTAATAATTGTAGGTGAATCTCTGTAAATATTCTTTTAATGAAAACATGTGGCAAGTGTTTAAGTGTTGGCCTATTGAAAAGCAATGAATGGTTTTCCACTTTAACCTAACACAATACATTTCTGGTTTCAAAGGAACATATGAAACATATATAAAATCACTTAGATAAGTCAGGTATGAAGAATAGTGAGAAACTTACTATATTTAGTGGAACCAATGAAGAGAAGGCAGAGGGTGAGCAGTGCTCCTTTATTAAAGATAGATGTGCCATAGATGATCTGAGATAAAGAGCAGTACTGTCTCAAGAGCATTTCTTTATATTTATTGAAAAGGTACTTCATTTAAGATAAGAAAGAACATATTTGGCTCATAATGTTTTCACTGTTGCAGTTACGGTGCTGCTCACTTAAGCATCACTTAGGAAAATAAGTAATGCATCTACGTTGTAACTGGCAAGATTCTCTTCTTCAAGACACCTCCAGCTGATTATTAATATTTAAAGAGTTCTTGATCAAATCCTCCTTGTGCACTGTATGTCAGTCAGTGCAAAGGAAACTGAATTAAAATGCCAAAAAATGGAATACAGAGGCTAAAAATGTATTCTCAAGCATTTCCATATTCAGTTGCAAGGCTGTTATGAACATTTTGGCCCCAAAACTACAAACACTTAAGCATATGCATTACTATTCTGTTGTGAGTAGTTCCATTAGCTGTTATGAAACTACTTGTGTGTGTAAAGTTATTCGTGTGTAAGTGTTTGCAGGATTGGGGCATCTTGAGGACTATATGGCTGTATGCTAACAACGAGTAATTGATTGAACTTGTACCATTTTATATTTTTCTACTTCTTATTTGTAATGGACCAAGATATTTCATTGATATCATAACTGCATTATTACCACCAAATTTATCAAATGGGTTGTCAGCTAGCAACCTGTCCTAAAAATCCCAAAAATATTATGGGTCAGACACAGATGCATAGGAAGGAAATTTTGCTGTATTAATTTTTTCCTTTAATTTCCCCCTAAACAAATATAGGAAACTGTACCAAATGGCGTTTTGTGATGTGGATAATGTCATTGAAGAACAAGTTGGGATTTATTTCTTGAGAGGTGAAAGACTAGGTCATTTATCAACTGTGCCATCCCCCTTCATGGTTCTTATACAGACCTGGGATTAATATTTTGCCAAGGAAATTGAACTTTGAAGCGTGCTGGTAACAATTCCACAATGTTTTATTTTTTCCTTCCAAGATGTGCATATGCAGCTTCCTGTTAAGGGTTCTGGTAATGTCTTTCCTATACTAAGGAGTACTCCAACTGCCTATACAGATAATTGAAAGCGCTGTGTACACATATTAATACATCACAGCCTGCATTAATTGTGATAAAAATAAAACCCTCTGCAGTGTTGGCTCTACACAGGGTCTGTGCAGCACTGTCAGTATTATTCATTCTACAGACGGCAAGGATTTCCTGTTTCACACATCGTTTCATAATCTCAGATGTGCAATCATATGTCACATGTACAGCACTTCTCACAGGGAAGCACTGAAGAAACACTTTGATGCACTAGATAGCAATCTGTAGTGGAGGACAGCAGTTTTTACTAGCACTTGCCACAGTGCAAGGCCCTTCTTACTTGAGTCCAGTGAGCCATTCACAATGGAGATATTTTTCCACTGACACAGATCCAGACTGTATTTGCATGAACCATGCTTCCCCACTGTAGGTTGATGGCATAAAGCCTAATCTATCCATATGCTCATGTGTGCTCTGGAATTGCAGAGGCATGGTGACAAATTGGCAATTACTACTGTTCCTGTGGGCGTCACTGAGCTATTGCTGATTTCCTTCATCTCTTATAATGTGTGATGTTCTGGGAAGTTATGCACATTCTGTTTCTTCGTGCTGCACAGGGAGCTGAACTCCAAGAAGTTAAGAAATATGGCCCATGACCCACTGTTTCATGTACAGGTCAATTACATCTCAAGGGACAATACTGCTATTTTAATAGTAGGAAAAGTTTTTCTAGAGTGGTTTAACCCTGCCATACAATGCTGCTGAGCACCAGCATGAGTTTCACAGATAATGGGACATGTGTGGCTAAAGCCACTGCACTGCTTTGAAAAATCTTGTGGAAAAAAATCTATGTGGAAAACATCCATCACCATTTAATGTGCTTTCGAAAATACATTGGGTGCTTTTGAAAATCTCCCTCTTAACTGTTGGCAAATGTTAATATTTAGCACACTGCCATATCTGAGGTACCACAGCTATTTCCTGTTCTTAGCAAAGGGAAATAGCAGCAGTACCTCAGATACTGTGTACTGTGGTGTCTTTAATATTGGTAAAAAACTGCCTTCTTAATGGGCATCTTTTGGGGCGGAGTGGGGGGGGAGGGAGTTCTTCATGTCTGTCTGTAAAGTACCTACTACTCTTTCAGCAGTATGTAAATATTTAATAATAATACAGAATAATTCATAATTTAATAGTGTTTAAATCCAGAAGGGACCATTAGATCATCTAGTCCAACCTCCTGTATCTCCCAGGTCATTATTTTTCATCCAGATACCCATGTATTAACCCCAAAAATTTTAGTTAGACTAAAACATTTTAATCCTCAGAAAACTAAACTGTGTGCCACAGGGAGAGAACAGAAGAGACCGAGGTACCCCCAGCGCTCATTGCCACTACAATGGCAGGGAATTGATTAGGTGAGATATGCCCAGATGATTTTAGCAGCCTAAGCATGACAGAGGAAGGGGAAAAACCACCAATATGCCAGCCAATCTGACCTGGGGGAAAATTCCTTCCCAAACCCAAATCTGTTGATCAGTGTGTCCCTGAGCATGTGAGTAAGACACTCCAGCCAGGCATCCAGAAAGAGAATTAATAATAAATGGTATTAAAAAGCTATAATATTCCTGTTGATATAGGTAATAATAAGACTTGGCATTCTGTAGCATATTTCATCCCATTTGTGGTGCCTAATCCATCTTCATATCTGTTTACATTCAAGCGCTGTTGAATTTTGCATTATTCAAAAATGAATAGGCAAGTTGACAGTGAGATTTTTAAAGGCTGATATGATCATCTGAAACTAAAGATTGTACCAAATATATTCATGGTATGATCATATGATCATTTCTACCCTTAAAAAAAAAAAAGTCTAGCACATTCTAGTTCAGTAATAGTGAGCTAGATTTTAGTTATTCATCACTTTGGCAGCCCAAAATACAGTAGGATTCAATAAGAGACTGTGAAACGGTTGTTTATTTGAAATCCTGTTGAATATTTCATATTAGAGCTATCAATAAGCTTACTGGACAGCAGAGTAGTCTTGCTAGCCTGGATGATTTGTGCAGACAGACGCTGAGAAAATCATACATTGTGGAGTTTAGTTAGTTCTGAAAACTAGGCTGTCACTAAATATTTAACAGAGAAATCTTCAATGAATAACTTGTAAGGAAAGTCAGATAATTGTCCTAATTCTGCCAATTGTTCTAACTAGTCATTAGAAGGGGTTTAAAATAGAGATCTTTTACCAAAATTATCTCTGATGTTTCCATTGAAGTCACTGGAGTTATGTCATGGATGGCCCATTATTGTAATAATACTATTCAGTGCATGTTTATTTTGACTGCATGGGAAATTAATCTCCATTTTGGCTGTTAGTACAATTTTAAAAACTGTTTTTAGATAGTGGTCCAAATCCTGCTCTCTGATATGCATATACATATCACCCAGGAGGGGAATAGTCTTTTTTTGTCCAGAGGCACCAACCTATAAAAAGGGGAAAATATATTACTGCGTTTTGCTTACATTTAAAAATCTTTGAGCAGAGGCCAAACTTGATACATTTGAGCTCCAAAATGAAGATTTCAGAGTTGAGAGTGTGAAAATATCATTTATAAACAAACATGAGAATGACCTTTTTATGGAAACTGTTTTGTAATCTTTATACAATGGAGGCTACCTAGACTTGCTATAATAGCTAAGCGTTCATTTAAGTTAGTGGGAGTCTTTCCATTGACTTCACTGGGTTTTAGATCAGGCCCTTAAACATCTTATCAAAGGAAGTCAAATTTCAAAGCTTCTTAATACAATACATTCTACTCCGTGATGTTTTTGTATTTACAAAATAAACACACAGAAAGAAAATATAAGGACTCGGGGACAGCTGATATTCCCACTATGCCATTGGGAGACCATGCAGAGGCACAGCCAGGAAGCCTAAAAAGAGTAGGTGCTGCAGGAAGTACCACCCAAGCGGCCCAAGTGACAGTACCTGCGACACTCTGCCAAGCACCCTTTTAAACCTCAGGGGTTGCTCTAGGAAGTTGTCTGGGCAACCACACAGCCGCCCGAGGTAAACGCTGCCCAGCCTGAGCCCGCACCCAACCCCCCTGCCCCAGCCCAGAGCCTGCACCCCACACTCAAACTCCTTCCCAGAGCCTGCACTCCGCACCTCTGCCCCAGCCCAGAGCCCACACCCCATGCCCAAACTCCCTCCCAGAGTCCTCACCCTGCCCCAGCCTGGTGAAAGTGAGAGAGGAGAACAAGCGAGGGAGGGGGGATGGAGTGAGCGGGGCCTCAGAGAAGGGGTGGGATGGGGGCGTGGCCTCAGAGCAAGGGGCAGGGCAAGAGTGTTTGGGTTTGTGCAATTAGACAGTTGACAACCCTACCTCCAACTCCTGCCCAGTGACTCTTGTCTCTGGTGGGCAGACCTCAGCCCAGCTGTGACTTCTAAGCCAGACTGCCTACACCCTGATCCCTTACAGAAAGAGACATAGATATAATTTGTTTGTAATTGTCATAATACAACAGAAATTCTCCTTCCAATTTATTGTTTCATCTAATGACACACTCAGCAATGCCACATGTCAAAGCAGCAGTCACTAAATAAATTTCTGGTTTAAGTTAACTTCTTGTTTGTTCCTTTAGACTAGTTGATATCAGCGTGCAGTCCTCCTGTCATTGATGAATTGATTTAAAGACTTGTCATAAATCAGAATACAAAAACATTACAGGTAATAACACAAGTATATTTATTGTCATAACATAAAATAATACTTAACACATCTTTTTTATTATCAGGAATCTCATTGGTAGTCTTCAAAGGCTTTTTGGTAATGGTCTGAGATCACCCTCATCACTATTATGTTAAGACCGTAGAAGTCTCTTTTAGACCACAATATAATGGAATTAAACCAGCATTAAGGGTCTCAACAGATTTCAGAGTAACAGCCGTGTTAGTCTGTATCCGCAAAAAGAAGAACAGGAGTACTTGTGGCACCTTAGAGACTAACAAATTTATTAGAGCATAAGCTTTCGTGGACTACAGCCCACTTCTTCGGATGCATATAGAATGGAACATATAATGAGGAGATATATATACACACATACAGAGAGCATAAACAGGTGGGAGTTGTCTTACTAACTCTGAGAGGCCAATTAATTAAGAGAAAAAAAAAAAAAAAAAAAACTTTTGAAGTGATAATCAAGCTAGCCGAGTACAGACAGTGTGATAAGAAGTGTGAGAGTACTTACAAGGGGAGATAGTCAACGTTTGTAATGGCTCAGCCATTCCCAGTCCTTATTCAAACCGGAGTTGATTGTGTCTAGTTTGCATATCAATTCTAGCTCTGCAGTCTCTCTTTGGAGTCTGTTTTTGAAGTTTTTCTGTTGTAATATAGCCACCCGCAGGTCTGTCACTGAATGACCAGACAGGTTAAAGTGTTCTCCCACTGGTTTTTGAGTATTTTGATTCCTGATGTCAGATTTGTGTCCATTAATTCTTTTGCGTAGAGACTGTCCGGTTTGGCCAATGTACATGGCAGAGGGGCATTGCTGGCACATGATGGCATAGATCACATTGGTAGATGTGCAGGTGAACGAGCCCCTGATGGAATGGCTGATGTGATTAGGTCCTATGATGATGTCACTTGAATAGATATGTGGACAGAGTTGGCATCGGGGTTTGTTACAAGGATAGGTTCCTGGGTTAGTGGTTTTGTTCAGTGATGTGTGGTTGCTGGTGAGTATTTGCTTTAGGTTGGGGGGTTGTCTGTAAGCGAGATCTTGGGAGACAGACCTGTCCTCGCTTACAGACAACCCCCCAACCTAAAGCAAATACTCACCAGCAACCACACATCACTGAACAAAACCACTAACCCAGGAACCTATCCTTGTAACAAACCCCGATGCCAACTCTGTCCACATATCTATTCAAGTGACATCATCATAGGACCTAATCACATCAGCCATTCCATCAGGGGCTCGTTCACCTGCACATCTACCAATGTGATCTATGCCATCATGTGCCAGCAATGCCCCTCTGCCATGTACATTGGCCAAACCGGACAGTCTCTACGCAAAAGAATTAATGGACACAAATCTGACATCAGGAATCAAAATACTCAAAAACCAGTGGGAGAACACTTTAACCTGTCTGGTCATTCAGTGACAGACCTGCGGGTGGCTATATTACAACAGAAAAACTTCAAAAACAGACTCCAAAGAGAGACTGCAGAGCTAGAATTGATATGCAAACTAGACACAATCAACTCCGGTTTGAATAAGGACTGGGAATGGCTGAGCCATTACAAACGTTGACTATCTCCCCTTGTAAGTACTCTCACACTTCTTATCACACTGTCTGTACTCGGCTAGCTTGATTATCACTTCAAAAGTTTTTTTTTTTTTTTTTCTCTTAATTAATTGGCCTCTCAGAGTTAGTAAGACAACTCCCACCTGTTTATGCTCTCTGTATGTGTGTATATATATCTCCTCATTATATGTTCCATTCTATATGCATCCGAAGAAGTGGGCTGTAGTCCACGAAAGCTTATGCTCTAATAAATTTGTTAGTCTCTAAGGTGCCACAAGTACTCCTGGTCTCAACAGAGTTTTCTTCTGTCTATTTATTCTGGCAGAAATCAGCAATCCTTTTCTTTTGATAACAACTCTTTCCCAGATTCTGTCCCAAACCTCCTGCCCAGATGCCCTTGACCTATCATTCACTTTTCAGCTGGGAGAGGAGATGAATGACTTTTTTGAAAGCTATTATGAACATGACTGTGTAATCATCCGGCAATGAATGCAGCCTAAAAAAATCCTGTAATCTCCTTTCTCCCTGAGGGAGACTGGAGTCACCCCTTCTTAGCATTGTACATCTCCACTAATATAAAAAATACCAGGATAGACTGACATTACTTAGGTGTTCTGATTTAAGGCAACATTTTCAATAGCTTATATGATGCATGTGAGTTTGTGTATTTTAAATTTCCCTATGCACGGTGCTTTACAGAACTGTCTAATGGATATTGTGAGGTAAAATAATAGGCCTTTGCCCCACCCTACCTCTCAGCCATATTTCTCTCTGAATCTGCATTCTGAACCCGAAGCATAAAGGAAGGATGAGATCTGATAAAAGATATACATGTATCCCAGTATACTTATGAGTGGCTCAGTACAGTCAAACTGAGCAAGAAGTATAGAAACTCTGTGTACAGTGGCCGAATTCTCTGCTGCTGTTGTTGCTATGGCTCCATTGAAGTCCATGGAATTGTGTCAGTTTACAGCACTAGAGATTTTGTCCCATTATGTCTTTCCTTCATTTCTTTCTGTAGCTATTTTTATATTCACCTACTTCAGACTAACAAGGGGAGTGAGGGGTGGTTTAATCACTAGTAGAAATAAATTCTGGCTTACTTTCATTTTTCTGAGAATGGCAGGCACTGAAACCCAGCTCCCTACATAGATATCATATGATATATGAATAATGTAATCAGAATTCTTCATGGGAGACTGTGATGGTTCTGGGGGCACCCAGGACTGTGAGTCACCTTGTTACTCCCTGCCTCTAGCATGAGGGAGTCTTGCCTTTGCTTGGCTAAGTGTCAGTTCACTAATTGCAAGCCACTCAACCACTCTTCTCTGGGCTACGCCAGCCCTCACTTCATCTTGCAGGTTAATAATAGGTGCAACCCAGTCCCTGAGTCCCTTTGAATCATTCCCCTCTGATATCCAGCCGCTGACACTGGCTACTCACAGAAATCCCAGCTCCTCTGCCCTCAAAGGGCCATGTGCCCCATTTGATTAGTCTTACCTTGTATCGCCACTCCTGTGAAATCACAGAGCACTTATGACTGCTTGTAATAAAACAAAAGAATAAATTTTTAACCTAGAAACGAGAGAATGGTGGACAAAAATGGTTACAACACAAAACAAAATCGTAAGTTGTGAACCTGGGTCTGCACTTCTTAACAGTTTCCTTTTCTATCTAATAAAGTAGGTTCCCTCCCCACCAAAGTTCAGTCTGTTGCAGCGTTGTCAGGCTTCACAGAAAGTAGGATTCAATTTTTAATGAGAACATCTTGCTCCTCAAGATGTCTTCAAGAGGTTTTGATTGTTTGCAGTTGTCTCTGATGGTTTTCCATTGAAAGTCTTGGGATTGAGCAAAGCTAAGCAGTTGAGCTTTGCATTATATCACCAGCTAAACAACTTCGGGTGACAACTTTCTTCTGTCTGAATGGGTCATCACTGAAACGTATTATCCCCTGGTGACTACATTTTAGTCCAAGTCCAGAAAGCATACTTGCAGTATAAATACACCTCTACCTTGATATAACGCTACCTGATATAACACAAATTCGGATATAACACGGTAAAGCAGTGCACCGGGGGAGCAGGGCTGCGCACTCTGGTGGATCAAGGCAAGTTCAATATAACGCGGTTTCACCTATAACCCGGTAAGATTTTTTTGGCTCCCGAGTACAGCTTTATATCGAGGTAGAGGTGTACATTATCCCTTAAATATCACCCATACTTGTATCTCACAATGATTATGAATCTTGACAGGTTACGAGCTTTCTGTAGATATTTTACATGTTACACTTTATGGATAAATATCCTGTACAACATGTTTGGTGTAGTGAGTTTGTCAGGTTTGGGTTGAGTGTTGTTTGCAAAGAACTTCTGTGTCACATAGACAAATGAGGTGAAACAAACAGAAACTGATCCGTTTACTTATATTTTTGTGGTAGTTTTTACCTTAACTTAAAGAACATTCTCTTTTTAAAATGTCTGAAATTTTAAGTGAATTTAATGCTCTTAAGGTGTCAGATTGACACTTACAGAAACAGGTACCCTCCATTTATCCACTGAACAGATAACTACTAAATCCAGACTCTAAAATAGCAAATTTACATTTGCCCATGTCCCTTCTGTAGGCCTTTGGTTGTTTGGGTTTTTGATGGGGACAGGGGGTTCAGCTACAGTGTCTTAAAATAATATGATCTGATGCTGCTGTAGTTCAGATTTCATAACTCTAGTGCATACAATACTTTGCTAGGACACACATGCATCGCTGTTTTAATTATGGTTGGCCAAATTTCTAGAATGTGAGGTTTGATGATGATTTCTAGGTCTGGCTTTATTGCGAACCTCCCAAGCAAAAGAAATGTAGTCTGAAATAGCGTTTAACACAGCCCTGAATCTTTCATTTCACACTGCTCTCTGTATCATGCAAACTACATGTCAATAAGCACTGATGCTGTAGTCATGAATGTAAGTTAAAAGTACAGCCAGGACACTGGTTGTAATTGTGAGTTACAATGGGAAAAATCTAGAACAATGTCACTGGTTTCAGTAGGATTACTCTAGATTTACATGTTCTATTTGAGATCAGAATGTCGGCCATCATGTGATGCTATTTTAAGAATATGAAGAATATTGCTTTTGGTTAACACTCAATCTCAAACATATGAACATTTCTTAGCCTATTTTCAGAACTGATAACAAGCTTAATCTACGTATAGGTTCATTTCAAAACCTGATCGTACTGGACAACATGGCCATAACCTTAATTTGTCCGTTGTGTATTTTAGTGATGATTCATATTTGTTATCAATAGAGGCTAATGTGCTAATGTAGCTATTTGCTTGAACCTGCATTCTTGAACAGAATTTGGCCAATGCAGTTGATGCTTTTGTCACACTTCTTGGATTTCAGGTGTTCTAATTCCATGTTTCTTTAGAAATAAAAAACCTGCTTTTGTGAACTTTTAAAGAACAACAAATTGTAAATGTTTCCAAGTTATCTTGGGTGATAGAGGGGGCATGGGTGATTTAGGGATACGTAATGGGAGAGGACAGAGCCACTACTGTTTGGCATCAGTTCAAAATCTGATCCAGATGGTAGTGACCAAAGCCTAAGTAATATTTGTAAAATGAGTTTGCTTTAATTATTTTTTTTATTTATTGTATTGTGGTAGAGACACATGAGAAGACATGATCCCTGCTTTGCAGAGTTCACAATCTGAGCTCACTCTAGTTCTTAATGGATAGTTCACCACATCAGAAGTAGTATCCATCTGTGCTTATTTTGATACGATCCCTGGTGGAAGTTATTCATAGATTCATAGATTATAGGACTGGAAGGGACCTCGAGAGGTCATCGAGTCCAGTCCCCTGCCCGCATGGCAGGACCAAATACTGTCTAGACCATCCCTGATAGACATTTATCTAACCTACTCTTAAATATCTCAAGAGACGGAGATTCCACAACCTCCCTAGGCAATTTGTTCCAGTGTTTAACCACCCTGACAGTTAGGAACTTTTTCCTAATGTCCAACCTAGACCTCCCTTGCTACAGTTTAAACCCATTGTTTCTGGTTCTATCCTTAGAGGCTAAGGTGAACAAGTTCTCTCCCTCCTCCTTATGACACCCTTTTAGATACCTGAAAACTGCTATCATGTCCCCTCTCAGTCTTCTCTTTTCCAAACTAAACAAACCCAGTTCTTTCAGCCTTCCTTCATAGGTCATGTTCTCAAGACCTTTAATCATTCTTGTTGCTCTTCTTTGGACCCTTTCCAATTTCTCCACATCTTTTTTAAAATGCGGCGCCCAGAACTGGACACAATACTCCAGCTGAGGCCTAACCAGAGCAGAGTAGAGCGGAAGAATGACTTCTCGTGTCTTGCTCACAACACACCTGTTAATGCATCCCAGAATCATGTTTGCTTTTTTTGCAACAGCATCGCACTGTTGACTCATATTTAGCTTGTGGTCCACTATAACCCCTAGATCCCTTTCTGCCATACTCCTTCCTAGACAGTCTTTTCCCATTCTGTATGTGTGAAATTGATTTTTCCTTCCTAAGTGGAGCACTTTGAATTTGTCTTTGTTAAACTTCATCCTGTTTAACTCAGACCATTTCTCCAATTTGTCCAGATCATTTTGAATTATGACCCTGTCCTCCAAAGTAGTTGCAATCCCTCCCAGTTTGGTATCATCCGCAAACTTAATAAGCGTACTTTCTATGCCAATATCTAAGTCGTTGATGAAGATATTGAACAGAGCCGGTCCCAAAACAGACCCCTGCGGAACCCCACTCGTTACGCCTTTCCAGCAGGATTGGGAACCATTAATAACAACTCTCTGAGTACGGTTATCCAGCCAGTTATGCACCCACCTTATAGTAGCCCCATCTAATTTGTATTTGCCTAGTTTATCGATAAGAATATCATGCGAGACCGTATCAAATGCCTTACTAAAGTCTAGGTATACCACATCCACCGCTTCACCCTTATCCACAAGGCTCGTTATCCTATCAAAGAAAGCTATCAGATTGGTTTGACATGATTTGTTCTTCACAAATCCATGCTGGCTGTTCCCTATCACCTTACCACCTTCCAAGTGTTTGCAGATGATTTCCTTAATTATTTGCTCCATTATCTTCCCTGGCACAGAAGTTAAAGTAACTGGTCTGTAGTTACCTGGGTTGTTTTTATTTCCCTTTTTATAGATGGGCACTATATTTGCCCTTTTCCAGTCTTCTGGAATCTCTCCCGTCTCCCATGACTTTCCAAAGATAATAGCTAGAGGCTCAGATACCTCCTCTATTAGCTCCTTGAGTATTCTAGGATGCATTTCATCAGGCCCGGGTGACTTGCAGGCATCTAACTTTTCTAAGTGATTTTTAACTTGTTCTTTTTTTATTTTATCCGCTAAACCTACCCCCTTCCCATTAGCATTCACTATGTTAGGCATTCCTTCAGACTTCTCGGTGAAGACCGAAACAAAGAAGCCATTAAGCATCTCTGCCATTTCCAAGTTTCCTGTTACTGTTTCTCCCTCTTCACTAAGCAGTGGGCCTACCCTGTCTTTGGTCTTCCTCTTGCTTCTAATGTATTGATAAAAAGTCTTCTTGTTTCCTTTTATTCCCGTAGCTAGTTTGAGCTCATTTTGTGCCTTTGCCTTTCTAATCTTGCCCCTGCATTCCTGTGTTGTTTGCCTATATTCATCCTTTGTAATCTGTCCTAGTTTCCATTTTTTATATGACTCCTTTTTATTTTTTAGATCGTGCAAGATCTCGTGGTTAAGCCAAGGTGGTCTTTTGCCACATTTTCTATCTTTCCTAACCAGCGGAATAGCTTGCTTTTGGGCCCTTAATAGTGTCCCTTTGAAAAACTGCCAACTCTCCTCAGTTGTTTTTCCCCTCAGTCTTGATTCCCATGGGACCTTACCTATCAGCTCTCTGAGCTTCCCAAAATCTGCCTTCCTGAAATCCATTGTCTCTATTTTGCTGTTCTCCCTTCCACCCTTCGTTAGAATTGCAAACTCTATGATTTCATGATCACTTTCACCCAGGCTGCCTTCTACTTTCACATTCTCAACGAGTTCCTCCCTATTTGTTAAAATCAAGTCTAGAACAGCTTCCCCCCTAGTAGCTTTTTCAACCTTCTGAAATAAAAAGTTGTCTCCAATGCAGTCCAAGAATTTGTTGGATAGTCTGTGCCCCGCTGTGTTATTTTCCCAACATATATCCGGATAGTTGAAGTCCCCCATCACCACCAAATCTTGGGCTTTGGATGATTGTAAATACCCACTTCAATAATAGGAGACTAGCCAACAGTTGTAAATTACATATTTTTGTAAATGGTGTTTATGTATAAAAATAGACGAGTTAATAGTTTAATTGTTTGGGGAAGTGATATATCTTTGTATAAATGTCATACTGCTTCCTTGTGCTCACTGTTAAAACTGACAGGATTTCTGGTGGCATGTTTGTATATTTTATTGGAATTTTTTTCTTTGCGATACCCCTGATTGATACATACAAAATTGATTTAAGGTCTGGGTGAAATAAGACCTACAGGAGTGATTTGAAGTCTGGATAACCTGTTTTACTATGAGAGACTAAGAAGCTCAGTCCATTTATATAATGAAAGGGAAACTTAAGAGGTACTTTATCATAGTCTAGAAGTGCCTACGTGGGGAGAAGATTTTTGATGACGGAGGGCTCTTACGTCTGGGAGACAAAAGCATAATGAGATCAAATGGCTGGAAGCTGAAACTAGATGAAATTAGACTGAAAATAAGATACAGATATTTAAACGTCAGGATAATGAACTATTAGAGCATCTTTCAAAGGGATGTGGTACAGTCTCCATTGCTTAAAGTCTTTAAATCAAGAGTGGATGTCTTTCTAAAAGATGTGATGGGGATCAACCAGGTTATATATAAGTTGTGGACCTGATGCAGGAATTAAAGAATGAATTTCTATGGCCTGTATTATACAGGAGGTCAATTAGATAGTGATTATGTCCCTTCTGCACTTAAAAATTGATTATTCTGGTATTCAATTGAGTATCTGCCCAGTGTTTTGAATGGAAAGGCAGGATTTCTGCTGAATAGCAAAGACATAATAATCAAAGTTTTTTTATTACCTTCAAACTAGTGAGCCTTCTCAGTCTTAACGAGAGAGGTTCTAAGATTAAACATATTCTGTTCCTTTTCACTCTAAGCCTGATTTTCATGTTACTTAAATTGTCAATCAGGAGTAACTCCACTGAGGTCCATGGAGTTATACCAGTGAATGACTGATGAAAGCCAAGACAGAACCTGTTTCCATCCTAGTGCCCAGGCAATGCTGCTGGGATCATACCATCTCTCCCCCAAAATTAGGGTTAAGGTGGGCTATAAAGTGGGGGTTGTCTCCCTGCCGTGCCAATCATAGGAGCCCTGCACACACCCCCACCACCGTGTTTCCGCTCCTGTAACAAACATCTCGTTTAAATCCTTTACCAAACCATTCATCTGATCACTGTATCCCTTCCTGATGGAGTACCTGCACTGGACATCTGCCCCTCACTTATGTAATGAGTTGCGATATCATAGCCTAACTCTCGTTTCCTGCTCACCCTAATTAAACCCTCCCCCAAACCTGCTGGGTGGCAGGCGAAATAACCCCTACTCTGAAAAAATTCCTTCCCATCCCCCTGAGAAAGGAGTGGCTAACGCAGTGCCCACAGCAGATCCTGACCAAACCTGGTATTTCATTACTTGCGAGGTTGCGGGTTGTTCTGCCAGATTTGGGAAACAAGGGTTATCTCCTGCTGGGCTCACTCTTTATCAACTTCTTCTCTTGTGGTCCTTGAGCATTGTCATGCTGATCCATTCTGCATCTGCAGCAATGTCCATGCCTCTCTACCACCCACCTTAAAGCCCCCCGGCAAGTGTGACAATTTCTACACACACACACACCCCGCTTAAGGTACAGTGCAGTCATTTTCCTGTCCTGTAGAGCTAAATAGACAACATACAGTAATAGGGCTGGAGATGTGACAAAGTCAGGCATCCTTCAGTACTAACATGATATTTCACCTCTACTGTTTGTAATGCATTTCTAGAGAGAACATATGCAGTGACTGAGACTACATGGCTTGAATTCTGTTAATTATGTATACAGGAACAAGAAGTACATCTAACAAGCCTCCACTGGGGGCTCCGTCTTTTTCTTTTGAGAACCAATGCTTCAGAATTAACCATCTCTGACCTCACTAATTTGATGAAGAATCAGTCCCAGAACATGCAAATAAAGATCAGTCAATCAGCTACACACAACTCTAGAGCTGGCCAGTTCAATCCAGGATATCAGAGAGTTTATTCATTGTTTCTTTTGAGCTTCTTAGTCAAGTTCCTACATCCCTATTTTTACAAAACTGAGGCAATAACTGGTAGCAAATAATTGATGCAATGGATTTTGCCTCCTGGTTTGCTAATTGTCCACAAGCAATTTCTGAATTTCTCATACTTGTTCAATATTTTAAATTATTAATCGAATAGTTTCTGTGAGTGATTTTTAGTTGTGTTATTTGCAAGTTGTTCACTGCAAGTATTCAAAATCCAATATTTGAGCTATGTTAGTTTTGATTTGACCCATGGAGTACACAGCATTCTTTTCTGCTACTTAACTGGGTGAGCATAACTCTTAAAATCAGGTTCTTTTTGTGACTATGGAAGTTCAGAACTTGCATGAGTATTCTATGCTGCTGTCTTAAAATTAACAGTTTGCATACACATTCAGGCCACTGAACCAAGTCACTGAAATATTCCTGAAAAATGAACACAAAAAGGCCATGAACATAGCTGAAGCAAATTACATTTTTGTTTGGACAAATATTAGTGGAAATATTTTGAGGTATTTAACCAAATCTTCAATTTTCCCAGTCAGGCTGATGGCCAAAAGAGAATCCAAAATTGTGATTGTAGGCTTTTAAAAGCCTTTAAACTATATTTATTTAAAATATATATATTAAGTGCTTCCATATTTAAGGTGGAGTTGAATTGATCTTTACATATAAATACAGATTAACTTCCTTAAAACTACAGCACTGTTTGAGCACCGAATGCATTTTCTAAGAATTTATAAGTAAATCAATTAATTAGTTTAAGTTAAAATTAATTTTAAAATGGTCCCTAACTGTATTTTCATACCTTAACATGTTTGGATTTCTTTTGAATTTATAATGCTTCGTTTGGTGATAATTATAACATCCCTGTTCTATTTTACCCTCATATTTGATATTTACTCAATTTTAGTGCCATTTTGCTGCAGGGTTTTTGTTTGTTTTTGTTTTGATCTGGGAATATAGTTAGATGTATTAAACTTGTAAATTATGGAACAAACCAATCAAGCAGTACAGTGTCAACAAAAACTAATATGGTAAATTTTGGCAGTTCAGTACAGTGAATTAGAAATCCTTTCATGAATTATACGAGAGCTTTACATTTCTTTTTGTTAACTGTCTGTTTAAACAACATGATACATTTACCAGTACCAATACCTTCAGATAATCCTTTTATGTGTGTCAACTAATCTCAAGAGTCCACCATATTAACATTTTTATAATAAAAGAGTGTGTGGAAATTAGCTCAGGAAAAATCCAAGCTCCTTCTGATCTTGCGATTTAGATAAAAGTGAGATGAACTGAGCATTAATTATTTGGCTCCTGTTGCTTCTAGAATGAGGAGTTTGTAGAAGATGATTTTGAAGAGGGCATTCTAAAAAGTAATTCCAGTTTTGAGCTAAGCAAAGGTATTTTGTTTCTATCTTATCAACTGTCTTTGCCGAGGTGGTATATATAAGGTATTTCAAAAAATTCCTTAGGGTAGTTCCTCAAGCATATTTCCTGCAGCAGTTGGTAGGCCCTTTATATAAGTGAAACTTCCTCACATCTGTATCTCTGGCCTGGTTTCTTGGTGTCCCATTGAAGAGATGTGGTCTGGGCAGATAACTGGTAGGAATCAGAGCTCTATGAGGAATCTTCAGGATCCCCCTAATTTCTCCAAAGCATTCATACATCATTCACAACACTGTCACTGAGCCCTACCTTACAAATATTTTTTTCCCAAGAACTAAAAACCCATCAGCACCATATCATAGTCTGGCAAAATTCTGAATATATTCAAGGCTGTATAATACCTAGCTTGACTGTGAAATGGGTTCCCCTGATAATATTTTCAAGGGTATTTTTATGGGGCCTTACAATTGGTTGTCCAGTGACACTCTGATGGACTTGTGGTGGCAGCATATGGAATTCCCAGCTACTGAGGCCAATGGTCTCATCTTTCTTGTCATGTCACTAAGCCCTTGCAAGTTCTTATGTTGCCCTGGTGAGGCTGTTCCATTAGACACTCAATTATATTTTATTTGGAATGGAGGGGTAGGCAACAAACCTTCAAGAAAAGCATCATCAGAATTAAGGTTGTTGGTATTATTCCACCACTAGTTCCAGCAGCTGACAACCTGGTCCAGGACAAGAGGCAAATGGAAAGCTTACAGAATGTGATATTGACATCCTTTGTGGAATATAATGTTGCTTGGACTTAGAAGTGTACCATATAAGAAGTAAAGAGTCATTGGCCGGGGGTAGTGAAAGAAAACAAAGAATCCTATATTTCTGTTTAAGTAGGTCAAGGCCTACAAGCACTCCATGCTGAAAGCAAGAGCAATGGAAAGTGCCTTATAAAACTATATTTTATTATGTTTAAGACAGCCTGGTACTCTCAGCTGAGGGGGGGGGAAATGAAGTGTTTTATTTAAAACAATGTTCAGTTTGATTTTTAAATAATAAGAAATGTGAATCTAAAAATAAGAGCCATTTTAGTAAAATGAATTTCTGAATTTAATATGTCACTATTTGAAAGCATGTAAAGTCACATACACACAAACGCCCATCACCATAAAAACTTAGGCATAATGGTATGTGTTGTGCATGGGGTAGACCCCTGCACATGGGACTAAGAAAAGCCAGGCACCTGACGTGAATGTGAATACTGTAATTTCAGGATGGCGTACAGTAACCCTCTTAGAACCACACAAACAGTTGTCTGGCTATACTGAAAGGAGGACAGGCGACATTTGATACAGTTTTGATCAAGCTGAAACTTTATTATTAGATGTCTGGGACTACCCAGCAGATTAAAATGTACAGTGCAAGTAACTACATGTTCATTCAATAACTACCCAGGGACGCTTCCCCTGTTTTTTTCCATCCAGGTGCCTCAGCCAACCCATTGCTGGGACCTTACCATCCACCCCCCCCATATGAGGGTTAAGGTGGGCAATCAGAAGGGGGGTTGGCTCCCTGCCATACCATTCATAGGAGCCCCAAACCCCTCCCCCCATTCCATTCCTTTAACCAATACCTCCTTTTAAAATCCTTTACCAGCACATGCTGCCTCACCTGCTCCATGGAGAAAGGGCTTCTCATGTCTGGGTTTGCTTCTTTTCAACCCCTCGCCCTTCCAGACCCAGGCGGTGAGTTTGCAGCTCTATGCTATATCCACACCCCCTTTTGCAGCAGCTTCTGACCTCTTCCCCTCCACTCCAGCCCCCCCAAGCACTGTTCCCTTTTTCTCAGCAAGCGGGACAATCCCCCCCACACACACACACTTAAAGGTGGAGTGTGGTCCATATCTGAGGTCAGAATTTTGCCCTGATTCTTGCTGCAAAAATGGTGTGCTACAGAGTTTCACGAGGCTCAGACTATAAACTAGCTAGCAAAATGTGGATTAGTAATCTTGCAGATGCAACTGTGGATAATGTTAGTGGAAGTCCCCTGTAGGCTTTGATCAACAGTGTTCATTATTCTGTTGTAAAATAATTACTGATTACCACAATGGCTGTCCTTTGATCAGTGATGTATAGTGTCCGGATGACTCAGATCAAATCCTGCTTTTATAATATAAATTAAAGATGACCTTTTTTTAAAAAAAAAATGACCAGGATTTGACAACATTAAAATACCTGACTTTTACAAGAATAGTATTGTACATTACATGCATTGTATGTAGGTTTTATCTGCTGAGCATCACATTCTGATTGAAAACACAAGCCTTCAACAGTTTGTAAGTGAATAATGTATACAAAATGAGTCCTTCTGCATGTAAGTTCTTAACGTAGCACTTCTTGTGGCAGTAATTCCCTGTTCACAAGACCTTCGGTGTTGTTGGGATGTCCAGAGTATATTCTGGGACTTGCCTCTACTGAGAATGCAAGACAGGTTCCTTCTCTGTGTGATCCTGAGCAGTTGAGTCATTTGAATGCTATGCGACCAGCATGCAGTGATCCAGATTCTCCTTTCCCTTTATGATGAAATACTAGAGAATCTCTGTGCCACTACAATAAGTGAAAGATCTTTAGCATTCACAACCAAAACAGGTACTCTGCAGATCCTTAGGTTTCAAGTGAGGTAAATGACACAAGCCAGCCAAGTGGTATATAACCATATAGTTCCAAATTATGGTATTTTGCTTTTCTTCTCCTCAAATATCCCTCTTGAACTTTCATGTAACACTGTTAACAGAATGCTAAGGTAGCATTCAAAAGTCAGAAAATAGAATTAGAGCTTCCTTAAACTGATCTCCTTAAACATATACTTTACAATATAATCTTTAAATGTATATTCACATAGTGTTTCCCAAATAGTACAATTTAATATATTTTCACACACACACATTATACCCATCCCTCTCCCTCTTCTTCTCTCTGTGTGTATATATACATACACATTTCTAGTAATTTAAGAATTTGATTATGAACAATAGTAAAGGATTCATAACAAGACAAACTTTCCAATTATATATATAATAATGTGTGTAACATAATATATTGCTCATCTAGACATTTTAATGCATTAAAAGCAGCTGGGTCATTTTCCTCCTCAGAGGCAAGAATAGAAAATGGCAATTATGAATCTGCGATAGGACCTACAGTACCACAAATTCTACATACAATATACTGCACCCTACCCTAAGAGAGAGATTCTGTACTGAAGTACCACAGAAAATGCATGACTACGAGCAGTCTAATTATATAGTATATCATTATTTATCATAATGGACCTGACTTTGAAACACATTAAGGATCAATTGTGTGTGTGTGTGAATGAGGTAAGTGGGAGTGAAAATTATCACTGTTTGCCATTTTTATATGCAGTTCCCAGATTTGTGCATGCAATCCAAATAATTGCACAGCTAACATGATTAAAATTCAGTCTCAATATGTCAAAATGTTGCAGAGATGTATCACTGTTGCAGCTTTTGCAGACTTTGTAATGGTATTTGAATGTGACTCACAGATTAATTATGTGTTAGAAAGTTCTTGCAGTGACTACAATCTTAGTGACACACTCAGAGAAGAATTAATTTATTATTAGTTATAGAGACAAAAAACTACAGATAACATGATAAGCTTGGACTTCAATACTGTCTCACCACAAACACCCATTTTGGTGAAAATGTGGTTCCTATGTGGCTATAACATTTAGAACCCCCAAAATGTATTTCCAGTAGGTGTATCTAATGCAGTGGGTCATTTGTGATCACATTCTAGGACAGGAGTTCTCAAACTGGCGTGTCGGGACCCCTGAGGGGGTCGTGAGTTATTACATGGGGGTTGCAAGCTGTCAGCATCCACCCAAAGCCCAACTTTGCCTCCAGCATTTATAATAGTGTTAAATATATTTAAAAGTGTTTTTAATTTATGGGGGGGGTCAAACTCATTGGCTTGCTTTGTGAAAGGGGTCACTAGTACAAAAGTTTGAGAATCACTGTTCTAAGGTATATAAGTTTCTGGCACCCTTCACCACAGTCATTTGTGAACTTAAAAATGCTGGGGTATGATAACGCAGATAGGAAAAGTAGACAAGGACAAAAAAAGTGTTTTTGTTATAATCCGTCCATTCTAATCACATAATCCTGTTGTTTCTCTCTGTTGTGAGTTTTCCTTCAATGCTATGCTAATTTCAATACACTCCTCAAAGATCAACCAGCGTATGATTGGTTTTTTTGAGATACTCCCATTTATTGATCTGTCTATAAAGTTGGAACAAGCAGAACCTTTCTCTTGAGGATTCTCTTCAGCTGTTCAAAGCTGTAATTATAATTTAAACGTCATTTGCCTGGTCTGTCTGCTTGGCATGGCACCAAAATCTGCACATTCTTTTGAGACGTTTACCCTAAACACATTTCACTTCAGGACATATGCCAAAAAGGATTGGGAAAATTAATGGGGCATCTTATTTTCCTTTTGTTGGACTCGGGATACCTTTAACAAAGTACATGGGCACATCTTTTTACATACGTATCCTTGTATTTATTTATATACCTGCATTATTGTGATGTAATACTGACATTATTAAAGCCTATAGAAAGGCCAGGCCAGAATAACTGGTTGTAAAATATCAAGACCTGGGAGATTAGTGCTCTGTGTCATGACTGAGGAGTGTATGGCAGTTTGAGTCTCAGTTCAAATGTATTTTTCCTGTGTTTGTAGGGGGTTAGAACTCTTGAGGCAATCCCTGGTATACTCTGTTAACAGCTATTCTTTTTGGTGACACACATTAAGTATGTGGATGAAATTCTCAGGACTTACTTTGAGGATAAGGAGAATTTCCTCCATTTGTCCAGGATGGATACAATAGGATTAAATGTGAGAACTGTTATAGATGACAATATTAAAAAGCATATTTATGAGGAAATGTGTTCATATGTTCCAAATTGCCACACACAATACCTTTGGCAAGACTATTCTGTTTAGACACAGAGGTCCCAATTCAGGACAGCATCCCTATACAGGAAGGGTGCTTAAGTGCTTTCCTGAATCAGAGCCATAGTTTTAGTCTGACCCTGTCTGAAACTTCAAAATCAGGCTGTGACTCACTGAATGATATTTCAAAAGAATTATGTTCACTGCACAAAGAAAATGCAACCTCCAGAGCATTCTGGCCCTCATTTTCTCAGATGTGTACTGCAAGGATTACGTAATGTGGTTAGGTGGCTTTTACCCTTCAATAGGAAATCATACATTGCATACAAAGTAATTATTTGGTGTCAATATTGTATATTGCTAATACAGTTTTCATGTTCACTTGTTGCTCATAAAATTCTCAATTCCTTAAAGTTTTTCTATATTTAAACTATGCAATATAATACAAATATAATTAGGTGGTGGTTCCTTCAAATGACCTCTGCAAGTATCAGTTGTACTTTCTGTATGTTATGGAGTTTGTCTCATTATGAATCTTATGTTGTTGCATAATCAAATTCTGAAATTACTAGAAAAACAGTCAGTATTTACTACATATAATATATTGTCCACGTGAAAGAAATATCTAACCTATAATGTAATATTTTATAAAACACTAACTATAACCTATTTCTGAATACATAAGAATACACAAATGTTAATGCTACATTCTATATTTTCTGCTCTACTCTGCTGTATTATCTACCCTCTATAAATAAGGCTACAATTTAGTCAGGGGTATTTTTAGTAAAAGTCATGGACAGGTAATGGGCAATAAACAAAAATTCACAGCCCCTGTCCTATCCATGAATTTTACTACAAATACCCCTGACTAAATCTTAGGTGCTCTGGGGAGGCCTGGGCACTGTTGCTGCTGCGGGGGCGGGGGACTCCTGGGGCTCTGCGGCTGGCTCTGGGACCAGGGACGGCTCTGGCTTTTTTGCTGCCCGAGGCAAAAAAGCCTCCCGCCGCCTGCCCCATTCCCCCCCCCCCCCCCGGCGGGGAGCGCAGCAGGGGAGGGTGCCGAGCCCGGCCGCGGGCCCGCTTTCCCCGACCGGCTGGAGCGCCGGGGGGGAGGGCGGCGAGCCCGGCCGGGACTCCGCTCTCCCCAGCAGCCGGCGAGCCCAGTCGCGGCACCGCTCTCGGGCTGGAGCACCGCACCGCCCTCCTCCAGGTGCCGCCCCCAGCACATGCTTGGTGGGCTGGTGCCTGGAGCCAGCCCTGTCTGGGACCCCCTGAGCAGCTGGCCTCCTGAGTGGCTCCAGCAGCAGCCAGTGCGGCTCGCCCCGGGGTCACCCCAGCTGCTCGGGCAGCCCTGAGGTTATCTGCATTGACTGCTGCAGATGTCATGGAGATCCCGGAAAATCACAGAACCCGTGATCTCCGTGACAGACTCACAGCCTTATCTATAAATATTATGTGCACATGATTGTAACTAAAGAATTTTGCTACCTAATAGTTTCTTCATGTTTTATTATGAAACACAAGTAACGTAGTTGTGTGATCTTCTCAGATAAAATTGGAGAGGCTGTGCTACATATCACTAAATCTTTTTAAAAGAGAGAGGTTTCCACAGACATATAAAACAGGAAACAGGTTTCTGGAAAGCATTGCACATTAATAAACACAGAATATAGATGATTTGTGTATCAGTTAATACAAATAAACATCATAATAGAGTCTATGTGCATAGAATACTTGAAAGCTTATAAAACTTGTTTATTCAGGTTCTGATGTTTTGTATGCCACTTTGATTCCAAACCATGTTAGTGGCATATGAATAATCTAGGGCACAGTGTTCCAGCACATTACATCATACCAACATATAACTGATATATGTATTGTGTACTGTAATATGTGTGGTCATCCTGAGTCAGTAATAAGTATGAATAGGTTTTTATCTCCTTCTCTCCTAAGGCATACTTAAAATAACAGTGGCAAACATAATACTGATTCTGAATAAGATTAGACTTCTCCAGCCTTACAAGATAATGTTTTATTTCTCTATTATGTCATCCATCACTATGCTATCGAGTGGTCTTATGTTCTTCTAGTCACAGAGCTGCTATTTCCATTGTTTATAAATCTGTAATATCTTCAGAAAGTATCCTTTATTATTTTTATGATTGATTAAACAGTCTTGGTTTGGCCAAGATATAACAATACAGCACAAACTCAATTTTCCTCATCTCAGCTACTTGTGATATGATCAGATTCCCCATTGGCTATTGATGACACTGAAAAATTCCTTGATAGGTTTAACCAATTTTGTTATGTAAAATAATATATAATCATATTAAATCATTCCCAAATGGGATGAGGGGATGCAGTTGTTTAATATTGTTTGTCAATGTTTCAAGTATTTTCTGAATGGAGTTTACATAGTAATGAAAACAAATGTGCTTTTTACTGTTCATAAGGATAGTCCTTTAAATATATAGTAGAAGCACTATAAACCTCTGTAAATAGGGAAACTATATCACCAGTATGCTTTATTCAATGTAATGTACATTAGCGCACCAACTTAGCCTGATACTTTTCTGTTTTTGTTAGATCCTCCTATAGTAGCAGAATAATTAAAGTACAATGGGACATATCTTTGTTAATTAGATATTTGATACGTAATAAAAGAATGGTGCTCATTTCTGGGTAGATATTTTCAGCATTATCATTTTCACAATAGTCAATGCAATGTAAGGACCTCCGTAATTTAATATAACAACAGCCTAAGGGTTAAGAATAAAAAAAATTCGACTCTGCCTTTACATTATATAGAACACATTTCTGGCTTTTATTCCATCTGTATCCATATCTTTAGATACTGCTGATCACTCCCTTCGCCATGGCAGCCTGTTTTTCCTCTTCTTGTTCTCCTGCCATTGTGAGATCTTCCGCACTGCTTTAGGTGTTTCTTTTTCTCCCTGATACCTTCTTTGTAGTGGTCCTGCCAGGCCTTATTCTTAGCCGCCTCCTCTTTACTGTAACCCTGCATACACTTGTGAGTGGAGAGGGTTATCTTCTTCATGGCAGTGACTTTCAAATCTTCTTTCTCACTCTCGGTCCAGTCCATTTTCTTCTGTTTATCCAGCATTTTCTCCTGGATGATTCATTGACAACACTGACTTAATACGGATATAAAACTGAACTCTTACTTTCCTCCTAAGCCTCTCCACCATCCGGTCGTCCAAGACCACAACTTGTCCATTAGTAAAATTATTCTCCTCTTCCATCAGTCAAACCACATCTTCCATCTCTTTGAAGCCCTCCACCTTGCGCACCGCATCTAGTTTAAACTTTTCATCTTTGCCTTCTAGTTCCCACATGGCTCTGCTGCAGCCTACAAATCAGACCTTTCCTCTTACAATGCTCTTGCTCCTTCCCACAACCACTCCACCCCACCGGTGACACAGTCTATATATGCCATTCATTTCCTTTCCTTGCTCTCATCTCCACGACTTCTTCCATGCTGCCCCCTTATGCATGGAATGGCCTCCCTATCAAGGCTTCAAACTCTTCTCCCAGCTTTCCCCCCCCCCCTTCTCATTCAAATTTCTCCTCTGCCAAATTGCTACTTTCACAATACCCACAAGTTGGGAATTCATAATAACATGGATAACTAAAAAATAAAAGTTGCTCAGTCACCATTCTGGATTTTTCTACTTCACCCTGTCTCCTTTAGGTCTATGTTTTAGATTGTAAGCTCTTTGGGAGTGGAATCGTTGCGATCATTTTCTTGTGTGGTGAACTTGTATTTTGTTAGTGCTAAAATAATTATGAAGTAATCTTAAGGCTCACAATATGACAATGAAGGGATTTTTGTAAACATTATTACATGGTTGAAGCCCCCATTTGCCAAGCTTTATAGTGTGAACCTATATTCATAGATATTAAAGAATGGGGGAGACTTATTTGGTCATCAGGTCCATTTTGCAGAACTGTTCTTGATGGTATATTCTTTGCCAAGTTGCATTTTAAATTACTCAAGTAATAGAGCTACCACCATTTCCCTTGGGAATCATGGCTGTTCCACAGCCTAATAGATCATGTTGGTAAAGCTGTAAAGTGTTCTTTACAACTGCCGGATACTTTAAGTACTGTGTAGTTGACAAGACCTGAGCTCTGAATATAGTCTCTTTTAGTGCTTTTAAAAGTACTTTAGGTCATGTCTCTATTTGAGTAAACCAGTGAGCTCATCTTGTTTGAATATTTCAAATGCCATCTGTGATATTTTGAAAACTTTTTAGCATTCAAGGTCTCCGGACAGTGAACATTTTCTGCATTGCCCAGAGGTGGTATGGAAGAGTAAAATGCAGCACATCCGCATCAGATCTGTAGCATATCGAGAAACATTTTTAGCTTGCTAGAGATTCAGAGGAAAATATAAAATATGTTCTGGTTAATGCAAAACAGGCTTTGCTAGATCAAGACCAATTTAATGCCATCTTTGTGGTTGATTTTTCTGGGAGATGTTATGTCTACATCTCATTAAAACATAAACACTTACCTGATGAAAATACCTTACAGTTTCCACTCCAGTTGCTACACAAGTCTTTCCACATTCCCAAGAAAGACTCAGACTGAAATAATGTTCCGAGAGATACAGTGCATTATCAGCCCCAATGGAAACAATAGTGTAGATGAGAAAGTTCCAGTTCATTTATCTTAAAAGAAGCTGCAAAGAGACTGCACAACAAGAACTCCCCAAAAAAGCCCAATGCTGCTGCATCACCCTTCTATGCACCAGCTCCTTAGACATTGCTGTGAATTATTTTACAACATTAGCAATTCATACATTAGTGGTGTAGATGTTGCAGCAACATTACTCCAACTGGTCCTTTGGACTACTAAATTTGCCACTGGTGAGATATGAACTGGGGACATGTAGATTGAAAGGTTGTAGTTATTGAATCACTTGAGCTAAAGGAATATATCTGGTTGCCAGTTGTAGTACTGTAACCTTTGAAAGTGACTCTGAGGCCAAATATTTCCAATCCACTCAAGTAACATACTCTTTTGCATTTGAAAAAGCAATGTAAAAGATTTGGTTGTACAAATCCCATTGACTTTAGAGGGAGCACTGATACTGAAACACTTTAGTTCTTTGAAAATTTATGAGAATAAGTCTGAACACCAAATACCAGTCCACTCTAAGTCTAAAATATTTCTAGTAAAGAGTAGGAGTAAGTCAATAGGTATGTAATGGTTCCAAAGGTGTGTACTGTAAAATGATTACAGTTGGGGTATGTTTTCATGGAGTCAGCATTATTATTATTTTATTATTGGTTTGATATTATGCTTATGTACTGGGGGCGGGAAAGGGGATGAAGTGCTCAGACAATATACTGTATAAATCTATGACAGTCCCCTTCTTCCTGCACCTCAACTTTATTCCTTGCTCAATCACAGGCCAGGGTTCTGTCTTTTCAGGGCTTTTCAAAAAGCATTACACAGAATTAAACCTCAGGGCTATTGTATGTAAACCCCTGATAAATTAATTTTAATAGTTCCCAGTTGATTTCAAAGGGCGCATACCATACTTTTACTAAAAACAAACATTTAATGCGCACAAAACTACCTTGTAAATAGTATTTGGATAACTATGAATAACTTTTAAACAAAAACTATTAAGCAGTACATTTACGGTGTTTTACGTAAATTTACGGTGTTCTCATACAGACTTTCCTCCTGGTCCTGTGTCAATCAACTACTGAGTCTGCTGGGCTGTTTTTAACTTCTTTGTTTGTAACCTTCCCTCTCCCACACACCCACCTTGGTCTCTGATTGAGTCAGCTTTCAGAGGATGACTAGGTTATCACCTGCCAGGTGAGTTGCCCACAATGAAAACATCATATAGAGCCTTAGAACAGCTACTGACCATATATGGTAACTGCCACATCATGTTCTGGAAGTTTCTGGGTCTTTCTAACTGTGTTACCCTGACCACCTCTCTGCACTTCTGCAAAGACACAGACTATCCAACTAAGATGCATGGCTCCCACACTGGTTCGCTCCCCTGAAGAAATAAAGTCTCATACTGCAATATAAAGCATGTGAGTTATTCTTAGTGTAGTATAAGAAAGAAAAGATGCTTACAATCTAAGTAGACAAAAGACATAAACTGAATGGAAAGTACACTTGAAGCCTGATCCAATATCCAGTGAAGTCAGTGGAGAGACTCTATATTTTGCATTGGGCCATAAGTAACCCAGAAAATGTTCTGAAAGACCATGATTTTGTTTAATGAATTCAGGCCTGATCCTGCAAATATGCATGTGAGTAATTTGGGACCCACTCAATATACATATAAGGATTTGCACACATGCATAAGTGTTTGTAGGATTGGGGCCTTAGAGAGTACATGACAGCATTTTTACTGCTGTTAGTTAGTTAGCAATGGCGGGTTTTACAGAAGAAAATCTTCCCTTATCTAGTTTTCACTTGTTAGAACAAGTTTGCTTTTTGTCATTTGTTGAGCTATCCTTTCTGTGATGATATAAGGGGTGACCAATTGTCTAACAAAGGGGAGTGAGAAAGGATTTTATGTTTAAGATTTCTAATATTAAAGGCAATTATATGAAAAATATGCATGTCAATTACTGCATTGGTTTAAATATCTCACATCTTCTGTTGTTTTCCATTCTTCTAGGCCTTTCTCTGAAATCTGTCTGTAACGTAACTATACATATTAGATGACTTTGGGATACTCTTTACATCAACAATGAAAGGATTATCCAGCAACCGCAGTCATCATCATGGGATTACCTGTGACCCTCCATGTGACAGTCTGCCACATCACCCAGACAGGCAGCCATATTTGTTAAATCCAGTGGACCCTCACCCTGCAGATCACCCTTATTATACTCAGAGAAACTCTTTTCAGGCAGAATGCATGGTACCTTATAATGATCAAATTGCCAGCAGCACATTTCCTCGGCGACATTACAGTTCCCACCATGAACTTAAAGATGAGTGTGCTCTTGTTCCCCATGGAACAGCTAACAAAACTAATCGCATTCCTGCCAATCTTTTGGACCAGTTTGAAAGGCAGTTGCCTCTTAATCGTGATGGCTACCATACCTTACAATACAAACGGACTGCCGTGGAACATCGCAGTGACAGTCCAGGGAGGATCCGCCACTTAGTTCACTCTGTTCAAAAGCTCTTCACAAAGTCTCATTCTCTTGAGGGACCATCAAAGGGAAGTGTCAATGGTGGCAAAGCAAGCCCAGAGGAGACACAGACTATGAGGTATGGGAAGCGTAGCAAGAGTAAAGAAAGGAGGTCAGAAGGCAAGTCCAGATCCAATGCACCAGGATGGTGGAGTTCAGATGACAACTTGGACAATGATGTTTGCATTTATCATGGTCCCAGTGGAGTTATGACTATGGGAAGGTGCCCCGATCGTTCCACTTCTCAGTACTTTATGGAAGCCTATAATACTGTAAGTCAACATACTGTGAAGTCATCCAAAAGCAATAATGATGTCAAATGCTCTACTTGTGCAAACCTGCCCGTGAATTTGGATGCCCAGTTAATGAAGAAAAGCTCTTGGTCCTCTACATTGACAGTGAGCAGAGCCCGTGAGGTTTACCAGAAAGCTTCAGTTAATATGGATCAGACACTAGTGAAGTCAGAGACATGTCAACAGGAGCGGTCTTGTCAATACCTTCAGGTATAGTATGTAGCACTGATTGCTGTTTACTGAATTGTTCTTTTTGTGGATGTTTTTTCATTCTGATATTTCAGAGGTCATCGTCTATCATGTTTTGAGAGGTCATTGGACGTAGAAAAGGGAAAGGGGTAATCCAGATAAAATTTAAAATAAATTTGCATTTTATTGCTAAAAGTCAAGTTTCAAATGAACTTTTCCAGTGGGCAACAGGCTGATTTATTTATTTATTTATTTATTTATTTATTTATTTTTGCGCGTGTGGGAAGAATGAGAGCTTGGGGGGGGGGTTGGATTCAAAAGGCAGTCACAGCAGGGACCTAGGGAATTGGAGGTTGCTTTGCTTGTATTTAGCATTACAATGTCACTCAACAGGATGTTACCAGCAGAGGTGCTGGAACAATTTTTCTAGTGGGGGTGCTGGGAGCCATTGTACCAAACTGAAAACCCCGTGTATATAATGGGAACCACTTCAAGCCTGGGGGTGCTGAAGCACCCCCTGCAACCTTAGTTCCAGCTCTAATGGTTACCAGTATACAAATTCTTTGGTTTCTGTAATTTCAGGATTTGCCTTCATTAGTTCTTATTTTATTATGAAAATTGGAGACCCTTTGGAAACTTTGAGATGTCTTAATCCTTTATACACCAGTAAAAAAACCTGCTAGCTGTTTTTCCACAAAAGATTAAATAGTTATTGTAAAGGGTCCAGATTTGTGTATCTGGCTATTTCTCTTTCTTATGGCATTGATTCAAAAACATAAAATTGAAAGGCTGTAATGATTGCTTGTTCTGATTATACACTTTAAGAGTACATCACCTACTCCCTCACAAGCTGTTTGCAGTTAATAAAGCGTCACTATTTTTCACCAGTATTGTATCTTTAAATGTCAAGAATCAGATGTCTGCTCTTGGAGCTATCATACTGCCGGTGGATGTGTGTGGCAGAAACATGGATCAGAAAATATTAAAACTGTTTCATTCTTAGTTGAGCTGGGGATAGCTTTTATGCGTTTTAAACGAAGCAGTTATGGCACATCTAAGTGTATGTGTAAAATGGAATAACGTTACACAGAGAAGAGAGAAGACCATGAGGAAAAAAGAGGTTTGAGAAGAGAACTTTGTTTTGCTTTAAAATAGTGGGACTCTTGCATGTTTATATGTATACAGAGCCCATTTTTCTAACGTGGTTACCTTTATGGGACATTCCGTTTCCACATTTTGTTGCTCAGGTCATTACTCAGATAAAGGGCAGGATTCAGATGTCCTAATAAGGCACCCACATTTTAAAATTGAGCTCTATAGGTTAAATGGAATATAAAATCATTTAGAATACTAAGCTTTGAAACTCTGTTTACAATATTTAAAAAAAGGATGTGTATATTTTCCATTAATTTATAGCAACATGGGGGAAGGGGAAATGGAGAAAGTATGTGTTCTCAGGGTGTGTGTATAGATGCGCGTATGGAGTGGGGAGGGACTTTAGGGCTGAGTTACAATTTTAAAGGTTTGATACAGTCGTTTTCTTCAATCTGAGTTTTGGGAGCTAAAAGAAATTTTAATTTTGGAGTTGAATGTCTTGGTTATTTTGGATTTGAAGTTTTTTGTTGTTTGTTTACTCGTTCAGTTTCCAGGCAGGTATTGATAAAATAGCTGACAATTCAGTGTGTAACCAGATGGATAGAAAAGAGTAAAAAACTATGCCAACATCAGCTTCAAATAAGCACTTTCAGAGAGACTGTTAGATAATATTTAATTGACAGGAATAGGCTTATAAGTGGAATTAGAGGAGAGTATCTGTATCTTCATGGAAATATGTCCAACAATGCATGGAATTAGAATGACTGAACGTTCTCTTATACATATGACATGCTATTTATGTCCAGATTATTTATTTTTATTATTATTATTATTATTATATACTTGCTTTGAAAAAAAACTGTGATATGTCAGTGTTTGAAATTTGCTAAAAAGCAGAGGAAATCTTAATCAAGCTCTAATTTACATTGCTAGCATTATAAGACATCAGCCGGGTAATAATTGCTAGTGTATGAGGCAGTCTGAGACAACTGAAACTGTTATTTATTGACCATTTTAAAAAATAGCAAATGTATATGTTAGTAAAAAATTGTGCATATTTAACTGCTTCCCATTTCCTTCCCCTTCACATATCACTTGTCCTCTGAGAGTATAAGCCCTTTATGGCATGTACAATATTTCCTTTGTATTTGTACTGCTCTTAGAACACTGGGGCCCCAATCCTAATTGGGGCCTGTAAACTCTACTGCAATATAAATATTATAAATAAAAATAATCAGTATCCTTCTGTCAATAAGATGTAGATATGTTTCAACTGTTTTTTGTTCTTGTTGAAACATAGGTAGGCTGGTTTCCTGGGTTAGGACAATTTGAAATGTACTAATTGAGATTACAAAGCCATGATAGTTTTGGACAACTCTGATAATGACTTTGACTAATGTGGTATTTCTTTGCTGCTTTTTTTTACTCGTTAACCAGATTACTAGAAGCTCTTTGCAACTCACTTATAATTTAAGTTGCTATTAATGATGCAGCAAGTGGACTACATGATCCTTGGATGAGGCTAGTGTTTTATTCATGCAAACTGTCCTTATGCTATAAATGTCTGAACACAATGGATATGTGACTTTTTTGTTCTACTGAATATTGTGATTTTTTTTTTCTCTAAAGCTGCAGGCTTGAGTCTGGCATGGGTCACAAGTGAAATAGTTCTCTCAACCCTTCCCCTCACCCCATGCCTGCCTGCCTTTATGGCCTCTATTACTGTAGTATCAGAACACCTCATTATTTAGAAGTAGAAATGATGAGCAATAACAATCTCACTCTGTAGAAGAAATAACTTAAGTTTGATCATTTCAGTCTAGTCCCCAATTCGCATTTGTCCATATTAGAGATGGCTAAATCTCTGAGGGTTTGGAGTGTGGATTCAGAGCAGACTCCAAACCTCAGGTTGCTATCCAAACCTATGGATGTTCCTCAAGGACCCATTCTTTCCTCTTAATACAATCTTTCCTCTCTCCAATAGGCTCCAATAGCTGTAGGAAAGCTAAGTGGAAGTGGCTAGTAGGACCCCCTCCCAGTTCCATTTTGTATACAAGTAGCTGTGAGTTCCCCTGTGCTATTTTAGGGGGATGGCTGATAGACCACCTCTCCTCTCACCTGCTTTTCTGAGAGGATGGTGTCTTGCCTACTGCCTCCGCCGCTTCCTATGGGGATGTTGTTTCTGGTAGACCTGCTCTGATAAAGTCCCAAGTGAAATATTATAGGGGCTGGGAAACTTGCCATCCCACCACTTCTACAGTAGTGAAAGGCAGATCCTCACTCTTAGGTCCTGCTACACCTGCTCCCTTAAATCTCGCAGTATTCTTAGCCTGATACTTCTGTGCTTCTGCAGCATAACTGGGGATGGAGACCCTGCGCAGGTGCTTTCATTAATGTGGACTTTGGGAGAAAATAGATGATTCTTTTATGTGGGCATAGGGTAAATTAGAACTACCCCATCTCTTCTCTGGGAAGTAGGTGTGTGTTGGTGGGAGGGAAGGGAATGGGGTACAGTCTGGTACTGAACTTTTCCTTACCTCAAGAAAATATTCTGATTTGGTTCAGCTCTAGGAATGGTCCAAGCAGCGGAGGGCGGGAAATGGGAAGGAGCATTCTTATTTTATCCATGATAGTTCCCCATGCCTTGACAGTGAGATTTGTTAGGTAGTGGAACAGTTTCCCAAGGCTTATGGTAGACAGTCCATTGGAATGTTCTAAGCTAGACATATCACTAGAATTTGCAATGTAGGAAGCAATACTTCCCTGGCCTAAAAACGGTCTAAATGCATAGATATTTTACCATTCTTAATTTTATGGATCTATGGTAATTCATGCACCAGCACTACCACACTACACAGTTAGTCTCTAATGATGTATTTACTGCTGGATATTCCCCACAATTGTTTTCATAGCCTTCGCCTATCTGTAAAGAGAGAAAAAAATGCACAGATTATTTTTCATATTTTCCCCCATTTTTTTATTTGAGTCAGTCGTGTTTTTTCATGACACACTGTAATCATTTGTGTCAAGATACACAGGGTAGGGAAAGCAAGCTATTTATTTCCTGGCTTCAATTAGAGTTCACTAAGCTCTTTGGAGCAAAGACTATATTTTTCTTATGTGTTTGTACCGTGCCTTGCACAGTGAGGGCCTTGGCTGGGGGCCCCTAGGCACTACCACAGTATAAATAATAATTTTATATTCTTGGCATAGGGCAGCAGAAAAAGTAGAACTTTGCTGCTGGCAGCTACAGTTCAAGGAAGACTCAGCAATAGAAAAGTGGCAGGGTGGGGTGGGAAAGTGAGGTATCCAGTAGGTGAGGAATCCTATGCAGCTATCAACATACCATGCTTTGTCCAGCAGCCCATGAACAAGCGACTTGGAAAAAAATCTGTAAAACTTGTAAGCCAAAAGGCTTGAGTATGAGATGCATATTTTCTAGTTTATTGTCATTGGATCTGGTAAAGAAGGGCCTGATTTGTCCCAGAGCCTATGTCTTATTTTCTCTTATGGCTTAGACCCTGTTGGAGGCCATCAACAATGTCCATAAACTACTCCGTGTAAAGAAACTCTTCTGCTTCAGTAAATCCTGCTTTCTTTTCTTAGGACCAGGCACCTCCTTTGTAAGATGATTCAGTAGGTATCCCATAGCTTCTCTGGTCCCATTTCTTTGTAAGGCTAAATTGAGTTTATTGCTTAACTTCCTAGTGCTAATCTGTATTGTGAGATATCATATTATTTGATCATTTAGTCTATTAAATCACCTGGTAAATTGTTTATTCTTCTGGGATAGTAATTTGTTTAAAATCTGTTTTGCTGGGTTTATCTGTGCACATTCATCTGAATTTGCAATCATTCTCTACTTGTTTTTCTTGTGAACTTTGTTTGCATTTCTGTCACGGTGAAGTGATTACTAAATTAATCTACTCAATGTGTCCTTGTCTTGCATACATATCTAGGGAAGATGCTATTTGTTCTCTGCTGCAGCTTACATATCTAGAACTTGATTCTCCACTCCTTTCTTCCACTGAATGGTAAATCTATCCTTCACAGCTGCAATTTTCTTATCAGTTCTGCAAAACGGCTAAAGTTGAAGCCTCCTATTATCATTTTATCCTGATTTCTATTTCATACTTCTTAATAAAGCTGGTGAAATAATTGAAAAGACAAATATACTTGCAAATAAAACACCAAATATAATAATGGAATTATATTATTCTCAAGTATTTGAACGATCTCCAGGTATTCATGAAAAAATTTGTGAATCCCAAAAGTTTCATGAACTGTAGCATAACTGCAAAAAAGAACAGGAGTACTTGTGGCATCTTAGAGACTAACAAATTTATTTCAGCATAAGATTTTGTGGGCTACAGCCCATTTCATCAGTAGCATAACTGGTTATTTATCTCACATTTCATACCAAAAACACAATTCACCCAAAAGTGATTTTTCAACCATGAAAATTGGTCATCCAACCTGTTGGTGAATGCTTATGAATAATGAGTAGATCTGTAGAAATTGGGATGGGTTTGTAAATGATTCACAAATGGGAGCTAAATTTGCAACAAATATATACATAATGAATAATTCAACCAGATCTTCTACTTAGGCATACATAGTCTTCAGCCTAATTCTGTATCTATCCAAGACACCTTTGCTGTGCTGTGAAAAACCTTTCCTATGAAAATAACCCATAAATAGGTATATCTCCATATATATATATATATATATATATATATATATATATATCATAGAACTGGAAGGGACCCCAAAGGGTCATCGAGTCCAGCCCCCTGTCTTCACTAGCAGGACCAAGTACTGATTTTTGCCCGAGATCCCTAAGTGGCCCCCTCAAAGATCAAACTCGCAATCCTGGGTTTAGCAAGCCAATGCTCAAACCACTGAGCTATCCCTCCCCGCCCTTAGCAGAACATTGCTAAGTAATCCTGTCTTCCTCTTGCAACCTCTTTTTAAATGTACCCTACAATAACTTTCCATCACCTTTGTTATTGCAGTTGGTAAGGATGACATCACTGTATATTTCACTTTAACAACCACCATTTTCTCATACAATTAGTTAAAGACTGGTCTTTGGCATAGCTGTCCCATTAGTTGCTCAGTACCCCACTGATGCAGGCCCTGTAAGTACCTAGCTAGATCTTCTATGACAATGTCCACTCTTTAATGATTATGCCTGCAATTTTATCTGCCATTGTACTTGAGATTGTTGTTTCCCATCCACTAGTTGCTTCACAGTTCCATTACTTCTCAATGTTGGTGACTGTACACATATACACAATACATTGTTCTAATTTGACTTTTAGTTTCACTGTCCATCTTGCTTGAACATCCTTTCATTCCAACAGCATGTTTACCACTCTGTATAAAATTCTATCACTTGGATTTATGCCTCCTCTCAGCTGTGTGATGCCATATAGTGTTAATTGTATAGTATAAAGGGGCCATTAAATACAGCTGTTTGAGTTATCCCATCATAAAGTACCTTAGAAGCTTGTGTTTGTGGAAACTGTATCTAAGACATTAAAGTTGATGCCTGGTAACAACTCCAACTCCAGTTGATACTAAGAGAGAAAACAGACTAGATGTGATCCCATCTCAGAACCCTGGATCTGATACCTTCCTGTCACCATGAACACTGGGGATGTTCTAATCTGAATTTTGTGGATTGGGTCTTTCTATAGTGGGCCCAAACCAAACCCTATTCTGGACAACCCCATCCTCAGGGACAGTTTGGATCCAGATCTAAATCTGGTCTGAATTCTACAATGTGGGCCCATTTCTAATGGAGAAGTGTACAGTAGTTTGGAGGTAAATGTTGAAAGTGATGCTTCTCTTTTTAAGGGTGGGGAGTAAGGAATATTTCTGCTATTTTAAATTAAGCTTCTTATTCCAAGATTGAAGTAGAGATCAAAAAGCACCACAACTGCATTACCCAATGCAGGCAGACTGGTCTAAGCTAAGAACAGTATGACTCAGTCTTGTTGGTCTTGGCTGTTAGGAACCTAATACCAGTTTTTCCCCATGTAAAGATGCATACAGTTATTTCAGTCAAATGAACTGATTTTAAAATAGAACCTCATTGCTAAAATCCCACAAGTTGAAACAAATGTTGGCAAGAATATTGCAGATATTTGATTTTCTCTAAATGGAAATAACCTATATATCTGCTTTTCTGAAAACTGCTGAAGGTTATTTTTAAATACAGTAAAACATATAGTGTTAATTATATCTTAAGTCCTCCTTTTTTGCATATTTCAGTGACTCCTAAAACATGCACATTGAAAGGATGCTGTGATATTCATTTTTGTTGTTCTAAGAATTCAGTATTCATGATTGCCAAGAATAGATCTAGAAAGTGGAAGAGGGCAATTGAATTTTCTCTAACATACAAAATAGCCATAATAACTGCTAGGAGAACCAAATTGCATGGGTTTGAAAATCTGCACTGAGGAGTCATTAAGTATTGTTCTTAGTTGTGTGATTTCATTTCATTAAGTATTTGCATACTAATAGAAAGCTAAAGTTACGAGTCTACTGTTGAGTGATGGCCAGCCACTCCCCTCCAGCCCTTGTGTTTACTTCCAGTCACCCACATTGCATTGGCAAAGCACAGGGAGAAGCTTAATGCTCTCAGCTGCAGTAAACCAAATCAAAATTGAGATGAATAATGAACTTAATTTTCCAAAAAGACAGTCTGTTTGATATTTCATCTAATAAGGTAAGTTAATAAACATTCTAGGCAACAGAAAGGAAAATATTCTTTTTTTATTGTTTAAAGCCTGAATAAAATCCATATTTTTATCCTCACATGCTGGAGTTTATTTCAAATTTCATCCAATGTGTGAATTAGAGATGAATAATCTAGCACTTGAATGCCACTATATACCTGTCTTTTGTTTATTTGGGACCCAGAAATATACATAAGAAAAATCCAGCTTTTTACACAAAAAGAATACGAAAAGAAATTTACCAGTCACCGCAAGCTTGCTAATGATAAATTTAGTCTCTTTCAGAGCAAAGTAAATGTAGATAAAGATCAGAGCATGTAAATGGCACAGCAAATGCAACTGAAACCAGTGAAGGGATTGGCTCTTGACTGTATGTGTTTTGCATGGTCTGTTTATGGTACAGTAAATCTAATAGCTGATGTTTGAGCAGAAAGAAAGAAACTATAGTCAATATTATTTTTCATACTTGTAAGGAACATTATATTTCTACGTGATTACTTAAAATGGAAGTGGTGTGTTTCATTAGCTGACCCAGTTCTGAGGCCTCTGTCAGGTGCTATTTTTCTTCCTTACATTTGTTTTCTGTTTCATCAGACTTTTTTGTTTCATTAGAGCACATTCTTCGTTATTTATTCTGTAAAGAATGAAAAATCACTATGAAGGATCTCACTTTACATTTATTAAAGCCCACTTGCAAAATAAAATGCCTCTAAGTCTCCATATTATTTTGTTTAATAGCTTGATAATAAAAATGAGATTTTAATTAAAGAGGGGACGTTCTTTGGATTTGGCTTTTATTTTCTACTGTTCTCTCTATATTTCTCTCTCTGTCCCTCCTTCTCCCCCTCTCTTCTGGAAATAAAAATATTCTGTGTGATGCCAGGATGGTTTAATTTAGTTAGGCTGTAGTATCACTTCCCGGCTCTCAGAGCTCTGGTCAAGTGAAAAAATTATCTAAGTTATTCCTAATGCTGGAAAAAATTATACTGTTGAGGCAATTGGATATTACAATATGCTTAAACATTAAAGAAAAGTGAAGGTACTTTCTCAGGTATAGAGATCTTATTCCCCTGCATCTTCAAAGGCAGCAGCTACTATCTACACATACTTACATGCAGCATAGTATTTGACCTTGCAAGATACATGCTGGCCATCAAAAGTTGCAAGAGCTGAGCAAACCTCGCAATCAGAAAAAATGATCTGAAAACTCACATAGCCACCTTTCCTCGACATTTCCCCAGTACCTTTGGATGCACAGCACTGTCATATGTGACACCGTATCTGAGAATGTAATAATAAGGCTCTTGGAAATATTATTGTTTGTTTTATTTTTGGTTATATATAGTCAATTTTATTTTTCGTTCTCTAAGGACTGAGTACTCAATATATTTTTTTCCCCAGAATCTGAAACATTTTTCTGTGACAGCAGATGATATCAGCCTACTAAGCCACAGAAGCTTTTTGCTTTAAGAGCCTAAGTAGAGGCAATAAGTAAAAAACAAAACCCAGCATTGATTTGAAATACTTTTAGTAAATTACTGTTTATATTAAAAAGATGCGCAGAAGTGGCAATACAAGAAATACATCTAAAGTTGTTGAGTTTTAAAAATAAGGATCTGATACATAGTAGGAGTTTTGTCTAATAGGTAGGACAGAGGTTTGGAATTCAGCTGGACTCTTGAGTTCTATTTCCGCTCTGCCACAAACACATTTTTTAAGATTGTGCTTGTATCGCTTCTACTGAAATTATCAGATTTGGATGCCTAAACTTAACGTGTAAATCTATACTAGATCAGCTATAATGGGGACTCTCTAAATGAGCTCTGAAAATTAGGTCACTTATTTTAGAGCTTACGTACTGTGTTGATTTAGATACCTAACTTTATACGAAGTATGAAAATGTTGGCCTAAATGCCTTATGCCTCAATTTATCCATCAGCAAAGGGGGAATAATAATAATGCCTAGCATGTAAGGGGGTTGTGTGGTTTAATTTATTAATGTTTGTGAAGCACTTTGAGATCCTTTCATATAAGGTGTTATAGAGACATGGCTAATAATAAATTAAATGTCAACTATTTTATCAGCATTTTTCCCCTTGAAAATGCTCTGATTCATCACTGTGATACAGTTTTACCCTGACAGGTTTCAGATTGTTAGCCGTGTTAATCTGTATCAGCATAAACAACGAGGAGTCCTTGTGGCACCTTAGAGATTAACAAATTTATTTGGGCATTAGGTTTCATGAGCTAAAACCCACTTCATCAGATGCATTGTGTGGAAAATACAGTAGGCAGGTATAAATACACAGCACATGAAAAGATGGGAGTTGCCTTACCAAGTGGAGGGTCAGTGCTAACGAGCCAATTCAGTTAAGGTGGAAGTGGCCTATTCTCAACAGTTCATAGAATCATAGAATATCAGAGTTGGAAGGGACCTCAGGAGGTCATCTAGTCCAACCCCCTGCTCAAAGCAGGACCAATTCCTAACTTTGTCAAGCCTGACCTTAAAAACCTCTAAGGAAGGAGATTCCACCACCTCCCTAGGTAACCATTCCAGTGCTTCACCACCCTCCTAGTGAAAAAGTTTTTCCTAATATCCAACCTAAACCTCCCCCACTGCAACTTGAGACCATTACTCCTTGTTCTGTCATCAGATACCACTCAGAACAGTCTAGATCCATCCTCTTTGGAACCCCCTTTCAGGTAGTTGAAAGCAGCTATCAAATCCCCCCTCATTCTTCTCTTCTGCAGACTAAACAATCCCAGTTCCCTCAGCCTCTCCTCATAAATCATGTGCTCCAGCCCCCAAATCATTTTTGTTGCACTCCGCTGGACTCTTTCCAATTTTTCCACATCCTTCTTGTAGTGTGGGGTCCAAAACTGGACACAGTACTCCAGATGAGGCCTCACCAATGTCGAATAGAGGGGAACGATCATGTCCCTCGATCTGCTGGCAATGCCCCTACTTATACAGCCCAGAATGCCGTTAGCCTTCTTGGCAACAAGGGCACACTGTTGACTCATATCCAGCTTCTCGTCCACTGTAACCCTAGGTCCTTTTCTGCAGAACTGCTTCCTAGCCATTCGGTCCCTAGTCTGTAACAGTGCATGGGATTCTTCCGTCCTAAGTGCAGGACTCTGCATTTGTCCTTGTTGAACCTCATCAGGTTTCTTTTGGCCTAATCCTCTAATTTGTCTTGGTCCCTCTGTATCCTGTCCCTACCCTCCAGCGTATCTACCACTCCTCCCAGTTTAGTGTCATCTGCAAACTTGCTGAGAGTGCAGTCCATGCCATCCTCCAGATCATTAATGAAGATATTGAACAAAACCGGCCCCAGGACTGACCCCTGGGGCACTCCACTTGAAACTGGCTGTCAACTAGACATGGAGCCGTTGATCACTACCTGTTGAGCCCGACGATCTAGCCAGCTTTTTATCCACCTTATAGTCCATTCATCCAGCCCATACGTCTTTAACTTGCTGGCAAGAATACTGTGGGAGACTGTATCAAAAGCTTTGCTAAAGTCAAGGAATAACACATCCACTGCTTTCCCCTCATCCACGAACCCAGTTATCTCCTCATAGAAGGCAATTAGGTTACTCAGGCATGACTTGCCCTTGGTGAATCCATGCTGACTGTTCCTGATCACTTTCCTCTCCTCTAAGTGCTTCATAATTGATTCCTTGAGGACCTGCTCCATGATTTTTCCAGGGACTGAGGTGAGGCTGACTGGCCTGTAGTTCCCCGGATCCTCCTTCTTCCCTTTTTTAAAGATGGGCACTACATTAGCCTTTTTCCAGTCATCCGGGACCTCCCCCAATCGCCATGAGTTTTCAAAGATAAGTTGACAAGAAGGGGTGAATACCAAGGGAGGGGAAATGACTTTTGTAGTGCTAATGAGGCCAATCCAGTCAAGGTGGCCCATTTCAAACAGTTGACAAGAAGGTGTGAGTATCAGCAGAGGGAAATTACTTTTTGTAGTGACCCATCCACTCCCAGGCTTTATTCAGGCCTAATTTGATAGTGTCCAGTTTGTAAATTAATTCCAGTTCTGCAGTTTCTCATTGGAGTCTGTTTTTGAAGTTTCGTTGTTGAAGAATTGCCACTCTTAAGTCTGTTCTTGAGTGTCCAGGGAGATTGAAGTGTTCTCCTACTGGTTTTTGAATGTTATAATTCTTGACGTCTGATCTGTGTCCATTTATCCTTTTGCGTAGAAACTGTCCGGTTTGGCCAATGTACATGGCAGAGCGGCATTGCTGGCACATGATGGCATATATCATATTGGTAGATGTGCAGGTGAACAAGCCCCTGATAGTGTGGCTGATGTGGTTAGGTCCTATGATGATGTCCCTTGAATAGATATGCGGACAGAGTTGGCAATGGGGTTTGTTGCAGGGATTGGTTCCTGGGTTACTGTTTTTGTTGTATGGTATGTAGTTGCTGGTGAGTATTTGCTTCAGGTTGGGGGGCTGTCTGTAAGTGAGGACTGGCCTGTCCCTCCCAAGGTCTGTGAGAATGCGGGATCGTCCTTCAGCATAGGTTGTAGATCCTTGATGATGTGCTGGAGAGGTTTTAGTTGGGGGCTGTAGGTGACGGCTAGTGGCGTTCTGTTACTTTCTTTGTCGGGCCTGTCCTGTAGTAGGTGACTTCTGTGTACCCTTCTGGCTCTGTCAGTCTGTTTCTTCACTTCACCAGGTGGGTATTGTAGTTTTAAGAACGCTTGATAGAGATCCTGTAGGTGTTTGTCTCCGGGATTGGAGCAAATGCAGTTGTATCTTTGTGTCACTACAAAAAGTAATTTCCCTCTGCTGATACTCACACCTTCTTGTCAATTGTTTGAAATGGGCCACTCCATGCATCTGATGAAGTGGGTTTTAGCCCACGAAAGCTTATGCCCAAATAAATTCGTTAGTCTCTAAGGTGCAACAAGGACTCCTCCTTGTTTTCCCGTGGTGTAACATGTTTAAAATCGATAGTTACTCCATCATAAAACTGGAGTAAGTGGTGAATCAGGTCCTGCATAATATAATAATATAATATTTTCTGAGAAAGTTGATACCTGCATAGCAAAAATGAAAATTGGCTTAAACGGATTTCTGCAAGCAAGCTAAGCAAACTATATAACCATTCAGTGGAGGGAGAGGGGGGAAGTTGTAACTAGTACCACCCCTTTTTAATGAATGGTTATTTTTGTGAAATTGTCTTTGTACTTCCTTGTTCACTGAGGATTGAACAGTATGTATCATATCCTGACTTCCCAAATGCCATGAATTGAAAATTAAACTTATCTTTGTGGTACTGCATTCTGAGTTATCACATAATTCTGTATTTAGCTCAGTTTTTCCCTTACCATATTGTCAGGGGTGCTGTAACAATTTGTATAGTGGGGATGATGAGAGCCATTGAACCAAACTGCAAACCCTGTATCTGAGGGAAACAACTTCAAGCCAGGGGGTGCGGCAGTACCCTCAGCACCCCTAGCTCCAGCGCCTATGTATATTGTCATTTTCTTTGTCAACTATGGATTTCCCCTACCAGCCTCAATGTAGTAATGGTACTTGAAATTTTTTACCTCCTTATTTTTGCACCAGCAAGTTCCCCCATTCTGGAATTGTGCAGACAGCAGCAACCAGTTCTCTTTTTGGTGCCCTTGGACTTCTGAATTCTCAGTCTGTACCTTCACATCTCATAGCTCAGCAACAGCAAAGTGGATGTTAACAAGATTGTTTGTTGTTTTTCACTAAATAAGCCTGTGTCACTGAGCTAGGAGAGCCTAGACTTCTGAATGATGATCTGATGCATTGTGTTCACGTGCACACACATACAGCTAACTTTTCAAAGCTGGACAGGACCCCCATTTGTGCATGGAATTACACATTTGCATGTGTAAGTATGAGCTTATGTTGTAAACCCATTGCAACCAGCTTCGGAAACTTGTTCAATAGTATCTAAACCACTGGAATAATCTTTGTGACAAAAGGCACTGTATGCACTAAGACATCGAATTTCTTAAGTTCTGTTAGAGTTATGGTTCCCACAACAATTATGTCTCATCTATATTACAGCTAAATACTAAAACATTACATCCAACTATACATACAGTATTGCAAAAAGTACAGGCGCACAACTTGGCTGAGATATGGGTAATGTGTATTAACTTTGAATTCCCGGACTTTTGACCAATTAAAAGTCTCAGTCTTAATGTTGCATTAACATAGGTTTTTAATTTAATGCAGTATAATTTGTTTTTAATTAATTTAGTATAACAAGGTGAGCATAGATACTAAAATCAAACATAATGAATGGAAATTAAACAGAAGAGATTTATGAAGTAAATGTTCCCTCAGAGCATTCAGATGTACTGTACATAATACGACTTTAAATAATCTTTATCCTAAGGGTGACTAGAAATCTATTTTCCTGAGCTTTTCTTATATGTTGTAAAGTTCTTGTGAGGTGTCCCAACTTTTCATTCACGATGTCAACAAGCCCTGATTTTACTAATCTTGTGTCAACTTCTTTTGAACAATTTGGAAACTCAACTCTTTACTCCCAACACAGGAGGTAGGGAGAAGGGGTGATTTTGCATGCTCTTAGGTGTATTTGAGAAATGCTGAGGGTACGGACCTCATGCATTTTATTTTATTTACCCTAGAAACGGTGCAAGAAGCTAAGGTGAAAAGAGATTTGTGTGTGTGTCATAAGTGTACTGGTGAAAAAGTGTAAAATACTCCCTATTTCTATAGGCTGTGGATCCAAAGTCAAAGCCAATATCAAAAGATATGTACATATACAAATATACACACACACGAAGTGGGCATGGAGAGCAATACAGCGGTGCACAGACAATCCAGGAAATTTTTGGAAAGTGTAGGGGACAATTTCCTGGTGCAAGTGCTGGAGGAACCAACTAGGGGCAGAGCTTTTCTTGACCTGCTACTCACAAACAGGGAAGAATTAGTAGGGGAAGCAAAAGTGGATGGGAACCTGGGAGGCAGTGACCATGAGATGGTCGAGTTCAGGATCCTGACACAAGGAAGAAAGGAGAGCAGCAGAATACAGACCCTGGACTTCAGAAAAGCAGACTTTGACTCCCTCAGGGAACAGATGGGCAGGATCCCCTGGGAGAATAACATGAAGGGCAAAGGGGTCCAGGAGAGCTGGCTGTATTTTAAAGAATCCTTATTGAGGTTGCAGGAACAAACCATCCCGATGTGTAGAAAGAATAGTAAATGTGGCAGGCGACCAGCTTGGCTAAACAGTGAAATCCTTGCTGATCTTAAACGCAAAAAAGAAGCTTACAAGAAGTGGAAGATTGGACAAATGACCAGGGAGGAGTATAAAAATATTGCTCAGGCATGCAGGAGTGAAATCAGGAAGGCCAAATCACACTTGGAGTTGCAGTTAGCAAGAGATGTTAAGAGTAACAAGAAGGGTTTCTACAGGTATGTTAGTAACAAGAAGAAAATCAAGGAAAGTGTGGGCCCCTTACTGAATGAGGGAGGCAACCTAGTGACCGAGGATGTGGAAAAAGCTAATGTACTCAATGATTTTTTTTGCCTCTGTCTTCACGCACAAGGTCAGCTCCCAGATTGCTGCACTGGGCAGTACAGCATGGGGAGAAGGTGACCAGCCCTCTGTGGAGAAAGAAGTGGTTCGGGACTATTTAGAAAAACTGGACGTGCACAAGTCCATGGGGCCGGATGCGCTGCATCCGAGGGTGCTAAAGGAGTTGGCGGGTGAGATTGCAGAGCCATTAGCCATTATTTTTGAAAACTCATGGCGATCGGGGGAGGTCCCAGATGACTGGAAAAAGGCTAATGTAGTGCCCATCTTTAAAAAAGGGAAGAAGGAGGATCCGGGGAACTACAGGCCAGTCAGCCTCACCTCAGTCCCTGGAAAAATCATGGAGCAGGTCCTCAAGGAATCAATTATGAAACATTTAGAGGAGAGGAAAGTGATCAGGAACAGTCAGCACGGATTCACAAAGGGGAAGTCGTGCCTGACTAACCTAATTGCCTTCTATGATGAGATAACTGGCTCTGTGGATGAGGGGAAAGCAGTGGATGTGTTATTCCTTGACTTTAGCAAAGCTTTTGATACGGTCTCCCACAGTATTCTTGCCGCCAAGTTAAAGAAGTATGGGCTGGATGAATGGACTGTAAGGTGGATAGAAAGCTGGCTAGATCGTCGGGCTCAACGGGTAGTGATCAATGGCTCTATGTCTAGATGGCAACCGGTTTCAAGCGGAGTGCCCCAAGGGTCGGTCCTGGGGCCGGTTTTGTTTAATATCTTTATTAATGATCTGGAGGATGGTGTGGACTGCACTCTCAGCAAGTTTGCAGATGACACTAAACTAGGAGGCATGGTAGATACACTAGAGGGTAGGGATCGGATACAGAGGGACCTAGACAAATTAGAGGATTGGGCCGAAAAAAACCTGATGAGGTTCAACAAGGACAAGTGCAGAGTCCTGCACTTAGGACGGAAGAATCCCATGCACTGCTACAGACTAGGGACCGAATGGTTAGGTAGCAGTTCTGCAGAAAAGGACCTAGGGGTCACAGTGGATGAGAAGCTGGATATGAGTCAACAGTGTGCTCTTGTTGCCAAGAAGGCTAACGGCATTTTGGGCTGTATAAGTAGGGGCATTGCCAGCAGATCAAGGAACGTGATCGTTCCCCTTTATTCGACATTGGTGAGGCCTCATCTGGAATACTGTGTCCAGTTTTGGGCCCCACACTACAAGAAGGATGTGGAAAAATTGGAAAGAGTCCAGCGGAGGGCAACAAAAATGATTAGGGGTCTGGAGCACATGACTTATGAGGAGAGGCTGAGGGAACTGGGATTGTTTAGTCTGCAGAAGAGAAGAATGAGGGGGGATTTGATAGCAGCCTTCAACTACCTGAAGGGGGGTTCCAAAGAGGATGGAGCTCGGCTGTTCTCAGTGGTGGCAGATGACCGAACAAGGAGCAATGGTCTCAAGTTGCAGTGGGGGAGGTCCAGGTTGGATATCAGGAAAAACTATTTCACTAGGAGGGTGGTGAAACACTGGAATGCGTTACCTAGGGAGGTGGTGGAGTCTCCTTCCTTGGAGGTTTTTAAGGCCCGGCTTGACAAAGCCCTGGCTGGGATGATTTAGCTGGGAATTGGTCCTGCTTTGAGCAGGGGGTTGGACTAGATGACCTCTTGAGGTCCCTTCCAACTCTGATATTCTATGATTCTATGATTCTATGAACTGGAACTCCAAATTTGGAGTTAGGTGTATCATCTTCAGGGCATCAGCTCTAAATCAGTCCCTGGGGTGTTAATATGAAACCAAAGCTGGATTTGGGCCTAATTTACGGTTCTTGTTTGGTTTCTTAACTCCTGATCTCCAGGTGGCCCACCTTCCCTTTATCTGGTACTTCCTGCTGAAAGTACCTTCCTCTCAAGTCCCCCACCAGTTACTCAGAAGGAGAGGGGTAGAAGAGAAATTTGTTTAAATGCGTGGGGTTTTTTTTTTTTCATATGGCAATGTAAATGTACGTGGGATTGTTTAATAGGTGAACTAGGCGCAACCCAAAATATGTCTCTTCTCTGAAGAGCTTAAATTCCTGAGACATTAATAGGTACAATAGAGTGCAACACAATACAAAACAAACTCAGTGTGCTGTGTGGACATTTGAACTGTAAAGCTTCACAGAACTAGAGTTTTCAGGGCAGTAACTGGGAATTATTTCAAGAATATAGAAGATTGTAAAAGAAGGCATGAAGAAAGAAGTGTGCAAAGGAGTAAGGATCAGTCAGGAGAGACGCTTGAGTGGTAAAAAGAAATTACGGCAGAGACAGAGGCCAGAGTAGACTTATGGGGTGAAATCCTGACTCCATTGAAATCAGTAGCAAAGCTCCCATTGACTTCAGTAGGGCCAGGATTTGCACCCATGGGGTACTTTGGAAGAGAAACAGAAGCTTAATACAGAAGAGGAGAAGGAGCCAGTGCAGAAAATCCAGTAAGGCGATGACACGATAATAGTACCAAAGAAGGATGATGAACTGGAGGAAGAAGAGATGAGAAAGGAGGAAGTCAAAAGGAAAAAAGCTGCAATAGTCAGCATAAAGGTACCGAAGAATGAAATACTGTCATGGCAGTAGGGAGGGAAGAAGGAATGAATTTTGGAAATATTGTGAAAAAAGGATTCAGGATTTGATGAGGTCCTGGATGTGGCAGGAAAAGAAATAAAGGAACCAAAACTGCACCAGGGTGGTTTACAACTAGCTTGGGTGGCTAATTATAATCATTTGGGGTCTGTGGAATACTTTTTTCATCATCTGGTGCAGTGTTTTGTTGAGTTATGTTTTATAGCAACATTGCCAGAGTTTGTAGGCCATAAAGCTTCACCTGCACTGGCTGCAGTTACATTTGAAAGGGCTTATCTGCCTTCAGAACTTGTCATGTTCCTGGTTGTGGGGAGTCAGCAACTGAACGTTAATTTAAATTTAACAAACAACTAAGTAAATGTTTGACTTTTCATTATGACAAGTTAAACAAACTGTTGCACGAGTGCTCTAAGAGGAGACAGTGTATAAGAAGCAATGTACACTCAGTAAGCTGCATTGAAAGTTGTGTGTTGTGGGATCACATTTAACAATTTATATAGCACCAATTTAGGGGGACGCTACTATTCAAATGTTGTAGGTCAATTTTTGACCCCTAAAATTTGACAGTGTCCATTTAGTATAACATACAATGGTCACTGTGTGAGCCATATAAATTGCCTTTATATGTTGATCGCAGTAAAGGGAAGGAGAAAAGAATAGGTGGGAAAACTAAAGATTACAGGTACTTTATTTCTTTAAAATGTTGCCTACTTGCTTTTATGATTTTGGAGCATCTGCTCAAATTACGCCAATCTGGAAATATTGGGGTGCTGCAATCAAAGAACTGACTGCAGGACCACTTCTTCAGTTACCCTATTCCACTTCACATCTGCTCTCATTTCTACTCTTATTCAGGCAGGAATGTGTTTTCTCAACTTCACATCCCAAGATGATGGCCTGTAACCCCAGGCCAATAGGAATGGGAGGCAAGGCCTGGACAAGGCAGCTGTCCTCATGGAATTTCCAAAATTGTCTGAAAACACATTCTCATTGTGATGATTTTCTATAAACAAGGAGCAAATGTAATGTTTGGATAAATTTTATTTTAGATTCAAGGAAATAACAAGGAGAAAGAACAAATATAAAGTCACCATAAGAGAGAGAGGGGTGGATAAGTGTGATTTTGAACACACAGCCATTTTGAACTTCTGAAACTCAGAGGGAGCATCCCTGCAGGCAGACTGTTGGGTTCACTTTACTATAAAAGGTGCAGTACATAGAAAACAGCCTTAGAGTCACACAACTATATATGCTGCTTCATTACATTTAACATGCATCTAAACTGGAAATGGAAAGTGAGGCCTTCTGGCGTGGAATATATCCTGAACCAAAACCCTAGGGTTGGGTTCAGATCAGAACACACACCCACCCCGTTTGAAGAGATTCTGATTCAAGAATCTAGATTTGTCCCTTCTGTACCATGCAAAGGGCTGACCCTTCTCTTCCCTGCAAATATGTTAACTATACTGGAGCCACTGGGCTTTACTTAGAAACCCAAGAACAGAGTCATATATCCTTTCAATGAAAGCTCAGCTGCAATTTACTGTTTTTAATCTTACTGTTGCTACAGAAGAAGGTATATTGAATATGTAAATTGTGTTTATTACTCTAGGTTCCCCAAGATGAATGGAGCGGGTACGCTCCGCGAGGCAAAGATGACGAGATTCCATGCCGGCGGATGCGCAGTGGCAGTTATATTAAAGCCATGGGGGACGATGATAGCGGGGACTCAGACACCAGCCCGAAGCCATCGCCAAAGATTGCAGCACGAAGGGAGAGCTATCTCAAGGCCACCCAGCCCTCACTTACGGAACTCACCACCCTCAAGTAAGACATTGTCAGAATAAACTACTGAGCCTCGGAGAAACACATTTCTGTTCCTCTCTCCTTTCTCCACTTTCTGGACCCCAAGTAAGGAAAGCACTTAAGCATGCGTTAAAGTCCCAATTAAGTCCTCATAAATGATTTCCTGATTGGGGTGAACTTTAACACATGCTTAAGTGATTTCCTGAACTGGGGTGCTAATGTTTAGGATTCAAACCAACAAAGCACCTAAAATCATTGATTTCCATGAGACTGCTCACATGCTCAAAATTACATACATTCTTTAAACACCTTGTTGAATTAGAACCTTACATGCCATATTCCACAAGCCTTACTATGTATGTACTTCTGCAAGTGTGAGTAAAATTTAACATGAGCGAGGCATGTGAAATTAGACCTAAATCAGTCTTTGTAAATCCTCAAAGAGGGTTTTGACAGTAAGCCCTGAAGAGTGAGCATTGTAAAATAGAGAAGTCCATATCTTCAACCCACCCATCCAAAAGTACATTATTATTTAATTGAGAACTATGACCAAAAAATTAAGTCTGAGAATTGCTTTAAAGAGACTTTGATTAAAAAAAAAACAATTACAAAGTGACACAGAGAATCTAAAATCATCATTGTTTAATATTTGTAGCTCTTTTCACAAAAGCTAAAGTCCCTAAGGAGTTTCAGATAATGGAGAAGTGAAGTGTCAATATACTGGAGGAGGTAGTAGCCTGTGGATAGAGCTTTGCTAGATGAAACAACTTTGGAGATATGTTAACTTGCTTGGAATGGGTTTTTTGAGTTAAAAGTAGCACTCAAAATAGATTGTGTTTTTAAGACCAAAGAAAACATTCAGTGTATAATTTAAAAAACCCAAACAATATAACATATATTTAATCTACATTTGTGCTGGGTCAGAACACAAAACAATAATGAAAGAACAAGAGCCCATTGCTTCTGCCACTGAAATCAGTGGCAAAACTTCAACTGATTTACAGCAAAGCAGGATTTGACCCAAACTAACTGAAAATCAAATAGTTGTATCTAACTAGAGCTAGCTAATGTTTCGAACATTCATTCTGACGATTCTTTGTGAAAATGTCATAACATTTTGTATCAGCTGGGACCCAAAGTAAAAACCCTTAATAACTCAAATTAATTATTTGAAAAATGTTGTTGTTGTGGAAATTGAGGGAACATGTTACTGATTACTATGCAATGCACTAGGAAAGAGGGGGAAATGAACAGTACCCAAGCAACAACTCAGACAGGAGAGTGAGCCAAAACATCTAATAACGAGACTGAAAACATGTTTACACTTCATAATTTTGGGAGGCATTGATGCAATCACTTATCAGGTGGCAATCACTTATCAGAAGATGATTGACCAGATTATATTAAATTAGGTTAGATTAAGTTAAATGTGTCCAGTTGAAGGGAGTAACTGCAAACAGGTAGCAGCAGCCATGAAACTCTAGTGTAACTTTTCCCTAGATTTATATTAGGTGAAAAGTTTCTAAATGAATTATTATTTCCAGGGAAGCAAGAATATCTGCCAGATGCTAATTCAGAATGTACGGCTCCCAACATTGCTAATAGCAGTGGAGCAGAACTGTTGTTAGCAATACTGGGAAATCATGAAATGTTTTCCGAGTGTTGGCAGGGCAGTTCAGCAGCATCCAGGATCAGTGTCTGTTATTCCCTGCCCTCTGACTTCTTTTTTCCTGGAACTCTAGATACTGTTCACATTTTCTCTGTGGCCTTGTGTTCAGGTTTCAGAAGCCTTAGTTTGCAGAATTTGTTACTGAACATCTTTTTCCCTTGTGGCAGCAAAGCCATGTTCTGGCCTGGGGCTCCATGGCCTAATCTAAATGGATTCCAGTTACTCTCTTGCTTCTTTATTTTATTGGGCTCAGTATTACAAAATGCTGAGCACTCTGGCCCTGATCCAGTAAAGCACTTAAGCACCATGCTTAAATAAGCATACGAATAGTCCCACTGAAGTCAACATGCCACCAAAATTATATAAATGGAAGAAAAGTTGGGAGCAAAAAGAGAACAAACTACATATTAGAAAAAACAGAAATCTATTACTCCTCTCCCCATCCCCCAGTAAATGGATGGCAAAGCTACAAATAGAACCCAGTTTGTTAACTGTCACTTTTGTTCTGTGGGTTCATCTGCGAGGCCATGAATCAATTAAGCATAGATTTCGCTGGTGTTTTTGGCTCGCTAGCAACACCAAGATTGATCAACTTCTGTCTGTCTGTATCTCATCAGAGTATTAGAGTGCCATTGTGATATTGTCCAGGTAACTACATTTTTAATTGAATTCACTGAGCACTAGATTGTACCTAGCTGTCATACACCAATGCAGAGGTGTAGGGGTGAAGAAGTACAGATCTTGAGTCCAAGCCCTGTTGAAAGAATGGTTGCTGCTCCCACCCATAAAGTGACTAGGACCAGGGAAAAAGGGGGCAGGGAGCAGGCAGGCTCTTCTCGTATATGCCAGCCCACACAGCTGGACAGACTGGGGAAAGTAACCTGCACCCTCTTCACGGCCACAGTAAATTACCCTCATTTTGGGATAAGAAGAGTGTCCTGTGAGGAATTTTGACACTCACAGTCACAAATCCACCCTGGTTATAACCGGTGCCACTCCTGTGGTTAGCCAGGAATAAGGCTACTTTTATGTCATGGAGGTCATGGAAGTCACGGAATCCATGAGGTCCAGAGACCTCCATGACATTCTCTGCTTCAGCCCCAGGGGCTGCAGGACTCTGGAACTGACAGCCAGTGGGGCCCTGGCAGGGTTCCAGTGACAGGCGACAGCAACAACAAGTGATAGGGGGCCCCTGCAAAGTTCCAGCGATGGGCAACAGCCTCACACGGTGGAAGTGGGACGCCTCAGGTGAGCAGATGGGGTGTCCCAATTTCTCTTTGGGAAATTTGGTCACTCTGCAGCTCCTAGCCACTGTGAGTGGAGAGGAAACCCCACAGCTCCCAGCCACCACGGTGATGGGGGAAACCATGGAGCTGCAGCAGCAAAAGTCACAGACAGGTCATGGCTTCCGTGAATTTTTGTTTGTTGCCCATGACCTGTTCATGACTTTTACTAAGAAAACCATGACAAAATCTTAGCCTTAGTTATGAACATTTACAACCAAAGTCTCTGTAATCTCTACATGCAGTTTATGCCCTATCTCTTACGCAGGGCTTCATTGGACTTCAATACCACCAACCCCAAGTATGCAAGAAAAACTCTCATGATGGGCTTTAATACATGTTGGAATTTTTACACTTTGGCTTTGGAGGTGTTAAAAATAATAAAATTTAGGTTCATTTTAGTTGCCTTCTGGTGTTGCAGCTTTTAGGGTTCACATTTTCAAACCCTTTTCTCTGCAGCCAAGAGAGCTAGAAACCTACTTTTTAAAAATGAAAGCTGAGATCAATCAGGATCTAGGGCTCAGAGAAATACTCCAAATGTCTTGAGAGTCACAGGAAAATTGCTAGCACTGGTACATGTATAGTAAAGTGATTCTAGATTGGTGAATTGACGTAAATCTGTAAAAGAAATGCTGTTCCATAAAAGAGAATGGTGTACTTGCCTGAGATTTAAGCTAACAATTGTTTCTCCCTGTTCTCTGCAGAACCTCACAGCTGTAATAGTGAATCATAACTCACTGAACCAAAAAAATAACCTAAAATTAGTATGAGATGCCTAGGGCTACAGCTTTTAATTTTTTTTAACTTAGGTCTCCTCTGTTGTCTGTGATTAGTGACAAAAGTATCCTTCTGAATTTCCCTCATTAATTTCCCCTCTCCTCTTCTTGTCTCGGACACCTCATCTGAGATAGTGGTCATTGGTCATTACTAACAAAGATTAGTAAAAATGAATGGAATTAATTAAAAAATAAAAACACAAGTTCTCTGCACCACTTAAAAAGGGTTTTAGTGAAATCTAAGGTGCGAAGCAGCAGAAATGTATGTGGTAGCCAGAGATTTAAAAAATAGGGAGGGCAGGAGCTTTGTTTTCATTATGGCCTCAGTTTAGGAAAGTACTTAAACCTGTGCTTAACTTAAAGTAAGTTCTTCTTAAGTCCTTTTCTATTCAGGAAAGCATTTAAGCACATGCTTAATTTTAAGCACCTTTAAGTCCCATTGATGTCATAAACTTATAGGCTTTGATGAAGCAGTATCTAAGTCACTAACATGGAAAAAAATGTAAAAAATATTTTTCCTTATTATCTACTTTTCAATATGAAATAATGTTAAGTAGAATCGTTTTCTGACAGTCCAGATTGGCATTTTGTGTGAGATCATGCCACACTGTTGTCAGGGTCTTAATGTGTGAAACGTACTACAATATTTCTTTTAATGAGATTTTTTGTGAAAAGGATTCAATTAATCTCTGGGAACTGAAGTCTGCTCCATATAACAAGCCCCGTCCAGTCCATTCAGTGGCAGTGCAAGCAGGGCCGGTGCTACCATTAAGGCAAACTAGGCGGTTGCCTAGGGCTCCAAGATTTGGGGACACCAAAAAGCGGTGCCCCCAATTTTTTTTTTATCGCGTTCCTGGGCTGGGCTGCCGGCGGCGCACTGACACGTGCGGCTCAGACTCCCTCTCCCAGCACAGTGGTCGCTCCACTTCTCCCGCCTCCCAGGCTTGCAGCACCAATCAGCTGTTTGGCACTGCAAGCCTGGGAGGGAAGGAGAATTAGAGCAAGGGCGGCGTGCTTGGGGAGGAGGCGGAGCAGAGGTGAGCTGGGGTGGGGAGCTGCCGCACGGCTCCCCATGGGGGGAGGAGATGCCGCGGGGGGACGCCTCGGCGGGGGGGAGCTGCCGCGAGGGGGCACCTCAGGGCAGAGGTGGGGGGAGCTGCCGCAGGGCTTGGGGGGGGTTGCAAGGTGTAAGTTTCGCCTAGGGCGTGAAACTTCCCTGCACCGGCCCTGAGTGCAAGTTCCTTTTCGCTGCTCTATTAATGACTCAATCTTGACCTAAAGGAGACCATCTCAGGGGTGTTGAGGATAGTTTATTTTCTGTGTATGTTCATTCCTTGGCTTCCCTGATCAGTGGGTCGGTGAGGTTCTGTGGCCTGCAGTGTGCAGGAGGTCAGACTAGATGATCACGATGGTCCTTTTGACCTTTAAAGTCTTTGAGTTTGAGTCTTCTAAACCTACAGCTTTGATGGAAATAAGGCATAATTTTTAATGCTGAGAGTAATTAACCATTAGAACAACTTACTAAGGGTCATGGTGGATTCTCCATCACTGACTATTTTTAAATCAAAATTGAATGTTTTTCCTAAAAGATCTACTCTGGGAATTATTTTGGGGGAAGTTCAGTGGCCTGTGCTTTACAGGAGATAAAGACTAGGTGATCACTGTGATCCCTTCTGGCCTTGGAATATATGGAGCTATAGTTTGTTTTGTGAACATGTCTGCTGGGAACCGCACTAACGCCCCTAAATCATTTCACATAGGCTACCTAGCAGTGGTGTGATGCACAACAAGTTGCTTCCTTTGGTCACTGTTGATTCAGGCTAAATCTGTACACAAATAAAAGACTTTATGGGAATGATCAAAAATCCATTCAAGTCAATGGAGACTCTCTTATTGACTTCAGTGGACTTTGGATCAGACCCTAAATTCCATTACCAGTACCCTGAAGCTGAGCTCCTCTTCCCTCCCCAATCTTGTCTTTTCTAACAGTGAAGAAGAGAATGTGATGGATGTGAAAGGAGTTGTTATAAAGAGACAGCAGTGGTAATGTTTCAGGGACTTTTTGCATTCCCTTCTGCTTGTCTCGTCTCTCCCCCCACCGCTCCGTGTATGAACTCCTGTGTGACATCTAGTTGGTCTTAACTTTATCTTCGGGAGAAAAATGGGGCTGGTAACTTAAAGCCATCTCCCCTTTTGCTTTCATTGTTTTTTCATTATGTGGGATTTTTTTGTCTCCAAATGCACTTTGCCTCACATTGGTCCCACAGCCCACACACTCCCTCCCACCTACCTACCATTGCTCACGCTCCTTCTCTTCCAAGAAAAGAAATGGTTTTCATTATCTGTGTTTCTTTTTCTATAAGTAGCAAGCTTTTAAAAGCACAACTGTGTCATATCTCCTTTATGTAATATGAAATTTATTTTCTGTTTTCTGCTGATTTTTGTTGTTATACCATACAATCTACCTCCTACAATCTTCCTCTCATGCCATGGTTTCCATGTGGTTACAGAACATGTTTCAAATGCTATGGGTAAAATTCTGAATAAAGCACAGCTTGCTATGATCTTGAAATCCGTACCTCCGCTGCTGCACTCCCATTATCCTACCAGGAAGTGAGAAGCTTTTTCTTTTCTTTGCTGGCAATAAATATCCCCTTAGATTTTAATAATTAACAAACTAGTAAAATCTGGCCCTACAGAAAAGGTGAGATTTTTCTGCCTAGTTCTGAAAAATGGTAAATAGTTTGACTATTTTTTGTTGTTGAACAGATAGAAACAGGATTTATTAATCTGACTTTTAAAGAATGTGCACAAAACAGGTGACTGATGTTCCTGGTACATCTGTCCTGAACCAGCACCTTTCCCTTTATTATGTGCAGTCATCTTTAACTTATTTTAGTTATGGTAAGAAAAGTAGTATAAGGTATAAAGTAATCTTTATCCCCATCCATGTCTATCTGATCCAATGTGTAGGTAACATATTCAGCGAAAGGTGCATATGTTCTCTTGATACCTGGAATCAAAGGAAGTTTTCTCTCTGCCTCCTTCCTATGCACACTATTCCCCTTCTGACAGACTGGCAATATCCTGTAATATACTGAACATACCTTATGGAATTAAGATAAGCTTTACTGAATTAGGGTTAATGCCTTTGGAGTACAATTATAAATGCAACTGTTTGTGTTGTTGTAACACTGTACATACCCTCTCTAGCAGGGGCGGGGGGGAGGCAGATGCGTATGTACTTCCTCCATTAGACACCTCCTTAGGAAGCTATGCATATACTAGTTCAAACTGGATTTTTGGATAAAAGCCTGGGGTTTAACCTGCCTCAGGGCCTTCTTCCAGTTCCAGCAAACAGACAGGACCCCTCCTCCATGGTCCCAGTCCTTAGGGGAAGAATGGAGGGACTTGGCTTATTGGAGCCTCATAAGACTCTGTGCTTGTTGTGAGCTGAAGCTGTGATGAACTTGTGTAACCACAAGGATGTTCCCAGGGTGGAGTATAAAAAGACTGCATTTGCCAGAGCTCATGTGAGAGTTGGGATAAATTCTGGTAAATGTATTAGCTAAGGCTGTCAATCAATCACAGCTAACTCACGTGATTAACTCAAAAAAATTAATCGCAATAAAAAAAATTAATTGTGATTAATCGCACTGCTAAACAATAGAATACCAATTGAAATTTATTAAATATTGTTGATGTTTTTCTACATTTTAAAATATGTTGATTTCAATTACAACACAGAATATAAAATGTACAGTGCTCACAAATACTTGCACTGTAAAAATGATAAGCAAAAGAAACAGTATTTTTCAATTCACCTCATACAAGTATTGTACTGCAATCTCTTTATCATGAAAGTGCAACTTACAAATGTAGTTTTTTTGTTACATAACTGCACTCAAAAGCAAAACATTGTAAAACTTGACAGCCTACAAGTCCACTCAGTCCTACTTCTTGTTCAGCCAATTGCTAAGAGAAACAAATTTGTTTACATTTACGGGAGATAATGCTGCCTACTTCTTAATTACAGTGTCACCTGAAAATGAGAACAGGCATTCACATGGCACTGTTGTAGCTGCATCGCAAGATATTTACGTGTCAGATGCATTAAAGATTCATATGCCTCTTCATGCTTCGGCCATTGTTCCAGAGAACATGCTTCCATGCTGATGAAGCTCGTTAAAAAAATAACGCCTTAATTAAATTTGTGACTGAACAACTTGGGGGAGAATTGTATGTCTCCTGCTCTGTTTTACTTGCATTCTGCCATATATTTCATGTTATAGCCGTCTCAGATGTTGACCCAGCACGTGTTGTTCATTTTAAGAACACTTTCACTGCAAATTTGACAAAATGCAAAGATACCAATGTGAAATTTCTAAAGATAGCTACAGCACTGGACCCAAGATTTAAGAATCTGAAGTGCCTTCCAAAATCTGAGAGGAATGAGGTGTGGAGAATGCTTTCAGAAGTCTTAAGAGCAACGCTCTGATGCGGAAACTACAGAGCCCAAACCACCAAAAAAGAAAATCAACCTTCTGCTGGTGCCATCTGACTCAAATGATGAAAATGAACATGCGTCAGTCCCCACTGCTTTGGATCTTTATCGAGCAGAACCCATCATCAGCATGGACACACATCCTGTGGAATGGTGGTTGAAGTGTCAAGAGACATATGACACTCTAGCGCATCTGGCATGTAAATATCTTGCGACGCCGGCTACAACATTGCCATGCAAATGCCTGTTCTCACTTTCAGGTGACATTGTAAACAAGAAGCAGGCAGCATTATCTTCTGCAAATGATAAAGCAATTGCACTACAGTACTTGTATTAGGTGAATTGAAAAATACTATTTCTTTTGTTTTTTTACAGTGCAAATATTTGTAATCAAAAATAAATATAAAGTGAGCACTGTACCCTTCGTATTCTGTGTTGTAATTGAAATCAATATATTTGAAAATGTAGAAAACATCCACAAATATTTACATAAATGGCATTCTATTATTAACAGCACGATTAATTGCAATCAATTTTAATCGTGATAACAAATTTTAATCACTTGACAGCACATTAGCATGTGTGTAGGTTTTTATAGGTTTTAATATGTTTTTTTTCTGTAATGCTTTCTACCTTAATAAAGTAGGCTTGCTTAGAAAGAGCTGTCTGGTAATTTACAGCTATGGCAATTACAGTTATCCATCTCTGAAGAGAAAGCAAGCAGATGTCCTAGGGCAACATCTCTGTGCTGGGAATGACTCGGTGAAGGAAAGAGAGACAAGCTTTCGAGCTTACACAGAACTCTTCTACGGCAACACTGTATGCAACAGTAAGGAAAGGCAGCTGTCCAGCCTGGGAATAGCCTGGTCAGAAGGGACAGAGACACATCTCCACCCAAGACAGGCAACAGCTTAGGAGCTGGAAGCTGAGTGGCCCCCTGTGGTGAACTACTGAGGGGATATACAGGTGCAAAGGCCCTGAATTATGACAGCCTCAATATACAAACTCTGTTTAAAACGAGGCTTCTGGCTGTGCTTGCCAAATTCAACATCCTTGCTGGTTTGGGGGCATAGGGTTACTGAAGCTTCTGGGATTTTACTTACCTCTCAGAATATGTTTTTAAAATATCACAATGTGGATACATTTCCAGTCATTTGCATTTGTTGGATTATATCTGATCAAAGCAGTGTTGCTTTGATCTCGTTTGATCATATATGTTGTGGAAGAAAGTCCAACTCGATCACCGATGCATTTACTTCACCAGTCTTGCAAAAGGAGAAATTACAAAGACACAAGTAAGAGGAAATTCAGTCTCACAAATCCATACTTTTTTCAAGATACCATTTTATGGATAAGTTAGTTTTATTCATCCCAGTTGTATATACAGCATTACTGACCTGTACCCTAAACAATTAGTCACATCAGTGATGATGAGAAAGTAACACACAGGAGAAGTAGCATATGTCTGGGGAAAGTGTTAGGAAGGATTTATAATTTACAGAATTCTGTTATGTAACTTACTTCATCAATGTGTCTCTTCCGGTGGCCTCCCACTTATCAATGTAAATAGTACTTTATAAATAGGATGAGCCAACACTCCCTTCTGCTAATCATATGCTGGAAGCAATACAGTAAAACTTATATACTGAGAACTGCTTATTATATACTTATATAATGTGTGTGCGTTTGCGCGCGCTTATATAATGTGGGTGTGTGTTTTAGGATATAATCTCAAAACAAGATGAGATGAGACTGAGAATCTCTGTGTCCTGTCTTCTAAGAACCTATACAACCACCTCAAACAATAATGATAAATTGATACAGAAAGAGAGAGAGATCACATCCCAGTAATGGCAGTGGCAACAACAGACTTGTAGCAGAGATTGGCCTGGTCTTCTACCCCCTAATATCCCAAACTCACTGTTTCAGTGTACAGCGAGCTACAGTGGATATTCATTGACAGAATAAAATATTTCAATAATAATATGAACCCAAAGAAAATAATGGGGGCACTCCCACACACCTCCACAAAACTTAACATATGTTTTTTTTTAAAAATGGGCAGCTGATTAAAAATCATGAAATTAAGTCTCCCAACAACTATTCAAGGGTTGATCCTGGGTCTGTCCCTGGAGAACCAAACTGCAAGAGTCAGCTCAAACCCTGTTTCCTTTAGAGTGGTAGCCATATTAGTCTGTATCAGCAAAAAAAAAAATGAGGAGTCCTTGTGGCACCTTAGAGACTAACAAATGTATTTGGGCATAAGCTTTTGTTGGCTAGAACCCACTTCATCAGATACATGGAGTGGAAAATACAGTAGCAGGTGTGTATATATATATGAAAAGATGGGAGTTGCCTTACCAAATGGGGGGTCAGTCTAATGAGACAATTCAATTAACAGTAGAATACCAAGGGAGGAAAAATCACTTTTGTCCTGGTAATGATTGTGGCCCATTTCAAACAGTTGACAAGAAGGTGTGAGTAACAGTATGGGGAAATTAGTATGGGGAAATTGGTTTTTGTAATGACCCATCCACTCCCAGTCTTTATTCAAGCCTAATTTGATGGTGTCCAGTTTGCAAATTAATTCCAGTTCTGCAGTTTCACGTTGGAATCTGTTTTTGAAGTTTTTTTGTTGAAGAATTGCCACTTTTAAGTCTGTTCTTGAGTGACCAGGGAGATTGAAGTTTTCTCCTACTCGTTTTTGAATGTTATAATTCCTGATGTCAGATTTGTGTCCATTTATTCTTTTGCATAGAGACTGTCCAGTTTGGCCAATGTACATGGCAGAGGGGCATTGCTGGCACATGATGGCATATATCACATTTGTAGATGTGTGTGAACGAGCCCCTGATGGTGTGGCTGATGTAGTTAGGTCATATGATGATGTCCCTTGAATAGATATGCGGACAAAGTTGGCACCAGGGTTTGTTGCAGGGTTCGGTTCCTGGGTTAGTGTTTTTGTTGTGCGGTGTGTAGTTCCTTTAGAAGCTCGTCCCTGGCTGCTTCTTCCCAGGGTTATTACTCTCCTGCCACCTGGACTCCTAGAGGACAAACTTTGTATTGCAACATGTTGACATTTGCATCAGGACCCAGGTTGGGTTCAGATTTGGGCTGCATTAAACTTTACACCTAGAAAGCAACCCTTTGGGATAATCCACACCTACTGTATTATAAAATATAACCAAATAAACGTACTAGCGGTATTTATTATTAGGCTGAAAAAAGCCACTGGAGATAGAAGGGCAGAGAGATACCAGGATCACTAGTACATGGAGCTATAACATCAGAAATCCTACATAATTTACACAGGTCTCCGGTGTTAATTTGTGGAGGGAAGAGTTGGGATGGCAGGTGCGCACACACTCAGCCCACACACCTGGGAGGAAGTGTGCTGCATTTGCACGATGAGGACCACCATTGTAACGCAACACCAACAGGATTATTTCTCTATTAGCACATGAAACACATTTTGAAACTTGGGATGCTGCCCAATGAAAGGAGGGAAGAAGGGTGCCAAAAAGATTATTGCATTGAAAATGTAGTAAGAGTTATTGTGTGAGCTTTCATATCTGGGATTCTGTTTCAACATTATGCTCAATATTTCAGGAGAAAGGGGTACAATAAGATAATGAAATAAATGATTTTTACATTGTTCTCTGCTTTTTCTAAACTGATGTTTCTAGGGAGGAAGGAAGGCCTGGCATTTAAACAGTAGCAGTGGGATGGAGAGGAAGAAAAGGAAAGTAAAGAAAGATGTCGGAAGCCACATTAGAACCAAATGGAAATAAGGAGAAGAGAAATGGAAGAGGGTAAACAGAAAATAAAAACCATCAGGAGAAGGTTAAATAAATAAGGAAGGGACAGGGAAGAAAAAGAAAGAATAATACATTTTGCAGAATTTGTCAGACCTACTGTAGAATGGAGGGGGAACTTTGTACAGCTTGGAAATTACCTTCCTGCAAGTGCCCTGGGAGGTAGAGTAAGGTTCTCCCACCTTGTCAGCTGTAGTACAGAGAGGGAGAGTTTAATGGGATTTGTTTTCCTCTATCCCTCAGGCACTTTTGAAAATATCCCCTAAAACTTCTCAGGCCTAATGCAAACAAGTGGTTTCAAAAATGGAGAGTGAAATACTGGCCCCATTGAAGTTAATGACAAATATCTAATTGCCTTCAGAAGCCAGGATTTCAGCCAGAGGTGAGGAGAGGCAGAATGCAGGGAGAAAAGGTCTTCATCTTCACTCTGGATGTGTTTCTCAACACCAACAGGGCAGCCTGTTCAGTTTGCTTTCTTGTTGAGTGATTTTCAGTTAGGGCTCGGTACAAGAGGAATCTTCCACTGAGTAGTTAGTATTAGTAAGATTTAATACTAGGCTTCAGTTTTGTCAAGTCTTTAGTAAATGAGAGAGAGAGAGAGAGAGAGAGAGAGAAATATTTTGTTCTCATTTTTCTTGGGTTTGTTTGGGCCTCACAAGAAAGAGAATGCAGCCTCCCCAAGAAGGCCAGATTCCCAATTTAAGAAACAAAGTTGGTTTTCAATAACCTTCCCAGCCCCAGTTACTGGCACAGTAATCCATTGCTAAACTTTTTACTGTCCTTATTACTTTGTCACTCATAGCAACCACCTCTTCTCTCTGTAAGGTAGAGCTCAGCCTGTTTTCAAGCTTTCTCTCTATTCAGACCGATGAGCCTAGAGATAGCTCAGTTAGGGTTAATAGATAAGAACATAAGAATGGCCATACTGGGTCAGATTAGGTTGACCAGATAGAAAGTGTGAAAAATCAGGACAGAACGTGGGGAGTAATAGCACCTACATAAGAAAAAGCCCCAAATATCAGGACTGTCCCTATAAAATCGGGACATCTAGTCACCCTAGGTCAGAACAATGGTCCATCTAGCCCAGTATACTGTCTTCTGACAGTGCTGGTGCCAGATGCTTCAGAGGGAATGAACAGAACAGCGCAGTTATTGAGGGATACATCCCCTGTCATCCAGTCCCAGCTTCTGGCAAATGTATAAGTGAAAAGAAAAATGAAGACAAGACGTTTTGGGTGAAAAAAGTACTAGGTGCTGAAAGCAGTTGTAGAGCCAGTGGTTTCTTGATGGCAGCTCTCTTTAGTTTTCTATATGTGATATGATATATTTAAGGATTAGAGAACATTGATTTATTGTGGGAACTTAGAATGAGACAGCCTTGGCAATAGGAGACCAACTATCGTAATTTCCCACTGGCAGCAGAACACAATTATTCTAGATGTAAAACATGTTTGGTCATTAAATCCTTGCTTTTACTAACAGGAATGTCAGGAACACTGCTCCTCTCTTGCCGGCTTTGTCTTCACTGGCACTGGTGGTGGGGTTCTTACAATGAGACAGCTGGAAAGTCCTACTGGAGACAAGGCACTTGTAGTGTTTACTTTAAGGTAGCTAGGTGAGGTCAGCACTATATCCTTCCCTACCCATGGCCTAGTTTACCTCTCAGAACTACAATGCCTTGCCACCTCTATATTTTTACAGCAGGATAGTACCATTAATGTTAGATGAATACTGTAAAATAATTCCCATCGATATCAAATAGAATTTTCAATGAATTCATTTCCCCATTTCCATTTGCATTTGCTTTCTGTGAACACTCCAACCATCATGAGTTACTGACATGAATTTGGAGAGCACATTTGCACACAAGTGCTAATATTTGTGGAAACTGAATTTTAAATGTGTGTATAAGTATTTACACTATAAGTGCAAGCAAGTTGTGCAATTTGGGAACAGAAACAATACCATGCAACTTATGTAACCAATCATAACAAAGCAGGGCAGTTCACATTTTAAATAATTAAATCAAATGCTTGCAATAGAATGTTTGTGATTAATACAGAGAATGGAAAGAAAATTGTCAAATAAATTTGAATAATACATACCTTCAAAAAAAAATCATAAACCTCTTGCAGATAAGCCATGAGCAGAAAAAGAGGCTAAAACATTTGAATAATATTTGTGATACTATTCACTCAACCGTAGAGTAACAGCAAGAGCTACCTCTTTTGGAGGAAATGTTTTCTCTTAACGATGTCACTTAATTCACATTTATTTATTGCTTAATAAGAAGATTCCCAGCTGCCCGGAAGATACATTTGGAATAAACCTGGATCCAAACACCCTCAAACTTTGGGAATGTTCAGATCCCAGTCCAAACTTTGCAGTCCACATCTCTAGGATAAATGCTGAGGAGAGACTAGCTTGAATATCTAATAGCAGTTGTACTCAATATCAGCAGCTGTAATCAGTCAGAAGCCAGAACACCAAGGAATCTTCCCACAACAACATCATGGCTTTGTCATGTATATGAATGAACTTTACTCATAAATATAAGCTGTCAGCACTAAAGTGGACCTTCCTTACCCATCTCTTCTCTCTTTCCCTTCCCAGATGCTAACCCTTCCCAATTTGCTTTCTCTCATTTTCATTGGAGCATGAAGGACTGTTTAATTTGCACTACCCCACTGTACTCCTACAAAGTAGTGATTCTTTGTGGAAGTGCTGAGAGCAAATTTAAATGAACAAACTTTGCAGCAGAGATGATTGAAAATTTAAAAATAACTGCTGGGGGTGGCAATCAAAATTTCAAAGTTGCTTTTCTTTCAGAGAGTTCAGAACAGGCCCATTTTTTTTTTTTTTAAAGTTTTATCTAAATATTATTGAAATAATTATTGACTCTTTTTTTTTAACTGGGGGGGGGAGCTATTTTGCAGGGGTTTTGACCAAGTCTGGCTTGCTTTGTAGAAATGCATCATTCACTGCTATTATTTTCAGTTGTAGTCCTGTTTAAGTAGAAGAGTGCAGAGAACCTGTGATTCTTTGGTTCTTTATGTAAAAATTACCTCTTCCTCTATACAAAAGCCAGTATTTTGTGATGCCTTTGCTTTTTCTTTTGGGATTTGAGATGATATAAATCCTGTTCTTCACTTCCTTCTTAGTCCTAGTTCAGAGGAGTTGCTAGAAGTAATTTAGGAGGAGTAATTTAGCGGTATATTAGAAAATAGAATGGCTGTTTGCTGTCTCTTTATCATCAGACTGTTCTTGCTGGCATATATGACCAGCAACTACTGTTGCCAGCATATCTTTATTTTTTTCCCCAGTCATAACAGTTAAGACCCTGATCTTGCAAGCACTTACACACATGATTCCAGGGCCGCCCAGAGGATTCAGGGGACCTGGGGCAAAGCAATTTCGGGGGCCCCTTCCATTAAAAAAAGTTGCAATACTATTAATAATAAAATGTATTTGGAAATGTAAAAAATAACTAGTGAAATACATTCAAAAATTAATTTGTAATAATTTGAAAAGACACTAAATACATTATTTAAAAACATTAAATGCTTTAATGGTATGTATACATTTGCAATTACATAATGGGCTGTTGCTGGGTGATGGTGATGGCTGGTGCCAATGGGCTGTCGCTGCCTGGGGGTGGTACTGCTGTTGCCCAGGGCTGGGTGGGGAGCTGGGCTCTGGGTTGGGGGGTGTCCGGCTCAGAGGGGCTGGGCTCGGAGCTGGGGGTCAGGGCTGTGGGGGGGCTGGGGTCAGGGGGGTGTCTGGCTCAGAGGGGCTGGGCTCAGAGCTGGGAGTCAGGGCTGTGGCGGGGATGGGGTCGGTGGTGCACGGCTCAGAGGGGCTGGGCTCGGAGCTGGGGGGTCTGGACTCAGAGGGGCTGGGGTCAGGGCTGTGGGGAGGATGGGGTCAGGGGAGTGCCTGGCTCAGAGGGGCTGGGCTCGGGGCTGGGGGTCTGGTCTGTGGGGGATGTGGTCGGGGGGAGCTGGCTCATAGGGGCTGGGCTCGGAGCTAGGGGTCAGGGCTGTGGGGGGATGGGGTCAGGGCAGGCCTGGCTCATAGGGGCTGGGCTCGGAGCTGGGGGATCAGGGCTGTGGAGGAATGGGGTGGGGGCGTGCCAGGCTCAGAGGGGCTGTGCTCGGAGCTGGGGGTCTGGGCTATGGGTGATGTGGTCGGGGGGGTGCACAGCCCCTTACCATGCCGCTTACCCCCTGTCCCAGAGCCTCAGCGCTCTGTCCAGTGCTGCAGCGGCGTGGTGTTTCTAGCGGGGCCTGAGCTCCCGCCGCTCGGCCGCAGCTCGCAGCCCGGCCCCCTTACCAGCTGAGACGCCGGGGGATGGGGAAAGATGGAAGCGGGGGGAGCCTTCAACATACTCGTGGGGGTCTGGGGCAAATTGCCCCACTTGCCCCCCCCCGGGCGGCCCTGCATGATTCACTTTACTCAATCGGAATTCTTAAAGTTGAGTATGTGGAAAAGTGTTTGCAATATCTGGTGTTTAGTGGATTAAGTATGGTAAGTAGAAAGTAACAGAGTAGGGAATTCTTACATACTCTCAATTTATTACTGGTATTTATTTACTAACTTTATAATAAATTATACCACCCCCTCTTTAAAGCATTTACCATCAGGAAGGATATGACTGTCTCTGTATCTTAGGGGTAGAACTGTGGGACATAGTTTTAGAAACTCCATTGTGATTAATTGGACAAAACCAAGTTTTACATCTGTATCAGGCATTCAGGTCTTTCAGATTTGTGTCTGTCTGCACCAGATCTATTTTTTTTGTTGAAAACTGTCTCCATTTGTTCTAAACTCCTCCACCCATGTCCATATTCCAGTATCACAGGCTATTGATTGTGTCCAGCACTGTGCTCCATACTTGTAGTCTTTGTAAATCCTCATCCAGTCGGTACTATCACCAAAGAGCTGATAGTGCTTAGTAATCTGCTCTCTTAGTTATATCTTTCAAAACTAAAATGCCCATTATCTGAATGCTGCAGTGGAAGAGGAGGGAGTAATTTTTCAAGGATCACAACTGGCCTAAGCACTGATGCATTTTGATGAAGCAGTTCTCCAATCCTGTCCTGTGAAATTAATCAGTCCCTAGGTTCTACATGGTCATGGAGACTGCTTTTTCTGTTGTTGAATAATAAGTACAGGTATTCAGCCTGCATTTAGACCTGCACAATTCCTTCATATACCTTACATGGAATCCCCATGCCCGCATTTGGAAACTGTACTCTAGTATGCTGCTAGCCACACCACACTTACATCTCACTGTGTGGTCATGTATTTGCTGGTTTAGTTTGCTAAAGAGATTCACCCAATCAAATTAATAGGCAGCAGGTTTAAAACAAACAAAAGAAAGTACTTCTTCACACAACGCACAGACAACCTGTGGAACTCATTGCCAGGGGATGTTGTGAAGCCCAAAAATATAACTGGGTTCAAAAAGAATTAGCTAAGTTAATAGCTCCCTCCACGGCTATTAGCCAAGATGGTCAGGGATGGACTCCCATGCTCTGGGTGTCCCTAATTCTGTGAATGCCAGATGCTGGGACTGGATGATGGGCGATGGATCACTCAATAATTGCACTGTTTTGTTCATTCCCTCTGAAGCAACTGACTTTGACCACTGTTGAAAGACAGGATACTGGGCTAGATGGACTGTTGGTCTGAACAAATATGACCTTTCTTATGTTCTTATTAGTACAGCTGATGTATTAAACCTGCCATGCAGAAAATTCACAGGACTAAAAAGAGAAGTGCACTTACACAAAATTCTGTGTAGAGCCCTTATCGTCCAGTATAATGAGGTGAGCAAACAGGCAACAATAACCTGGTTAGTTATTCATGGTAATTTTCTGTTCTGAGCAGCTAGAAGTAATAGAATGTAGACATTAGTTCACCATGAAACTCTGGAACATTTATATTACAATTGCAAAAGTAGATATAAAATAATCTATAGTTGGTTTTGTTGGGTTTTTTTAATACTGTGTTCCTACAAGATGAACATATCTCATACTCTGTGAACTCTTTGGTATCTTTTGCTTGAAGGATATGTCTACACTGGAACTGGAGGTAGACATACCTGAACTAGCTCTGATCATGCAATACTGTGGCCACGGGTTGGCCAGCTGTCCCAAGTATTTACCTGAGGGTCTCACACAGGATTTTTCTTGTGATGGCTGACCCATCCTGCCACCCATACTGCAGCAAGTACACTGCTATTTTTTGCATGCTAGCTCAATCAGAGTTAACACAGGTATGTCACCTACCTGGAAATGACACCCCAAACTCCTGTGTAAACATAGCCTAAGACTGTTGACTCACACAGTCTTAGGTGAGAGAGACATGAATGTGAGAAGTTCTGCTGCCCTTTGACTGAGAATGCAAGAAGATACATTGATGCACATCCATTTATATCATATACTTTTGCATGGTTGTTTTATATAGGAAGCTGAAATGTTATTCAAAGTATTTTTAAATAATCTCTATGAATGAGGGGGCAGAGGGAGAGAGCCTGACACACAGCAGGAACAAATATTGAATAATATGAAAAAGAATAGCTTCAAATATAGCTCTTTATCCCAGGTAGATAAGAGAGTGCAATGTTCATTTGATCAGATTGGCTTGTTATGATCTGCCTCTTCTCCCTAACCAATATGTAAATAATTCTCTTTTGTGGGGGGACCTGTTTGACCTTTCTCAAAATGTGCTTGCTTTCTAATTAAATGGATGCTACAAAGTCATGGAACCATTGTGTCTGATCAGTAACATGGTCATCGTTTGTGTTTATTCATGTAAGAAAAGGTGCTTATTGAAGATACCACAACAGTCATTGGCTTATTTAAGAAATTTGTGTTGTCACATCTTCTAAGTTTCACAGTAATTTCCAGCTACCATGCAGAAAGACTATGATACCTGATAAGACTCTACTCCTGCTGCCCAAAGCCTGGCCTGTGGCAAGCCCACAGAGTCTAGCCAGCCCTGATTGACTTTGTCATCTCTGAGTGCCAGCACCTGCATCTAGAACACTCAAAATCCATTTTTTTTTTAATGAAGCAGGAGTGGCGGCCATGTTTTTTTATTTTATTTTATTGTCTGTGCATGTCTGCAATGTGACAGTGATGTATCATGCTGAAAGCAGGTTCAGGAGCTTTCAGGGTCAGCACATAAATCTCTCCCCTTTCATATCTGACAATTGGTGTTGCAGATCTGCACGCTTCAAAGGAAATATTGAAAAACTCCCATGGAAATGAACTCATTTTTCTGCTGGGCTCATCTGCAAAAATGATGTACTCTGGTCCCAGGAATTTATGATTTTGTCATACAAGCGTAGGGATAATGCAGTCAGTAAATTAGACAGAAACCTGTCAAAATTCTCTCCTTATAATAATACCCTGTATTATTCATCATTCCATTCACTGTCTGCGTGACAATATTTGAGACGTGTAATCAGCTGCAAAACAACATTAAGGATCTGACTGCATCTGGTTTGTGTGTGTTTGTTTTTTAACTTAAGAACTTGCTTTTTTTTTATCGCATTTACTGAAATAATTTATTTCTGGACTGAGATTTGCTATGCCATGTTTTAGTCAAGAATATACTTGTATTAAGACCTTAAAATGGGTGTAAGTAATTCACAAAGACTTATAAACACCTGGGGTGAAATTCTGGCACCACTGATTTCAGTGGAGCCAAGATTTCATCCCATAAATGGTACTGCTATAATAACAAGGATTTTGGACCAAAAAAAAAAATCTGTATTTACGGTGATGTTTATTCAAAATTTAAATCCATACCTGTTTGAATTTCAAGGGAGGGGATGGTAGCTCAGCTTCTAAAACTGAAGGAGTATATTATCTGGTGGGAATGCAGCCAGAATATCACAAGAATGGCCATTCTTATGAGATTTTGGTCCAAAATGTTAAAATAAATAAATTATAGGACATATCCTATCTCCTAGAACTGGAAGGGACCTTGAAAGGTCATTGAATCCAGCCCCCTGCCTTCACTAGCAGGACCAAGGACTGAGTTTTGCCCCAGATCCCAAAGTGGCCCCTTCAAGGATTGAACTCACAACCCTGGGTTTAGCAGGCCAATGCTCAAACCACTGAGCTATTCCTCCCCCCTGAGTGATGTTGGAAATCGCTTAGTATTTTGGCATTGTCTACTCAGAACCCTAGATCTGATTTACCTCAAACCTGAACCTCCACTAAGACTGATCCAGATCCAGAGCCACTTTGACTCATGTACAGTCAACTCTAGACTCCAGAGTCAAATAGACTCAGGGACATAGGCTCCGTATTTTGGAAAGAGTCAGGTACTTCCTGCTCAGATTTTGTTGAAATTCTGCGGAGGCAGATTATTCCATCACAGCTGTTCAGTCCTTTGGTATTGGATAGAACATAATTTCTCACATAGCAATAACTCTGTCTTTTTCTCTAATACATACATTCTGTCCTGTGTGAAGTAGGGCATGGGTTAATTGCCATGTACTTTCTCCAAACAGTGACATTTGAATTGAAGGGGTGCGCATTATACCATATTATAGTATTAGAGCCTTAATTTGACACTTTGAGCTCACTGTGGTCACTCTGTGCCATTGTGATGGTGTAAAATCAGTGAAAAGTGTTTCAAGCATGCAGCATGAGATTTCTCAGCATCTGTGTTCTACTCTTGTTCTTTCTTTTATTAAAAATGAATATTTTTATTATCTTATGAAGCAAAACAGAATATAACAGAAAAACATTCAGAAATATTGCAAAACAGCACAGGAATATATATAACTGTGTGTGTGTGTGTGTGTGTGTGTAAGTAAAATTAACATCTAACACAAACACAATACAAAAAGCAGGTTACAAATCCCATCAATTTCCTTACTCTGCCATGCACATATTCCCAAGAAACGTGTCCATAGCTCCCGCGATTTCTGAAGTCAATTGTTTATTTGGAAAGAGCTTGACCAAGTTTCAGTCCTGACATATTGATTTTTTAGCCAGTTTTAAACTCAGGCCAAAATCAATGCCTCCAGCCAAGGAACACAGTACAGCGCTCAGGAGCAGCTGAAAAGGTGGCCTTTTTGTTAGCCTGATTTAGTGCATGCTGTATCCTAGGGGGCATCCCCTGCCCACAGTTGCACCAACTGCCATCAGTCCCATGCAGCTGATATAGAAGCTAGGGATCAGCAAAGCATAGGAAAGTCCTGGCCATTTACCGCCTTTCCCTGTGCTAGCACCAAGGCGCTGGGTGGGAGGGGTTAGGAAGCACTGGGCCTGCTGTCAGTGAATGCTCAATCTCCAGGAGGGTAATTCTCCCATGGCTACATTGGCTTTAGGTCCACAATCCTCCAGCAGTGCAGCACAAAGATCTGGGCTTCCATCTCTTAGGAGTCATACAAGCCTATAATAGAAAAGCCTCATGTTCCCAAATTTTAAGCACTTGAGTCATCCCATTGAACTCCAGAGGAAAAATCACATACTTAAAATTAAGCATATGCATCTTTGCAGGATCAAGGCCTCACTTTTCTAACTTTTCCCAAAGCCCATCTACATTCCTAGCTTCCCTTTTCTGAATTTTTTACTAATTCTCCACTATTCTTTCACTAACACAGTGCCAAGATTTGTGCATGGAAAACCCCTGGTATTGTGGTCTCACCATCCCTATACATATTCACACATCCCAGTTATCAGTTTTGTTTTCTATTTTATTTACTTTTGTTTAAATACATTTTTTGTTGTTCAAATGATGAATGAATAGCATTTGGGTAGAGTCGAGCATAATTCCCAAAGGTGGTGGTTAAGCTTTTCTTAATTCCTTTCTTTACTGAAGCAAGATATTGCGCTGATTATCTGTTTTGGAGTGTTTTATGGTAGGTCCTGTCTTCAGGGTTGTTAAGGTATAATGTGAACAACACCAAATCTAATACTGATCTCTGTGGACCTCTGCTTCCCACTTCCCTCCGTGATCTATACCCATGTATGAATACCCTGTTCTTGAGCAGTTGTTTATCCTGTTATCCACTGTCAGTAACATCCTTATTAACCTTATATACTATTCTGAATGCTGTATTGTATCAAATACTTGCTTGAAGTCCAAAGTATGTGGCTTTATTCCTGTTAACTCTCATCGTCTCTTCCTCAATCAGATGTGTGTAGCAGATTTATCCTTTATGTATCCATGGTGACTTCCTGTTTCCAGTATATGCTTGTCCATGTGTTCTGCTTTGTCCATAATATAAACAACTCTTGATTTTCTTGTCCGTATTGAAGTTAGGCGTATGTCTGTTGTCTTCCAGCTGCTCTTTCTCCTGTACTCAAATTACTAGGTCCGTATGATGATACAGATAATTCTTTAATTTATGCTATTTCATATTAAGGCAACACTGTTTAAAAAAAAAATCAACTCAACATTTATATACATGAACAAAAATAAATCTTTTCCATAACAGACTAGTTAACTAATTTGTTACTAGTCTGGTGAGAATTTTTTATCTATTTATACATTTCGAGGTTAGATGTTAAATGAGTTGTACTTTATACGTATGGTTAACAAAGGAGGCTCAATCATTTCTACAAGTATTCTTTTTTTAAAGAAATAGGAACAAACACAATTTCCATGTAAAATATGACTTAAAGCATCCATTTCAGAACTTTTTGGAACTTACTCACAGTGCATTTGAAAAAAAATGTTTTAAATTATCAACATGAATAATATAGCTTAAATTTTTTTCTGTAGAAGGTCCTTTAAGCAAATTATGTATATTATCCAGAGATGGGCTAAGAAGGTAGTTTCCCTAGCCTAGGGGAAGGATTAGATTTAGGTTAACACTTAAAATTCAGTTCCAGAGTGGACGAGGGTTATGGTTCATATATGATTAGGCTGAAATCTTACAAGCTGTTCCCCTGGTGCTTCTGCAATTTTGTGTTGTATTGAAACCAGATTCGGAAGACTAGCCTCCTTCCAGTTTGGATGTGGGGATTTGAGGGCAAACCCTCTGCCCTCTTTCCACCACAAAAAGATGAGGGTAGAAATCAGATCTGACGTTCCATTTGGACCTCTCCCTGATAATATAATCCAAACAACTTTTTTTAAAAAACAATTGCGTACACAATATATACCTCCATATGGAATATAAATAAAAAATCCAAATGCACTCTCACAGAGAAAAACACTTGGATATTGCACTTTTGTATATATGGTTTTATTTGGATTTTAATTGTATAACAGCCATATTATTAATGGAGATATCCCATCTCCTAGAACTGGAAGGGACCTTGAAAGGTCATTGAGTCCAGCCCCCTGCCTTCACTAGCAGGACCAAGTACTGATTTTGCCCCAGATCCCCAAGTGGCCCCCTCAAGGATTGAAGTCACAACCCTGGGTTTAGCAGGCCAATGCTCAAACCACTGAGCTATCCCTCCCCCCCACTTTGTCACACCTATGCCCATTTCCATGCCCAGTATATGCAATCCACCAAAACCAATATTCTATAGATATCTTTCAGTTCTAATTCATTTGAATTAATAATGATAAAGAAAAACTAGTGTCAAGCTGTGGATCCTATCCTGTTCCTATTAAAGTCCTTGGGAACTTCAGTGTAAGCAGGATCTGGACCCTCTGTCCTTAATCTACAGTGTATTGCTTATTAGTTGCATCATCTATAGTATTTAAAATTGCAAGTTGGTTTTGGGGGGTGGGGGGGACCAACAAAGGAGATTTGAATGTAAAAATGTCAACTCCTCCCCCCCCCCATACAAATACAGTTGCTTTAAGCAGAGGATAACATCTACTATGAATAAACCAAACTGCTTGTAAAAACAGTATCTTGCTGCTATTCTTCTAGGCTCTCTTCAGCGTAGACAAATTTAACAGCTTCCTCTTCAATAAAATGATACACTAAGGTTAATTATAGTGCAGGAGCACCACAAGGTATGATTTGTCTTCTCAGCATCTGTCACATTCAAAAAGAACATGATGGGTGCACCTGGAATGAGAATACTTGGATCACAACATTAAAGTAGGGAAGGGGAAGGACAGTCTAGTGATTAAAGCAAAGAACTGGGAGTCAGGAGATGGTTCTATTCTCAGTGCTACCATAAGCTTCATGGGTGCCCTTGGGTATGTTATTAAACCTGTCAGCGCCTCTGTCTCCCAGCAGTAAAATGTGGATAGTACTTCACATCGGGGATGTTAGGAGAATCGATTAATTAATGTTAGTACTGCAATCTGAGAACTGTGTATTGAGGAGACTATAGAAGTGCAACCAATTGTTGTTGTTAGTTATGTACTATACTTTTAGCCCTTGATTTTTATTCCTAAAGGAATATTTGCAATTATATTCCGTTCTGTTGACCAAGATGTAAGAAAACTCCCCTGTATATTTCACAGGCAGATGATGCATGACTTTGGGAAGAGGTGAATCCTCCACATGCACTCTCTTGGATGGGGAGTGGTTAGGGTTGAAGAATCAGCAGGGGCAGGGCCCTTCAAATGAAGGTAGACAGAGGATCCATGAGCCAAAAGGGGCCAGTTCCTGTATTTGTTAGTCATCTTCCCACATGCATCATGCTGCCATTGACTGCCTTCCCATCCACTGTACATACTCCCTCCCTCCATAATGTCTAACAGCCACAGAAGGGAGAATTACCACTGCTTGATGCGGCAGTATCTTATGCTGCATTTTGCAAGCATGTGTCTCCCCATCCTTGACCCCTTCTGCCCACACCCAAAGCTAACATATGTCACAGAGAGCCCACAGATGGATCCATGGTGGGGGAGAGAAGGTATGATCAGTAGACACTGTTCCCTTCAGTGCAACTCTCCTACCCCATTAGCAACAAATTTTCTTTGAAGTTGTTCTCCTCCGCACTGCAGCAGATGGGAATATATGGATTTATTTTATAGCAGGAAAAGTAAAGCCTCTATAGGTATCACAAGATGTTTTAAAATATTTTGCCAAGACCCTGCCTCCTGGGATGTGTATGGCAGAGAGGAGCAAACGCACACACTGTAACTCTGGAAGGGTCACAGTTTGGATGGTAGGAGAGTCGCCATGTCATGCTGTATGAATTGTGTTCTCAAGGGAAATTAATGTTGCTCTGAGCAGAAGTAATTTTCAAAGGAGACTGTCAGAAAATCCACAGGTTTCCAAACTGTGGCTTTTACCCTTTTTGGAAGGTAGAATGCAGCCGCCATGAGAGGGTGCCGGTAGTAAACTATCCATGAGTTGACCAGGCTGATGGGGAAAGGACAGCCCAAAATAGCATGTGGAAGGAAATGTGTTTTGTGCAGCTATCCCAGGATCCTCAGGGAATTTCTAGCAGACCATCAGGCTCAGCCAAGTTCCCTTACCCTCCTTGACACAGCCACTCTATTACTGTTATTAGCCCATTTCCTCAACCAAACGTCCATTGACCCTAAACCTGCTCTCATTGAAGTAGTGGGGGCAGGACTGGTCCCATTCATTTCAGCAACATTTGTCTGAATCAGGATTGAATAATAACTGGGAACTGTATTTTGCCATCCATTTTAAATCTGATTTCTCCATTGGCAGACTGTGTCAAGACCTCAGGATTTGATCCATTATCAATAATTGAAACTGTGTATCTGATTCCTCATGTAGGTCAGTGTCACTCCTGTATTTTGTACTTGGATTTTATAGCTGCAGATATTGCATAAAACTAAAAAGTTATTTTTATCATCCAGTTATGGTATATTTTCAAGTGCTGAGTAGCTGCTACACAAGGATGATTAGTGAAGAAGTGTACATGAAAAATCCTGCCTATGTGTATCCAGATTGCCATATCTACAAATGGACATTTAGCATTCCTATCTCTAGGCAAACAAATGTTAGGAAATATAGATATTGTCATCATAAGTGTATTATTACATTGGGCTCTATCCATTTTCCGCTTCCACAGAGCTTCACTTCTCAGCCATGTGCAGATTACCATGTTAACAGGTCTGCTAGCTTCTGGAGAAGAAAGTCTATTTCTTTTTTCATCAGGAACATTTCCTTCTTGACCAGAAAAAATAGAATAAATATAAAATAACTGAAGTATACTTTCCGTGAAGAGTACATAAAAATCTTTTAACTCTGCAGCTATTTAAAACTGCTGCACATTGGCTTCTTGTGTGATCATCAGCATTGCCAGCCCTACATGTTCAGGAGTCAGGCTTCAAAATACCAAAATTTGCATAAAAGTCAGAATATATTTTTAAATACATTTGGAGGTTTTGTTGTTTGCCTTCTGATTTTAGAGTCCTTAGGGTTCATGTGTTTAAGGTTTTTTTCTGCAACCATAAGGGCTAGAAACTTTTTCTTCAAATGAAAGTTGAAAATCTAATGCATCCAGGAGCTGGGTCTTTAAGAAAAACATATGCTAATACAAGACTCACTGGAAAAATTGCAAGAGTTGGTAATAATGGATTATTTCTCCCTCTAATGGCTGACTAGTCCTGATGAGCATAATACCAGCTACTTATTGACATCTAACGGAATTACTACTTTAGCTCAGTTGTCACGGGCTTATGCTTTTGATGCTAAAGTTCTCTGGTTCAGGGCGTGCTTGGGTACCCATATTGTTTATGTATATGGCCATGTCCTCATTACACCACTTTCATCTTTATCAGTCTACCTGTACTACAGTGCTGCTGGATTTTGGTATTAATTTCATTTAACTATATTACAAACTCTATAGGCTTCTAATATTAGAGGTGCCAAGAAGAGCACCTTATCAGTCTGCTTCTATTACATTTCTAAGATTCTACAGTATACTATACTTTTGCTAATTTAATACACAACATAATTAAATACAAGGAGTCTGTACAGCATCTTGTGCACATTGTTTTAAACTTATTGTGTGGTGGATTTGGGCTGGGTGGATTGTCTAGAAGTCCCCAGCTATAAACACCTTCTAGAACTGCATGGGTTTATTAGTAGTGGAAGGAGCTTTATCACATCCACTTACCAGAGGGCAGCTTACCTTAGATGACATAAAAGGGATCAAACTCATCCTTTCAATGCTGGGACAGGAGAGATTAGATGTGCTGTAGAGTGGCATGCTTGGCCCTATGCAAGAAGGAGAACCTAATTTTGTTTTGTAATAACCTCCTGCTGGTTATGAGCAGAATTAATGGATTCAAGAAGGAGGTACATCTAGTCCTCTTTGGCCTGCAGCAGAGTGGGCATGCCACAGGACCTTAAGGCAAAATCCTCAGGGTTCGGAACTGAGCTTGGAAGATCCATCTCCCATATAAACTCAAGGAGTCTCTGTATTCAGATGTCATCAGATATGTCTTCAGTCTGTGGTTCCTGCCAATGGGAAATGGATTAATACATTGTCATGACTGTGTTATATTTCTACGCAAGAAAATAAAAACATAAGTGATAAGTGATGATAAACATTTGACACAGACAAAAGCAGCCAAGTAAGGAAAAGAAAAGGTCAACTGTACAAAGATATGATATCTATCTGTAAGCAGAGTCAGGATGAGCTCTACCCTGACATCTGGTGGTGAATTATGGCAAGGGTGGAAAAGAACTTCAGGGGCTGATCTTGTTTGCATAGGCACACCCACCCGCCTAGCCTGGGACAACAACAACTGAAAGTGGTTACCTTGGCTGGTGTGGGATCCCCAGTTTCTCTGTTATTGGGGCAGGAAGAATAAAGTATTGTTACCCTGATTCTGTGAATCAAGGTCAGCAGAACTGTTGTATGACAGAGGGACTCACCAGTAACTAAGTAGCACTAGCTAGACAGTGAATTGAGAGAGGTTGGGAACAGGTATGTGTACCTGATGGTATGGCCCCCCCCGCCTCTTTGAGGGCCTGGAACACCAATTACACTACCCCCCTCTCCACTGTTGAATAGCAGAGCTAAGTTTGCTTCCATTAGGAGTCTAGCTAGAAGTTGCTGAACTGAATTCACTTTGGGCCAATGGTGCACTGGGGCTCCCCTACTACAAGCTGAAATCACTAAAAGAGCTAAAATTGCTGAGCTGAGATCACTGAGTGCTGTGTTAACCAGTGGGGGAGCCTGAAGAAATATTGCTAAGCAGCAGGCAGAGCCAAGCAGTTTGTGGGACGGTTGGAGCGGCCCACGGAAGAGCGAGTGGAGCGGCGCAGAGCGGAGCTGAGCCATTTGCGGGGGCAGCTGGAGCAGCCCAAGGAACGGGGAGCAGAGCGGAGCAGTTTGCGGGGACGGCTGGAGGAGCGGAGCAGAGCGGCGCAGCTGGTAGAGTGGAGCCATTCGTGGTAAAAGCTGCAGCAGAACTCCATGGAGAGGTGGGGCAGTCGGCCTCGGACCACATAAGGTGCCCCTTAACATCCTGTGTGTCCCCCCCCCCCCCATTTCCACCCAGGCTGGGGGGAGGGGTAAAACTCTGCAGATAAACTTTTGAACTCTGGGGCGGCACTGACCAGGGACAGAGACTTTGGGGTTGTTGGACTTTGGGGTGATTGGACTTAAGATCCTGAGGGGAAAAGGACACTGCCAAACTTACTTGGAGGTGGGTCTTTTGCTCATGGTTTGTGTTATGAATCCTGTTTGTGGTGTTTCCCCAACATAATGCCTCATTGTTTCCCTCCTTTATTAAAAGGCTTTTGGCTACACTCAGACTCCGTGCTTGCAAGAGGGGAAGTATTGCCTCCGTGCTTGCGAGAGGGGAAGAGGCGCCCGGGGGGGTGGTATGTAATTGTCCCAGGTCACTGGGTGGGGGCTTGAGCCGGTTTTGCATTGCGTTATTGAAACGGAACCCCTAGATACTGAACCCAGCCCTTGTTGCTCCCAACTCAGAGGGGCAGAAGGGTTACATTTTTATAAATTAAATGAGAATAAGGCATTTACAGGCCTCAGTTAAAGAAAACACAAGGTAAAACTGTAAATTCCCTTTAAGGTTCAGAAATCCACATGTGAGCTCAGGGGCTTTGGGAAGCAATGTAGACTTTATTGTAATTTGTTTTAAGTGGGTCATTTCAGTGTTTTACTCTTTCCTGACTTCTCACTAGGGCTGTGAGACTTTTATTGATTGATTGATTGGTTCACTGGCCAAATTGAAAACATTAAAAAATTGTTTCCAAAACAAAATTTCAGTTTTCTTAGGGGAAAAACCCAATGTCCTTCCCCCAAAAATAACCCACCAAAATTCATTTGGGGTCAGTTAAAAGGTTTTGTTTTCTGGTATTTAGGAAATGCCATTCACAAAACTGTAAGAGGAGGCTGGGGAGCCTGGTTCCTTCTTTTACCATATAGCCCGGTAGTTTCAGTCCCTGCTCCAATTAATAGTTAATATTCAGAGCACTGATCTGCATGTGGGAGACCCAAGTTCCAATCCATGTTCTGAATCCTGCAGAGTGGGGACTTGAACCTGGTTCTTCCACAAACCAGGTGGGTGCTCTATCCCACAGGGCTTTAGGATAAAGGGCAGGGGAGGGGAATCCTGGCCAACTCCTGTTCTTTGAGTGGTGCCTAAGTGAATCTTGCTGGAAGAGAACTTTGTCCAAAAATATTCAGTGAATTTATGTCAAATTCACAAATATTTTCAGTCAACCCAAACCTGCATACCTGGCCAAAAAATTTCCCCCAGCTCTACCTACCATAACTTTTCTAAAACACTATGTCTTTATTCAGCTGACATTTTCAATGAAGATAATCCAAACATCAACAAAAATATTGAACAAAACAGTTCCATAAATCAGCACATCTCTAGTTAAAGTGTTTTTAATCTAAGGGATAGATTTATTTTTCCTAAAGCAGATTTTGACCATCATCCCACACATTCTTTTGTCTTTACTAAACAACTACTCACCTGCTGTATCAGTTACAGTAGTTGAGATTTATTATTTCAGTCATTTAGTCAGTTTTGCCTTTGGAATATAGATAAAAATAATCTTAGTTTGCTATCCCCTTCCATCCAAGAATCTCAAGTACTTTTGCTAACTTTAATTTAAACCTCATAAGCATACTAGAGAGGCTCTGTAGGGAAGCATTATCAGACGTCTTTGCACTGTGAGAAAGGTTAAGTGACCTTCCCCCAAGTCACATAAGAAATCTCTGACAGAGGTGGAAACTGAATTCAGGAGTCCTGGTGTGGAGACCCGGGCTTTGATCACTAGACAACAGTACTTTGCCCTGAAAAAGCAGTTTCTTTTTCAAAAATTTTAATGGTATTTTAAACAAGATCCCAAGGATGTTTGGTGCCTCTTTGGTTAACTGAGACATGTCTTGAAAGTCTTCCATGTCGCCAAATATCCTATCATTACATTGTGATAGGGAGCATTCTTTTTTACCTCATTCATTGCTGTTGGTTTGATATTTGGCTTTACCTTATAATTGTGCTGTTAATCAACACTGCCCAAACATATATTTAGTTTTGTTCTTGTGCTGCCTAAATGGAAGAGTGTCTCACTTTTGGCACTACATAACATTTGTGTTTATTCATTTTCTCTTCCTCTATTTTTCTCCTATATGTTTTTCCCCTTTTTTCCTATCTTGAGATTGCTTGGAATCCGGGTGGATTTGATTTAAATCAAATCGATTTAAATCATGATTTAAATCACTAGTCAGGAAGACTCGATTTAATCCTGGTTTTCTACATAAAAGTGCATTTTTGTTGGTTGTTATAACCTTAATACATACTCTTCACAACACAGAGCTAGATGTAGGTTCCATTTTTAGAAGGTACACACTATACATTTTTAAAGTGATTTATTTTGAAAACTTTTCAGATTAGTTTTACTGCTATATCAGAAAATGAATGACTGTTTGGTTATTTCATTTACCAAAGGTAATTGAAGCAGATATTTATGAAGTCATTGAGAGATGAACTATCTCCAATTCAACAGGTTAATCATTAATATTTGGAGGATTTTCTTGCCATGCTGTATTAGGAGGAGAACATCACCATACAGACATTTAAATTGTTTTATTTAACTAAAACAACAACGTTATGTATTCTGGATTTTTTTCTTCAACAGCAAACTTATAATATTTTAACAAAACAAGCATATGAATTTTTGAATTTAGTTAAACATTCAAGTTTTTTAAAATCATGGTTATTTTTGTTAAAAACAATGTTAACTAAAATAGTTAAATGAAATATTAAAAAAAATTTAAATCTACTATGTCAGCCAGGTCAACACGAGAAACTTAAAATATTGGCTTCTGCAGCTAACTCAGTCATCTTCACCTTCATTTTCCTGTTTGTTCATAATCTGGAAAAGAAAAACAAGCATTCCTCCTTTTTCAGGTCCCAAACAGTTTCTCAATTTGGAATGAATTAGTCCAAAGGAAGAAATATTCTTTCTACACCAGCAGAAGAAGCTACTGCTGTTAAAAGTGAGATTATCACTTCAACGGTCTCCGAATCCAAGTGCTTAAGTGACTTCCACCAGTTCACTGGTGTGACTTTCTTTAAAACATCATCAGCAAACATATATTTCTTGAATGGTTCACCCTTAGCTCTAAAGTTTATTATAGTTGGCATTATGGAGGGATGATTGCTGGATGTCCATGTGATAGCCAACTCCTCTTCTTCAGCAGTTAAGATTTGACCCTGGTACCGAGTATTGAGAATAATTGCAAGAAAATGAGCTGGAAATAGTGCTTGTCCCATTCGTTTTTTTAATGCTTGTAATTTTACTCTGTCATTGTATATTTCTCTTTTTAAGATCTGACTCAGTTCCTGCCAGATTTCAACAGCATCAGCAATAAAACCGCTATTTCCCTGCATTTTGTTCAAGGCTACAGAAATAGGCTTCAGGGTACTCAGCATGTGTTCAACATTTCTCTTAAGTCTGATGTTGAGAACTTTGGCTGTCACAGTGCCATCTATTTTTTCACGATTTTGTTTACAAAGTGTCATCAGATTAGGCCAGTTCTTGATATAGTGCTCAAAACAGTCCACTACTGAGTTCCATCACATGTCTTGCGGGAGAATTAGCTTCGTTCCTTCCCTCTTTTTTCAGAGCAGCTGCGGCAAAGTGGTTGTTAGGGAAGTATTTTGCAATTTCAACAACATTAGCCTTTATTTTTGGAACACTGAAGTCTTTGGCTAGGAGGTGCATCAAATGAGCACTGCAACTGTATGTTATTAGCTTGGGACTCTCTTCTAAATAATTTCTTCTCATCTTGGAGACATTGTGACCAAGCTGCCTACTAGACATTTGAAATGTTTTTCACAGTTTGTTATAGCTTTTACTGCTACTTCTTGTAAGTATTCTGTTGTGTGTGCATTTCCTGATGTATCAGTTGCTTCTTTAAGGAAGACATTCCCTTCTTCTGTTGTCACATAAGCATATACAACAGGATTATTGTGAACATCGTTCCACCCATCAAGACTCAGGTTAACAATTTCACCCTTTAGATCTTTTGCATGCTGCCCAATTTCTCTTTCATACACTTTATCCAGCAATTTGCCTGCGACATCTGCTCTGTTGGGTGGACTGTATCCTGGCCTTAATGACTGAACCATGTTAATGAAGTGTGGGTTCTCAATAATACAGAAAGGAGAGTTTGTTGCATAAACAAACCGGGCAATTTTTTCACCAATTATCTCCTTTTGTAATCTGCTGGTTCTTATCACAAACTTATCTATGGTTGTTTCTGGATGATGGAGATTTTTTTTCTTTTTGCTACAGGTGATATACTGTGGCTATGTGACATACATGATGTGACTGAAATACTATCATTGGCAGATAACTCTGAAACTATAGAAAATGATGGTGATCTTGAAGGTGGATAGTCTTCAGAATCCTGTATGTTGAGGATGGATTCTCCTAAACAAAATAAGTCAATACAGTTATTTAATTATTATTACCATACTGCTCATTTACTATTACTCATTGCATTCACTGGCACTCGGTACTACTTTAAAGGTGAATTTGTAACAGGAAGATCTGCCTATTTAAGCTATTTATTTTTTTATCACAACTGTATCTAAAATGATAGTACCATAGAGGAACAACTATATTTTTTGCTCACACATGAGAATTCAAGAATAGTCCAGAAGGAAGACAGGCAGTCCTTAAAAGAGAAGTATGAAATAAAAAAAGGTTTACCAACGTGAAGATCCTGCATGTTCAGATATGTTTCTTTCCTTATCTTCAACGCAGCTTCCTCCTGAGAAGGAACGCTTCTCATGATGTGGTTTCATTTGGGCAACCAGGCCTTGCATTTCTTTGTTGCACTGTTTGTATTTTGCACGCATGCCTGTCTTACCCACAGGTAGAGGAACTTCATTAAAATATTCCCAAACGTTTTCAGCCTGCTGCCATTATATGTTTTCCCGTCTAGTGAGAGAATGGTATGGTAGATTTCAAATCAATGAAGGCTACACTCAGAAAGACCTCAAGACTTCTAGAATATGCTGCTCAAACAGTTTCACATTTGTTTCTACTGCCTGTCCCTCCCTTCTCACATTTATCTCTAGACTTCTTCTCCAGATCTATTCTGCCCCCAACAATCTTCTATTCATTGAACTTTTTGAAATTTTGCACTTTTAGAGAGAGGTAAGGGATTGACTCTGTGTACACAAATTTGCAGAGAGGGACAATAGGGTTGAGGTCTGCTATTTCTCACCTCTATATATTTATTTATTTTAAAACATTTTTGCTGTTAACAAGCATGTTATCTCTGGAGACACAAATGCACAGTTTGAGAACTGCAAAACTAAGCATCTCTGATGGTATTTTCTAGACTGAGCAATGAGTCCCATTGGGTAGATAGAAAGATTAACCCAAATAATCTATACAGAAGCCTCTGGTACCCCATAAGATTGGGTCCCTAATCCATGAACTAGTGGAACTCATTTACAAAGCTTTTCTTGAACATTACATGAATATATTGTCTCATACTATAGAATTAGAATTTATAATCCCTATTCCATGATGAGATATCTTTGAGCTATAATGTATCTTAATTAAAACTACCTATAGATAGGTTTTTCCCCTCAAATCTGTTTTTTTTTTTTTTTTAATCGTTGATTTTTATCCACCCTACTTGGAATTTCCTCTGACTTTTCATTTTAAATAGGCAATGTGTAGACTATGGCAAAGCACTTAGTCACAGTCAACGCTTAATCGCATAATTAATTTTAAGCACAATGCCTAAGTCCCACTGAAGGTTAGGCAAGTATGACTGAATGCCTTTCCTGAATTCCTTTATTGGGAGTTGAGGATGCTCATCCCCTCGTACCAGATGCTCACCACCTTGCAGGATCCCAGTCTTGAAGGAGATTTAGACTTTGAACACAGTTTTCACATCAATTTTTAGCCCTGCACTACTTGAGTCTCTAACAGCCCAATGACATTTTCCCTGGTTCTTAAAAATTCACCCCTTTATTCCCAAGCTCAAGTGAATGTTTCAATCTCTTTCACTTTCATAAGATTACAAACCATATACTTTAAGTGATTGCAAGGGAGAGTGCTTAAGTCTATAGCTGGCACTGGCATTTTTAGGCAAGCTTGCAAAGCTATTTTTTTGCTGTACTCCCTCTCACTCAAAAATATAACCAATTCCTGTCTGCCATGAATGACTATGCACAGGGCTGGCCTGAGGACACAAAAAGTATCTGGATTTTCTTTAAATAAAATTTTTTTGGTTGAATGCAATTCTGAGTCTTTTTGAGCATGTTCAGATTTTTAAGAAGAGTTTGCAAAGTGAAAATGAGATCTACACTGTACTTTAGGCTGTTTAACAGTCTAACGTTGCCTTCACAGGTACCGATTGAATTATCCAGGCAACACTAGATTTCACACGGATCTGAAATAACAGGTTACCACTCTCTTGAATCCTCACTATAGCTGATAAGTCCCTGATAGCTTCCACAATGCAAAGCTGTAAAGAGAAGAAGGCAGGAAATTGTGAAACACACACAGACAACTGGACTATCTGGAATTATCTGGATTTCTTTCAATAGAGAAAAAGCTGAAAGAAAAGCAGTGGATCTGCTAATCGAACAATAGCTCTGGTTAGGGAGATTCTTTGAGTGGCATAGAGGGGAAATCTCTGTGCTCCAGGGATGTTGCCTTTATGATCACCTAGATCACTTGAAAAGCAGAAGGTCCTTAAAGTAATAAAGAATTGGGCCCTGAGTGTCATAGATAACTTGGCAGGAACCGAAGGATCCCTCTAATTTTCATAGCTACTTAGATGCTGGATTTATTTTTATCACAAATAAATGCACACAACACGGTATTTTTGTATTTCTATCTTCCTTGATATATAGGTACAAGTTGCTGCTGATTTCTCCTAGCCAACAGTAAACTCAGTTGAACAGCTTTACATTGGCCCTGCAGCTGCAGGGAGGAGGCGGATCCGGGTCATATTTGAGCTTCAAGCTACCCTTTTTAAGACACAGCTAGAGAAACTAGATGTAATGACATCCAGTAGGCACTGATCCTTGCTCCCAACATGTTCTCAATTCACACACAGTTTGCAGCAGCAGCTCTATCCTTATTAAACTCAACAGCTCACAGATGTTCAAAGGAAAAAAAAATTTACCAATTCCAAACCTCTCGCTTAAAAAAAGTACCCTGCAAAGAAGAAAAGCAGACTCCTCTGCAGGCCCTTTGAATACTTTAGTGTTCTTAAAATACAAACAAGCTAAAATGGAGGATATTGAAATAACCACTTAGTAAAAGTGCACACATGCAATCTCCAAATTATGCCATGAGGGGGAAAGCGAAGAAAAATAGTTCAGCACAACTTCACAGTTTGCAGGTGTTAACCAGAAAATGCATACTTGGAGTTGAGAACTAGTCGAAGTATTTGTTACAAATAATACTGTGACGGGGTTGGATCACAGAAACCCCCTTGGGAGCTGCCACCCGATTTGCAAAGACTACCTCTGCTCCTGTTTTCCCTGCAAGCTCAGGACTGCAGGTTTACCTGAAAACAGCTCACAGAAGTGTGCTTGTCTTTAGCACTCAGATGCCCAACTCCCAATGGGGTCTAAACCCAAATAAATCCGTTTTACCCTGTATAAAGCTTATACAGGGTAAACTCATAAATTGTTCGCCCTCTATAACACTGATAGAGAGATATGCACAGTTGTTTGCTCTCCCAGGTATTAATACATACTCTGAGTTAATAAGTAAAAAGTGATTTTATTAAATACAGAAAGTAGGATTTAAGTAGTTCCAAGTAGTAACAGACAGAAAAAAGTAAGGCACCAAGCAAAATAAAATAAAACACGCAAATCTATGCCTAATCAAACTGAATACAGATAATCTCACCCTCAGAGATGCTTCAGTAAGTTTTTTCTCAGACTGGACGCCTTCCAGGCCTGGGCACAATTCTTTCCTCTGGTACAGCTCTTGTTGCAGCTCAGGTGATAGCTAGGGGATTCTTCATGATGGCTCCTCTCTCTCTCTCTTTGTTCTGTTCCACCCCTTTATATATCTTTTGCATAAGGCGGGAACCCTTTGTTCCTCTGGGTTTCCACCCCCTCCCCACTGGAAAAGCACCAGGTTAAAGATGGATTCCAGTTCAAGTGACATGATCACATGTCACTGCAAGACTTCATTGCCCACTTGCCAGCACACACATATACAGGAAGACTCACAGGTAAACACAGCCATTTGCAGACAATGGTCCTGGTTAATGGGAGTCATCAAGATTCCAAACCACCATTAATGGCCCACACTTTGCATAATTACAATAGGCCCTCAGAGTTATATTTTATATTTCTAGTTTTAGATACAAGAGTGGTACATTTATACAAATAGGATGATCACACTCAGTAGATTATAAGCTTTGTAATGATACCTTACAAGAGACCTTTTGCATGAAGCATATTCCAGTTACATTATATTCACTTATTATCATGTTTTTATAAAACCATACAGACTGCACAACGTCACAAATACTCGTTACAAATCAAGGCTCTCCTCCTTCAAACGTTTACCCACATCAATAGAACCACTCACAGTGGTAAGTACTACTGCACCCAGGAGTAGCTGTGGACAAGATCAGGCTCTTATCTGCTGTTTTTCATTAGGGAATCCCAAGCCAACCCCATTTACTTCCATTTGTAAGAATTTTCCCAAGTAATTTGACTGGCTATGTGTGTTGTGTGGTTAGTTACATAAGTCACGTGGTATTGCTTCTGCTCCATCACTGGATGACTGAAATGTTTTAAACTGGAGAAAAATAAAAAGGAAATAACAAGCAGTGCACTTCTGCTGTACATTTTCACATAAACATTCACTCTTCCATTTGTGAAACTTTGGGTAGTGCTCTTGGTTGGTTAAACCAAGAAGTGCTCTTAATCTTATCTACTTCGAACTAGAGAGACCAAACTAAGATATTTAGACATTTTCTCCCCTACAAAAAAGGTAATGAGAAACAAAAATACTGGCAGGTCCTGTAGTCTAATGATCTCCCTGAATTTGCGGTATCCAGATTTGATCCCAAGTTTTCCAGGCCACGTGGGGCTGAGATTGCTAAGCAGGAAGCATGCCAAGGTTCTCAGAAGAGGAAGCTTTTTGCTTTACTCTTAAGTAATCATGGCACTCAATCAGGGCCGGCTCCAGGCACCAGCCGACCAAGCATATGCTTAGGGCGGCACCTTGGAAGGGGCGGCCAATCTTGGGGTGGCGGGGGGCGCTTGGGGTTTTTTGTTTTTTTGGTTCGGTGGGGCAGCGCTCGAGGTTTTTTGTTTCTTTGTTTTTGTTTCAGCGGCACGGCACTGGGGGGACGGGGGCTGGCACGGTGCTCAGGGGGGCGGGGGCTTTGGCGGCGTGGCACTGGGGCAGGTGGGGGTTTGGGCAGCGCAGTGGTGGAAAGTCAGCCCACTCCACAGTGGATTCCAGCCGACCAATGCTGTCTCACAAACGGGAGGCACTGGCCAAGGAGGGGTGTTGTAAGGCTAACTGAGAGAACCCCCAGGGAGTGCATCAATGTAAATACAATCTACTGCTCTCTAAGATGACATTCCTGACAAGTAGCAGCCTTTACTGATGTAGTTGGCAGGGAGTTGCAGTTTTCTCCTCCCTCTACTAGCAGAGGTAAATCAGTCCCCTAGATTGTAAAGTGGCTTGAGAGGAACAGTGAAGATGCTGGAATGTCTAATTTAGGAATTGTCTAAATTTGTAAACGAGGTTGAAATTAGGACCACCGTGACCAGCTACATTGAGGTAAAATGTGTTACTTGGCATCTAGATTAGGGGAACGGTGGTGGATTAGTAAACTTCAGCCTCGTTACCTATCTAGTCAAACCCTTAGAAAAGAAACTGAGGCCTAATTTTCTTTGCTGCAGAGTAATGCTGAGAAGCTACTGCTAATATTTAAGAGGCTATGCTTGGAGTGCTGTTACTAGGTACCTGGGAGATGAAGAAATGTAAAGGTGTAGCTGACACCTGTGCTGTGACAGTAATCAGTTACTGTGATCATGGCAAAATAATCCCAAATGACCAGAGCAAACATGAAATCTTCTTAGAGGGTCGCAAGCTATGCTAGTGGATCTTCTGATATGTACTGAGAGGAAAGTTTTAATACACCTCAAGAAGTGAAGCTGGGCACCTTTGGGCATGTCTGTGGTACGAGTGCTACAGCTGCCGCACTGCAGTTGTGCCACTGAATTGGAGCGCAGACTCTTGCTACAGCAAACGAATTGGTTTTCCAGCACTGCAAGTAAATCCACCCCCTTGAAAGGAGTAGCTAGGACCACAAAAGAAGTCTTCCATCAACCTTGGCATTGTCTACACTAGGGTTTAGATGTCTCTCAGGGTGAATTTTTCACTCCCCTGAGTGATGTCACTAGGTTGACCAAAGTTTTAGGTGCAGACCACGCCTTACCAACCTTGTTATATCTTGCCAGACTGAGTGTGACTAAACAGGATGGGATTCTTTTCGGGAGGTGTCAGGACTGAGATCCCCACTTTGAACTTTAGGGTACAAATGTAGGGGCCTGCGTGAAAAACTTCTAAGCTTAACTACCAGCTTAGCTCTGGTTCGGCTGCCACCATCAATGGATTCCCTCCCTGGGAAGCCTTGAAAAACCCTCACCAAATCCCTGGTGAAAACAAATCCAAAACCCCTTGGATCTTAAAACAAGGAGAAATTAACCATTCCCCTCCTTCCTCCCACCAACTCCTGGTGAATCAGTTCCAACCCCCCCCTGGGATCTACAACAGGGAGAAATTAACCATCCCCCCTCCTTCCTCCCACCAACTCCTGGTGAATCAAGATCCAAAACCCCTTTGGATCTAAAACAAGGAAAAATCAATCAGGTTCTTAAAAAGAAGGTTTTTAATTAAAGAAAAAGGTAAAAATCATCTCTGTAAAATCAGTATGGAAATTAACCTTACAGGGTAATCAAACTTAAAGAGCTCAGAGGACTCCCCTCTAGTCTCAGGTTCAAAGTACAGCAAACAAAGATAAACACTCTAGTAAAAGGTACATTTACAAGTTGAGAAAAACAAAGGAAAACTAACACGCCTTGCCTGGCTATTTACTTACAAGTTTGAAATAGGAGAGGCTTGTTTAGAAAGATGTGGAGAACCTGGATTGATGTCTGGTCCCTCTCATTCCCGGAGAACGAACACACTCCCAAACAAAGAACACAAACAAAAGCCTTCCCCCCCCAAGATTTGAAAGTATCTTGTCCCCTTATTGGTCCTTTAGGTCAGATGCCAGCCAGGTTACCTGAGCTTCTTAACCCTTTACAGGGAAAAGGATTTTGGAGTCTCTGGCCAGGAGGGATTTATAGTACTGTACACAGGACAGCTATTACCCTTCCCTTTATAGTTATGACACACCCCCCAAATCACAGATAGTGTTGGATGTTCGGTTCCACACTGGCTGTGATTTCTTCCTGGAGTTCTAGGAGAAAACAGAGTTAATAAGACACATGTACCTTTAGACATACTACTAATTATATAAAAACTAACAATATGTTTCATTCCAAAAACAATTGTTAACCAGTTAACTCTGGGAAACTTTCCCGGGAGAGTGCATCAGCCACTTTGTTAGAAGCTCCCGAAATGTGTTGTATTTCAAAATCAAAATCTTGGAGAGCTAAACTCCACCGAAGAAGTTTTTTGTTATTTCCCTTGGCGGTATGAAGCCACTGTAGCGCAGCATGGTCTGTTTGTAGTTGGAAACGCCGTCCCCAAACATATGGGCGTAGCTTTTCGAGCGCATCCAGCAGGCAGGACTAACTGTTAAGGCTAAAAAGTGTCAAATAGGCCAAAACAGAGTGACTTACCTGGGGCACCAGGTGGGTCAAGGAACTATAAATCCCATACAGGCCAAAGTGGATGCTATCCAAAAGTGGCCGGTTCCAAAGTCTAAGAAACAGGTCCAATCCTTCTTAGGCTTGGCTGGATATTATAGGCGATTTGTACCCCACTACAGCCAAATCGCCGCCCCGCTGACAGACCTAACCAGAAAGAAACAGCCAAATGCAGTTCAGTGGACTAATGAGTGTCAAAAGGCCTTTAACCAGCTTAAGGCAACACTCATGTCTGACCCTGTGCTAAGGGCCCCAGACTTTGACAAACCGTTCCAAGTAACCACAGATGCGTCCGAGCGAGGCGTGGGAGCAGTTTTAATGCAGGAAGGACTGGATCAAGAATTCCATCCTGTCGTATTTCTCAGTAAGAAACTGTCTGAGAGGGAAAGCCATTGGTCAATCAGCGAAAAGGAATGCTATGCCATTGTGTATGCGCTGGAAAAGCTACGCCCATATGTTTGGGGACCAATCTGTGCGTGGCATTGGATAGTTGTCAGGACGAGTTACAGCATTTAGCTTACGGTAGTCCACGCAAAAGCGTATTTCCCCATCTGGTTTGGGAACTAGAACCACTGGAGATGCCCATGCACTCTTAGAGGGGCGGATTATACCCATCTGTAGCATGTCCTGGATCTCCCTTTGTATAGCAGTTTTGGCATGAGGTGACTCCCGGTAGGGTGGGGTTCTAATAGGGTGAGCATTACCTGTGTCAATGGAGTGGTATGCCCGTTCGGTCCATCCTGGAGTGGCTGAGAAAATTGGTGCAAAGCTTGTGCACAGCTCCTTGATCTGCTGTTGCTGCAGACGTCCAAGGGTCATGGAGAGGTTCACCTCTTCCACGCCACCATCCTTTTTTCCTTCGTAGTAGACACCTTCAGGCCACTCCGCGTCATCTGTTTCCTGGGCTGTAAACTGGCAAACGTTTAATTCTCTGGAATAAAAGGGCTTAAGAGAATTAACATGGTATACCTTAGGCTTTATGTTGGAGGTGGGGGAGGCTATGAGATAGTTAACAGCTCCTAGGCGCTCCTGGACCGTGAATGGTCCTTCCCACGACGCTTCCATTTTATGGGCCTGGATTGCCTTTAAGACCATGACTTGGTCTCCTACTTTGAAGGACCGTTCTCTGGAATGTTTATCATACCAGGCCTTTTGCTCTTCCTGAGCATCCTTTAGGTTTTCTTTAGCAAGGGCCAAAGAATGTTGGAGGGTGTTTTGTAGGTTGCTTACAAAGTCTAGAATGTTTGTTCCTGGAGAAGGTGTAAACCCCTCCCATTGCTGCTTCACCAACTGTAATGGCCCCTTAACCTCACGGCCATACACAAGTTCAAATGGTGAAAACCCTAAACTGGGATGTGGTACAGCCCTGTAGGCAAAAAGCAACTGCTGCAACACGAGGTCCCAATCATTGGAGTGTTCATTTACAAATTTACGTATCATGGCCCCCAAAGTTCCATTAAACCTCTCCACCAGGCCATTGGTTTCATGGTGGTAAGGGGTGGCAACCAAGTGATTCACCCCATGAGCTTCCCACAGGTTTTCCATGGTTCCTGCCAGGAAGTTAGTTCCCGAATCTGTAAGGATGTCGGAGGGCCAACCTACCCTGGCAAAAATGTCTGTTAATGCCTGGCACACACTTTTAGCCCTGGTGTTGCTTAAGGGTACTGCTTCCGGCCATCGGGTAGCAAAATCCATGAAAGTCAGTACGTACTGCTTTCCTCTGGGTGTCTTCTTTGGGAAAGGACCCAGAATATCCACAGCTACGCGCTGAAATGGGACCTCAATTATGGGTAGTGGCTGGAGAGGGGATTTAACCTGGTCTTGGGGTTTTCCCACTCGTTGGCACACCTCACAAGACCGGACATAATTAGCAACGTCCTTGCCCATTCCCTCCCAGTGGAAGGACTTCCCCAACCGGTCTTTGGTTCTGTTCACCCCAGAATGGCCACTGGGATGATCATGGGTCTAAGCTCAAGAGCTTTACCCGATACTTAGTGGGAACTACCAACTGCCTTTGAGGATGCCAGTCTTCCTGGTGCCCACCAGAAAGAGTCTCCTTGTATAAAAGTCCTTGTTTTACAACAAACCGGGATCGGTTAGAAGAGCTGAGAGGCGGTGGGGTGCTCCGCGCCGCCACCCAAGCTTTCTGAAGGCTGTCATCTGCTTCCTGCTCGGCCTGGAACTGTTCCCTTGATGCTGGAGACATCAGTTCCTCCTTGGACTGTGGACTGGGGCTTGGTCCCTCTGGAAGTGATGCAGGTGCTGGGGCTGTTTCCATTGACTGTGAACCGCTGTCCGCTGGTGCACTATGTGGTAACTCAGGCTCTGGCTGAGCCTCTTGGGTAGGGTTATCTGCTGCTTCTGCCAGTTCAGGCTCGCTGGTGCCCTCTGGCATTGGAGTTGTAGACGGGTTTGCAAGCGCTGGACTCAGGGCTGGCAATGGTTCTGGTGCTGGTTGCGTTGCCAGTTCCGGTTCTGGGACTGGCTTTGGCTGGGTCTCTGGGATTGGATCCACTACGGCTGTTGCAGTCGTTGGCAGGGGATCCAGTTCCACCACCTTTGTCTGGGTCTCCGGTAACACAGACGGGGCCCTGGTGGACGGCTCAGGAACAGGGATGGGGGTGAAAGCTTGCTTAGCCTGACTGCGGGTGACTATTCCCACCCTCTTGGCTAGCTTCACATGGTTGGCCAAGTCTTCCCCCAGCAGCATGGGAATGGGATAATTGTCATAGACTGCAAAAGTCCACATTCCTGACCAGCCCTTGTACTGGACATGCAACGTGGCTGTAGGCAAGGTTACAGATTGTGACACGAAGGGTTGAATTGTCACTGTAGCCTCTGGGTTGATGAGTTTGGGGTCCACTAGGGATTGGTGGATAGTTGACACTTGAGCCCCAGTGTCCCTCCAAGCGGTAACCTTCCTTCCGCCCACTCTCAAGGTTTCCCTTCGCTCCGAGGGTATGAGAGAGGCATCTGGGTTTGGGGATCTTTGGTGTGATTGGGGTGTAATGAACTGTAATCGGTTGGGGTTCTTGGGGCAGTGAGCCTTTATATGTCCCAGTCCATTACATTTAAAACATCGCCCTGCTAAGGTATCACCGGGACGAGGTTGGTTGGTGGAGACTGGTGTGGTGGGGTGAGAAGGCGTCTGGGGTTTCCTTTGGGATGTGGGTGGGGCCTTGGGTTGTCCCCGGTGGTAAGGTTTTGTTTCGGCTCGCCCCTTCTGATATTCGCTCCAACTGCTACTAGTTTTTTTCTTTTCTGCCACCTCCACCCATTGGGCTCCAATCTCCCCCGCCTCAGTTACAGTTTGGGGCTTCCTATCTAGGATGTACCTTTCTATTTCCTCAGGAACACCCTCTAAAAACTGCTCCATTTTTACTAGGGAAAGCAGATCTTCCAGAGATTTAACATTTGCTCCTGATACCCAGGCATCACAATTTTTGTCAATGTGGTAGGCATGACGGGTAAATGACACATCCGGTTTCCACTTTAGGGCTCTGAACCGCCGACGGGCATGCTCGGGTGTTAGCCCCATTCTGAGTCTGGCCTTGTTTTTAAAAAGTTCATAACTGTTCATGTGTTCCTTAGGCATTTCAACCGCCACCTCTGCTAAGGGTCCACTGAGCTGCGGCCTCAGCTCTACCATGTACTGGTCTGCAGTGATGCTGTATCCAAGGCAGGCCCTTTCAAAATTTTCTAAGAAGGCCTCAGTATCATCGCCTGCCTTGTAGATGGGGAATTTTCTGGGATGGGAAGTGGTACCTGGAGGGGGGTTGTTAGCATTGGCTGGTGCATCCTGCTTAGCCTTTGCTACTTCCAGTTCATGCTTCCTTTCTTTTTCTCTCTCCTCCATCTCTTTTTCTTTCAGCTCCATCTCTTTTTCTTTCAGCTCCATCTCTCTCTTGTGGGCCTCCTCTTTGGCTTTTTCTTCTCTTTCTCTCTGCTCTGTCTCGAGTTTTGTTAATTGAAGCAGTCTCTGATGTTTTCTTTCATTTTCTTCTGCTTCTAGTTTGGCCAGTTCTATTTTGTTAGCTACTTCTTTGGTAGTCATTTTCCTGTTTTCTTGTGCTGGGTAACCCCCTTTGCAGTTGACAAACTGGGAAGCTCTCAGCTCTGGCTGCTGCAGAGTTAACAGTAACTTTCTAACTAGCTACTCCCGAGGATGTAAAAAGAAAAAAAAAAAAATTCAGCTTGTAAATACCTTTTACCAGTCATTTGCTAATTGAACCCTTCTCTTAACAAAGGACCTGTAAAAAAAACTTAACACCTCTGCCGTCAGGCAAGGAGAGATAAGATATGCATCTATCTACTTCCAGCTCGGCTTTCCAAGCAGCTAGAAGGAAAAAAAAATCTCACTGGCTTTTGGGTTTAAAATGATCCCACCGCTATTCACCATGTCAGGACTGAGATCCCCACTTTGAACTTTAGGGTACAAATGTAGGGGCCTGCGTGAAAAACTTCTAAGCTTAACTACCAGCTTAGCTCTGGTTCGGCTGCCACCATCAATGGATTCCCTCCCTGGGAAGCCTTGAAAAACCCTCACCAAATCCCTGGTGAAAACAAATCCAAAACCCCTTGGATCTTAAAACAAGGAGAAATTAACCATTCCCCTCCTTCCTCCCACCAACTCCTGGTGAATCAGTTCCAACCCCCCCCCTGGGATCTACAACAGGGAGAAATTAACCATCCCCCCTCCTTCCTCCCACCAACTCCTGGTGAATCAAGATCCAAAACCCCTTTGGATCTAAAACAAGGAAAAATCAATCAGGTTCTTAAAAAGAAGGTTTTTAATTAAAGAAAAAGGTAAAAATCATCTCTGTAAAATCAGTATGGAAATTAACCTTACAGGGTAATCAAACTTAAAGAGCTCAGAGGACTCCCCTCTAGTCTCAGGTTCAAAGTACAGCAAACAAAGATAAACACTCTAGTAAAAGGTACATTTACAAGTTGAGAAAAACAAAGGAAAACTAACACGCCTTGCCTGGCTATTTACTTACAAGTTTGAAATAGGAGAGGCTTGTTTAGAAAGATGTGGAGAACCTGGATTGATGTCTGGTCCCTCTCATTCCCGGAGAACGAACACACTCCCAAACAAAGAACACAAACAAAAGCCTTCCCCCCCCAAGATTTGAAAGTATCTTGTCCCCTTATTGGTCCTTTAGGTCAGATGCCAGCCAGGTTACCTGAGCTTCTTAACCCTTTACAGGGAAAAGGATTTTGGAGTCTCTGGCCAGGAGGGATTTATAGTACTGTACACAGGACAGCTATTACCCTTCCCTTTATAGTTATGACAGGAGGTATTAAAAATACTTCAATATTCTACAGTAATGCCCTATACACCACCATAATAATACTATCAGAAATTGTGTAATACTGTATTGCAGTATTTCTTTTATAAACTCTCAGACTGTATGTAAAAGAGACAGCATTGTCACACCACTTTAGACAAGATTACAGGGTTAATTCCAGGATCTGGGCAAGATTTTGGTTAAGAAAATGATTCATAGATTCTAGGACTGGAAGGGACCTCGAGAGGTCATCGAGTCCAGTCCCTTGCCCTCATGGCAGGACCAAATACTGTCTAGACCATCCCTGATAGACATTTATCCAACCTACTCTTAAATATCTCCAGAGATGGAGTTTCCACAACCTCCCTAGGCACTTTATTGCAGTGTTTAACCACCCTGACAGTTAGGAACTTATTCCTAATGTTCAACCTAAACCTCCCTTGCTGCAGTTTAAGCCCATTGCTTCTTGTTCTATCCTTAGAGGCTAAGATGAACAAGTTTTCTCCCTCCTTCTTATGACACCCTTTTAGATACCTAAAAACTGCTATCATGTCCCCTCTCAGTCTTCTCTTTTCCAAACTAAACAAACCCAATTCTTTCAGCCTTCCGTTGTAGGTCATGTTCTCTAGACCTTTAATCATTCTTGTTGCTCTTCTCAGGACCCTCTCCAATTTCTCCACATCTTTCTTGAAATGCGGTGCCCAGAACTGGACACAATACTCCAGTTGAGGCCTAACCAGTGCAGAGTAGAGCGGAAGAATGACTTCTTGTGTCTTGCTCACAACACTCCTGTTAATGCATCCCAGAATCATGTTTGCTTTTTTTGCAACAGCATCACATCATATTTAACTTGTGGTCCACTATAACCCCTAGATCCCTTTCTGCCATACTCCTTCCTAGACAGTCTCTTCCCATTCTGTATGTGTGAAACTGATTGTTCCTTCCTAAGTGGAGCACTTTGCATTTGTCTTTATTAAGCTTCATCCTGTTTACCTCAGACCATTTCTCCAATTTGTCCAGATCATTTTGAATTCTGACCCTATCCTCCAAAGCAGTTGCAATCCCTTCCAGTTTGGTATTATATGAAAACTTAATAAGGATACTTTCTATGCCAATATCTAAGTCGTTGATGAAGATATTGAACAGAGCCGGTCCCAAAACAAACCCCTGTGGACCCCCACTTGTTATACCTTTCCAGCAGGATTGGGAACCATTAATAACTACTCTCTGAGTACGGTTATCCAGCCAGTTATGCACCCACCTTATAGTAGCCCCATCTAAATTGTATTTGCCTAGTTTATTGATAAGAATATCATGCGAGACCGTATCAAATGCCTTACTAAAATCTAGGTATACCACATCCACCGCTTCTCCCTTATCCACAAGACTCGTTATCCTATCAAAGAAAACTATCAGATTGGTTTGACATGATTTGTTCTTTACAAATCCATGCTGGCTATTCCCTATCACCTTACCACTTTCAAAGTATTTGCAGATGATTTCCTTAATTACTTGCTCCATTATCTTCCCTGGCACAGAAGTTAAACTAACTGGTCTGAAGTTGCCTGGGCTGTTTTTATTTCCCTTTTTATAGATGGGCACTATATCTGCCCTTTTCCAGTCTTCTGGAATCTCTCCCGTCTCCCATGATTTTCCAAAGATAATAGCTAGAGGCTCAGATACCTCCTCTATTAGCTCCTTGAGTATTCTAGGATGCATTTCATCAGGCCCTGGTAACTTGCAGGCATCTAACTTTTCTAAGTGATTTTTAACTTGTTCTTTTTTTATTTTATCTTCCAAACCTACCCCCTTCCTGTTAGCATTCACTGTGTTAGGCATTTCTTCAGACTTCTTGGTGAAGACCGAAACAAAGAAGTCATTGAGCATCGCTGCCATTTTCAAGTTTCCTGTTACTGTTTCTCCCTCCTCACTGAGCAGTGGGCCTAACCTGTCCTTGGTCTTCCTCTTGCTTCTAATGCAGTGGTCCCCAACCTTTTTCGTCTGGCAGGCGCCAGACGACGAGCCACCGCGGACCGTGGCTGGCGGACAAGCATCTGCCGAAATGCCGCCGAGAAGTGGCAACATCAATAGGCGTCACTGCCGAAATGCCGCCGAAAATCAGCAGCATTTTGGCAGCGACGCCTCTGGATGATGATGCTTGTCGGCGACATTTCAGCAGATGCTCGTCCGCCGGCCAGTATGCTGGTGCACATAGATGCCCCGGCGGGCGCCATGGCACCTGCGGGCACCGCGTTGGGGACCACTGTTCTAATGTATTTGATAAAAAGTCTTCTTGTTTCCCTTTATTCCTGTAGCTAGTTTGAGCTCATTTTGTGCCTTTGCCTTTCTAATCTTGCCCCTGCATTCCTGTGTTGTTTGCCTATATTCATCCTTCATAATTTGTCCTAGTTTCCATTTTTTATTTGACTCCTTTTTATTTTTTAGATCTCATGCAAGATCTCGTGGTTAAGCTAAACTGGTCTTTTGCCATATTTTCTATCTTTCTTACCCAGCGGAATATCTTGCTTTTGGGCCCTTAATAGTGTCCCTTTGAAATTCTGCCAACTCTCCTCAGTTGTTTTTCTCCTCGGTCTTGATTCCCATGGGACTGTACCTATCAGCTCCCTGAACTTACCAAAATCCGCCTTCCTGAAATCCATTGTCTCTATTTTACTGTACTCCCTTCTACCCTTCTACCCTTCCTTAGAATTGTGTACTCTATGATTTCATGATCACTTTCACCCAAGCTGTCTTCCACTTTCAAATTCTCAACGAGTTCCTCCCTATTTGTTAAAATCAAATCTAGAACAGCTTCCCCCCAGTAGCTTTTTCAACCTTCTAAAATAAAAAGTTGTCTGCAATGCAGTCCAAGAACTTATTGGATCGTCTGCGCCCCGCTGTGTTATTTTCCCAACATATATCTGGATAATTGAAGTCCCCCATCACCACCAAATCTTGGGCTTTGGATGATTTTGTTAGTTGTTTAAAAAAAGCCTCATCCACCTCTTCCACCTGGTTAGTGGCCTGTAGTAGATTCCTAGCATGACATCACCCTTGTTTTTTACCCCTTTTAGCCTTTTACCCAGAGACTCTCAACACTTCCGTCTCCTATGTCCATCTCCACCTCAGTTCAAGTGTGTACGTTATTAATATATAAGGCAACACCTCCTCCCTTTTTCCCCTGTCTATCCTTCCTGAGCAAGCTGTACCCATCCACAACAACTTTCCAATCGTGTATTATCCCACCAAGTTTCGGTGATGCCAACAATGTCATAGTTGTATTTATTTATTTTAGCACTTCCAGTTCTTCCTGCTTTTTACCCATACTTCTCGCATTTGTATATAGGCATCTAAGATACTGATTTGATCTTGCCTCCCATTTTTGCCCTTACCCTCCTTTCTCTCTGCCATTATAGCCCATGGTCCCTCCTATTTCCAACCCATCTCCCAGGTCTAAATGTTCTCCACTTACCTGTGGGCTTTGCTCATCTGTCCCCGTCGAACCTAGTTTAAAGCCCTCCTCACTAGGTTAGCCAGTCTGTGCCAAATAGGGTCTTTCCCCTCCTCGAAAGATGAACGCCATCTCTGCCTATCAGTCCTTCCTGGAATAGCATCCCATGGTCGAGGAAGCCAAAGCCCTCCTGGCAACACCATCTTCGCAGCCAGACATTCACCTCCATGATGCAACTGTCTCTGCCCGGGCCCCTGCCTTTGACAGGAAGGATTGAAGAGAATACCACCTGCATGATATCATGCCTATCTAGATTTTCCCCTGTAGATTCAATTCACTATCATATTCTCTGCTTCATTTGTCCATAACTGTTGTGTAGCTTTGCTGTGCACAGTTAAACACTGCTGCATTTCACCCTAAGGTGAAATGCAGCATTCCAGTAGTGGGTGAAAGCATCCCTAATTATTTGGCCTATTCTTTTGTTTGTATATGATGTTTTGGGATCCTTTGAGATGAAAGGCACTATGTACATATATGGCTTCATTGTATAATAAGAGCTAAGACATTAATAGATGAAGCACAGAGTGGTATCAAAATTAAAGACTGAAGATGCCCTTGATTTTGGCCCATGGTCCTTACAGCACAACCTCAGAAACAAAGACCATCATGAGATCATCTGGGACCACAGCTAGTTGTAAAAGAATGGTTTCTAGATTGATTCTGGCAGTGACTTCATGGCCAGCCAGTCACAGGTAGCTTTAAAGAAATTGTGCTTTTGAAAAATGTTTATGAATATAAATTGATCAAGGTCCTCTTGTCCTTTATCTATCAAATAAATAAGGGCTCTCTGGCAGGACACCATGTGCTTATACAGAAAAACAGCACATTTTGCCAGCTGGAGATAGACACATCAGAAAGCAGTGTGGCATTTAACAGAGCTGAGTTTTGGATTAATTTTTTAAGTGATATCTTGTTCAGCCATATTAAAGCCTGTAATATCAGGCAGAGAGACAAATATGAGTGAAAAAACACTGAAGTCACTGCCCCTTCTCATCCTGTCTCTGTCTGACATCTGATCCACCTCAAAAAGACATGTAAGGTATTATTAATAAAATAATGCATACCCCACATGATTAATGGGGATGAATGCCAATTGGTCTGTATAGTTAGAATGATTTATAATCTGATTAATGGAGTCTTAGAATCAAAAGGGAAACAGCTGCCACTTTTGTACTATTGCTGTTGAATTTCTGCTCAGCAAGAAAGATATTCTCATTATGTGCAAGTTTTTGTTTTTCTTTCTCATGGCTGGCTCCATAGCAACTGTACCATGACATGTACTAAGATTTTATCTTCAAAGTGCGAACCCCTTAGCAAGACAATCATATTATTTAAAAAAATACGGGAAAGGAGGTTTTTCAAAATGTGGCAAACTTCTAGTGAGAACAAATGCACAAATCAGTTGATATTCTGCCCTTGCCAATTTCTGTAATGTGACAGCCTTGTACACTGTGCAATGAAAAGTTAACACAACATAATGCAAGAGCAACAGCAATAAAATTACCCATTTGATGACCCATGTCATGACGGGAATAAGATTAATACGCTTGAATGGCTTTGTTCTGTGCATGTTCTTCATTGGTGTCCTTCTGCTTTTACTTAGCATCAGACAGCAGATGATTTTTCCCTTAAAGCAAAATCCACAATGAAAATATAGTTAAACACAGAACTAAGCGCTGGATGCTCCCACCAGCCAGGTTGGGGGAGAGGGTGCATTCAGCATAGAATTAATTAGCTCCATGGGAACTATGCTATCAGGGATAGCCTAGAAAAATGAATTCTGGGATGTTTAACCAGCAAGAGGCAAAGATTTTTTTTTAAAGATGAGTTAAAATATATTTCTACACTGGCTGCTCCTCACAGCCTGACTAGTGGAGGTATTCATTACATATTTCTGGACACAGCACCATTTCCTTTTGTCTTGTACAGCTATGACACTTAATATTGACATGACAAGGAACCCATGTGGCACAACACTCTGCTTTGTGCTATGAATTTGCACATTGAAATGCAGAAGACCATCTAATTATATTTTCTCAGGGATATCTTATTTTATTGTCAGAGCTTTCAAAACAAAAAAAAACACACAAAAAAGTCAGTCACTGCCGACACATTCTCCCAACTCTACACTCCTTTTCATGCACAAGTGAAATATTGTAATACTTGCTTACAGAAATCAAAGGATTTATTGGAACACTGCAAGTATCAACCCCAGCACATATGGGCAGGACTGAATATCCTCCTAGTGCCACTGTCTCGCCCTGCCTCAAACCAAGACAACAACGTAATATCAAAGTACACAACAACTTAACACTAAGATAAAGACACTGCACCACCTATTGGTGGAGGTACTGTCTGCACTGATCATATGATCATTTAATACATTTGCCATAGACAGCACAAGTACAATTTTTCCAATCTCCTCTCAAAAATAAAAGGAAATATTCCTATCATCAGATTTTTCCCTGTTCTTGTAAATAGAAAAATCCTCCTTGTCCATCTTACCTTTTGCATCTCAGAGTCAATTTGAAGATATAGTGGCTCTTCCTGTAAAACATTCAGAAGCACTGCATTCAGACACAATCCTGCTAACATAGTTTTACCCCATAAGTGTATTTGAATAAATGTCAGGGGCCACCTCGGGTATGGCCAATTTTCACAGAGCACTAGTCACAAAGAGGTGTGCAAAGAGGGCTAAAAGTTTTCCTTTGCACTGTTCTGATCCTCAATTATATTATGGTTTAGACCAGGGGTGGCCAACCTGAGCCTGCGAAGGAGCCAGAATTTACCAATGTACATTACCAAAGAGCCACAGTAATACATCAGCAGCTCCTCCCAGCGCCTCCTGCCCACCAGCAGTCCCGCTGATCAGCGCCTCCCCGCACCTCTCGATCAGCTGTTTCGTGGCATGCAGGAGGCTCGGGGGGGAGGGGAGGAGGAGTGAGGGCACAGCAGGCTCAGGGGAGAGCCTGTGGCAGAACCAGGGGCACATTGGAAAGTTGGCGCCTGTAGCTCCAGCCCTGGAGTCTGTTCCTATACAAGGAGCCGCATGTTAACTTCTGAAGAGTTGCATGTGACTCCGGAGCCACAGGTTGGTCACCCCTGGTTTAGACACTGGACTAGAATTCACTTGTTGCCTTTGTCACAGGCTTCCTCATAGACTCATAGACTTTAAGGTCAGAAGGGACCATTATGATCATCTGGTCTGATCCCCTGCATGCTGCAGGCCACAAAGCCGTCCCTACCCTTTCCCTTGACTCTGCTGTTGAAGTCCCCAAATCCTGTGGCTTAGAGACTTCAATTGGCAGAGAATCCTCCTGCTAGCGATCCCTGCCCCATGCTGCGGAGGAAGGCGAAAAACCTCCAGGGCCTCTGCCAATCTACCCTGGAGGAAAATTCCTTCCCGACCCCAAATATGGCGATCAGTAGAACCCCGAGCATGTAGGCAACAGTCTCCAGCCTGACCCTTGTTAGCCATTATACTATTTACCTGCCATGGCACGGTATTCCTTTGGCTAAAATCATGTTTTTCCATTAAACCATTCCCTCCATAAACTTATCTAGCTTAATCTTAAAGCCAGACAGGTCCTTTGCCCCCACCAAGACAGGTCCTTCGCCCCCACCTGTGTGACATTGGGAAAATCATTTAGGGCTAGATTCTCCCACACTTACTTATATTGAGCAGTACCTTACTCTGTGAGTAGTCTCATTGAAATGAATGATGCAAATGAATGGAGCACACTGTGCGCTGTGTGAGTAAGGCTCGCAGCACCAGGCCCTACATCTTCTTTGCCTCAGTTCTGCATCTTGGGGCTAATAATACTCCCCGTGTCTCACAGCGATTTGGTAAGGATCAATTCACTACTGTTTGTATGGTGCTTAGATATTATAGATAAAAGTTGTCCTCTTTGTGCTGTGTTAAAGCTGCCTGAAGGCTTCCCTAAATTACACCATCTTTCAGTGGCCACAAAAGATCAAATCAAGATAAGCTTAAGGGCACCCCAACCACACCTTTATCTTTCCATCCTACTAGTCGCAGGGGTCTAGTATACAAGCCCTGTGTAAGTAAGCTCTTTGCCTCTCCCTTCAGGGCCACTCTTGTACTTGAGTGATCATCCCTGAGTCATGTAGACAGGCAGTGCAATGCAAAGAGGATGCAACACACCAGAGGAGCTGGTTCCAGGATCTTTGAGAGCATCTGCTCGTGCTGCTAATCATAGTATATACTGAAGTCAGTGGAGCTAGCTAAGCCATTTCACTTCAGCTGTAGATCTTGCCCATAGTCATAATCCTCTGTGAATCATAGTTGGTTGAAGTCGCTGATAATAAACTAAGGAAGTGAAAACTTGAAACTATGATATATTGGCAGATTTATTCCTAAACAGAATGTTTTTCAAAGTTTCCTGTGGCTTTTCAGCTATTCTTTAAAGACTATTGTATAGTTATTGTGGAATATGACGATGATAATGATTTATTACACATTTATAAAGTGCCAGTCCTGAACATGTATGGAGCTGTTAAATAACTCTTTTGCTATATAAGGGATGCCTTCAACAACAGTTTAGCTATCTGTATGCACTCCTTGCCTGTCTTTTAAACCTTAGTTATTTTTTCCACCGTTTTTAAACTTAGTGAAACCTGTGAATATGGTCATCAGTGAGCAACAGTCACTTCCTCTAATGGCTGCCAAAATCTCAGTCCCTGCATGGCGCCCCATCTGTCATGTAAACCAGCAGTATGATAAGTAGCCACCTGTGAAACACATTCCCAGACACGTGCTGAACTGGTCAGTTGTATAGTTAAGGACCAACTATCTGACCAAAATAAGTCAGAAAAAAACCTATTTGCTTTGACCACCCACATCCAGAAACAATAAGAAAGCACATACCATGGCAGAGAAATTAGGTGATTTTGTATGGAACTGGGAAAATACTGCAAAAAAATGTGCAAATACATGCTCAAATTTTCACATGGATTCATGCCTCTTTTGTATTTGCTTTCCATGAACATTCAAGCAATCAAAGTTTAGTGGTGCATAGGGCACGTGATCATGTCTCCATCTGATGGCAGGTCCCTCTGACCAGAACAACTTGCTTCTTATAGCCATGGGGAGATCTCCTTTAGCCCAAGCCGGTGAGGTCTTTGTTTTTGGTACTGAATATCCCAAGTTTGTTCCCTGTTGATGACTAAGGTATCTGTATCACTCGTTACAGTGGACCAGACATTTGCAGAAAGCAAATTTCAAAGATGCATGCCTGGGTATTTACAAAAAACAAATTTTAATTTGACAATACTTGTGCATTGAGTTTTGTGATTTGTTATATTCAGTGCTTGCATGCTCATCCAATCAATGAACAGAAACAACACCAGGTGACGTATTTGATTAATTTGCAAATAATCAACACAGTTTGAATTTTTTATATCAAATATTGAATACGGGCAGCAACCTGCTTACAATCAATCCATAAAATAAAACAAAAAATGAATTAATTTGTTTAACAAATATATTTGAGGTCCTTCTGATCTGCTTGCAGCTCAAAAGAGAGCAGTGTAATAGTTTGTATTCATCTGATAATTTTTTTGTGATGAATTATTCATTTAACTTGGATTTTATGCGTATTTTCAGTGCTCCAAGTAAATTATATACAGTGAATTATTTCCAAGAGATCTACTAATCAGGTTTTGGTAAATTGTTATTAAAAGGCTCTGCCAGCCACAAACAGAGGTGATAGGTAGGTCAGTCATTTTATTTTTAGTGTTCTCTGTGTGTGTGTGTGTGTGTGTGTGTGTGTGTGTGTTGTGTTTGAGCACTGCTGGAGAGTATCTTAAATGGAATTCCAGATTCCATTTGGAAATCTGGAATTATTGCCCCAAGAGTAATCTGAATATTTTTTATATCTAGTCCATCCAATTACTGACTCACTGCTTGAAGAAGGCAAATGAATGACCAGTCTTCAAATGGTGGCAGAATTCTTTAATAATAATTCTCTAATAATATATTGTTCAAATTCATTTTATTACATCGTCCAGAGAACATGGCATTCCAGTTGTTATTAATAGGTTTTACAGTATTGTCATAATTACGCATGGGGTCTAACCATTAAACTAGTTATGTGTACAATTACACAATCAAACTGCACACCTAATATATGTAGACAGTTACCAGACTTATGTGTGCAGTTGGGAAACTGCACATACAAATAACTACTATTAGCTATTTGAGTGCACAATATCTGTAATTGCTTGCAGAAAGTAAACACAGAATGGCACACAGGTTCTCTTTAAAGTCAGCCTTGTGTGTGTGTTTCTTATGATTAATATTGTGTTTTTTGTCTCTCATTCTCATTCATTCATACACAGACATAAACACACAGTAGTGAGGTTTCCATTTCACAATGGAAAACTGACTCGTTCAATATTGTGACCAGAGCCGGCTCCAGGGTTTTGGCTGCCCCAAGTGGTGCAAAAAAAAAAAAAAAAACACGATCGCAATCTGCGGCGGCAATTCAGCAGGAGGTCCTTCGCTCCGAGCGGTAGTGAGGCTCTGTCCGCCGAATTGCCACCGAATAGTTGGACCTGCCGCCCCTCTCTGGAGTGGCCACCCCAAGCACCTGCTTGGCAAGCTGGTGCCTGGAGCTGGCCCAGATTGTGACAATGCCAACTTTGTAAGAAACTGAGGGCATTCCGGGGCAGGGGGCGGAAACATGTTTGATGTAGAAGAGCTGTTCCTTTCAACATTTACTGCACTCAGTGCTCTTTAAAAAAAAAAATCTCTGAAGCTGTTTGTTTAAGTGGAAGGCCATGATGGAGAGCACTTTGGTGTGTGGTTGCCATCCTCTTTATATGGTGATACAGCCCTTGGAGACCATATTGTGCCATCTTTATCTACATAGAAAGTTGCTCAGATGGAGCATTTCATATAGGGACTTGTAGCTTTGAATGGCTGAGGCTGCAATTTGTTCCATTTTGGGCAAAAGAATATGTGGCCCTGCTGTGCCTAGTAAGGTTCCAGTGTTGTCAGCCACTGTTCATATAAAATTTGGACACCCAGCTCAGTAAATGAGTCTGCAATGGATAACAGAAATACAGTTGGCTACAAACTCAGAGAGAGAGAAATCAAAAGATGAACTGAAGTTATAATTGTTTTTCCAAATACTCCAAAACCCCTCATTATTGGAGATAAACTTGTGGAAACTCAAATAAGTTTTCTTTCCTTTCAAGAAATTCTTCAGTGTCAGGACTCAACAAAACATCAAATGAGTTGCAAGTCTAAAAACGATTCCCTCAACCCCAGCATAAGGGACCCTCTCTAACCTGTCCCAAAACAGCATCTCTGAAATGTTTTACTAACAAAAATATTTGAAATGTGCATGATCAGATAACTATGATGAACAAGGCAGTGCAATAATTTTAAATAGCATTTGTCCTGTAAATGAGAGATGATTTCCTTTGCTACAATTTCAGTATACGAAATCACAACTAGAGGGTCACTATTGACACTGGAATCCATACAAAATATTATTCCCACTTACGATGACAATATTGTTGCTTTGGGTCAAATAACACATCAGTTAAGGAAATGTATTTATCATTAGTCTGTCTGGCCCAGTGTGATGAAAGAGGACCTTTAGCTATATTGCTTCTAGTCAGTTCCCTATTTTTCTAATGATGTGTTCATTATAGGTGGAAAAACAGAAATGGACTTTTCAAACTTTTGAATTTAAATGAATGTGCATTTACAAGCTACTTAATGTGTTTCCTGAAAATGGAAAATAGCTGTTTGACATGAAAAATGCCTACAGCCTGGCAGCTATTGTCACTATCCAAAATAACTATTGAATGTAACCAAATTACACCCATATAGCAGTATATTCTTGGAATGATTTACTATAGGGTTAGGTTGTCCAATGACCCCAGCTGCATTTTGTGTACATCATATGTAATTGATTTACAGTTAGCGGCCCTTATCTCCTAGAATTCCATAAGAAGCAAGCTGTCACGTCAAACTGGAATATGCTATAAAATACATACCCTATCTATGTATCAAATGTATATTGCAAAAGATTAGCACCAGGTTACCTCCCTATGAAACAAACCCTAAGAGGAACTGAGCACCTACAACTCCCACTGATTTCAGTACGAACAGTAGATGCTCAGCAGCTCTGTGCTTGATGACCCAGTCAACTATATGGCTTTCCCCTAGGTCTTTTCTTCTGGACTCCCCGTCCCCCTTATTGATGGTCGTTGTAATGAGATTCCTTCAGTATATTATGTTTGAAACAGCCATTTCTTTGACGGCACTCACCATGTCTTCACTGCTCTTTTAATAATGGAATGTGTATCCTTCAGCACTTTACTCTTAATGCAAACAGTAGTCCATTGTCTAATTGCTTTAAAAGTAACACCCATTGCACTACTTGCTATGGTTCCCATAAAGCTCACCTCTGCTGTTGTCATTACAGCATGAAGTTTTGCTTTGGACTAGTCTGTCAATAAATATAGTGCAGATTATGATGTTGTGACTGATTTGTCCTTGATTTACCAAAACAAACAAACAAAAAACCCCCAAAACCTACCAAACAAAATGGAAAGTCAGTTTGGGTATATAAGAACATCATAATGGTCAGACTGGATCAGACCAATGCTCCATCTAACCCATATTCTGTCTTCTGACAGTGGCCAATGCAAGGTGCTTCAGAGGGAATGAACAGAACAGGCAATCAAGTGATCCATCCCCTTTCGTCCACTCCCAGCTTCTGGCAAACACTGGCCTAGGGACACTCAGAGCATGGAGTTGTATCCCAGACCATCCTGGCTAATAGCCATTGACGAGGCTATCCCCATGAACCTATCTAGATCTTTTTTGAACCCTATTATAGTTTAGGTCTTCACAACATCACCTGACAACAAGTTCCACTGGTTGACTGTGCATTGTGTGAAGGAGTAGTTCCTTTTGTTTGTTTTAAACCTGCTACCTATTAATTTCATTGGGTGACCCGTAATTCTTGTGTTCTGTGAAGGAGGGAATAACATTTCCCTATTCACTTTCTCCATACAGGTCAAGATTTTATAGACATCTATCATATCCTCTCTTAGTTGTCTCTCTTCCAAGCTGAAAAGTCCCAGTCTTTTTAATCTCTCCTCATACAGAAGCTGTTCCATACTCTTAATCATTGCCAATTCCACTATATCTTTTTTGAGATGGTGTGACCACATCTGCACACAGTATTCAAGATGAGGGAGTACCATGGATTTATATAGAGGCAATATGATATTTTCTGTCTCATTATCTATTTGTTTCCTAATGGTTCCTAACATTCCATTAGCTTTTTTGACTTCTGCTGCACACTGAGCTGATGTTTTCAGAGAACTATCCACAGTGACTCCAAGATCTCTTTCTTGAGTGGTAACAGCTAATTTAGACTCCATCATTTTATATGTATAGTTGGGATTCTGTTTTCCAGTGTACATTACTTTGCATTTATCAACATTGAATTTCATCTGTCATTTTGTTGCCCAATCACCTAGTTTTGTGAGATCCCTTTGTAATTCTTTGCAGTCTGCTTTGGACTTCACTATCTTGAGTGATTTTGTATCATCTGCAAATTTTGCCACTTCACTGTTTACCCCTTTTTCCAGATTATTTATGAATATGTTGAATAGCACTGGTCCCAGTACAGACCCATGGGGGACACCACTATTTAGCTTTCTCCATTCTGAAAACTGACCATTTATTCCTACCCTTTGTTTTCTGTCTTTTAAACAGTCACTGATCCATGAGAGGACTTTCCCTCTTATCCCATAACTACCTACTTTGCTTAAGAGCTATCAGTGTGGGACCTTGTCAAATGCTTCCTGAAAGTACACTAGATCCACTAGATCAGCATTTCTCAAACTGGGGTCGGTGAGGGAAGTCCAGGAGATCCGTGGGCCCTGCTGATTAACTCATCCCCCTCCCTTCCAGCACCCCTTGCACACCGGGGAACCTGTTCCTTTGGAGTGCAGGAGGTGCAGAGAAGGAGAGGGAGGATGGGGGACTGGGGCACTTGGGGGAGGGGGTGGAAAGAGGCTGGGAACAGGAGGGGCAGGAGTGGAGCAGGGATAAGAAGATTTTGGGGTGGGGTCTTGGGGGAAGGGGTGGAGTGGGGGCGGGGCCTAGGGCTGAGCAGGGGGTTTGGGGGTCCACGGCAAAATTTTAAATCAAAATGAGGGTCCTTGGGTTACTAAAGTTTGAGAACCGCTGCACTAGATCACCCTTGTCCACACGCTTGTTCACACCCTCAAAGAATTCTAACAGATTGGGGAGGCATGATTTCCCTTTACAAAAGCCGTGTTCACTCTGCCCCCAACAAATCATGTTCACCTATGCGTCTGATAATTCTCTTCTTTACAGTAGTTTCAACCAATTTGCCTGACACAGTAGTTAAACTTACTGGTCTGTAATTGCCAGGATATGGAGGCTTTTTAAAAAATTGGCATCTCATTAGCTATTCTCCACTCATCTGGTACAGAAGCTGATTTAAATGATAGGTTACATACCAGAGTTAATAGTTCTGCAATTTTGCATTTGAGTTCCTTCAGAACTGTTGGGTGAATACCATCTTACTACAAATTTATCAATTTGTTCCAAACCCTCCTCTAATGACACCTCAGTCTGGGACAGTTCCTCAGATTTCTCACCTAAAAATAATGGCTCAGGTGTGGGAACCTCCCTCACATCCTCTGCAGTGAAGACTGAAGCAAATAATTCATTTAACTTCTCCGCAATGGCTTTATCTTCTTCGAATGCTCCTTTAGCACCTCGATTGTCCAGTGGCCCCACTGATTGTTTAAAAAGCTTCCTGCTTCTGGAGTACTTAAAAAAAAATTGCTGTTAGTTTATGAGCTTTGGCTAACTGCTCTTCAAATTCTTTTTTGGCCTTACATTGATATAATAGGCGTCACATAAACTTGTTGGAATGATGATAATCAATGGGACACAGTAATACCAGGGTACAAAATATATACGAATGACAGAATACGTCATGCTGGTGGGGGAATGGCACTATATGTGAAAGAAAGCATAGAGTCAAATATAATAAAAATCTGAAATGAACCAGATTGTACCTTTGGCCTGTAATTATACCTTTTCACTTGTTTTGCCAGAGTTTATGTTCCTTTCTATTTTCCTCAGTAGGATTCTTTGTTTCTAAAGGATGCCTTTTTGCCTCTAACCACTTCATTTTACTTTGTTTTTTAGCCAGGGTGGCACTTTTTTTGGTCTTCTTACTATGTTTTTAATTTGGGGTATACATTTAATTTGAGCTTCTACTATGGTGTTTTTAAAAAGTTTCCTTGCATCTTGCAGGCATCTCACTTTTGGGACTGTATCTTTTAATTTCTCTTTAACTAGGTTCCTATTATAGTGTCCTATTATTATATCCTATTATTATTCTCCTTTCTGAAGTTAAATGATACTGTGGTGGGCTTCTTTGGGTGTCTCTCTCCCACCCCACCCTACCCAAGGGATGTTAAATTTAATTGTATTATGGTTAAGGCTAAGATTATGTCACGAAGGACGTGGAAGTCACAGAATCCGTGACTTCCAGCAAGCTCCATGACATTGAGGGCCCTGCAGCTTACCAGCCACTGGTGGCAGCAGGGGCCCCACAGCAGCCCAGCCTCCGTGGTCAACGGGGGGCCCTCCCATAGCTGCCCAGCAGCTGCAGGTGGTGGGACCCCCTTCAATTGACCACCTGGCACCGCCGGTGGTGATTCCTGAGTTGCCCAGCCACTGCCACTGGCAGGGGTCTCCCCTGCAGCAGCTTAGCCGCTACAAGCAGCCAGGGCCCCGTGGCAGCTCCTAGTCACCAGCGACAGCAGCAGAGGGACCCTGGAGCTGCTCAGTGGTTGCGGGCGGGGGGGCCCCTGCAGATCCCAAATGCTGCCACTAGTAGGCCCCACCCTGCAGCTCCCCTACTGCCTCGAGCAACAGGGGACACACTCCCCTGCAGCTCCCAGCCCTGCAGGGCAGTGGGGGGTCCCCCTCAGCTCCAGTCCCTCCCCATTTTGTCAGGGATGTTTTTAGTAAATGTCAGGGACAGGTCACGGCTTCCGTGACTTTTTGTTTTTTGTCCATGACCTGTCCCTGATGTTTACTAAAAATATCCATGACAAAATCGGAGCTTTAGTTATGGTCGCTATTATCAAGTGTTTCAGCCTCTGGACCAGATCCTGCGCTCCACTTAGGACTAAATCAAGAATTGCCGCTCATCTTTTGGTTTCCAGGACTAGCTGCTCCAAGAAGCAGTCATTTATGGTGTCAAGAAACTTTATCTCTGCATCCCATCCTGAGGTGATATGTATCCAGTTAGTATGGGAATAGTTGTACTTGTGGCACCTTAGAGACTAACAAATTTATTAGAGCATAAGCTTTCGTGGACTACAGCCCACTTCTTCGGATGCATATAGAATGGAACATATATTGAGGAGATATATATACACACATACAGAGAGCATAAACAGGTGGGAGTTGTCTTACCAACTCTGAGAGGCCAATTAATTAAGAGAAAAAAAAGAGAAATAACAGAACACCACTAGCTGTCACCTTCAGCCCCCAACTAAAACCTCTCCAGCGCATCATCAGAGATCTACAACCTATCCTGAAAGATGATCCTTTACTCTCACAGATCTTGGGAGACAGACCTGTCCTCGCTTACAGACAACCCCCCAACCTAAAGCAAATACTCACCAGCAACCACACATCACTGAACAAAACCACTAACCCAGGAACCTATCCTTGTAACAAACCCCGATGCCAACTCTGTCCACATATCTATTCAAGTGACATCATCATAGGACCTAATCACATCAGCCATACCATCAGGGGCTCGTTCACCTGCACATCTACCAATGTGATATATGCCATCATGTGCCAGCAATGCCCCTCTGCCATGTACATTGGCCAAACCGGACAGTCTCTACGCAAAAGAATTAATGGACACAAATCTGACATCAGGAATCAAAATACTCAAAAACCAGTGGGAGAACACTTTAACCTGTCTGGTCATTCAGTGACAGACCTGCGGGTGGCTATATTACAACAGAAAAACTTCAAAAACAGACTCCAAAGAGAGACTGCTGAGCTAGAATTGATATGCAAACTAGACACAATCAACTCCGGTTTGAATAAGGACTGGGAATGGCTGAGCCATTACAAACATTGACTCTATCTCCCCTTGTAAGTATTCTCACACTTATTATCAAACTGTCTGTACTGGGCTAGCTTGATTATCACTTCAAAAGTTTTTTTTTTTTTCTCTTAATTAATTGGCCTCTCAGAGTTGGTAAGACAACTCCCACCTGTTTATGCTCTCTGTATGTGTGTATATATATCTCCTCAATATATGTTCCATTCTATATGCATCCGAAGAAGTGGGCTGTAGTCCATGAAAGCTTATGCTCTAATAAATTTGTTAGTCTCTAAGGTGCCACAAGTACTCCTGTTCTTCTTTTTGCGGATACAGACTAACACGGCTGTTACTCTGAAACCTATGGGAATAGTTGAAATCCCCCATTACAGTTGAGTTTTCTGTTTTTATAGCCTCTAATTTCCCTGAGCATTTCCCATCACTCATCATCTTGGTCAGGGTGGTAGGTAGTATATCCCTATTGTTATACTGTATTCTTCTTATTCAAGCATGGAATTTCTATCCATAGAGATTCTATGGTACAGTTTGGTTCATTTAAGATTTTTATTATATTTGACTCTACACTTTCTTTCACATATAGTGCCATTCCCCCACCAGCATGACCTGTTCTGGCCTTCCGATATATTTTGTACCCTGCTATTACTGTGTCCCATTGATTATCATCATGCAACAAAGTTTATGTGATGCCTATTATATCAATATTCTCATTTAATACCAGGCACTCAAGTTCACTCATCTAGCATGTGTATACAAGCACTTATAAAATTTGTACTTATAAGCGAACTGGAACTGGCCGATTTGCAGTACTGTACTGAATTTATATATGCCCCAGGGTTACATAATTTCTGGTTTGAGTCTTACTTTCCTGCAGAACAATTTACTGTCATTCCCAGTCACAGTTAAGCTATTTGGATTTGATGAAATGTCTCTTTCCCACTGTTTCCTTCAAGGATATCCAGCGAACACTCTCCAAAACTTCAAATCCGGAGCCACAGTTACTTGAGGGCAGTGAGTGAAGTCTCAATCAATAGGAGTTTGGACAGTCTGGACCCTGCAAGTCTGTTAACTTCTCCTAAATTCCGTTCCCGGAATGAGAGCTACATGAGAGCCATGAGCACCATTAGTCAGGTGGGTGGCAAGCATGCACAGCTAAGGACAAGATCAAAATCAGTCCCCAGCCAATTCAGCTGCATGTGCAATATGTAGAACCAGAAACCCTTTTTGTGTGTGCATTGAAGTCAGACATGCAACAGATTACATATTTTCAAAAGCATTTGAATTTTAAAAGGACTTATGGGGATGTTTTTCGTGTACATTTTTGTGAAGGAAGAAGATTTGAAAATGTTATAGTCTAAATTTTAAAAATTGTTTGGTGATTTTGGTTGCACAACATGAAATGTCTTAAAGGGGCCCAATTTTTAGTGGACAGGTGCTCAACACTCCCTCTAAGAAGTTTCAGGTTTAGCATACAAAATAACGAGTCACTTCTAAAAATGTAGGACTTGGAGTCCTAGTGAGAATGAGTTTTCCTTTAAGGAGTGGGGACCATAAAATGTTTGAGGGGAAAAAGAATAAAGGTTACTGGTATTTTCTATTCCACAATTGTTGTTTTAACATTAATCCAATATTTTGAAAAGGTTTATTAGCTCCTTTTACACATTTTTTTAATTCTGATAGAGCTTTGACTTTACGATGTACATGGTACATATGTGTTTGGTTCACACATTAATTATGAAGATGTGCATTATTTTCCTGAAAAATCATAACATCCTCTTTTGTGCCAGCTACAGTCTGTCGGTTGAATATTGTGTACTCTGGGGCATTTTAAATTGTGAGTGTTGACACAGTAGAATAGCCTGCCCTTATATAAAATACGCATATGGAGTCATCATGCTGTCATATCTGCCTAGCTGCCATGCATGCAAAATAGGACACAGGGCAGGGATGTGTTGAGTGCCCTCAACTTTGCTTAAAAACAGTGGGAGCAAAGGATGCTCAGTACTTCACAGAGTTGGGCCCTAAAACGGTGCTAAGATAAAAGGTAATTTTCTTTGGGAAAACTTGAATGAATATGCACATTAAAACATCATAGTCAGATATGTTATTCTGCAAGGGTATTCTTGCATGTTGTGTATTTTTTGCCAACTAGTGTAAGGCACTGCATTTCATTTGGTGTTGTATGCTGTGATAAAGTTCCTCCTCTAACTTGATACGTTCTGCGCTTTCTGGTGGATTTGCTCGCCTCAGAGGTTCACGGCAGTCCTCAGTTTGGCTCCTTTTGTTAGTGGCACAAACCTGCCATTCATTCGGCTAACCTCATCACTGGCCAGCATTGGGAAAAGGAGAACAATCCCCGCAGTCTCTGCTGGCCCACCTAATGGGTCGGGGGACAGGCCAGAAACCTCCCCAATGGTAGGACCCACATATCAAATAGGGAGTTGAGGGGATGGGGGGAACCCAGGCCTGCCCTCTACTCCGGGTTCCAGCCCAGGGCCCTGTGGAATGCAGCTGTCTATAGTGCCTCCTGTAACAGCTGCGTGACAGCTACACCCCCTGGGCTACTTCTCCATGGCCTGCTCCCAACACCTTCTTTATCCTCACCACAGGACCTTCCTCCTGATGTCTGGTAACGCTTGTACTTCGCAGTCCCCCAGCAGTATGCCTACTCACTCTCAGCTTCTTGCACCTCTTACTCCCAGCTCCTCACACATGCCCCTCACTGACTGAAGTGAGGTCCTTTTTAAACCAGATACCCTGATTAGCCTGCCTGTCTTAATTGATTCTAGCAGTTTCTTAATTGTCTCCAGGTGTCCTAATTAGCCTGTCTGCCTGTCTTCCCCCCCCCCCCCCCCCCCCCCGCACGGCCACCACAGTGAGGACCTGTCTGCCTTAATTTGTTCCAGCAAGTTCCTGATTGTTCTGGAACTGCCCCATTACCTTACCCAGGGAAAAGGGACCTGGGGCTAATATATCTGCCTTCGATCACTCTCCTGTAGTCACCTGGCTCGACCCTGTCACAATGCTCTAAATCACTGGTAATAACTCATGTTATAGATGACCATCACCGCTGTCACAATTTTGAACCTCCAATTTATGCCAGCAAAGGTAAAAGCCAATTTAACTGGATAGTACATTTTCAGTGGAGATTTCCTTTTTGGACTTAGATCAATTTTCATTTTAAAGTATTCATGGAATAAAAATAATGCTGTCTCTGTGTTCATATAATATAATTATCAAGGCAATCTAAAAGTATCACTGGTTGAACTTAAGAAATCCTGGCCCCATTGATGTCACTGAGTTTTTGCCAGTGACTTCAGTGGGGCCAGGATTTCACCCAGGGACTTTTATGCAGGATAAATGGGCTAGAGGATTGACTTTGGTCCAAGATGAAGTCTGCACTGCTCAGGCAGGGATTGCTGAATATGGACATTCAGAGGCATCATCTGCTTATTACACGCTGTTGGAGTCTACAGCACTAGCACAAAGTATAAGCAGGTGCTGTAGAAACCGAGTTATGAAGAAAGCCAGCAGAAAACAGAAAACTGAAATTGCAAGTGTGGGATAAAACTATTTGACTCCAATTTAGACGGATTGATTTGTGAGATGGTTGAAGCTATCTATGGTCCGAAGAGTGTAGGCTTCCTTGCCAATAAAAATAGGAAGTTTAAAAGAAATCCTAGAAGTGAGCTCTGGGAGTCACCTATCTGATAATCTAGTTTATCCCCTGCCAATGTAGGATTGTTCTTTACAACATAATATCCAGTGCTTTGTCCAGTGTTTTTTAAAGCAATCAATCTCTTTCCACTATTTCCCGTAGGAAGTTATTCCACAGTCTAATAGATTTCACTGTTCAGAAATATGGCCTGATACTCTACCTATTTTTTCTTAAAATTCATCCCAGTATAGCATCTTTCATATCTTCCTAAACCATTCACATCTTCCCTTGGTCTCTGTGCCTTTAGAATGCCTGAGAAATAATGAAATCATGGTATACATTATTGTTTCAGATGTGCATTTTTCCTATGGTGGTGATTATAATTTTAATACCAATCTCAAGGCTCAATCCTGAGTTTAGAAATGTGGGTGCCCATTGCCATATAAACACTGGCAAATGGCTGCAAAGTTTGTAAGTTTGCAAGCCCATGTGGTTTTGTGTGTAACTCAAGCTAGGAGAGCCTGGCTCTCTGGCAGCTGGTTCACAAAAAAGGGTTAAATAGTCTGTTATAGCTGCCAGCCAAGGGAGTTAGTCCTTTCATTCAAGTTGGAGAGGCGCAGACTCTTAATATTAGAAGTCCAGATTTAATCCCTACTGTTGGCCCAAGTTGGGTTAGTTACATGAGATTGGGGCTGAGCCCTCAATGTCCATAGCTCTGTATTTTCTTGACTCTGAACATGCACATTGTATATTTTTCTTGGAGAATTGTTACTGCATTAAAAAAAACCGTTTAAAGTGTAAATCATTTACTGTTCGAAGGGAACTTTTAATGGAAATTTTAAGTGTTGTTCCATGTTTGTAAATGTTATTATAGGATAGATTGCTCTAATGGGATATAATTACAGGAAACTACCTGTTCTTGGCCTGCAGGTGAGTGAGATGGAAGTAAACGGTCAGTTTGAATCAGTCTGCGAGTCAGTGTTCAGCGAACTAGAGTCTCAGGCCGTAGAGGCCCTGGATCTGCCAATGCCAGGCTGCTTCCGCATGAGGAGCCACAGCTATGTGAGAGCAATTGAGAAGGGCTGTTCCCAAGATGATGAATGCGTGTCACTGAGGTCCTCATCTCCCCCCCGCACGGCCACCACAGTGAGGACCATCCAGAGCAGTACTGGTGAGTAACAAAGAGGGAATTCAGGAGGGGGCAAAAGAAAAGCACCAGTTGGCACAATATATATACACACGTGGTAAAACCCTGGCTCCAAATCCTTGCTAGGCATGAAATGCACTGGAGATGCTATGTTTCTTCTGCATATGTGGACCAGACTGTGGGAAACCTGCATATCCTCACATACCATAGAACCATGCTCTTCCTGGGAGCAGGAGAGCCAATAGTGTAAGGAGAGACATGCAGATCCACTGACCCAAAAACACAGGGGTGGAGAGAACAAAGAGGTCACATCTGCTACTCTTCCTATTCCCAGGAATGCAGCTACAGCTAGGCTGGGCAGGAGCAACACACTCTGGCTCTTGTTGAAATGGATCCTAATTGGCCCACAACTGGGCAGATTGTTACTGGTACTGTTGTCAGAGGCTACCGGTGTGGTGCTTCTGCTTTCTCCTGTTGATATCACTCGGCTGCGTGCGTGTGTTCCCTCTGTGTGCTGCCCCAGCTCTGCGCAGATAGCTGACACAGCAAACCCGACGAGAACCCCCAATGACCACAGAGTCTAGTAAGGTACAAAGGCACCTCGGCCAGGTTTATTGCGATCTCAGACACAATTGCAGTTCCCCGTAGATTACTTAGTCTACCGGGCATACTACTAATAGATGCCTCTTGGCAAGGACCCGGCTCAGTGGCGGGACTTTCCACTGCCCCCGTGGCCGGACAAAGACACCACCCCAGGGATACATTTTTATACACAGGTACAAACAAGTTACACATCACTCCTGACGTATTGAGGTGCAACCCCTTTACGCAGCAAGGTACAACCCCTCTACGTAGTAAGGTGCCGCCTCGCACCTTGTACCTGTTGGTTCGATCAAAACAACTCTATCCATCATTTTACCCTTTTGCCCCTGTCATTGGGATGGGTTGGTCTGTTCCCTGTTATCTGTGGAATGTTCCAGTTATAGTGTATCTTGGTACCATGTTTATACTGTAACTATGCTAAATGAATATATATTTATGCAACATCAGCCCTTTCCTTGCCAACTTCTGTGAGCAGGGCCTGCCTCTTGCTCACAGCTTTACTTTGCTTCATATTAGCAAAGTCTTGACCATTACTTTAGTTTGGTTCAGGCCTCATACTGGGCCTTCATTAGGCCTTCACTTACTACATTGCCTTCACTTACTGCAGGTACCAGTGAAAATTCGGATTCAATTTGCTCGATGCACAGCAGTTTATTGGAGGAAGAATTACACAGGCAATAAAAGATTATATAATGTGTCTCCCTAATAAGCCTCAATTCCCCAAGCATAAACCCTCCGTAACTATATTGGCCTTACACAGTATCCTGATTGGCAAACAAAGTAGGTTTAGCTACCAGTCCTAGGCTAGGTCCACGCTACCCGCCCGATTCGGCGGGTAGAGATCGATCTTCTGGGATCGATTTATCGCGTCTCATCTGGACGCGATAAATAGATCCCAGAAGCACTCCCCCGTCAACTGTGGAACTCCTGCTCGCTGAGAGGAGGAAGCGCTGTCGACGGGGGAGCTTGCCTGCACCACCTGGACCCGCAGTAAGTAAACTTAGTTCGATCTAGGAAACGTCGACTTCAGCTACGCTATTTTCATAGCTGAAGTTGCATTTCCTAGTTCGATCCCCCGCCCCAGTGTGGACCAGCCCCTAGATGGAGATTTCTTTTTCTTCTCTTCTCTTTTTTCTCTCAAGTACTTGGTCTGTCAAATGTCCCCCAAAGCAGGGTCTTGGTTACCCCGAGGACCTCTGGTTCAAAAGTTCTCCAAAAATCCCTCATAGCAGGGTGTTGGCTACCCTGGGACCCTCTGTCTTACAGCGTCACAGAACTCTTCAGATGTTAATTGGGGAACTAAGAACTGTACATATGATATTCTTAATATTTATACCCTCTGCTCTCAAAGGAGTCTCATGTCCTCGAAATATGCCCTATGGACATTTCATTACTGATTTTTCCTAATTAATATTTTAAAAGGGACTGCAAAACAGAGACCAAAAATCAGTTGATGTTTATACCCTCTCATAAATCATTCACTCGAGCTCTTAGTGTGGTGCCATCCAAAAGGGTCATTTTGACCCTAGTCAGCCTGTGCCACGTTCACTGATCGCATGTTTTTGCGTTTTCTTTACTTGGTGAGCTGGCCTTCGGCTGATATGTTCTGAAGTTCCATGTTGAAACACACACACAGATAGAGCCTCCGATCACTCTCATTAAATTTCCATACCAAATGTCTGATGTTAAGAGAACCCTGCTCCCAGAATCCTCTAGCAAATTCGGACATATCAAGCCATACCAAAATCATGTTCATCACATTCACTCATATCAATCACAGGTCTGGTCTATACTACCCGCCTGAATCGGCGGGTAGAAATCGACCTCTCGGGGATCGATTTATCGCGTCCCGTCGGGACGCGACAATCAATCCCCGAATCGGCGCTCTAACTCCACCAGCGGAGGTGGTAGTAAGCGCAGCCGACAAAAAGCGGCAGAAGTCGATTTTGCCGCCGTCCTCACAACGGAGTAAGTCGGCTGCAATACGTCGAATTCAGCTACGCTATTCACGTAGCTGAATTTGCGTATCTTAAATCGACTCCCCGCTGTAGTGTAGATGTACCCACAGTAATTCAACACCATCCCAACAGCCCTCAGCTGGTGTAAATCAATGCACTCAGTGGAACTATGCTGATTTATACAAGCTGAGGATTTGACCCTCTGCTTGCAGATAGGTTGGGAGGATCCTCTTGCACAATAAAACCTGCATAAAGTCCTCCTCTTTGTGGTGGTGTGAGCACATTTTAACAATTGGAGGGGACGAGGTGTGATAATGAATTACTCCTTCAGCCACTTTGCTTAAACAGGATAGCAAACAGTGGGGGAGGGGCATGTCTGTCTCACTCTCCTGCCCTTCATCCTAATGGGGTTCTGGCTTTGTAACAGAAACCAGAAGATATGAGGTTGACGATTTTTTGGAATCTTAAATTATTTATGGTTGCTTTAAAAAAAAAAAAACTCTTGCTGTTTGACGTGCAAAGATAATCATGATGTCCACTAACCAGTATCAGCAGAATTCATACTCAAGAAAAAAAAAACAGATCAGGGAACAAAAGCAAAATCTGTATTTTCAAAGCCCTATTCAGGAAAGCCAGAAACAAGGCCTCTCAAGCTGTTTTCTCCAGAGGAGTATTGAAAAGAGCCTACTGCTTTTGACTTATTCCTCTGTATCCATTCTACTGCCTCACGCAAACATCACTTCATTCTACATTCAAGTTGCTAGAAACCATTTCATATTCCACCTACCATTTTTCCCCATGGTCTGTTAATTCTACAGTCTTCCCTAATTTTTTCCTCTTTTGTGTGTGTTATCTCACTCTTGCAGTTGCTTGAGTTCCTTGTCTCTGATCCCTTTCCCCCTACAAGGCCACTTTTTCAACTGGTTTTCATCGTCAAAAGACTTTTTCGGTCCTTTTATGAAAAATGTGCCGCCTAATTTATACCATTTAAAATATGAAGTGTAAGCATTATTGGATGTATGTTGGCAACGCATCATAAACTTCAAAACATCTTTAACAACTGTGATAGTACAGTTCTCTTCTAAACCAATGGTTAGTAAGAAACAACTTCCAAACTACAGGGTTATGAATGTGAAAGGTCATTTTTCTGTGTGCACAATTTATCCATGTAATTTGCACCCAATCGCAACTGAAGGATTTACATAAAATGTGTGTTTCATCATACAATAATAGTTCATTTCCAATGTGTTGGGAAGCATGCAGCTAAAGGCAGAGAGCTTGCAGTACGTAGGTGCCATTATTAGCCTGTAATGGATGCCTGGGAGTGTGAGAGATCTTTTCAATAAATTGATTTTTTCTTAAGAATGAGAAAAGCTATGTTTAAAATGTTTTCTATTTTAAAATAATTCTAATAATCAACCCACAGAAGAAGAATGTCCATTCTTTTTGTACTCAAAAGTTTTGGTGGTTTAGAAAAAATGTGGGTGGGGTAGTGTATGAGTAAGAGAATGAAAGATGATTGTAGATGATCCCAGAGAGGAGAGAATGTGGGTTAGAGAATATGGCCCTAAAACTATAATATAAAGAAACAGATCTTTAGTCATTTGCTACTCCTTTTCCAGGTGCCTCTTTAAAGTCCAGAGAGGGAAGCACCTGCAGCCCTATACTGGACATTGCAGAAGGATTTAAAAGACTGCTGCAGGTTTCTGTTCTTTCTCCTGAATTATAGGAATTACTGGGTTATTTTGCTTTTTATTTTGTCTTTCTAGGCTCTTCAGGGTCACATTTTGTCCTTTATTACCACTTTACCCATATCTCTTATGGGGTTCACAACCTCAACTGGTAGTTTAATTTCATCCTAGGGCATCCATGTAATCTCTTTCACCCTTGCCTCAGGCTAATTCACAGGCAGTAATGCAATAGTCAGCCTGGGTAGTTCCTATTCGCAGTGTAGAAAAAAGAAGATCCTTTTTGTCCCATGCAATTAGCCAGAAATTCAGGGGTTTTGCAGGTTCTTCCAGTTAGGAGGAGAAATTGATGATGGAGTGAAGTAATTTTGATGTAATCTTGTGTACATTCTTTGTAAATAAACAAGTCCTGTTTCTGTGAACACAGGAGGAATTGAACAACAGGAGAGAAGTTTTCTTGCTCACAGCTCCAAACCTTTTCAGCTAGCACTCAGCTCAAAAGGAGCTCTTTCTTTAGCCTTTTCTCAGGGCCACATTCCTAGTTTTTATTCAAGTTGTGTCGGGTGTTTCCTTGCTGCCTTCTCTGTACCTTTTTCCTCTCTTTCACAGACGCACAGTCCTTCACAAAATAGACACCAAAACCCCTCTGCCCACATGTGCCTTGCATGTATCTTTGTTTTGGGCGGTGATGTGGCTGGGGTTAGGGTGGAGACCCCTATTGTTTCAGCTATCTTGTTCTATAAAGGAATTTAACCATTTCTTACCACCATCTTGCATGATGGATGGTAGTAACTGCCGTTCCACCCCATAACAACAGATAATAGGTCTGTTAGATAGTTACAGAAGGAGGGGAAAGGAGTCTCGGGTTTATTTCCTTGTAGGTGGTGTAACAGATATATTTGCTGCAGACATCAGACACAGTTATAATTCAATCTACATGCACTTAATAGTCCAGGACTAGAAACCTGTTCCACCTACTCCAGAAATACTGGCCTCTATCAATTTACACGTTCACTGTCAGTAGTAGGTGGCTAATGAGGAAAATAGAAAGGAGCAAAACCTCTGGCAAATAAATTGTAAAAGTATCATAAAGCAAGCCAAGAAAGAATTTGAGAAGTAACTTGCTAAAGAGGTAAAAACTAATGGTATTTTTTAAGTACATCAGAAGCAGCAAACCTGCCTAGTAGGCAGAGGGGCCACTAGATGACATAACACTCAAGGAAGACAAGGCCATTGCAAAGAAGCTGACCAAATTCTTTGCATCAGTCTTCACTGCAGAGGATGTTAGGGAGATACCCACATCAGAGCTATTTTTGGATGACAAATCTGAAGTACTGTCTCAAACTGAAGTGTCAATAGAGGAGGTTTTGGAACATATTGATAAGTTAAACAGTAATGAGTCACCAGGACCAGGTGATATTCACTCAAGGATGCTGAAGGAACTCAAAAATGAAATTTCAGAACTACTAACTTTAGTATGTAACCTATCAATGAAATCAGCCTCCTTACCAGATGACTAGAAGGTAGCTAATGGTATACGGATTTTAAAAAGTTCTCCAGAGGGAATCCTGGCAATTACAGAATGGTGAGTCTTACCTTAGTACTGGGGAAATTGATTGAAACTATAGTAAAGAACAGAATTATCAGAGATATAGGTAAACATAATTTGTTGGGGGAAGAGTCAACACAGCTTTTGTAAAGAGAAATCATGCCTCACCAATCTATTAGAATTCTTTGAGGGAGTCCACAAGCATGTGGATAAGGGTGACCGAGTTGATATAGTGTACATTGGTTTTCAGAAAGCCTTTGACATGGGCCCTCACCAAAGGTTCTTAAGAAAGCTATGTAGCCATAGGATAAGAAGGAAGGTCCTCTCCTGGATCAGTAACTGGTTGAAAGATAGGACACAAAGGGTAGTAATAAATGGTAAGTTTTCACAATGGAGAGAGGTGAAGAGGGAGATCCCCCAAGGATCTGTACTGGAACCTGTGCTGTTCAACTTATTCATAAGTGATCTGAAAAAGGGAGTGAACAGTGAAGTGGCAAAGTTTGCAGACGATAAAAAATTATTCAAGATATTTAAGTCCAAAACATACTGCGAAGAGTACAGAGGGATCTCACAAAACTGGATGACTGGGCAACAAAATGGCAGATGAAATTTAACGTTGATAAGTGCCAAGTAATGCACATTGGAAAAAACAATCACAACTATACATATACAATGATGAGTTCTAAATTAGCTTGTTACAACCCAAGAAAGAGATCTTGGAGTCACCATCACCATGGATAGTTCTCTGAAAACTTCTAATCATTGCACAGCAGTGGTCAAAAAGGCTAACAGTATGTTAGGAATTATTAGGAATGGGATATAAAATAAGTCAGAAAATATCATAATGCTACTATATAAATGTTCCCATGCCTAGAATACGATGTGCAGTTCTGGTCGCCCCATCTTAAAAAGGATATAATGGAACTGGAAAAGGTTCAGAGAAGGGCAACAAAAATGATTAGGCATATGGAACAGCTTCCATATGAGGAGAGATTAAAACGACTAGGATTTTTCAACTTGGAAAAGAGAGGACTAAGAGGGGATATGATAAAGTCTATAAAATCATGAGTGGAATAGAAAAAGTGAATAGAGAAGTGTTATTTACCCTTTCACTCAATACAAAAACCAGGGATCACCAGATGAAATTAATAGGCAGCGGGTTTAATACAAACGAGAGGAAGTACTTTTTCACACAGTGCACAACTAACCTGTGGAACTCATTGGCATGGGATATTGTGATGGCCAAAAGTATAATTGAGTTCAATTTACTCAATGGATAAGTTTATGGAGGATAAGCCATCAATGGCTAAGATTGTCAGGGATGCTGTACTTGGGGCATCTCTAAACCTCTGACTGCCAGAAGCCAGGAGTAGAAGGCAGGTCTGGATCACTCAATAATTACCCTGTTCTGTACACTCCATCGGAAACTCTTGTATGGGTCACTGAAGGAGAAAGGATACCAGGCAAGAAGAACCACGGTCTGACCCAGTATGGTATCTCTTATATTTTTATCCTCTAAGACGGCCTGCCACTTGCTCACTCATACATACACAGCCGTGATTGTACATTGCAGCAAAGACTTTAACTGCTTGTGGCCTCGGGATATACCAAATTAAGTTACATGAGGTAGTAGGACCACAGGAAAAAGAAAAAGGAGAGTTCCTACCCCGTCACTTGCTACAAACTCCTCTTCTTAGAAACCCAAAATAAACAGATTTACTATAGACTGAGTGTAGATATCCATGGCCCCGGCTATGGCAGGTTTTACTTGTCATCAGTCTCCTGAGGAGAGCCTTCCTTTTAACTTGGTACAGAATTTTATCTGATCACCTCTCTCTCACTTAATGGGTGGTGACAGCACATTCTTACAAGGCCTGGTCTATACCTAAAACTTAAGTCAACCTAGCTACGTTTTTCAGGGATGTGACAAATTCACAGACATAATTATGTCCTGGTGTAGAACACTGCAAGGTCAACAGAAGAATTCTTCCATCGACCTAACAACTGCCTCTCAAGGTGGTGGATTTAAATCAACATTGCTGTAGTAAGTGTCTACGGCGCTACATCTGTGCCACTGTAGCACTTGTAGTATAGATATACCCTAGGACTCAGTCCCTTATAAATGCATATGCCACTGATATCTGGGCCTAGACAATATTATCAAAAACATTTGGTCCCTGTGCTGGTCAGCGTTGGTCATCAAAGTCTATAGTGTACAGGAGAGCATTTGGGGAGGAGGGTATTCCTTTTTTTTCTTCTTTTTTAGTGAAACCAAATGAATCTAAAATAATCAGAGAATTGATATGTTATAACAACTCTTTCAGGACCGCTCAAATGTGACCTCTGTGGGGTTTCGTTTAAAATTAAGCTCCCTAACTCTTCATTTCATTCAGATTCAACTAGATAACTATGTGTTTAAACATCATAGGTTCCATTCTGCATGTATGTAGCTCTCACTGTAGGGGCATAGTTACAGCCTAACCAGAGCTGACATGTCTTTTTTCAATTTATCTTAAAGTGCGGTCTCAACTTCCATGAAGGCCTTATTTAGCTACTTTTTATCCAGCTCTTTACTGGCTATGCCTCACTCTTGGCATTTTCTCCAGTCGCTGTGACTCCTGGCTACCTGAAAATCAAACTTAAAATCCTAAGTATCTGTTTCTCTATGGACAGATTGGCCCTTGGACAAAAAGCTCTGAGGAATCTAACAGAACTTTGAAATAGCTGGTGCTCAGTCAGTTCCAACTTTCTCCCCCGGGTACATGTGCATTTTATTTCTAAATACTTCCTGCCACAAACTCTTTATTTATTTCAATTGCAGTTTTTCTATTTGGTATGCAATCCCCTTAGATCAGTGGTTCCCAAACTTGTTCCGCTGCTTGTACAGGAAAAGCCCCTGGTGGGCCGGGCCGGTTTGTGTACCTGCTACGTCTGCAGGTTCGGCCGATCGTGGCTCCCACTGGCTGCGGTTTGCTGCTCCAGGCCAATGGGAGCTGCTGGAAGCAACATAGGCCGAGGGACGTACTGGCTGCCTCTTCCAGCAGCTCCCATTGGCGTGGAGCAGCGAACCGCAGCCAGTGGGAGCCGCGATCGGCTGAACCTGCGGATGCGGCAGGTACACAAACTGGCCCGGCCCGCCAGGGGCTTTCCCTGCACAAGCGGAGGAACAAGTTTGGGAACCACTGCCTTAGATATTTGTACATAAAACACCTAGCCTGTCTTGGCCAGATATCCAAAGGAGGAAATAAAAGCAGCCTATTTAGCTGAAGAATCTAAATGAGCAAATATTGAGTAAAGGATTTTTTAAAATTTAAAGTCATAATGAAGTTCCCTTTCCAAAACAAAAAAGCCTTGTATCCCAGCTGAACCTGTGCAACAACTGATGTACTGTGTAGCCACCAGATTACAAAGGGACCAACAACTTTGGTGGTTGTTTTTTTGTTTGTTTGTTTGTTTTTTGTTTATATATATATATATATTTGGTTGTTTTTGTTTTTTGTTTTGTTTTTGTTTTAAACAGAAATTTTTGAAATCTCAAAAACGCTCACAGGACGGGAAAACCATTTCCTAACTAGCTCCATTATTGTGTAGCTTTCCTGTTTGCTCTTCCCGCAGACCCTTACTAACTTAGATCAATACATTCATTCAGAAAATTCTAATAACGCACCATAGTTATACAGTACCTTTACTTCACTAACTAGGACATTTACAATATTCATACCATTACACACTATTATATCTCACTCTATTATATGTCAGCAATCATAGATTAATGCATAGCAGCTTCTCATCTGTCACAATGTTTATGTGATATTCAATATCATTTTATTAAATATAAATTTAAAAGCAGATTTGGGATCCTTACTTTAAAGTAATTTCTAGCTTTGGTAGCCTTGCAAAGTGCTCCTTGTGTGCTCTCTTCATAGCTACATGATATAAAACGGATTAATAGAGCGAAATCTAAGACGAATGTTTTGTTTGATTGGTTGTTTGATTGATTGTTAGCTTTCCAGTCAAGCTACAATAATAGTGTGGCTTTTGCTTCCTAAATGTCTTCTTCATGGGCTGTGCATGTCTCCATCTCTATATAGTAGTAAGATCATGTTCTTGATTTTTCATTTTAAAAGGCTACTTTTAAAAGCAAGGATAAAATACAGTTTTATGTGGAAAGCCTGTTTCAACTGCAGTTTAACTGTCTTCTAAGAATTCACAAAAATTTTGCCAGACTTCAGTGAGCTAAGTTTTCTATTTCATCATGTAGTATTCCATCCATCTGATCGCTAATTTAAGGTATCCGTTTTCTTTTTATTTAACTGTCTTTTAACTTTTAATCCCATTTTCCTTGTTCCCAACTCAGAGTTTTCTGCATCAGCCAGTATATCCATATACCAGATAAATACAGTACTGTTTGTGATTCTTTTCTCAACCTCTTATGGCTATCATGTAAGATTCTTTTTTCTTTTTACATATGTCACTTATCCTTTCCCACTTTAGCTTCTTGAGGTCAGCCTGCTCTTACCGAATTTATTTATTTCCTTGGTTAGCCATCCATGCTTAGAAGAGCTTTTTGTCTATAATATCTTTTGCCAAATCATTTTGGGGAAAAAGTGTATTATTCAGCTACATGCTCTATGTGTAAGAATTGTTGAAAGTGTCTTTCATTTTGATGAAGCTAGCTATAGAATATCTGATTGTTAGAGTTGTTATGGGTTTGACAGGATTAAATGAAATAAGAAAGCATGGATTTATTCAGAGAAGGTGGTTTTATCAGAGATGCATAGATAATCAGTTAGTTTTACTAACTAAACGTATGGAGGGTTCATTCATATATAGTTTATATGGTGCAATTGTGATTCCTTCATTGTGAATGTCTTTGTATATTTGAATTAATTGAATGTTTCCTCGGGCTGCCTTTTGTCATGTCGGGAATGGGAGGATTTAAGCAAAAGTTGGATTCCCTTCTGCCTTAAACTCCTGCACCCTGCTTGCATCATACATATGTGACACTTTGGGGATTTACCCAAACAAGTAAGGGGTTGTGTCACTCCTGCCCTGGAACCCTGGGTGCTTAAGTGCAGTACAGCTTTGGCTCAGAGCCCTGACACCAGTAGCCTGCTTTTACAGCCCAGTGACCTCATCCTTGCTTCCACCATCCTGGTTACTTCTAGCAAGGTGACACTGACAGTCCTTCCAGTCCCAAAACCAGCTCCTCTGCAATGCTCAGCCCCTCTTACTGTAGCATGCAGAAAACCTTAGCAAGTTTGCTGCTATGTAGACAATACACAGTACAAGCCTGCCAGTTGGCTGAGAATGTTGCTTTTCAGTTTGAAACACTGAGATGGTTGTGGAATAAAACAAGATTTAGTTTATTACCAAAAAACAGACATTTAAGTGTTACCAAGTAGAAGGAATTTAGAAATTGTTACAGAGAAAGTAAAAATATGCTACTTAATAAACTCGAGCCTTTTGTTCAAAGTAGTTTTCTCACCACAGTTGTTCTTCCAGCAGGGCTGGCCAGTTCTTAGCCCAAATCCAACACAGAGGTCACAGTGCTTGCTTTCTTTGTCTCATCCAGTGAAAGATGCTCAAATGGCTTTCTCGTTCTGCTTATATCCTCAAAGTTTATCTTTGTTTTCAAAGTCAGGAAGCCCTCCTGGGGGCTCCACTTGCCGTGTCCACCAGGGAGCTGATGCCATGTTAATTTTTGCAGTCTCTTCCCATCACCGTGGTAGTTAAGCGGCCATCTCCCCCACTCGCTGGTTTGATGGCCTTGTTTACCTCTTATGTATATATACTTCTTTTGTTTTTCTTTGCTCAATTTACATTGGAGACACATTTAAGCAGGCAGGACCACATTCCTTCATTTAAGGCGGGGTGAGTTAAGCCCTACCTGCAAACATATTTTAAGAGCATATTTCCAGCACATATTAAGAATTTTTCATATATCACCCATACACACACCACACCATAATAATAATGACCAGCATGCTACCAGTTCTCATATGACACCTTACATGACACCTTTTAGATACAGATTATAACAACAGTGAGCTGGGGTGCACTGAGCTGGTCAGGCCAGCTGAGACTCACTGCTAGATACCAGGGAGCCCCTTGCTTTCTGGCACAGGGGTGCTCTTACAGTCACAACATGCTTATGTGAAATTTATATTCATCATTGTGTGATCAGAGGTGCCAAACCCATTTTGCGCAGACTCAGGAATCAAATTTGGGGTGATATAGGCTTTTTCATCAGAACAGGAGTGTGTGAGTTCACATGGACCAAAATTTGCCCAATATGGTTATTTATTGCAGCGGCAACCAGTTCCCCAGTGAGACTGAGATCCCATTGCGCTGAGTGCTAAGCAAAGAGACCGTGAGAGACAGTCTATGACCTAACAGTTTGACAGTCTGAGGCCTCAGTTCTACAGACACTTATGCATGTTATTAACTTTACTCATGTGAGTAGAGGGAGCGGAGGAGGTGTGATGAGTGTAACAGTGACTGAAAGGTCGTTCCGTCGGCTGGCCATGGGCACATGTTGCAGGCTTGAGAGTTGGTTATTGGTTATTTTTTTAAGGATATCAATACATTCGAAATTTTAATGATGTCAGTGATCCCCTGGGTAAATATTGTTTCAAATCAATAACTGAAGGCTGGCTTCAACATATTTTCAACTAACTTCTTTGGTTGCCTGAACTATGAGTGGGCATCAGTTCTGATACAAGAAGAGAATTCTGATCTCAAGGAAACAAATTTTCTCTGCTAATCTGGGCTAAAATCATGTGTGGCGGGTATCATAGGTAGGAGGAGGCTGTGCCTCCCCAAACAGCCTAGAGTAACCCTGCCCACGCTCCGCCCCCAGGCCAGGCTGCTCTGTCCTGGCTGGTTGGGGCTGGCCAGCCTGTCTCCTGCAGGGACTCAGGGCGACTGGTGCTGGGGCCATGCTGCCGGCCCAGCGCTCAGACCATGCCGCCCAGCGCACCGGGGCTGGGGACACTGCAGCCATGCCACCCAGCACTCTGGGCTGGCTGCCCAGTACACCAGGTCTGGGGCTGGGGGCCGCAGTGAGGGTGCTCTGGGCAGAGGGAGGCAGAAGGGGAGGGGGAGCAGAAGGGAAGGAGTGAGGCCTTGGGTAGATGGGGAGGGGCCGGGGGCTAGCCTTCCCCATGGCTGGGTCACCGGCTGCCCATGGCTAAAATTGTTGTGTGACCTAAAATATAAAATGAGACGGATTCGACTTACCAGATGAATTATGAAAGGACTATATAGCCCTTGTCCAGAAGACTGTATGCAAATTAGTCCTCAGTTCCAATGAAACAACAGAATTCTGAGACATATTTTCCCCTGTACAGCTGAGCAGAAAATCATTCAAATTTTACCTTATATGGAAGTCTTACTAAGCTTCTAATTATTTTTGTTGACCTTCTCTATTTCTGCTGCATCCTTTTTGAGATGGGAGTGACCAAGCTGTCTTCAAGATGAAGATGTACCGCAGATTTGTATAGTGGCATTAAATTTTCAGTATTATTCTCTGTCCTCTTTTTAATACAGCCTAACATCTTGTTCACTCTTTTAAATACAGCTGTGCATTTAGCAGATGATTTCACTGAGCCATCTACAAGGGCCTCTAGGTCTTGTTCCTGAGTGGTTACAGTTAATGTAGAATCCATCAATGTGTAAGAATAATTCATGTTGTTCCTTCAAATGTGCATTACCAAGTGCTTTTCTGCACTCATTTTCAGCTGCCAATGTGTTGCCCAATCACTTAATTTTAAATCCTTCTGAAGTTTCACATAATCCTCTTTAGACTTCACTAATCTGAATAATTTTGTGTCATCCACAGATGATAATTTTAGCACATTGAGATACTATTGGACTTTGCAAGCACTCACAAACAGGTTTCTTTGGTTTTTTGAAACAACGGAGTCATTTTGTTTTTAATCAAAATCTTTGTAAGAATTTTTAATAAGTGGATTTAATGAGCACAGCTCCTGCAGGGTCTCTTTACTACAGAACAACTCCTTTGGAGCCATTACACTTCATCATGTCAATACTTCCCATTTCAAAGTTCCCATATTGGATATTTATTTACCTGATCCAATGCATATTATATATTTTCAAACCTCCTAAGTATGTATTTATGCAACAGTTCATAACAGTAATTGGCTTTTTGAAGTGGCTATGGACTATTGGCACATACATTATTAAGCAGTTCTCAAAGCAAACACTCTATTGTTTTTTATAATACCATAAAGGAGAAACCCAAAGGAAATGCAGCAGCAACAATAAACATACATTTAATAAGTGGTAAGGACATGACATATACATCCAAATGTAATTTACCTTCTTATGCCTTGGTATGCTCCTCACTGATTTCAGACACTTGCAATAACAAGGCACAATAGGACTTCAAAATACAGGGATGTGAAAAAAGTCTAATGTTATTTGTAAAGAGAGAACATTTAGCTGACTTATTAGAGCCTGGTATCTGCTTGATCAAAGACATTACAGGCAGGTGCTGATATTTGATCCTAATGCTCCTCCAACCATTGTTCTCCCTAGAGCTCCTCTAGATAGAGTAAATGGATATTCTGGTCTTCAGAAATTAGTTTCCCTATCGAATTTGACTTTGGTCAGCTGGGAGTGCCCTAAAATTGCATTCCTCTTAAAATTTAGTAAACTGTCTAATAAGAATAATTCCTAGTCATTCTGATCAAGGTTGGATTTGACTACACTATCAAAGGAACAAGACAAATAATTGTGCAGATCCCTCTAGTAGGACAAATCTTCGGTTTGTTCTGTTGCAAAAGACTTCCAATTTTTGTCCTGAAGCTTTTCGTCAGTACGGCCAAGGGAATAGTAAAACCTGACTTAATAATCACATTCTTTTTGTTGTAATGATTCTCCAATAAGCTGTCTGTTCAGTTAAAATAAAACTTAGGTTGGAAAGTTTGAGAGAAAAGTCAAAGTTCTTGCAATATTATAACAAAATAGATGATTATGACACACTTTTTTTGGCTTTAAAAGTTGTAGCTTTCTTCTTGGCTTCCTTCAATTAAATTAGCATAGTGTGTTATCTGTAAGTGGTTTACTTCGTAAACTGCCAGATAAAATGAACTAACTATGTCAGAAACAGTATCATTAATACTATGTTATTTTAGAAATGCTTTCAGCGGGTCAGAAATTAACAAGCTGTGCGTAAAACTGAGGCAGCCCAGGCATTATAAAAATAATCTGGCTGTCTCAAAATGCCTTTAGAAAATCTCACTCTCTGGACCCAGTGTAGTGTATGAAAAATAATTTACACCTGTCATACTGATATTGCATTTTTAAAGAGGTGTTACCTCACTCAGCTCTATGAATTCTTACTTGGCATTTTACCTGCAAGTCAAAGATATCTAAAGTTTAACACTGTAAAAAATGGTTCTAAGAATAAAATGTGTAAATATTGCATTGCATTTCACTTTCTGTATGGGTGTTCTGTTTTAACGCACACTCTTCAATAAGGCTACTGCACTTTGGTACTCGACTTTGTTAAACTGTCATTCACGTTATTCTCACTGTGGATCTGACCTAACGCCCATTAAAGTCAATGGATGTCTTACTATTTACTTCAGTCAGAAGTGGATTAAACCCCATAGCACAATCTTTTTGCAATGCTCAACATGCTTGTTTCCTTGGGATGTTGTTATAAGACAGGTGCAGCATAATCACCATTCCCCATACATAAAGAGTTGAGTTTCCCTTAAAATGTTAATGCACAACTCAATTTATTCTCCATGGAAAAGACAAATTAATCACAGTGTTAAGGGTGAGAAGTTAGCTATTAAGTTTCCACTGTCAGCCTTACCACTATGCCTCTTAGCTTTGCTCACGTTTCACTTAGGCCTTATTTACACGGGAGAATTGTGTCATGTTAGAACATGTGTTAATGACGGTGAATTGATTATAAACGAACACTTATGTTTGTCACATCGTCTGGTCATGGAGACAATGTTAAAAAGGACTGTCTTTGTCTACACTGAGTGTTTAACATCATGTTAATTAATACCTGTTCTAACACAATGTAATTTCTCAATCTAGACAAGACCTGAAACTCCTCCTGTAACTCTACTTATCCTCACAACTCTGGCTTGGTCTACACTCACCCCCCAAATCGAACTAAGGTACGCAACTTCAGCTACGTGAATAAGGTAGCTGAAGTTCGAAGTACCTTAGTTCGATCTTACCTCGGTCCACACGCGGCAGGCAGGCTCCCCCGTCAACTCCGCGGTACTCCTCTCGTCTAGCTGGAGTACCGCAGTCGACGGCGAGCACTTCCGGGTTCGACTTATCGCGTCCAGACAAGACGCAATAAGTCGAACCCAGAACTTCGATTGCCAGCCGCCGAACTAGCGGCTGGATGTAGACATACCCTCTCATGCCTTCCAGCCTTCAGGTAGAGGCTACCAGACTCCCCGTAGTCTCCCCTCCATTTTTCCACTACTGGGATGGGACTATATACTTTCCTTGTGGAGGATCTGTGAAAGTTAGGAGGAGTCTTCAGTGCAAAGACTAGCAGTATGTCCTGTAAGCACAGGTGGGACTGCTGGATGACAATTTTAGGAGATGCTGAGCTCACATAATGAAAGCTCATGTGTCTATAAAGGAGTAGGAGTTTATAGAGTTCTAGCTTTTAATATTCTAACCAAGAATTGTTCATAGTATTCCAGGGAACATGTCCTCCTCGAGGAGCAACTGGTTTGATGGTGTAAAAATAAGCTATTTTTGAGTTATCAGATGACCAAGAAAGGTTGGACTCATTTTATAATACAGAAATGTGCTGCATCACACAAAAATAGCTTGCTCCAAAAATGTAGATCTCAGTTATGCCTGATCCTACAGGGAGGAATGGGTGCCAAATGTTTTTATCTTACTTACTCCCCGTTAACTCCAGCACATGCTTTCACAGCTGTGCAGAGCAGAGCCGGATGAAGTGTTTTGGACAAATAGTTTATTCAGTGAAAAATGCCAGGTTGACCAATACTATTTGCAAATTTTATTTGAATTTGTAGAATAGTTTGGGACATAAAAAAGCTCTAAAATCATGAGCGGACTTAGGAGCCATTCAAAAAATCAGAGGAGGAGGTGGCAGCAGCAGCAGTAGCCTTATACCCAATGGTTAGGGCGCTCACCTGGGATGGGAGAGACTTGGGTCTCTCACCAGCTACAGAGTGGGGATTTGTAGCTAGGTCTTCTACATCCCAAGTGAAGTGCCATTAGCACTGGCTTACGGGGTGTGAGGGGGCACCTCCGCCACCTCCTCTGTCATTCTAGCCCTTCATTTCCTTTGCCTTTATTATTTTTTTAAATATAAATGCCGAGAAACAAAATTTTTTGTCTGACCCAAAACAAAAATTTTGTCAACTTTTTTGATTTGCTGGAAATTCTGAAAAGTTTTACTTTCGGTTCAGGTCGAACCGACTTTTTCTTTTCCATTTTTCAGCACTGTCAGTGAACCAAAACATCACTTATTCACCCAGCTGTAGTGCAGTGACATACGAGGGCATCTCTTTCTCCCTCCAAGATCCCCATGGGCCGTGTCTAGAGTAGGAAAAGAAGGTACATTTAAAAATGTGTTAGCTAACACGTTGTAACGAACACATGTTTAAAAATGTGTTTGCTGGCTTCCCTCCTAGTGAGTAGATACATACCAGGTGTTTGGTAGGCATAAAAAGTAATGCCTTCTTCAAAAGTCTCTTCGTTGCTTTGAAAAGACAGACTCAAATAGTGAATGGAAAATATAAAATATGACAGATAACAATGGGTGAGGAGCGGTAAACTTAAATTTGGAACTATAAGGTGCAGAGTTATTTGCCGTCTCTTCTCCCCCCCTCCACCCCCACCCCACACCGCCAGGTCACACTTGCTCTTTCCCCAGTATGTTTACTACATTTTTAAGTATACAATTGCAACGCAGTGCACTCATGCTGTAAAAGTAAGCTAGATTTTTCTTTTAGAATTTACATGGCAAGTTTTGCTGTTTTATGGCCTAATAGTGTGAGGTACTGTGTATCCTCAACTGCCAGCATCACAGGCCTGGTCCATAATTTCCATATGCCTGATGTCACAGAAGCATCTCCTTTGCTGCAGAGGGTTTTACGATGAGAAGAGACTGGGTCAGGGGAATAAATGTGTGGGAAGCCAGCTTACAACGTCTTTTGAAAAATATAAACCTAGCTTTTGTAGTTCTTGTTCTGATGAAAGCTTAAATCTCAGAGGCAAGCTTTAAGCTTTTACCTGTCTCCCTGCGAGAAAAGCTCCCTAAGCAGTGATTTAAAAAAAAGATTCCTATCACTCCTGATCTATGAGAGTCTTTAAAAGACGTCTTTTTTAAATTGTTCTCTTCCCTCTGGAAAATAGGAGTGATGTAAAGCATGATTTGTAAATCATGATTTCTGGACAGTCTCTTCAAATGGAATTGTTCGTTATCCATTACGTTACTAGATAACAAATCTTGGGGAATGTATACCTTCTATTGCTTACTTGTCTCGGAAAGCAATCATGCCACAACATACGCAAAGCAAGGGATGCTGACTTTTGACCAATGGTTAGATCATCCCCTTCGCTTACATGAATGAAGGAGACCCAAAATCTGTCAGCTCCCAACTGGGAGACAAAAATAGTGGGAAGGGCAGCTTGATGGGGTTTAATATGAAAAGACTCCAAGCTTGTAAAACTAAATTGGCTCTTTATTAAGAGAACTATTTCCAGACATGCTGTCACTGCAACTAGCATTCCTAGCCAGTTGCACACACAGACTGACTTTCTGGTGTCTCCTGCAAACTCTTCCCTCCTTCAACCTGTGCTCCTCCCTCCAAATCCCCTGCAAATTGCTACATCTTTCCTTGTAATAACTTTTGTTGTTGTTGTGTATTTTGTACAACTTTGATGATTTGTTGGGGCCAGAGGTACTAGTATATAATCCACTGTAGGGACATAGCCTTTAGTACCATCCCATTGCAGTGTATTAGGCCTCAAAATTGTACTCCAATCCACTCAACATGATCTGGAGACACTGGAGAAATGGTCTGAAGTAAATAGAATGAAATTCAATAAGGACAAATGCAAAGTACTCCACACAGGAAGGAACAATCAGTTACATGCATACAAAATGGGAAATGATTGCCTAGGAAGGAGTACTGCAGAAAGGGTTCTGCGGGTCATAGCGGATCACAAGCTAAATATGAGTGTAACACTGTTTCCAAAAAAAGAAACATTACTCTGGAATGTATTAGCAGGAGTGTTGTAAGCAAGGCACGAGAAGTAATTCTTCTGCTCTACTCAATGCTGATTAGGCCTAACTGGAGTATTGTGTCCAGTTCTGGGTGCCACATTTCAGGAAAGATGTGGACAAATTGGAGAAAGTCCAGAGAAAAGCAACAAAAAATATTAAAGGCCTAGAAAACATGACCTATGAGGGAAGATTGAAAAGATTGGGTTTGTTTAGTCTGGAGAAGAGAAGACTGAGAGGGGACATGATAATAACTTCTTCTGTACTTGAAAACTGTTACAAGGAGGAGGGAGAAAGTTGTTCTCCTTAACCTCTGAGGATAGAATAAGCAGCAATGGGCTTAAATTGAAGCAAGGGCGGTTTAGGTTGGACTTTAGGAAAAACTTCCTGTCAGGTTAGTTAAGCAGTGGAATAAATTGCCCAGGGAGGTTTTCTGATCTCTGTCATTGGAGATTTTTTAACAGCAGGTTAGACAGACACCCGTCAGAGATCATCTAGATCAGTGGTTCTCAAAGCCAGTCCGCCACTTGTTCAGGGAAAGCCCCTGGCGGGCCGGGCCGTTTTGTTTACCTGCTGCATCCACAGGTTCGGCTGATCGCGGCTTCCACTGGCTGTGTTCGCCGCTCCAGGCCAATGGAGGCTGTGGGAAGAGCGGCCAGCACATCCCTTGGCCCTCGCCGCTTCCCACAGCCCCCATTGGCCTGGAGCGGTGAACCGCAGCCAGTGGGAGCCATGATCGGCTGAACCTGTGGACACGTCAGGTAAACAAATTGGCCCGGCCCACCAGGGACTTTCCCTGAACAGGCAGCGGACCAGAATCACTGGTCTAGATAATACTTAGTCCTGCCATGAGTGCCTCTCGAGGTCCCTTCCAGTTCTATGGTTCTGTGATAATCCATCAAGTATGATGGTTTTCAAACCAGTCTCCCATTTCTTGTTTGTTATTACTGTTGGTGGGGGACGTGCTTCCACTGTGTTGCCATTTTCATTCTGTTGAGTGGTGCCCTATTGGTCCTCTGTCTTGCTTATAAACCTTGTTTATGGCTCTCCTATGTCAAGCTAGCTGATGGCTGAGGCTCTTTCTATGTCCTCCTGGTCCTGGCTTTCTGTCACTCCTCAGCAGTTGTCTTTGGTTTTGTCTCCACTGCTCTCCTGAGTGTGTAACTACCACCTATGATTTGTGTCCCAGTGTAGCTTGGACAGTTGTTGCCTTTTGCCATTGCATTTTGCAGCTATTTGATGATTGGATCCAGCCCTTCTGCCCTGTGCGTAGTGGCCTCAAGTCCAGAGCGCCTTTGTTGTAGCAGGCTTCCCGCCCCTGCTTAGCTTAACTGCTTCTGTGTACTGTCTGTAGGTTCTCTGCTAGGCTTCAGTATACTATCCGTCATGAGAAGCAGAGTCTTGGTGTTCCGGCCATCGGTCTTTGTGCTGAGCTACTATTTAGTTCCTGGGAGGGTGTATTGCAATGGTTCAACAATGCCAGGTAGAGATCCTTTCCTGTCTGTTTTGCCTTTGCCAGCAGTCTCTTGGCTGTCTTTTGTGCTGTCTCTGCCTTCCCTTGCGGATACCTAAAGAAACACCTCTTGTGCTTAAATTCCCATTTGGCACTGAATTGTCTGTACCTTGCAAAATGCCCCTTCATTTTTCTGATCACAGTTCTTGTCCGAGTATTCTCCAGGCAGTCTGCCCTCCCACAAAAAATTGGAGTAGTAATTTAGTGTGAGGATGTAATTCCTGCTATTAAAAATGAACTAACCTACACTTTTACCAAGGCTGGGATTTCATGTGGCCATATACTCTTGTGTTGTCAATCCTTATACGCTTTGCACACCTCACCTCTCAGTTTGCCATTCATGCCTGGCCAATAGTTACACTCCCTGGCTCATCTCAGCCATGCCTCTATTCCCAGGTATGAAGCATGTATCCATCACATGAAGTTAACTTTTAAATAGTCTGGGATTACTATTAGGCCCCTTTTAATGAAATCCAGTTTTGCGCACACAGCTCGCCCCTTACCTAGGAGTAAGGAGTAACCTCCGGTGGCACTTGCTTTTTGCAGTCTGGCTAACCCTGGAGTATGAACTGTTTTACTGCCTGCAGCACCCCATCCTGTTCAATGCTGTGTTGGATTGCCTGGAGCATCCCATCAAAGACACGGAAATATTGTAGCATGTTGATAGACTTGATTTCCTGTTACACCAAACTATCTGTGTTTTACTTTGTAAGGTATGCCTGCTCATTGTATCTGACACCAAGAGTGACTTTCCTAGGCAGTACCTTGTCTTCACCTCATAGTGCTGGAGTCTCAATAACATGCATTGTGGTTGCTTGGGTACACTCAGCAGTGACTTCTTCATGATGTTTTCTAATGGCTTGTGATCAAAATGCACATCCACCTTGTGACCACAGGTTAGGGTGACCAGATGTCCCGATCTTATAGGGACAGTCCCAATATTTGGGGCTTTTTCTTATATAGGTGCCTGTTACTCCCCACTCCCTGTTCTGATTTTTCACGCTTGCTATCTGCAAAAAGAACAGGAGTACTTGTGGCACCTTAGAGACTAACAAATTTATTTGAGCATAAGCTTTTGTCAGTTACAGCCCACTTCTTCAGATGCATAGAATGGAACATATATTGATGAGATATATATCCATATACAGAGAGCATGAAAAGGTGGGAATTGTCTTACCAACTCTGAGAGGCCAATTAAGTAAGAGAAAAAAATTTTGAAGTTGCTATCTGGTGACTCTATCACAGGTGAACTGATGGAATCATTCCATTCCAAGAGCACAGCCAGTAGCTCCTTTTCTATCTGAGCATATCCCCTTTCTGTGTCTATCAGGGCTCTATTAGCAAATGCTATGGGCTGCTGGTTTTGCATCAGTGCTGTTCCGAATGGCTGTAGTACTTTGGGACTGATGCCTCTTGTGATTTTCTTTACTCTGTCAAATGCCTGTTCCTCACCATTCTGCATTTTTGTGTGTTAATTGCCTCAAGAGTTTGTAGGCTTCTGACTGGTGTATACAGAATCTGGAAAGACAGTTGGCCACCCCTATAAATCACTGGACTCCCTTGCCATCCTTTGGTCTGATCATTTCCTTAATGGCTCTCAATTTCTCAGAAGCCCACAGATATCTGAGATGGAGACCTCAGTTCTTTGCTTCAGCTTGTCTGCATTCAGCCTAATATTCCACTTCCAGCACCTGTTTAGGAGTCGTAACAGCTTGGTATCATGGTTATGGATTGCCTCTTCATTGAGACCTCCTTCTCCTACAATAAGAGTATGGTAGCTACAATCTTGATTCCTGGGAGAGCCTGGTTCAATTTACACTGGAACACCACTGAAGCCAGGCTGATGCCCATAACCATTCGTACTCAGCAGTACCTGCCAAAAGGTATGGCAAAGGTTGTCCGGTGGCTGGATGGCTTATCTATTACCCATTCTTAACATCACAAACCGTGAACACTTTTGCTCTGGATAAAGCAGGTACCAATCAGTAGTAATGAGCAGTGACTCCTTTTCATTGAACTAGTCAGTGATTTTGAGTCCAAGTGCTGCCTCAGTTTATCTGAAGGCTTGCTCACCACTACTAGGCTGCTAATCTAGGGTACATCTACACTACAGGGGGGAGTCGATTTAAGATACGCAAATTCAGCTACGTGAATAGCGTAGCTGAATTCGACGTATTGTGTGGTGACGACGCAGGAAAGGAAACAGAACGCCAGGTCTGTGGTAGCTAGAGAGCTTTACAAGCCTCTTGCAAAAAGCCTCCCAGGAAAACTTTTCCTGGGGTTTTTATTTCTCTCCTTACTTTGTTTACAACTCTTCTTAGTGGTTACATTCTTGCGCATAGAAGAGCCAGGCAGTATACATGCACATAAGATAACGAACCCATCTCTTGAGCGCGTGAACACCAGCTGCGAGGGTACAATCAAATCAGCCAAATAAGTTTCCCAAACACAAACGCTGGATTGAAGGTCACTCCTGCCTCGTAGCCATGGGAGCAGTTTGCCGCGCCTGTGGACTGGCGATTCGGGAGCTATGCATCTCTACAGTATTGCAGCCGACTTACCCCGTTGTGAGGACGGCGGCAAAATCGACTTCTGCGGCTTTCTGTCGGCAGCGCTTACTACCACCTCCGCTGGTGGAGTAAGAGCGCCGATTCGGGGATCGATTGTCGCGTCCCGACGGGACGCGATAAATCGATCCCCGAGAGGTCGATTTCTACCCGCCGATTCAGGCGGGTAGTATAGACCTAGCCCTAGTCTGTGCTAGTTTCAACCGGTGAAATGATGCCTCTTCTTTGAAGGCTTGATAGGTCCTCCTTCATTGACTCCACTGGAACTAATGGAACTCTCCGTTTCAGAAATCTCACAGGCTGCATGTGGAAGTATATTTCTAACTTCAGCTTGCCTTTTAAGTGTCCATTCTTCTGGCCTCCCACAAACGATTCTATCTTTTATTAGGAAATCTTTAATCTCTCCAAAGTTACATGTAGATGCCAGATTTCTCAGCTGTGTACCATAAGTATCTATTCCCTCTTCTGCTTCTTGGTTTCAAATTTGCAACAGTGTGCTCAGAGGGCTGGGTGGCCCAGTGGTAGGCATGCCTGACTTCTGGCCCCTCTCTTCCCTGGCAGAGGTGCCAGAGTCCTTAAGGAAGGGCGGTGGGGGACTCGGGCCCTTCCTCTCCACTAGATCCCAGCCCAGGGCCCTGTGTGAAGCAACACCGACAGGGTTCTCCCAGCAGAAAGTCTAAATCCACTGGCTTGGGCTATTTTCTATCTTTGTCTTTTCAGTTTGGGGTGTGGCCTCTATATTCCAAACAGTCTGTAGTGGCTCAACTCAAGTGAACCTTTTGTGGTGCCCTGCTGCAGTCTCAGGTCCCCCTGGGCAGGGTGGCTGTAAGATTGGTGGGGCACAATGTCTCTATAGTTAACTCACATTTTTCACTTACTGCTGAGTGCTCCTCAGTCAGGGATGCAGTGCTTCTTCCCTGGTGGCTGTCCTGGCTTTCAGGCTCCTAGTGTAGGGAAGCAACTTGCTCCTGCCTCTTCGCCAGTCAGCCCTGAACTGAGCCACATTCCTTTTCTTCTCCCCTCAGGCCTGGCATTGACTGCAAGTATAGTGGGGCTGGGCCCAGAGGCTCTCTTTAATCCTTTCTATGCTGGTGTGAGGCTTCTCAGCTTCATCACAAAGTTAAAAAAGAAACAGTATCTCTCTATATCCTGATTCTGTCAGAGCTTTGGAGCGGGGCCCAGAGCTGGAGCGCAGAGCAGCTCCGGAGCAGTGGAGCTGCAGGTTTTTGCCTGGAGCTGTAGCGGAGCCGGAGCACAGCTCCAAAGCCCTGGCACAATACTCATCAACCCCTTTATCAGTTCTTCCAGTGTTTCGGGTATTATTCCTGGCAACTGTCTCTCACTCACTTCTCGTCCTTTTTTCTGTATGAGATAGTAAAAAAGTTCTACCTTCATTTTCTCCTCTTTATCCTCCATGGTCAGCTCTTTACTGACTCATTCTCCCAAGATTTTTTGTCTGGAAATCCAGTACTCCCAGTGGACTGAGTCCCTCCGTGCTGTTTGTTTGTTCTAGTCTAAATACTGCCTTGTTTTCCTCTTGTTCACACTATGTTCCTTGATATAGGTCTCACTAGACTGATCACTGCCACCATGTCTCATGTACTACGTTCTGGGTAATAACATGAAAGGACTCCATACTTGTGAAACTTAACTGGCTCTTTATTAAGAGAACTATTTTCAGAGATTCTCCTGCTGTATCCTAGCCATATGCACACAGAGATTGACTTCCTGTTGCCTCCTCCAAACTCTTCCCTCTTACAGTCTGTGATCCTCCCAAGTTCAATGCCCCTTCACTTTTACCACCATTGAAGAAGTTGCAAGAAGTTATTTTGCTGACCACTGCAGAAGGTGGGAGGAGCCCTGTCTCCAACCTCACCTGCCACCTCTCCAGAACCTAGCATCCATGTATGTATTCTGGCCAATATCTTCTGCGGAACGACAAGGAAGGATTAAAGCTTCCTGTTCCAGGCCAGAATTTGGTCCTGTATAAGTAATAATAACTATCAATCTCTGTGGATGTATCAGAACATACAGTGCATCTCTAGGACTATACAAATGCAACCATTCTGGCTATATGGCATGAATCACTGAAGGGATTAATCATGAGAACACTATTAGACATCCACTACTTTTCCTGGGCTTCCAGAATGTCTGACACTATTTCAAAAATATACACCAAAAGCTTTCCTATTTCTTTCTTTAATTGCTTGGCAATGTGATAATTATTTTAATTGGCCCTGAGGCCTTGACTACTTTGTCAGTTTCTGATGTTGTACCACGCTGGCATCATCTGGCATAGTTTTTGCAACTAATTTTTCCTCCTGAAAAATGTATTATTGTCATTGGAGCATGACCTTGTGTTTCTTTAGGAGAAAAAGAAGCCAAGGCAAATTATTAATTCAGGCTGTCAGCGATATCTAGCTCATTTGTATTGTTGTGGAAAACGTTTTACATGTAAACTAAAATTGGGGCATATTGTTGGCAATTGAGCAAAAATACATGAGTGGGGGAGGCAGACCTTTTCACTGGGGCAATTTGCAGCTGGAAAAATGAACATTTTGCAAAACTTAAATTTGTGCAAAGCCTCCCCCAAACTATTAATAAGTCACAAAATGACAGGTTTTCATAGGAAAAGTTTAGAGTTTGTGAAATTAGATTAAATTAGGAAAAACTTTAGCCTAACAAACTGTTTAATGTCAGTGCATTCATTTTATGAAACAAAAACTGCTCCACTGAGTCTTGTCTGATTATTTACTTCATATATGTCTATCTAATGAGCCAGGTTCCCCTTTTTTTTTAATGGGAACTGAATACATTATGATTAAGTTGATCTGGTTCTGAGTCCACAAATCAGTCCATTGCCTTGATGGTTTATGCTTGAACAAGGTATTCGTTAATACTGAGGGCATGGCTACACTTGCAGATGTAGAGCGCTGTGAGTTAAACCAGCCCTCGGACAGCGCAGTAGGGAAAGCGCTGCAGTGTGTTCACACTGTCAGCTGTAAGCGCACTGGCATAGCCACATTTGCGGCACTTGCAGCAGCAATGAGAGCAGTGCATTATGGGCAGCTATCCCACAGAGCACCTCTTCCCATTCTGGCGCTGTGGCTTATGGGAAGGGGGTGGGAGAAGGAGGGGGATTCTGGGTCCTGTCCCAATCCCTCGTGATGCATCGCTTCGCATCCCAGCAATCCTTGTGCTTTGTCTGTGTTTGGTGCCATCTTTCAACGTTTTTTGTACTGCGCGCTCTGTGTTCCCTTTTGGTCTGCGGGAATGGATACCAAAGTGCTGAGGAATATGCTGGCAGGTCTTACCAGCGTGTCACGAATGGCAGTCGAGTTACTCCTTAAGCTACAAACTGACAGTGAGGAGTCCGACGATGATGTTGACTTGAGTAATGCATCTGACACGAGATTGCTTGTGTCATTCGTGGACATGCTCAACACCATGGAACGCTGCTTTTGGGCTTAGGAAACAAGCACCGAGTGGTGGGATCACATTGTCGTGCAAGTCTGGGATGACGAGCAGTGGCTGTAGAACTTTCGGATGAGAAAAGCTACTTTCATGGGACTGTGTGATGAGCTCGCCCCAGCCCTGCAAGATTGAGAGCTTCCCTGACGGTGGAGAAGCGGGTGGCTATTGCAATCTGGAAGCTGGCAACTCCAGACAGCTACCGGTCGGTCGCAAACCAATTTGGAGTGGGAAAGTCGACCATTGGAATCGTGTTGATGCAAGTTTGCAGGGCCATTAATCGCATCCTGCTCAGAAGAACCATGACTCTGGATAACGTGCATAACATTGTGGCTGGCTTTGCACAAATGGGTTTCCCTAACTGCGGAGGGGCGATAAATGGGACGCATATTCCAATGCTGGCACCAGCCCATCTAGCCTCCGAGTACGTTAATTTCTCTATGGTTCTCCAGGCGCTTGTGGATCACCATGGGTGTTTCATTGACATTAACGCAGGCTGGCCCAGAAAGGTGCATGACGCACGCATCTTTCGTAACACTGGCCTATTCGGGAAGCTGCAAGCCAGGACTTTCTTCCCAGACCAGAAGATCACCGTAGGGGAAGTTGAAATGCCCATTGTGATCCTAGGAGACCCCGCTTACCCTTTAATGCCCTGGCTCATGAAACCGTACACAAGGAGCCTTGACAGCAGCAAGGAGTGGTTCAACAACTGGCTGAGCCAGTGCAGAATGACTGTGTAGTGTGCTTTTGGCTGTTTAAAGGGCCGCTGGTGCTGTCTGTATGGGAAGCTGGACCTGGCCAATGACAACATTACCACGGTTATATCCACATGCTGTACCCTCCATAACATTTGTGAAGGGAAGGGTGAAAGATTCACTCAGGCATGAAACTCGGAGAGAGCAGGGCAATTAGAAGGGCTCAGTGCAGGGCTGCAAGGATTAGGGATGCCTTGAGAGAGAAATTTGAGGCTGAAAGCCACCAGTAATGTTTTGTGCTCTGCACGAGAGTGAGGAGCGGTGGTTCCAATGTTAGTAGGAATCTGTGTTTGCTACGTATGATGCACTGACTTGCAGTGCCTGTTGCTTTCCTGAGCTAAGGTATCTTTTACTTTATGCAATAATAAAGAATGTTTTCAAAGCCAAAAAATTCATTTATTGAAAAGAAAATCCATTTATTGAAAAGAAACATAACTGCTAGGGAAACAGAAAGGGGAAGGGGGTGGGGTGGGGAACGGTTCAATCTCAGATTTGCATATGTCCTGTTATCATACTCAGCCTTCCTGTCTGGAGTGCTGTGCAATAAGTGCTGCACTTCAGGCTGGCTAAAATGCATGGTCATAGGGGTTGAGTGCAGTGGGTAAGGGTCGTAGTTTGCAGGCCTGGGTGGTGAAGCTAGAGGTGTTGGAGGCAGCTGGTGGCAATAAGTACCCAGATGTGGGGGAAAGTGAGTTGGAGGTGACATGGGGGCACAAGGGAAAGAGTTTGGGGACAAGGGCTGCAGGGGGGGGGCGTGGTAGTACTCCGCCTGCATGGCTACGAGCGCCTGTATCGAGTCCACTTGGTGCTCCATAATGCTTAGCAGAGTCTCTGTGCTTTGCTGCTGGAGATCTGCATTCTACTGGCGAATCCTCCTTTCACTCTCCCACCACTCCTGCGCTTTTTGATTTTCATTAAGGGACTGCTGCATTACTGCTTTAACGTGGCCTCTTCCTAATTTTTTGGAGTCTTTCGGCCGGTGATAACAAGGACGGCTGAGATCTCAAGTTTGCAGCTGTAAAGGCAAAATGCAACACTTAACAGAGGCAGCATTGTTCACACCAGACAGAGCAATGATTCGCCCGTACTTAAAGACAAGCACAGTCTACATAATAGCAGAATTTGCCCATCCCAAAGTGAGCTCACATAACCCCCAGGAGCCCCAAAATGGTGAGTAAGCACAGGGGCAAGGAGGAGTGATTGTTTCACGGCCATACTGTCCTCTGGGTTTCTGTGCCTTGGGGAGAGCTAGCAGCTGCAGGGGGCCCCTATACTGAACACTGTCCCCACATTTTCCACAGGAGTTCGTCCTGGAAGATATCTCGCTGCTGAAGGTGACCTGGATGCAAGGGAGGGTCTTCTACTACAATGAGGCTTCCGCCCTGGCCCATATGCAGCTTGCCTGTGTGCAGCAATGGTCCCCCCCACCCCGCCCCTCACGGCACAGTGATGCGGACATGTTAGCCTAACTGGGACAAGGAGCACAGTAGCTCTCGCAAGGAACCTGTGCAAGTGCATTGCCCAGCTTCTGCATGAGACCTTTGAAGAGATCACTGAGGCAGATTACCGCAATGTGAGAGAGCACATCAACGCACTATTCTGCATCTAGGCACGCATGCAGCCCTAACCCTCCTCGCCCCAAGAGCCCACACTGAATAACTTCCTTCCCAACATAAAAGCCACTTACCGGGAACCTCTTCTGGTGTTTGTCCTTCCCCAAGCACCGGCTGCTGCGACTGGTTACCTTCCTCCTGAGAACAGCTCCTGGCTGCATGCATCTAGGGATGTCGGGGTGTCTCCCTCCTCCTCAGCACTCCTGCTTTCCTCCTCCTCCTTCTGCCTTGTTGGACTGGGCTCTGAAGTGTCCATGGTGCATCTCGGAGTGGAGGTGGGGTCACCCCCAAGTATCGCTTCCAGCTCTTTGTAGAAAAGGCAGGTCGCAGGGGGCAGCACTGGAGCAGCTGTTTGCCTCGCAGGCTTTGCGGTAGGCATTCCGCAGCTCCTTCACTTTAACCCTGCACTGCAGTGCATCCCGGTCATGGCCCCTTTCCATCATATCCCTTGATATCTGCCCGAAGGTATCGTAATTCCTACGGCTGGAGCGCAACTGGGACTGGACAGCTTCCTCCTCACAAACACTGCTGGGGATCGCCTGGTGCATGGAGGCATGGTCACCTAGAAAGATAGACTGAGAGCACTCTACGCCTGGCTGAACAAACAGGAAGGGGATGTGACGGTGCCCCCCATAAGGCTTTATGGAATATGCTTATGATTGTATATGTGACATAACTGGAATATGTTTTAGGCTACATATGCCATGTAACATATCTATGTAAAGGTTATGATCTACTGAATGTATTCATCCTATTTGTATGCATGTATCATTTTTGTATTCAAAGTTACGAATATTGGCTATGTACTGGCTTGCTTTTAACTAGCCTAGTAGAGCATTTGGTCAGCTTCTTGAGAAAAGTGCAAATTAAGTGCCCAATCAAAAACCATTTAATCCAACAATGAACTTGAAAATGCCAATCCACATCTGAGCCTTCCCAGGAATGTGGCTTGGCTGGTAAAAACTGAGTCATGCATGGCCATGTGGCTTGCCCCTGTGACTCCAAAACTCCATCTTGGAACTGGACTTTGCATAGGAGAGAGGAGGCGGTCTCCACACACAAGAGAAAGTCTATTTAAACCCCTGGGAGACCCTTCCATTTTGTCTTCAGCTGGCTAAAGAGATAGCCTCCCCACCCCCAAGGATACCTGAAAGGAACTGAAACAAAGGACAGTAACTACAGGGGGTGTGAGTGATTGCTAGACCCAGACTAGAAGGAGATGAGTCTGTAAAAGGAAGCTTACTGGACGAGGTTTTTATCTGTATTCAGTTTCTTAGACATAGATTTGAGTGTTCTATTTTATTTTGCTTGGTAATTCACTTTGTTCTGTTTGTTACTACTTGGAACCACTTAAATCCTACTTTCTGTATTTAATAAAATCACTTTTTACTTATTAATTAACCCAGAGTATGTATTAATACCTGGGGGAGGGGCAAACAGCTGTGCATATCTCTCTATCAGTGTTGTAGAGGGTGAACAATTTCTGAGTTTACCCCGTAGAAGCTTTATACAGGTAAAACGGATTTATTTGGGGTTTGGACCCTATTGGGAGTTGGGCATCTGGGTGTTAAAGACGGGAACACTTCCATAATTTGCTTTCAGTTTAAGCCTACAGCTGTTAGGGGACGTAGTTCAGACCCTGGGTCTGTGTTTGCAGCAGGCTAGCCAGTCTGGCTCAAAACAGGCAGGGCACTGAAGTCCTAAGCTGCCAGGACAGGAAAGCAGGGGCAGAAGTAGTCTTGGCGCATCAGTTGGCAGCCCCAAGGGGGTTTCTGTGATTTAACTCATCACAGGGGATTTTCAAAATTCCCAGAGAATTTAAAGGGGGGGTCTGACAGTTGGTCACCTGAAGGCAGGGCAGTAGAGTTCAAAGTGATGACCAGAGTGGCTAGAACAGGCATTGTGGGACACTTCTGGAGGCCGATCAGAGCGTATTAACAGATTAAGGCGTCCACACTGGCACCGCGGCGCTCCAGCCAGGCACATTAAGCGTTATCCTTCTCGTCGAGGTAGATTACCAGGAGCGCTCCAGCCGCAGAGTCCAGGCGCTCTACGTGCCTTGCCAGTGTGGACGTGTCATTCGTTAGGGCGCCCAGAGCTGCTTTAATATGCTCTAACTCACAAGTGTAGCCATGCCCTAAGTTGTTTTTAGTTATCAATTGCATGAGTTTCAATCCTCTGCTGTTTGCCTTGTCATTCCCAAACTTCCCAACACAGCTGCACCATTCTGGATAACTCTTGGGGCCAATATGTGCATTCCAGGAACCTTTTACAATTAAGATGTATCTACACTGAACAGCTGCTAACTTCTTATTAATGTTACCATAGAATTTTTCGACCTCAGTCACTAGTCACTGGAAAAACAATTACCTTATAGGAATGAGCTGCCAATCTGATGGTCCTCAGCCCCAGTTTGTTGACCATCACTTAGGAGCTGATCTGCTTCCTGATCAGCAGCACAACTGCATACTGCCTTTTTTTCCTGCCACCCCCACTTCAAATTAGCATGTTTCTTTCTGCAGTAATCATCATTTCATTCCCAGTGCATCTGGAGTCTCACAAACCAATCAAATTCCACTTATAGGACAAGAGCTCATTGTGTATTAGTTGGGGGTAACCTGCTTTCAAAGTACAAACATTCCATGTGCCAGTGGAGAACATTTGCTTAGCCAGTTTAATTTGTTTGAAATCCAGTTGCCCCTTCTCAAATGCTTCACTGGAATTATCCAGTGCAAACATGTGACTTCCTCCCAAATATTGTATCGTCTCTGCTGAAGTGTCACCCATGGCATTGTAAGTGATTATGGACAGTAATTATGGTGGTGTCCATCTCCTCTCCAGTATCCACTGCTGTTGTCTTCCAAGCATGATCATCCACTTCGGGGAGCGCGGCACCCCTGGTTTGAACTTGGAGTTTTCCTTCTCCTAGGTGGCTGCCTGCCAAGGTTGAAGATCTCCACCTAGCCTGAACAGTCTGGTTTCTTTTAAAAGGCACCAGACACTTGCCTTTTAAAAGAAAGTTTGGCTGTCGGGGGTGGTTGGTTTTGCTGGCCATTTGGGGCATTTAATAGAAGTTGGAAACTCATCCCCAGCCTCACCAGGGCCACAACAGCCCTTGTTAGAGGCCTCTAAGTCCTGCTTACATTTGAATTTTGTTGTACAGCAAGCTCCTCAGAATTGCACTATTAATCATATTTTAATTCTATGAAAAAGGAGCTAGACTTTCAGCAGAGCTCAGGGTAGGGAAATGTATTTTTAAGAAAAATACAGAACACACATTTAAAATGTCATACAGCAGGCAAAATTCCTGTTGGATAATCCAGAAACCTCTCTGCCGGGGTCACGGTCCCACCACTCAAAATTGTGTGATCATAGGGTGGTAGCAGAGAGAGAGTAGGGGAGGTGACGGGTTATTCAGCCAAACAGTGGAGGAGAAGGCGCTACTTCTAATGTCACATTTCCACCAACTGGTCCTTATTTTGCATAGAATAGATCAAACATACAGATTGTATGTGTTTTCCTTTCATTTCATGAGGCACACAGAATTCAATCATAAAATAATAGGTTATACATCACCCTTAGTATAATTATACCAAGTTTAGCTGAAAGAGTCAATTTTCCTTTATAACCATTTTCTCGTTATCTAATCATATGTAGCAGGAAGCTTCATAAGTAATTTGTCTGGTTCCATTCCACCTTATGATTTGCCTTTCACAGAAATCCATTTTTGAACAAGGTGTTATAAATATAGTATAATTAAATATGTTGCATTCTTTCAACTGGTAAATTAGAAAATGTGAGTATAAGGTAGATGAAATTGGGAACATAGAAGCTGTGTTACATTTCAAACCCATTTCCTGTGTGGCCAAGGATGGGAGTGCTTTTGTACGTGCATACAGAAGTGCTAAGGTGGATTTGTCTCATCTCTTTTGATTGCCTGAAGGGAGTTTCATTATATGTCAAAACTCATCACAAGGATCGAATTCAACACAGAAATGCACATCTGTTACTCTAGTTAAACTAAATACAACTGTCTAATCTTTAGTGTATGGATTGATTCATATTCAGAGCCACCTATGAATTATGTACAAACTGATGGTCTGAAAAGTCCTGGGTTAATTCCCCTTTTTCTGTTGTACACACATTCTGAGTGAAATACAATAATATCCCTGCTAAGTACTAAAGGCAGTAGTGTCTCTAATAAGTGGAATGGATTTGTCGTTGAAATAAAGGGGACTCAGATAATCCTTCTGAAATAGCTGAAGGGAATGCTAGTGCGTCATGTCTTTTGAAACTCTGAAATCTGTGAGGATATCTGTGAAATCAAAACATAATCGAGCAAGCACCGCTAGTGTTAGCACCTTCTTCTTAGCGTATGTGCAACGTGCCTCAAGTGGCATATGACCAGGATACATCACCGAATTTGGTCCACTTGGATCATTAACTTCCCCAGGCCAGGTACTAACAGGGAGTGCGACATGAACACTGATCCATGCCTCACAGGGCAATATAGATGTTTCACAGACTGTGATGCACAGTTGTACAAGAAGCTTGGTCTTGCCACAGCCAAGATATAATTCAGAATTTCACAGATAACAGTAAATGTTGAGGTTAGATCATTCCACGGTGTAGAGTTGGTCTAGAATTAAAATGATAAAATATTTTAACAGATGCACTCCTACTTCCAGTTCTGGGAAAGAATATGCATTGTACAGGTATAAGAATTTACTATTATGCAACGATTATTTAGTTGTGTTTTGTTAATGTGTTTCTATCATATTAACTTTTAGCCAGTCTATCATTTTTGTTTCTTCTTGACAAGAATTGTAAGGATTTGCATTTGAAGTTGTTCTCTGGTTTTTTACATCCTTTGAGCCAAAGTATTTCATTTGCATCTGCCTTTAAATTAGTGTAGAGATGGGTCCAAGCCAAAAAGTTCAGATCTGAATCCTAATTTCTTAAAGTATAAGTCATTTGTGGTTTTGGTAAAGCTTATTACTAATTTAAAGGGGAGAAATGAACTATTTTAGAAAGGCCTCTGCAAAATCGATAACGATAGGGGTCCTACCACAATAAACAAAATCCCATAATGTTGCCCACTCTTCTGAAACTAGTGTCCCTGTGATCGGCGTTGGCCCACCTACCCGCTAGGGGGCGGTGGGGAGCTATGAGATCACTGGCCGGCCTGGGTCACGCCTCCGTCAGCGGGGAATTAGCGGCGGGGCGGCCGCCAGCCAGAGTCTGTAGCGCGCCCCTCAGGCAGGGGAGCGCCGGCAAAGGTCAGTAGCGCGCCCCTCAGGCAGGGGAGCGCCGGCAAAGGTCAGTAGCGCGCCCCTCAGGCAGGGGAGCGCCGGCAAAGGTCAGTAGCGCGCCCCTCAGGCAGGGGAGCGCCGGCAAAGGTCAGTAGCGCGCCCCTCAGGCAGGGGAGCGCCGGCAAAGGTCAGTAGCGCGCCCCTCAGGCAGGGGAGCGCCGGCAAAGGTCAGTAGCGCGCCCCTCAGGCAGGGGAGCGCCGGCAAAGGTCAGTAGCGCGCCCCTCAGGCAGGGGAGCGCCGGCAAAGGTCAGTAGCGCGCCCCTCAGGCAGGGGAGCGCCGGCAAAGGTCAGTAGCGCGCCCCTCAGGCAGGGGAGCGCCGGCAAAGGTCAGTAGCGCGCCCCTCAGGCAGGGGAGCGCCGGCAAAGGTCAGTAGCGCGCCCCTCAGGCAGGGGAGCGCCGGCAAAGGTCAGTAGCGCGCCCCTCAGGCAGGGGAGCGCCGGCTAAGGTCCCGGCGTGGCTCTGCCGGGTAGGGGAGCGCAGGCCCACCCTACACCACTGCGCTCCAGCCCAGGGCCCTGACAGTGGCAGAATGGGGGTCCCACCACTGGGTCAGCGGGGTCGTCCCGCTACATAGACTCACCACTGTGCAGCTCTGTCCCTGGGCTACTTCCTACCCGATTGCTCGCCCGAATCCCTCTGGTCCCGTGAGTGCGTCGGGGTAGTCCGCTGCTGGCAGCTCTGGCTCCCCTTCAGGCTCAGGCTCCTCCAGCTCTTCTGGGTACTCGGCTGCTGGCAGCTCCCGCTCCCCCTCCGACTCCTCCAGTTCCTCTGGGTACTCGGCAGCGGGCAGTCCTGGCAGCCCCAGTCCGTCCTCCAGGTGAGGTTTCCATGGGTCCAGGGCCTCCCCTGGTGTGGCAGCAGGCTCTGAAGGGAGCAGCCCACAGTCTGTGTCTGCCTCCCTCCCTGGTGCTCCCTAACTGAGCTAAGGGCCCCGCCCTTTATACTTCCTGTTCCACCCCTCCCCTTCCGGGGGATGGAGCAAGCTTGGGCTGGCCCCGCCCACTCAGGCTGAGGGAAAGGCCCTTTACCCTCAGGTTCGGAGGGCAGCCACCCTGGCCCCCTACAGTCCCATAGCCAATATTGGGGTCCTCTTTCTGCCAAGTGGTCAGATTCTCTGGTTTTCCAGGTTGGCTTCCCAGTGAAAGAGAAATTAGTGACACAGAGTCTATGTATAGTCTGAAGATATGTCTACACTACAAGTAGGGGTGTGATTCCCCTGCTATTGTATACATCAGGGGTCGGCAACCTTTCAGAAGTGGTGTGCTGAGTCTTCATTTATTCACTCTAATTTAAGGTTTCGCGTGCCGGTAATACATTTTAATGTTTTTAGAAGGTCTCTCTCTCTATAAGTCTATATTATATAACTAAACTATTGTTGTATGTAAAGTAAACAAGGTTTTTAAAATGTTTAAGAAGCTTCATGTAAAATTAAATTAAAATGCAGATTTTATCAGTTTAGTGCAGTGGTTCTTAACCTGGGGTGCATGCACCCCACTGGGGTGCGAGATGGCCTTTCTGGGGGTACGAGACATGCAAGATTTTTTTTAGAAGGTAAATAATCAAAAACACAAATTAAGCACAGACACATAAGTACAACCATGGTACTTTGTTTCACCAAACCTATGTATTTATTGACATTATACATTTTTTTAACAATTACTGTAATATACAAAGTTTTCAAGTTTTTAAACTAATTGTAGTGTAATTTTGGATAAGGGGTGTGAGAACATATATTGAAAACTCCAGACAGTCAGCGGGCTGAGCGGGGCCGGATGTAGTGTATTAAATTGCTCCCCATAGGAATGTGCTTCTTACGGTGTACTACTTATGGCTGCCAGTCCTGATGCTCTGAGTGGCATGGTAAGGGGATGGGGAACGGGGGGGTTGGATAGGCGTGGGAGTCCCGGGGGGGCCTGTCAGAGGTCAGGGGTGTGAATAGGGGTCGGGGCGGTCAGGGAACAGGGATCAGGGGTGTTTGGATGGGGGTGGGTCCCGGGGGGAGGATAGGGGTGAGGGGTCCCAGGAGGGGGCGGTCAGGAGACAAGGAGCAGGGGAGGTTGGATGGGTGGAGGGTTCTGAGGAGGGCAGTCAGGAGGCAGGGGGTCCTGGGAGGGGGTGGTCATGGGACAAGGAGCGGAGGGGGGATTGGATGGGTGGAGGGTTCTCAGGGGTCAGTCAGGGGGCAGGAGGTCCTGGGAGGGGGCTGTCAGGAGCCAAGGAACAGGGGGGGTTGGATGGGTGGGGGTTTCTGAGGAGGGCAGTCAGGGACTGGGGGGTCCCAGGAGGGGGTAGTCAGGGGACAAGGACCTGCGGGGGGGGTTGGATGGGCCAGGGGTTATGAGGGGGGCAGTTGGGGGGCAGTTAGGGGGCAGGAAGTGGGAGTGGTGGATAGAGGGTGGGCTGTTTGGGGAGGCACAGCCTTCCCTACCCAGGTGTAGTGTATTAAATTTCTCCTCATAGGAATGTGCTACTTACGGTGTACTACTTACGGCTGCCAGTCCTGGTGCTCCGCAAGTAACACATTCCTACAGGGAGAAATTTAATACATTACACCTACGGACAGAACCCCAGACCGGCGGCGGGCTGAGTGGCTCAGCCCCCCGCTGGTCTGGGGTTCCAGCCGCCGGTTCCTGCCAGCCGGGGTCCTGGCTGCTGGCCCCGCTCAGCCCACTGCCAGCCTGTGGTTCCGTTCAGGCAGGCCGGCAGCGGACTGAGTGGGAGCGGCGGCCAGGACTCCGGCTGGCAGCAGCATGCCAGTAAAAATCGCAGGTTGTGACCCCTGGTATACATACTTGTGCTAACTCTTATCGAGCTAGCGTGAGTATAAATAGCAGTGTCGTGGCAGCAGCACTATGCTGAGTACATGCCCACCAGTTTCAGATGGGTTCATACTTAGCATGGCTCAGACATGCCTCCAGTGCCGTTAGGATGCCCAGATGTCCCGATTTTTTAGGGACAGTCCTGATTTTTGGGTCTTTTTCTTATATAGGCTCCTGTTACCCTCCACTCCCATCCCGATTTTTCACACTTGGTGTCTGGTCTCCCTAAGTGCCGCTGCCTGTGCTACTGTGGCTATACTGCTCTTTATACGCATGCTAGTTCGATGAGAGCTAGCGCAAGTATGTGTGCGCCAGCAGGGGAATCAGACCCCTAGCTCGTAGAGTAGATGTAACCTAAGCGTAACTCGGATTTATACGTATACACCAATCCTGGAAGAGAGCAGTCACAAAGCATGCAGGCACTCCCCTCTACCAGAAATCACAGCCCCTGTACCAGTTGTGCACTTGGAGATAAAGGTGCTGAGGTTTGTGATGGTCCTTAGTTCCTGAGTGAGTTCATTCCACTATCTCGGATTGTCCCCCAAGAAAGTTCTTTCTCCCACAAAGATGAGCTTTACCCTTTTGTACTGATTGTGCCATTGTGCCAAAAGAGCAGAGTTATCATCCGTGGTCTTCATCCTAGAGGGGATGCACTCATCTGGCCACTGACTAGGTATTCTAATGAGTCAACGTTCTGTTGATCAAGATCTCCACTGTACTTCTCTTATGGCATGATTTGATTGTATTTGATATTTTAGTTGCCCAGCTTTTAATCTGAGTGGTATTTGTTTGGATGAATTCATTTTCGTAGTTTAAATCCAAAAATTAATTATATTTGTAAGTGGTTTTTCAAAACTTAATGTTAAAAAGTATCTTCATGAGAGCATGCAGAAACCCAGCTGAAATTGGTGATTGACAGTTTGTAAATAAGTAGTGAGTGTGCTTATACAGGATATTGATAAAGTTCATGTTAAATACAATGTTTGTTTTACATTTTGCAGCTGCTGATTAATATAAGGAGTAACAAGTTTCATCTAATTGTAATGCTTTAATGGAGGAGATTTTCAGGACTACACTGTAAAGTGGTTGCTTCACTGTTTGTCTTTTTTCTCTTCTACATTTCTCATTATGTGTTCTTCAAGCTGTCATTGATCTGTTTATAATGTTTTAAAAGTGAACTTGTCCAGGATTTTGAGCCAGAGCTTCACTAATTTCTGCCGCTCTGAGACTATCAATTGCACACAGTAGTAGTATTAAATCAGCTTCTCTTCCTTTTTAGAGCTACACACAGACTAAGACTGCTAAGTGAAAAGAACAGTATTTTCCTGGTGACCTGCATGAAAGAATGTAGTGGGCAGATTTTGATTATGTAGATTTTAATAGAGTTGATAGTTGGGGAAACACCGAGCTAATAAAATACTCTTGTTGCTTAGGAAAGAGGAATTCTTCAATAATTCTGTAAATCCTCTCATAAACCATCTCATATGCCCCCTCATTTTGTTCTGGGGAGTCATTTTAGGGCAAAATAAACTAATCTAGTACAACTATATTTGAATCTCATTTAGGAAACAAATTTATTCAAGAATTAAAATTGAAGCATCAATTTGAAATGTGCTGTACTATCTATTTACAGAATACTATGAAATATTACAATATACTTTATAAATTAGAATTGGCACTAAATCCAGTAGATTGCAAAGGCCATGCTGTTATTTTCATATTATAGGATCAGATGCTGTTAATATTTATTTTATATTCAAATTACAGGGGGGGAAGAAAGAAATAGAATCTTTGGAAAACATTGATTTTCAAAGGTAATGGCAACCCAAAGAAATAACTAAGGAGAGGAATATCTTTCACGTAAAGCAAAGCGGTCACCTAAAAGCAGTCAAGGAAACAAAAACAATAGATGTTTCTTTAGGTGAGTTACAGAAGACAAAAAACGTGTTGGAATTCTTCACCCAATAACTGGTGCATCAAGAAATAAAGTTGGATTTCTCTTATTAACCTCTTTGCTGCAGGAGAATACACCTATACATAAGACAGTTTTTAATTAACAGTTTTTTAATCACTGACATTTCTTTGTGTATTGTAGGTGGAGCTGGTAGCACTACCAGTTACTAAGGTTGCCTGGCACGTCCCATTTTACAACCCTGTTTTCAGTTGCTTGTAACTTTGCCCATGTTAAAAAATTCAAATTAACTTTTATTTTAAAAGCTCTAGATGCCCCATCCTTTGGAGCAGGGACTTGAAATTTTATGAAGTGGAAGCTTTTGTGTAAAGGATACGTCTTTTAATGTCCCCATGAAAATCCCCCCAAATTTGGTGAACTTTTAAGCCTGTGAATACAATTCACACATGCTCAGTAGAAACTTGCCAAGTTCCCCCAAAGATTCTGTCTGCACTGGGCATGCCCCCGTCTGTCTTTGAGCAGGAATTTCTCTTTAATTGTTGGTGTAGGCTGGGGCCAGATCAGAGCACCAGAACTGAAAGCAGGGAGCCTGTCTCTCCCATACTCTCAATGTCCCTTCTGCTAACACCCAGGCACTGAAAAGGAATAGGCTACTTGATTCTAATGCAGATGGGACAAGAACAGCACCTGAGGTGTTTATAGGAGTAGATTGGGACAAGGAGACTGGGGATGGGGAAATGGGGACTGAAAGGTTTCAGGGAAGAAAGGGAAACTGGGCCTGGGAGTTGGGGTGGAGGGAGACTGGGACTGGCTTGAGCCAGGGGACAGAGGAAACCAGAGCTGGTTAGGCAAGAAGACTGGGACTGGAAGCCAATGGGAGGGGGAGACTGAGACTGGATGAGGAGCTTTGTGGAGACTGGGGTGAATTGGGAAAGGAGACTGGGACTGGCAATCAGTGAAATGGAAGTTCAGAAGAAGAGGAGACACATCTGACAAGGAACCAGGGTGCAGGAGAGACTGTTATTGAATGAGGAGCAAAGTGACTGGGACAAGGAACCAGCGAGGAGGACACTGGGATTGGAGAAAGGTGCTGGGAGGAACACTGGAAGCCCATGGGGACGGAAAGCAGGGAAGGAGACGAGAGACAGATAAATGGACAAATAGAGATGGGACTGGTAAGGCAAAACTGGGATTGGGACAAGAAGCCTGAGGAGTGGACACTGGAACTGGCTTGATGAGGAGAATGGTACTGGAGTCAGGGGTGGGGAAGAGACAGGACTAGGACAAGGAGAGGTTGGAGAGGACAGGGCAGAAAGGTCAAGCATGAGGGGGGGAAATGGTCAGAGGAGTCTGGCCCCACTCGCCTCCAATGGAACCCAGAATTTGAGTCTCACCATTCCTCTGTTGTAAGGAAATATCTGAGACACACACTGGCAGAAGGTGTGTCTCATCCCCCTTTAATGCTGGTCTTTATAGAGGATGAAAACTACTATTGCTATCAGTTACTCTGTTAGCTCAAGTGGCAGAGGTCTGCGCAGTGGATCTAAAGGTTCCAATTCTGCTGATGACCCGTATGGGAGTCAATATGGTGCCACGCGATGGAATTTCTGTTGGGTTTTTCTGCAGTTTGCTTTTTAAAAAAACAGGAAATAACACACAAAAAACTACAGTAAGAAAACGTTATTAAGTTTGCATAGTCAAACATTCCAAAGTTAGGAAACATCAGCATTAAGGTTGCCAGGGCAACCTTGTGTATATATGCATTATGATTCAGTCTTTAGTTACATAATCACATACTATTTTTCCTACAGAACCCCTGTCTCATTCAGTGTACCAGGATTGAACTGCTGTGGGAATTAATCAAGGTGTGTAGTGAAGAAGGCTGTTGTCTGTAGGATCCTTGCTTCATATGTTGTAGAAGTTGGAAGATGTGTAGTCAATGAGGCAGAGGATTGCAGGAAGAGAAAGCAGGGTATCATGGTGAAAGCAGCTGAATGCTGCCCTGGGAGACTTGGATTCTATCTAGAGCTGCAAAAAAAATTTCAGCTGAAACGTATTCTGACAAATAAAGCAAATTCAGAAGCACTGAAATCTTTCATGGATTTGTGTTGTTTTGCTGAATTGTTTGTCTAAAAAAAATTGGAAAAAGTTGAAAACATTTTCTAAATGAAATATTTTGATTTGAGGGTTGAAACTGTTTCATTTTGGAATTTCCCTCAAATTTATGTTGAAAAATGTAAACATGTTTTTAAAACCACTAAAAAACAACATTTCAAGTCAAATAAAGCATTTTGTTCAACCCAAAAGTAATTTTTTTCTTTTATTTTTTTTAATTTGCCCACAAATTCAGAAAAAAATATTTTTCAGTTGACCAGCACCAATCTTTTTTTTTTTTTTCAACAGCTCGCAAACCAGAAAATTCATTATTTTCACAGAACTAATTCTATCCTTGCTTCTGCAACAGAGTTCCTGAGTGAGCCAAACATTTCTTAGGTGGTCACTAATTGTGTGTTCCTCATTTTACAAGTGCCTGACTTGAGACTCTTCAGTCTGATTTGTTGAAGAGCTCAGCACTCAGAGCTGCAACTGACATCAGTGGGTGCTGTACTTGGAACAAATAAACTACTATATAATGCTAAATATTCAGGTCGTAGTTATTTCAAATTGGGCACCCAAAATTAGTATTTTTTACCTTAGTGTCTCTGTTCTTCCTTTGTAAAATGAGGGAAAATACCACCCATTACTTCACAGGGTTGATGTGAAAATACATTAATGTTTGTGAAGCACTCAGATATTATAATGATGAGCAACCATAGAAAAGCCACTAATTAAATTAATAATTCTGTCTATTTGAATACTGTGCAGTAAATAAAGCTGGAGCGACACATTGAACAGTGAAAATAGAATATTGAATAGCTGCTGATTAAGTGAGAATCACAGGCTTAGAAGGGACCGCAAGGGTTATCTAGTCTTACTCCCCAGAATTGTCCATCCCGTGCCTTGAATGAGGCAGGGGTCCTGTAGAAAAAATAGTTAAAGATTGTATCATAATGCATATGCACAAGGGGGGAGATTAAGTTATAAGGTTGGGATTTTCCTAAATTTTTAGTACTTGATTTTGCAACATTAATAATGTTAATTTAATAGTTTTTAATGTATATTATATTGATAGATATAGATAAATAAATATGGTGGGTGTGGATGTGGGGGGGATTCATGCCCAAATATATATTATATGTATGTGTCAAGGCTGATTCCCCACTCTGGCACTTTGAGTGTAGAAGGTGGGGGCCCGCAAGGATTTTAAAAATTAATACTGGCCACTCCAGGCTTGTATTAAACTCCCAAGGTTATAGCTTTTCTCTGACCTTGGATGGATAGATGCTGCCACCACCCAAGTGCAAAAACTCCTTTGAGAACCCGGGAAGCCGCACTTGGGAATTCCTTCCTGTGGGGTACCTCAAGCCCTTTCACACACACCCCTCCGGAAAGAGCTGCGAAAGAAGAAAAAAAAAGGAAATTAGCTGTTCCCACCAGCTAATTAAACAACATATGCACAAATCTCTTAGGACACAAAATCCAGTCCTGTTCTTAAAAAAGGTAAATTTTATTAAAAACAAAAGAAAGAAAATACATTTGAAAACTCAGGCTATTGCTAGATTTAAAAACCCCACTTACAATAATTAAGCATCAAGAATAACCTTCTTGAGGTCTAGCTTAAAGGTTACAAGCAAAACAAAAGCATTTGGGGTTAGCACAGAGGAGTCCACAAGCCATAAAGAAATAAACAGAAATAAACCTAATCACATCTTCCTAGACATTTCCTGATCTACTTACATATCTAGGGTTTCAAATGAGTAGTTTCTAGGTACTGATCTGGTGATTTTTCATACCCGGCCCAAGCTCTTATAGCATAGCTGCAGCCTTCTCTCTGCTTCTTCCCGACAACAACAGAACAGACAAAGGGGAGTTTTTTCCCAATTTTGAATTTCCCAAATCTAGCCTTCCCATTGGCCTTTTTGGTCAGGTGCCCACTCCCTTCCTTTTACCTATGCAAGGAGACTTTTTAACCCTTTACACTTAAAGCAAGTAGAGAACAACTACTAAGAGGGATTTTACAGCTAACTGCCTGGCTGGGTGTCCATAAAAGGGAGCTACCCGCCTCACCCCCTCCCCCCGCTTTCATTTATGACAGTATGTACGTGTGATACTTAACTTTCAGACCTTTGACCGTTACTTTGCATTATGTTGCAGCCTAATGCTAAGTGTACACTAGCACTTTTGTCAGCAAAACTTTTGTTGGTCGGGGTGTAAAAAAACATTTCCCTGACCAACTCACGTTTCACCGACAAAAGCGCTGGCGTGAACAGCACTTCGTCGGCAGGAGACGCTCTCTCGCCAACATAGCTCGACTGCTACTCTGTGGTGGTAGTTTAATTATGCTAACAGGAGAGCTCTCTCCAGTCAGCATAGAGCGGCTACACAGGAGACTTTACAGCAGCACAACTGCAGCGGTACAGCTGCGTCATTGTAAGGTCTGTAGTGTCGACATACCCTAAGTGTGTGTATTTTTCCATCTAGAAGCTCCTGTAAATCTTATTCTAATAGGTCAGTCTGCTAATGAGCAATACTCTTCATTCCTAGTCTTTTTAACAGTCCATAGTATTCCTACGTAGACAGAAGATGCAAAGAGAGATCAGCACCACTAGGGGTCCTCTCTTACCAATTCTGCTCTTACAAAGTATTTCACCCACTTTCAGAGCAACCGCTTAGGCAGTAACGTCAGCTGTAAAATACTTTTGTAAAACCAGCTGTGCAATATGTAAGGGCCTACAGTGTGTCTCAGAAGTAATTGATCATAACATAAGGCTGCAAATAAACAGAAAACAAAGCTAGCTATTAAACATATATTGCCAAATGAAAGTGAAAGGTGCTGGAGCAGCATAGCACTGATGGATGCACTGGTGCTTTGCCTTTGGTGTATAACCCTTTGTCTCATACAGATGCATTAAAGTGTACTGTAAATAAGTATAAAAAACAGAAGTTGAAGAAAAGGTGATTACATTGGGGTAAATGGTTAAGCGGAATATGTTCATTTTAATATTCCAGACATCTAAGCAACTTCCATCAGTTGCCATTTTTAAAATTGTCTCCCAAAAGTGTTTCCTCCTTCTCCCCCAAATGTGGAAAAATTCTTCCTTCTCCCTTCAAAATACTATCCCTGCCTAAGGCCCATGGCAGCCAGTGACAGCTTAACAATGTGGTGTTCTCAGTGTAGTGTGCTTGAACTTTGTCTATTTTGGGAAGTAGGCAGTATCGCGTTTACTGGCTCCTCTCCTCTCCCCCGCCACCCACCACTTGCTCCTCTCAGGCTGCCCACCGGTCTGCCGAGGGCTCCTCTTCGCCCCTGTCCCCACCCGCCGGCTCCTCTCTGCCCCCTGGCTGGACCCCAGTGCACCTCCAGCTTCAGATAGTCTCTGCTTCCCACCTCCTGTGGGGCCTCACCTGTCTCCCTGGAGCTGAGCCACCTGGGACTGGTGCAGAAGCCTGGCCAGTCTCAGCCAGTTCAAGGGAGGGAAGGGAGGGAGCAGTGGGGGGGGGGCTTGGCTGGGCCCCTCCAGGCAAGTGGGTCCTCACGGAGCCCAGGCGGGGTAGCCCTGGCCTGGCTGATCGCGCCATTCCTGAGGGACCAGAGTGATTCCCCGCCCCGGGATCAGCCCTGGCTGTGCTGCCGGCTCAGCTTAGCAGGCACAGTCACATCCTAGTAGGGCTGGTGAGTGCAGCCAGGAGGCAGGGCATGGGGGAGTGGGTCTCTGGGGGGGCGGGATTGCTGGGTTGTGAGGGGGCGAGGAAGATTTGTGTGTGTTGGGGTCCTGGGTAGTTCTGGTGGGGCTGTGGGCAGGGGGCGCTGGGCAGCGGCTGTGTTGTGCAGGGTGCTGTGCATTTGTGGGGGGGCGCTGGGCATAGTGGGTCCGGAGGGGCTCTGGCCAGAGGGAGTCAGGGGAGAGGGTTGCAGAGGCACCAACTTTCTGATTTCCCTGGGGGAGCTTGACCCCCGCCCTGCACCAGGCCCTGCCCCCACTCCACCCCTTCACCCAGATCCCACCGCTGCTCCACCTCTTCCTGCCCCTACTCCTTCCCCTCCCCCGCAGCACCTCCTGCCAGCCGCTGAACTGAGAGAGGGAGGAGCTGATCGGCGGGGCCGCCGGTGGGTTCTGAGCACATACTATTTTTTTTCTGTGGGCATTCCAGCGCCGGAGCACCCACAGAGTGGGCCCTATGGGGTGTTGGGCAGGGGGGAGGGGGGCTGTGTGGCGTGGCATGAGCCCATTCCCAAGGAGAAGGGGCAGCCTGGGAGCACAGGGATGGGAGGGCCACTGTGCGTCTGACAACTGCCAGATTGTAAATAGTGTCCTTGCACTGAGCTGGGCAGAGTGGGGCCGCCCCTGCCATGCCATGCCCCATTGCCCCTGGCTGGCCTCTCGCTCTGGGAACTGACCTCCCTGTGCCATGCTCCATTGCCTGCATGGGGGCCCACAAATGTGTTTGGCACCAGGCCCACAAAAGGTTAATCCAGCCCTGGAAGTAGGGGAGAATTCTGTTAATTTTCACAAAGCAGCATCATGTTCATTGTATCAGCAGCTATCTGGTTACCATGACCTTTCCACAGGAAGTTTTGTTGCGATTCAGAACAATAAAGGTAAAGACCCAGATCCTCCTGTTGGGTACAGCATTGCAATCACAATTTGGCAAGTGAGCAGAATCCTGAAAAATGCAGTGTCAAGAAGAAATAATAACCCCCAAAATAGTGTCAGTGATGTGAAAAAGGGACCAGACTTAACAAAGGGGTGTAAATTGGCAATAAAGCTATGCTGATTTACACCAGCTGAGGATCTGGCCTAGAATTTATAAGGCTTTTAATTGTATTGTTGTTTGTTGTTCTACTGACCTGTAGAACAGTAACAAGCAAATTGTGCATACTGTATGCCCTACCCAGGTCTAAAGCATGATTTCTGCTTGGATTAGTTTTAATATATTCAGAAGGTTTATTTGCCTGCGGTTATTATACCATTTATCATTTTGTTTTGCTATGACTTTCCGTGTAGGGTTAATTTTTTCCATTTAAAAAATAAATGATGAATAGTTTTCTTTCCAGTATCACTGACTTTTTAAAAATACATGTTTAGCTACAAAGTTCTTTATTAATTCTTTCTTCCTCTTCTTTATTCATAGACCCACTCTTTGGGGTTACACTGTGCCTAGATCAAAATAGAGCTGAGTATATGATTGATTTAAATGTGAACAATTGCTGCATAAACCATCTTAGACTGGACCTCTGAATGGAATGTCAACAAACGTCAGTGAATGCAATATGGCACTTCCTGAAACCTTCACTTACTTTTCAGTTCCAAAATAAAATGCACACATTTTTTCCTAATCAGACATTATTATTCCCTGCTGGATTCAGTGCCCAGTGTTTGAAGTTGTAAATTCCTTACATTTCTTTACATGAATATGATTTTATCGAGAATTTTTTAAACTAATAACTCATAATGATAATACTCAACGTTTATCTAGCACTTTTCATTTCTAAGGTACTTTACAAACAAATTAATTCTTGAAAGAATTCTGTGAACTAGCTAAATGAGTATGATTAGTCCCTTTTCACAGATGAGGAAGGTTCAACAGAAAGGGAATCAGAGCTTTAATTTGAACATCCTGGCTCACAATCTAATGTCGATACCACTAGACTTCTCATTTATATATGTTAAGATACCTCTTCCTCATTTTAGTGACCAATATGCAGCATCTTTACTTTGGCTTCTGTTCTGATCACTTTCCATTCCATCTCCTTACTATATTTCAGAAGTCAGATGAGTTATGAAACAATAATAATAATAATAGCTCTTATATAATGCTTTCCTTCAATAGATCGCAAAGCATGTTACAAAGATAAGTTTCATTATCCCCATTTTACAGATGGGGAGAGAATCTGTGGCAAAGTGTGTTATAATACAAATTTTGTTATTTTTTTTAAGATATACTACATAAAATGCTTGGTAACATATTTATTTTGTTAATTATTAATATTTAGCAAGCAGCCAGGGTTTGTACTCTTTGCCCCGATAAGGCCAGAACTGGACAGGAAGGATGTTATGATTTGGTTTTGAGGTGTGCTGGCTTAACAGAATGAGAAACTTTGTACACCATTTCATCTATGACTTGCTCAAAACACCAGTGTTTTAGCCTTCTGGCTTTCAATAATTTTGATCACCATATTGAAACTCATTCATTTAAAGTTTTTTAGTAGCTACAAAGGTATATTTGCTGCTGAATTTTAGAATCTAGAAGTGTTAACTGCATCCAAACAGTCAAGATATTTAATGTTCAACATTTAAAGTCTTACTGTTTGGAGTATTTTGGGGGGGGGGAGTTGGAGGGGGCTGTATTTGTATGACATTCACACAAGTAATATAAGCATTAACATTCTCTCTACTTCTTGCTCATTTTGTACATACAACTATGTGTGTGTGCCTGTGTGCCTGTGTGTATGTCTCTATGCTCACATGTACTCAGATTTTGCAGGCACAGCTTAGATACCTATATTTGATAAGTTACCCTTATTTGTTACTTGACTTGTCTTTTTTGCCAAATGAACGTTTGCACTCATGAGAAAATTCAGATGACTTAATTAGTGCAAATGTAGGGAATAAATGTTGGAACAGCTGTAAGGAAACTAATATTTGCCAAGTTTACTTGCAGTGCCGTGGATTTCTTAATGAGGAAGAGTGTCTTTCTCCTAGGGCCATTAATTTTGCTGATTATTGTGAACATTTGAAATGGCATAAAAGGGCCAATTTTTATATTCCTCTCCTCTTGCAAGAGATAATATGGCCTAATTCCCATGTGCTAGGCAGGCGTATATGGTTGTGAGTGTTTATCAGTGCTGTACATCACCACTGTTATGCTCAGGTTGCAGTCTTTAGCATAGGAGTCTGTGTATGACCATTGTTATGATTAGAGACAGACTTGCAGCAGTGCAGTAGATCCAAATTCCCTTGAACCTTAGGCAAAGTTCCGATCTGGATCTTTGCAGTTGGGGGTCTCTCTAGAATAGCCTGAACCAAAACACATCCCCCAAACACCTTCAGATTTAGGGAAGTTCACGTTCAACTTTGTGACTTCGGTCCAGCTGTCGTTATGATATAAATCTCAAATTAACTAAATATCCTTTTATACTTATTTCCTGAATGTTAAGACCTGAACCTTTATAAACAAATCATCATGTAGGAACATTGAATCTGAGGAGTATATATGAAGGGAAGCTTGGCATAGTGACCAAAGAATTGGAAAGATGTAAGATGCACACTCATTATGGCAGCATGTAGAGTGCTTGCACTGCACTCTTCCTTAGCATGAGTATAAATAAAAAAAGATAAGCTCTTTGGAAGGTCTACTGCATCTGGACTTGTACAAAATCAACGAAAACCGTATGACTTCTTTACAGAACAGTTAGTCATTGTCACAGGTGAAAGAAGAGAACAACCCAAACAAACTTTGGAATAAAATGAAAACTGTTATGATCAAAGGCACACATTAAGAAAACTCATTATCGGACCGCACCATGGTTGTTAATGAAGACGGTAAAAAACAATGCAGAGTAAAAGAGAGCATCTTAGAGACTGAAGATCATAGGAAGGAATACAAGAATTGAGGAAACAGACTCAAAGGCAGTCTAGATGAGACAAGAGTGAACACACCAGGCAAAATGCGAGGAACTTGAGAATTATAAAGAGAGTAATAACACATAAGGTATATTCACAGTGGTCAAAGTTCTTACCACAGAGCTTTTCCCACAACTGAGCATTATAAAAGATCATGATATCAAATGCAGGTGGAAAGAATACTGTGCCAATCTGTATGCCTCATTAGAGCCGCTTACTCTGCAGCATGACAGAAAAGAGAGTACAGAGCCATCAATCCTGTGAGAGGAAGTGGTGCATACCGTTATGAAAATGAAGCCTGAGAAAGCACCAGGGATAGATAATATATCAGCAGAATTGCTAAAAGTGATTATTGACCACAATATTGATCTCGTGTGGAAAATTTGCAACAACGTATGGATGACTAGAAATTGGCTTGACGACTGGATCCTTACCAAAGAAAGGATATATAACAGAGTACAGTAACTATCGTACCATTTCCATGATACTGCAATCAAGTAAAGTGCTGCTCTATATAATTCAGGATCTCAAGAAGTGAATGATAGAGGCAAAACTACAACCACTACAAACTAGTTTCAGAGAGGGATGAGGCACACTTGATCAAAGTGTGAATATCTGTCATGTCATTGAAAAATTCAGGGAGTACAATCAGCCATTGATCATGGGTTCCACTGACTATTCCAAAGCATTCAATACCATGCAATATGACCATCCCTGCAGAAGATTGGCGGACATGAGGATTCCAAAACATCTTATTGGACTCACTTCAAGTCTGTGCTGTTGACAACAGATCATGGTGAGAACAGCAGCAGGCAGCAGCATATGGAGCATTCTGCCTCCAGGTCTGCCTTTGAGATGTGGTGCTGCCTATATCCTGGTTGGAAAAGAAGACTAATGCTTAAGTTAGAAATATTATTGGAGAGAAGTGGACTCTGCCCTCAGAAATTAACAAGCAAAAACGTATGTACTTTGGTTGCATCAGGTGTAGAGGTGGAAATAACTTGGAGAAACTATCATGGAAGGAATGGTGCCAGGTCATTGTAGCAGGGGACGACCAGCGAGAGATGTATAGGTGGTGTGCAGCAGATCACTGGGAGGTCAACTGTTGAGTGTGGAAAGTTAGTCATGGATTGAGAAGGCTTCTGAAAATTCTGCTATGATGCCACCAGTTCTCAATTATAAATAAATGGACTTGACGACTACTGTTGCTTATTTCATTCATATTATAGTTTCATGTGTCTTCAGAAGACAACTTTAAGTCTCCTTGTCACAAAATCAAACAACCCACATTATGATGCATAACTAGGGATGAGCAAATCAAACAAATTTGCCAGATAGCTGTGCCATTTAGCACAACAATATTTGTTCATCCACCCTGGTAGCTGCTGGCATGAGCCAGCAGCAGACCCAAAGTTTCTAGATGATTCTTTCACCCTGCCTGGTTTACTGAGCCAGAGGGAGAAGAGAGAGCATTGATGCAGACTCAGTGGGACAAAAATGAGACAACAGGGTGATGATGCAGCCTCTATTTTTCTAAGCAGACCACTGTGGTTCAACAGACAACTTTTGGTGAAGTGCACTCAGAGTTTTTACATGTGAAGTATTGCAACATCTGCAAATCTGTAATATCATAATAATGAAACCTAGAGCAGTCAACAACTTTTTAATTTCTGCTAGCAAGTGGCCAGCTGTTAACATGGGGCACTCTCCTCCCTATTCCAGTGGTCCAAGAAAGGAGAGAGATTCCGAATGTTGGGTTTTTTTGTCATTCTGAAGAACTTTTTTCCTCTGAATCTTTCCTCCCTAATTCTCCTTTCCATACCATGCACATTCTAAAGTGTCATGTTTCAGTGCTTCCCTTGTCCCAGTCTCGACTCTATAGCTGGCTCCAGCCACCAGGCCTAGAGCCTGACACCCATTCTCCCAGAAATGTAATGTCCCAGTTTTGACAGTACAAAAAGTGGTGTTATCAACAGAAAACTGCTAAATTGATCTAGTTCCAGCCAAGTATCAATTCCAGCACAGTTTCATTCATTTTAAAAATTCTAATTATAAGGAAAGGAAAAAAGTGTGTTCCCTAGCAGCCAGTAGCTAGCACCCAGAAAACTGCATATGAAAAATTTATGATGAAAGAGCTTGAAAGAGCATATGTGATTTTAGGAGGATTACCATATACAGAGAGGATTATTATTTGAGAGACAAAGAGAGTCACAGATTACAGGTCATTTAAGTAGAGTAATTTTTCATACAGAGGTATACTGTACACACTCTGTACTAGGCTCTTGGCAGTGGAAGCCTCTTCAGTTGGGTTATTTGTAAAACAGAGCATTGTGCCAGACAGCTAGAATTTAGTAGAAGCTTTTAGAACATAAAGCATTTTAACTTTTGCTTCTGTGCTTTTAGCTTTATACATCAGCATTTGAAGCAAGCAAACTGCAAGCTATTTGCATTCAGAGGTGCATCAGCAACAAAAAATAATCTTCTTACAGATTCCTGGCCTCTGGTGTGTTAAAAAAACAAAATCCAGAAATCTAGGTCAAATATTAAAAGCCTTTTCATTGGTGGTTGAAGAATATCCAATGGAAAAAAATAATTGTATTGCTCTTTGTAGAAACAGTCATTGTTGGTCTGCCCTCCTGGTTTTTGACATGATTACATCACAAACATCTGAATTTCTCTTAATTTTCCATGTAAATTGTTTCCTAACTGATCCTTGCAACTACTTGAAAAGTTAAATTACAACAAAATTGCTAATTTACCATTTTAATAGCATAAAATAAATGGGTGTCAGTGCAAACTAGGGCAATGAGTGTTTCAGAGAGCAGGATTCTCATATGTTTCATTTTGCTACCTGGGCCTGCAGATACAACTTAAAAATATAACTTGTAGATCAAATTCTAGGGCGGGAAGCTGTGATAATGTTCCTAGGAGTGTTGTGAAGTTGCATGATAGTTCACTGACTCCCTGAACTGTTGTCCAGTTATTTGACATATCCTTATGCATATGCTGTGTCGCCCTGGAAATGGGAATATGAAGTTAAGTTTTAGAGGTGCATCAAACAAAATGATACCGCATTTTAAACAACATTAATCTATTACCCTATTTTCTTACTAATGACATGCTTCACGAGTTTTGAAATCATCAGGAAATTTAGAGCTTTTATTTTCAAAAACCTAGCACAATACTCATTTGTCTTTTTGAATGATTTAACGAAGATGGTGGTCTTCCAGCAGAACTGCTGGGAGGCCTCTTGAAAAGTTTCCATCGCTTAGGGTACACATACACAGCATCTGGGAGGTATAATTCCCAGCTCAGGTAGACATTCATGTGCTAGCTCTGTTTGAGCTGGCACCTAAAAACATCAGTGTGATCATGGCAGCATGGACGACAGCTCAGGCTAGGAGCCTGAGTATAATCATCCCTTAGCCCTATGTGTATATACTCAGGCAGTTAGCTCAAGCTGCCACCCACGTAGCCAGAGACACATCACTATTTTTAGGCACTAGCGCAAGCAAACTAATTCCCAAACTGGGAATTAAACCTCCCAGCTTCTGTGTAGATGTACCCATAGAGCCACAAACATGGTTAATAATCTGGATCTGAATTCTCAAAGAGTTCAAGGAAGTTAATTTCTAGTATTTGGAATGGCCCTCAACCACAAAGTTAAAAAGGGGATCAGAGTTCCAGGGGTCTGGATCCAATCTGTCCAGGTTCCAAAATTCTTATTCAACATTTGAGGAGGATCAGAAGGGTACCGAGAAGTCACCTATTACAAGACAGGCCCAACAAAGAAAGTAACAGAATGCCACTAGACATCACCTACAGCCCCCAACTAAAACCTCTCCAGCACATCATAAAGGATCTATAACGTAGCCTGAAGAATGATCCCTCACTCTCACAGACCTTGGGAGGCAGGCCAGTCCTCGCCTACAGACAGCCCTCCACCCTGAAGCAAATACTCACCAGCAACTACACACCACACAACAAAAACACCAACCCAGGAACCAAACCCTCCTACAAACCCCGGTGCCAACTCTGTCCACATATCTATTCAAGGGATACCATCACAGGACCTAACCACATTAGCCACACAATCTGGGGCTCGTTCACCTGCACGTCTAACAATGTGATATATGCCATCATGTGCCAGCAATGCCCCCTGCCATGTACATTGGCCAAACCAGACAGTCTCTACGCAAAAGAATAAATGGACACAAATCTGACATCAGGAATCATAACATTCAAAAACTAGTAGGAGAACACTTCAGTCTCCCTGGTCACTCAATAACAGACCTAAAAGTGGCAATTCTTCAACAAAAAAACTTCAAAAACAGACTCCAACATGAAGCTGGAGAACTGGAATTAATTGGCAAACTGGACACCATCAGATTAGGCCTGAATAAAGACTGGAAGTGGTTGGGTCATTACAAAACCTAAACTTAATTTCCCCAATACTAATTTCCCCCTACTGCTACTCACACCTTCTTGTCAACCGTCTGTAAATGGCCACTCTGTTACCACTTCAAAAGTTATTTTTCCCCCCTTGGTATCCTGCTGTTAATTGATTTATCTCATTAGACTGACTTCACACTTGGTAAAGCAATCCCCATCCTTTCATGTATTCATACCTGCTCCTGTATTTTTCACTTCGTGCATCTGATGAAGTGGGTTCTAGCCCACAAAAGCTTATTCCCGAATAAATGTGTTAGTCTCTAAGGTGCCACAAGGACTCCTTGTTGTTTTTGCTGATACAGACTAACACAGCTACCATTCTGAAACCCATCCAATATTCTGATTCAGACTCATCCCATCTCTTATAATAACCTAAGCTAAGCTTTATATAGAGCTGGTTGGAATTTTTTGTGCAAAAAGTGTTTTAGTCAACAAAGGGCTTTGATGTGAAAATGAAACTTTTTTTCGGTTTTTCGTGAAGTTATCTGCAGCATTTTGTTGAAATTGTTTTCAAAATTATTTTTATTCAGTTTTCAATAAGCAAATGCAGTGTTCGCTAAATTTCAGTAAAAATGTTCTGGAAAATTGATCCATTTCATACCTTGTGAAATTGAAACAACTTCGAAATTTTCATTAACTAGTTTCCCCGTTTTTCAACTAAGTCTAGCTTCATAGTTAAAGGTGTTTAGGTATTAGTAAACAGCACATGTGGTACTAAAGATCATAATATGGAGGTGAAATCAGGGATATTCAAGTGGAAAAAAAAGTCCTTAGTTTTAACTTACATGTTTAAAGTGGCTCTCTACAAAACACCAGATTAATTTCGAGTGTGATCCTCATGCTTAAGACCCTGATCCTGCACCACTGAAATCTTTGAGACCTTTGCCATGAATTTAATGGTATTGGATCAAGCTCTTCCTTGACAGTTACGCACCTTGAGAACATGAAGCCATAGATGCTGGAACTGGGGGTGCTGCCAAACCGCCTTTTCTCCCCTCCCCGGTTTGAAGTGGTTTCCATCATATACAGGGTTTACAGTTTGGTTCAATAGCTCTTAGCACCCCCACTATAAAAATTGTTTCAGCGCCCTTGCATGAAGCTGTCAGATTCATGTCAAGGGTCAGATTCATGAATCTGAGGCCAGAGCTTTCTCAATCATTGGCTCAAAATTCTGTAACTCCCTTCTGGACCACAGACCACACCAGCTTTATATAAAAGGCAAGACTCACTTCTGTAGCCTAGCTTTCTCTCAACAATAGTTAAGAAAAAGTAGACTGGGAGGAAACCAAGAGCGCATGCGCACACCCTGAAAGAAGGGAGTGTGCAGAAGAATTTCCAGCAACCTCTTAGGAAGGAGGTAAAACTGTAGTCCCCAGTTTGGGCCATGTCTGATATTATTTTGTTATGGATGGAGGTTGGATACTACAGAGATGGGTGCCCAATACAAATGCAGATATGTAGATCATGAAAGTATACAAGGTGCTGGCCTTCTGACCAGGGCTGCCCCAAGCCAAAAAAAAAAAAGAAAGCAGCGCTGCTCCGCCAAAACAACCCCCCCCCCGCAGCGCCGCCCTGCCCCGCTGAAACAATCCCCCCCCCGAGCACCGCCCTGCCCTGCCGAAACAACCCCCCCCGAGCACCGCCCTGCCCCACTGAAACAAACAAACAAATAATAACCTCGAGCGCCGCCCTGCTGAACCAAAAAAACAAAAAAAATACCCGAGCGCCGCCCCTTACAAGGTGCCGCCCCAAGCACGTGCTTGGTCAGCTGGTGCCTGGAGCCGGCCCTGCTTCTGACAATGTAGTGTGTTCTGTTATTCTTGGTACTTGGATCATTAATACAATGAGATCATCATGGCAAAAGTAAATAGTTGTATTTTTGTTTGCATCCAAAAACAATACTATTAGCTGAATATTTGTATAATTAAATAAATCCAGGCAGCAGATTAATGATTCATTGACAAGGAGAACAGTTCAGAATGGTAGGAGCACAGTTTTCCAATGAAAATTTGGCAACTGACTTTTCAATCTAGAATGGTGTTCACTTGAATATGTGTGTGTTTGGGATGGGTGTCTGCCTGATATGTGCACAAGTCGTCTTTCCCGTGTTCAGTGAAGGGTACAGTATACTGTCAGAAGGTATAGTGTTCACATTTATAATACATAAATTATCTGTCAGCATTTTCCGCTGTTGTGGATGAAGAAGTAACAATATCAGGCAAACACCAGAGGGAGTTGTAGTTCTACTGAAGAATTATAAAAGGAAAGACTTAGGGTCAGATTTGCACTCTGTCTCTGCCTGAAGAAAAAATCTGTGAGGAAGGAGCTCTGCTTTCACTATTTGTCATTCGCATTCTTTTGATTGCTCTGTGGAGATTAATAGAGGTTATGTTCTGCATAATTTAGAGCTGTTTGTTTTATATGATGGTACTATGGCTCTAAGATACTTTTGCAATAATAAAATAATGACACTTTAGCCATCAGAGCCAGATAAATAGGAAATAAGAAACAACCTTTCTTGCTTGTTTATTTAAATAAGACTGTTGTTGAACCATTCTAATGCATCCTCCCTCTATGCATGATGATGCTGTCCAGTCCCCCCGGCATTTAGGTGCAAGTCTTACACCTGGCCATAATCAGTGAACATGGTAGACTGAGCCCTTAATATTTTCCCAATTGTTTCATTCTAGACACAAATTATTGTCCCTTGCACTCTCCTCTTGCCCCACCTCACTACTTACCCACACAAATCTTCTCCCTCTATTGCCACAGATATAGGCTCAGGTCATCTTACTAGCCACATGTAGAGCACTTTCCTTGCTAGTGAAGGAGTTCTGCCTCTGTGGCACTGTATCACAAACGAGCCAGATCCTCTCCTGCACCAAGATGCACTTGGCCCGAGAGGTGTGGAGCTGTAAGTTAAGGCTCCCTGATTCTCTGGGTCTGGTGATTACTAAAGTGCAATGTGCTTCAGCCTTGCTACAGACATGCCTCTTTCCACTCCCAATGTGAGGCTGAGACCAGCTTAGGGGCTGGCTATGTTGTCTCTGTGCTAGCTAAAAGCCAGCCTCCCTCATGCTAAGGGAGATGTCCAGATCCAGGAAAAGCGAGCCACTGGGCTCTTTGTATATATATTGGTGCTATCTATATGACTTTCCACTAGTGGTTAAGCAGATGTCAAAGCACCGAGAAAATCCAAAGATGAATCTGTGCATTTATTAGAAGGACATTTCAATGTACAAACAGATTCAACTCCACAGCCATTTGCACAACACCAGTTCTGAAGGAGGGCTTCTGGTAGTTCCATTTGAACTTCCAAGACAATAATAATATAAATGTAGACTCTCTCTGACCTCACCCACTTGAAATTGCTGCTTTTTTACTCTGGCTGTTAGGTTCTATTATTTACAAGGTACTTAGCATTCTGTAGCTATAGAATTGAGTTTCACCTGCACAAAGTAAAAATATAAAGCAGCTCATTACAGAAACAATCTGCCTTTTCAAAAGGGAGGACCTCAAAGTGCAGCTCTAGTCTGAAAAGGGGATTTTGTAAAAGTGGCATTATGGGGTTCCATGTTTATGGTTTCTCAATGGCTTTCATAACAAATTTACTCCTTTACAAGTAACAAGATAATTTTCCTAAGAGCCAACCTGGGGTCTGAAAGTCAAGCTGTTTTCTTTCTGGCTGACATGTCACCACTTCCAAAAAATATTCTGCACTAGGTTAACAATTCCGTTTGCATTGTGTGGTATACAATAGAACCTAATGCTCCCACTCTTTCAAGTGTGTTAGCTCTACGGGGCTAATAGCAATAAAACATAATCAAATCATAGTTTTGTGACTAACGGAGCAGATAACTTTTAATGCACTCAGGTGGCAAATCTAGAGAGGAAGAAGGTAACATTTTTCTAGATGATCTTCAGGGAAAAAAAACTTTTTTTATAATCTATGGGAACATCATTAGATGTCAATTTAATTGTTGACCTCAGAAAGTCAGATCCATGCACAAAATATCCATACATAAATCTTTCTTTCAATACATAAAAAATCTGAGAGATCTAGGACCAGATTCTCATCTCAGTTACACCAATTTAAATACAAAGTAGGGGCCAGATTTACAAAGATATCTAAAGATACTAAAGGTGCAGACAGGTTCAGAATGGAATATATAAAATCGTCTAAGCTGGTTAGGTTAACTCCCTGCTTAAGTGTTTTTGAAAACCCCACTAGGCACCTGTCTGCATCTTTAGGTGCTCAAGTACCTTTGTAAATCTGGCCCTAAATCCATTAATTAAAAGCCAATTGAACTACTCCTGATTTAGACTTTAGACTTTAGACTTTAAGGTCAGAAGGGACCATTATGATCATCTGGTCTGACCCCCTGCATGCTGCAGGCCATAAAACCGTCCCTACCCCTTCCCTGGACTCTGCTGTTGAAGTCCCCAATCCTGTTTTAAGTGACCTCAATCAGCAGAGACCCTCCTGCTAGAGATCCCTGCCCCATGCTGCGGAGGAAGGCGAAAAACCTCCAGAGGCTCAGCCAATCTGCCCTGGAGGAAAATTCCTTCCCGACCCCAAATATGGCGATCAGTAAGACCCCGAGCATATAGGCAAGAGTCTCCAGCCTGACCCCTGTCAGCCATTATACTATTTACCTACCATTGCTTGGTTTTCCTTGACTACTGTGCTTTACCATTAAACCATTCCCTCCATAAACTTATCTAACTTAATCTTAAAACCAGACAGGTCCGTCGCCCCCACCGTTTCCCTCGGAAGGCCGTTCCAATATTTCACCCCTCTGACGGTCAGAAACCTTCGTCTAATTTCAAGCCTGAACTTCCCCACGGCCAGTTTATATCCATTCGTTCTCGTATCCACATTAGTACTAAGCTGGAATAATTCTTCTCCCTCCCTTGTATTAATCCCTCTAATATATTTAAAGATAGCAGTCATATCCCCCCTCAGCCTTCGCTTTGTCAGACTAAACAACCCAAGCTCCTCTAGTCACTTTTCATACGACAGGGTTTCCATTCCTCTGATCATCCTAGTGGCCCTTCTCTGCACCCGTTCCAGTTTCAGTTCATCTTTTTTAAACATGGGAGACCAGAACTGCACACAGTACTCCAAATGAGGTCTCACCAGCGCCTTGTACAACGGAAGCAGGACCTCCTTATCCCTACTAGATATACCTCGCCTAATGCATCCCAAGACAGCATTGGCTTTTTTCACCGCCACGTCGCATTGTCGACTCATAGTCATCCTGCGGTCTACAAGGACCCCTAGGTCCTTCTCCTCTTCCGTTACTTCTAACCAATGCGTCCCCATCTTGTAACTAAAATTGTTATTAGTCATCCCCAAATGCATCACCTTACACTTTTCACTATTAAATTTCATCCTATTTCTGATACTCCAATTCACAAGCTCATTCAAGTCTCCCTGCAGGATATCCCTATCCTCCTCCGAATTTACAACGCCTCCCACCATAGATACAATTAAGATCAGAATCAGAAGATTCGCCCTAATCTTCCATCACTGTGCAGGGGACCTAATTGTAATTTTCATAAGCTTTAATAGGGATCGTTTTCATCACTACCTTGTAGGTTAAGAGTTACCTATGTGAATTGCTCACATAACCAGTGGGAGAATAGACCTTAAAAGTATTTTAAAAGTGTACAAATAAGGTTAGGTATCCTGCAGGTGTGAGTGCTACCACGTTGTTTGACACTATTGATGGTGGAAAGAAACTGTGTAAATCAAGTTTTATACTGAATGCTGCTGGTGTCCTGGAAGAATATGATGTGGCAGGATGTGTAATGCATGCATCTGAGACAGAGTAGGCTTGCTGTAGATCATGTTTCGAAATGTTGAATTAATCTGTCAAACAGGATGCCAGTGGATATAAGCCATGCTGGCATTGACCATTTTTCAGTGCAGGCACTTCTAACTATTGGAATAATATTTGTACAAACCTATATCATTACCAACAGTTAAAAATAGGATATTGCCACTTGGCAGTGCGAGGAATGGGTTATGTTTGAAGTAGCTGTTGTACATTCTCTCATCGTGCAAAGCACCGTACAGTCACATCACAATAAACAGTAAACACAACACCTGGGTTCACTGGCGAGCAATCTTCCTCCATGTTTCCTGGTCTTCACACAGCCTTGAGAAGCCATACCACATCTCATTCAGTCAGCCACATCATTGATCCACGCTCGCAGCAGGCGCCCCTGGCACTTCGCACCAGCCCCTGCAAAACTTGCTTTGGCAATCTTCTTATGCTCATCCAACCCATCTTTCCCGCAAACTCAAGTTTTCTTTGTCTGATCATGTTGCTGATATCCAGTTTCACTCCAGTTATGCTGTAAATTTGGGCAAGTACCTCCTTGTTACTCACATGCGAGGTACAGCTAATGCACGCAATCACCTGTAGCATTTCAATTTGAAGGCAGAACGCCTTTAATGTCCTGTTTCCTTATGCTTGCATGCATATACCAAGATGCTGAAGACAGGAGACTACAGTAATTTTATTTCACACTTCATGGTAATTCCTTCTCCAGAAGTGGCTGAATGTCATCGAAGCAGCAGTCACAAGTCAAATTCTATGTCAGATCGCTAAGTGATGTCTCACATCCCTCGTAGTCATACCACCCAGGTATTTGAAGTACCTTATGCATTCCAATGCCTCCTCAGATTTGGATTGAAATATCTTCTCTTTTTCAACAGACTTAGATGTCACCATTTGTCTAAGCTGCTGTAGTATTACCTTAAAGCCTCAGGATCTTTTGCCAAGCAGCATGTATGGGCAGTCTGTAAAATGAGGACCTTCTGAATTTAAAGAGCCCGTGGGCTGTAGTCCACGAAAGCTTATGCTCTAATAAATTTGTTAGTCTCTAAGGTGCCACAAGTACTCCTGTTCTTCTTCTTTCTCCCTCTCTACGATTCCCTCAGAGGCTTCCACTGTGAGGAGAAAAAAGAAAAGAAAAAAAGATTAGCTCACCTTTTGGAGAGTATAGTTTGCAGAATGATACAGTATCTAATACATTTTTAAAATCTGTGTATGTGTGCCTATGTTGAAAATCACCTGGCAGAATTAAGAGGGCTGCTTTCATTAAGGCCAATCTCATATCATGAGATGTCACCCAGTCACTTGCACAAACCCTCAGCATAGTTCAGACTGTAGAAAGACAAGGAGATAGACAAGAAGCCCAGGTTTGGGGACAATATCCTAGCAACAAAATAAGCCCAGATTTTCAAAAGTGAAGTCCTAACCTGGGCAGACAAATCAGAGTTTGCATGAGTGTGCTATGTGACTCCTTTCTTGTTAATGTCTAAAGTCTTTGCACCAAGGAGTTAGGGTACTTAATTTGTGTGTGTTCACTTTTCAAAATTGAGCTCTTATAAATGTTCTATTTATGCCTCTCCTGCCTGCGATACCAGCCTGTTGAACTGTTGGTTAAAATCCCAGGTTTACAAAATCGGAGTCAGGCTATATCTATACTTGGAGCTGGGGGTATGATTCTCACACAGCCACACTCACGCTAATTCTCATCAAGCTAGCTAAAAATAGTAATGTAGCTGCAGTAGCATATGCAGGGGCAAGCAGCAGCACAGGCTAGCTACCCCAAGTACAAATCCGCCTGGGCACTGTGGATACGTGGCTAACCCGTTCCACCGCTATCACTGCCCGTGCTTACATGGACACACTATTATTTTTAGTGCACTAGCTCAATGAGACTTAGGGTGAGTATGTCTGTGCAAGCTGAGAATCAACCCCCTAGCTCCAAGTGTAGAGACAGCCTCAGATTCAGACTCACTTACTGGAGTAGTACCTTACTCTACAAATAGTCCTGTTGAAGTAAGGTGGAAGAATCTTACTGCCTGATTTTCCAAAACTCAAGAAGCCTTCATATCTCCCAGACTGATGGTAAATTAGGGCATGTACCCCAAAGTTTTTGAAAGCCAAACCTTTAGTTTACCTGTATTACGACAGTGCCTGGCAGTTAGCTTTAATCAACAAGTATCTTTTATCAATGATTGGCAGATAAATTATCATTATCCCCGTCATTAGATCTTATTAGTTTCATTTATACAGCACCTTTCCCTTTACAAAGCTACATTGGAATCAACTCTGGATTTGCTGTCTCTTTTCTGCTTGAGGCAGGCAGATTCTTTCAGAGGCTGCAAACTGAAAGCATTTTCAGGGTAGCTGAGAACAGCCCTAGAGAGTGTTACGCTTTCTCTGCCATGTCCAACCTAATCTGTCACTCTTCGAGACTTGAATCAGCATTGAGTCATTGCAAGGCCCCAAAATGTGTCCAATATACTTTGCAACATTTAAAGAAACTGAGGTCTAACCAACAAATCTATATGAATCTAATTTACCTTCTCACACCAGGGATCTGATCATAGGGGTTTATTTCTTTTTCTGTCTCTGATATGGACTAGTTTAAAGAACAAAGTGCAAACAGTACATAAGTTAATAAGTCTGAGTAACTCTTCTGCATGAAAGCAACAGGACAGTGGAGTAAGAATGTGCATTTCACCTCATCTTTGTTTCTTGTACCCTTAAAAACACCAGCACAAAACACCCACTCTTAAATTAGTCCATGATTCATGTTAAATCCTACCCTGGGCCAAGCCTGTACTAAACCATTTTGATATGTTGTAAGCAGAGGATTATTTTAGAGGTGAAAATACGCCAAGCCTGAAGCTTTTTGTATACACACAGATGTATATTTTGGGGCCAGCAGTTCTCTGCCTGACCTCAGAGAGACATGATGAAACACAGCAGCAGCAGATGAGCTGATCAAGCAATTTGAGCTAATAACCATGGCATGTCCTGTGATGTGGTTTGCCTACAAACCTATTTGTTTCTTTTGAAAATCCAAACTACCAGAATGACATCAACTGTACCTTCTTTTAAAAGCCTAGGCAAGATAGTGAGACTGTTTCATTTCTTAAAATGGTTGCAGATGTTTGTGTGAAGGCTACAAAATGTGGAGCTTTTGAAATGTGCAGGTGTGGGAGATGATCTCTCACGCGTTACAGCTGATCACATTTCTGAGTGGCCAGCATAAAATATATGTTCAAAAATAAGTGAAAAATATGCTAAAAGCGATGTTTTTGTGAGTGTTTTTTATTTCTGATTATATACATTTGCCTCCTTTTGTCTGATGCCAGCCACAGCCTGGACCTACAGAACTATCACTAGTCGGAAGTAGGGATTCGAAAGACAGGCTGGTGGTTTTCATTACAGCCACATTGCTAAAACAGACATCCATCGCTGGTTCAGGATTCTCATTTGAGCGAGCCTCACCTCTACATTCTGGGAGTGTATTGTGCTTACTAAGGCCAGGTTATGCCATTTACGATCTTCTCTAAGTAGTGGACCTTCTGTTAGTGTCAAGAAAGCATCCCTATAACCACATGCTTAAGTACTATGCTGAATTGGCATGGACTTAACACATGCTTAAGTGCTTTGTCGAATCACGGCCTGTCTCTCTCATACACCATGCACTCGGTAAAGCCCCTAAGAAAGTTGTGTGTTTGTTTTTATTACAAGTGATTTTTAAAATCTGTCATTTCATTTCTGGAAACTATCTTTCACTATCCATTTTGTCCTTTTCCATTTGGCAAACACTTTATTTTGCAATGTTTCTGGTCCTGCAAATGTCTCCCTTTCGTTTATGTTTCTGTCTTTGCATCAGCCAGTGATGTCAGCAGTAATGTGAATAATCCAGGAACAAAAGAGCAATGAGGGGAGGACACACGTGGCATTTTGATCTGATCATACTGTTATCCCTTTTGACCCGAGTGACAGTCGAAGGTCAGGATCTGGAAGGTGTTCCAGCTGGGAGCAGAAATTGATGATGGAGTCTGGATTTTGTTTTATTTTGAATCCAGTCATTTTTATTTACAAGGAATGTACAAAGTCCTGTTTCCTTAAACACAGACAAAACTTAGCAGGGGACAGTGTCCCTGCTCATAGCCCTCAAAGCACTCTTTTTAGCCAGCACCCCAAAAGCTCACTTTCTAGGCTTTTTCCACTGGTGAGTTGCCAGCTGCTTGTTCATTGTGTCTCTCTTTCTCATCACTTCTTCATCTTGTCTCTCTCTCACATGCACATCCCATACCATGGGTAGTCAACAGGTGGACCACGGGCCAAATCCAGTCTGCCAGACACTTTTAAACGGACTGAACAATCTTTTTCTGTACTTCTTATTATCATTATTGTTATTGAGGTGTGAAAAATGTTTCTCTGGACCTTGACTCTACCTTGGCCAAAAAATTTGGACCTTGACAAAAAGTAGACCCCCCATCCCATACCACATACATACACACACACATCACCCTAGTTAGCCAATACCCAATGGAACCCTCCATTGGCATTATGCTAATTTCTGGGCTAGCTCACATAACCTTTGTCTTAGGTGGGGGCTTGTGATTAACGTATTTTAAATGAAGGGTGACGGTTAAGCTTGTAACAGTACCAAAATAATAGTAAATTAATTGTTCATTGACAGGGAGGAAGAAGATTCACTATGTTTATATACATGTATATATGTATACAGCCTGTAAAATACATGTTTAATTACTTAGGTGCTCAAATATCATGGTAATGAGCAAAGTAACTCATTAGATTTGACCAAAATGGTCATTGTCAGCATGGATAGACTCCAAATATGAGCTTCTCTAAATATATAGGTTTTCCTTGCAAGTAGGCCCACACCAGGAAGTGTCACAAGTGTTAAAAAAAATTCAGAGCATTTCATGTTTAAAATTGTGCAGACTAAACACTTTGGGCCAGATACTGCCTTCAGGTGCTGTACATAGATTCCATTGAATCAATGGGAGTTGGGTACATGTATCAGAAGGTAGAATTTGGGCTTGTGATTTCAGAACTATTGGTGTTCCTATTTTGTGGCTTTGGCTCCTTGTTAGTACTTATGCTCTCGGCGAGAACTGGTCCCTGTTGTCTTATTGAAAACAGAAGCTTTTAAAGCACAGGTCTGGTAACAGAAATTATGCTGTAGTATGGGGGGAAATTTCCACTGTTTTTATCTGATTTTTCTACAGATTTGTACTGGCCATTGAGTGTGTTTACAAGCATTTATTAGAAGTTCAATTTCATCAATTAATAACTGTATTTTTGAAGGCTTTCCTCATGTCATACATTTTAATGCCAGATATTATTGTAAAAGTACATCAAAAATAGGAAACAAAAAAGCAACCCCCCTACAGAATCTGCCCAAATGAAAGGCAGCAACACAGTGCATTGCAGGGCATTACCTGTAAGAATGTCCCCAAAGTCCGTTGAAGTCAATGTGGCACATCCTCAGATGATATACATTGGCATAGCTCCATTGACTTCCTTTGATGATTTATGCCAGCTGAGAAACTGTCCCAATGAAAGACTCCTGTTGACTTCAGTGCGCTTTGGATTGGGCCTTAAAGCTGTGAAAGTAACATGCCCAGTGGAATGGTAATTGAGTCCCCCTGTGTGGGGCCCCCCCTCTGAATAAGGAAAAGATGTTGAACGTGAGGAACATTTTCTCAGGCGCTTCTTGAGAGAACTTGCCGCTACTCTTAGAGTAACTTTCATAGGGAGAGGCCAAGATCTCTTCGGGTGAGGGAGTGGGAGGATACTGTGCCTGAGCAGGAGCCTCCAGAAGTTCTGGATTGACTTAAGAGAAACATCCTAACTTCCGGAGGCAATGTATAAATTATATTCTGTTCTTCAGCATTCTCAGCATACATGGTAACCATCAATGTCCATGTAACCGTGTGAAATAACAATCCAAATGCTGCTTAGGAAGAATGAATCTAACACCTTTCCAACATTTAAACCTCAGTCTCACAAAATAGACCCTGCTTCTGGGCTGTGCTATAGGGCCAGCTCCCATCAGTTGCTCTAGTAAACCCAGGCAGATCCTCCCTACCAGGAATTCCCACAGTGCAGGTGTGGCATAAGCTACGTTGCCCCCACATAGTCGCCAACGTAAAAACATATTGATGGGTGACAGGGGTTCTCTTCTCCAGCTATTCTGGATTGAGAGACAGCCTCATAGGGAGCCATGGGGAGCAACATAAATTAGAGCAGCCCGTGGGGTTGATTTATGCTGCAGCCACACTGGCCCACCAGACATGTCCAAAATTTGGGAGGCACAAAGGGGGGTGCACTTGCCCTCCCCCTCCTTGGGCTAAGCACCTGTGTAATGCTGCTAAAGAAATGCAGCACAGAATCAGGCCCAAAGTCTCACTTTATGTCTCTAAAATTGCTGAGAGTTCTCTTGAAACAGCCCATAATGTGTAAGGTTAAAGTAATCTCTTGATTACGTGGTTTTATGTGTAGGCCTGGAAGTAACAGCCTATTCAAAACACCCATAACAACAGCTAAGATTACCTGAAAAAGCAGCTTCCCTTTACCATGCCAAGGTACTTATCCAACAACAGTGCATTTGTACATTCAGTGGATTTGATTTAATTCACTGGTATGTCTGAGGGTTGTGGTTTTTTGTTAACGAGGCTCCCCAAAATGAAATCCAGAACACTTTATGATACTTTTTCCTCTGAATGAGAAAATGATTTCAGGTTCTTTGGGGGGCTTATAGCACATGTTTTCTGCTGCGATGGCAGAAACAGAAGAAAAATTTCAGTGAAGTCCCAGTCCAAGGTACGTCACTTGTTTTTTGACTAGGCGGTAGGAGAGGAACTGGTGAGGAAGTGTGCTGCTGCTGGTGGAGAAAGGTTATAGCTCCTGGCTGCAAGCCCAGACCTGGTCAGTAGATCAAAGACTCTTCCCTTGGCTCTCATTGCAGCTGGAAAAGCAGCTAGTCCATAGCCTGTCAGCATCCCTAGACCCTTTCCTTCCCTGCCAGGCTCCCAGCAGCTAAAGGGTTCACTTCCCTGCCCCTTCCCCACCCCAGTATTGTGTTTGTACCTTTCTTTCCTCGGTGCTCTCCCCAACTAGGTCCTTAGCAGTGGAGGATATTTTTACTTACTACCTACAGTGTCCCAAGATCATCTGTGCTGCAATACTGAATGCTCCACCCCTCACTCATTACAGTACTACCCCAGCCCTTGATTTTTACCAGGAACAGAAGGCAGGGGCACCAGAACAAGGGGGGTCAGGGGGCCATGACCTCACCACTTTTTACCGGCTGAAAGGGCAAGTGACAGGAGGAGGAGGTGGAGAGGAGGGAGCGGGGACTTGGGGGAAAGGGCAGCACAGGGGATGGGGCCACGGTTCAGGCTCCTGTGGCCCTCCCACTTTTAGGAAGCTTCTCGCCACTGCTGACTGGAGGCAGGGGCTAAAAGAACAAAACATGGTTCTAGAACTACATTTTCATTTGAGTTTTGTTTTATAACCAACTGGGGACTTGCTCCAAAGGAGGATTCCATGCTGGAAAAGTGCTCTCATGACAAACCAGCATAAAATCCATACTTGAATAGCTCTTTCACACACGTCTCCACCCCAAAAAATGTTGATTTTTTTCATGTGGTTTTTCTTTTTGAAATATATAAATGGCTTTCTCCAAAGATGCTGCTTGTCAGTTCTATGACCTAAATTGGTTGACAGTGTCCTTTTAATGGTTTCTGACTGTAGCTCAGTGGTTTGAGCATTGGCCCACTAAGCCCAGAGTTGTGAGTTCAATCCTTGAGGGGGCCATTTAGGGAACTGGGGTAAAAATCTGTCTGGGGATAGGTCCTACTTTGAGCAGGGGATAGGACTAGATGATCTCCTAAGGTCCCTTCCAACCCTAATAGTCAATGATTCTATTTGTCCTGCATGAGAGTCAAGTCAACATGTCTGAAAATGGAGTACAGTCTGTGAAATAAGCTTTGTTCATAATTCTCATTTACAGTGGTATTATAAGGGATGGTTATTTTTTAAAACTCGCTGTACACTAAAGAGGAGATTTCCAAAGGCACAAGTGGCAGTTGTACCCAACACCCACTGAAAATCAGTAACTGCCATTTAGGTTAGGGGCCTAACTGCCATTTGTGCCTTTTGAAAATCTCCCACTAATAGCTTTTCTTGGTGATAATCAGACATGGACACTCTTAGCTTAAAATTGCAGCTGGAGCAGCAGGCACTGGGTTTTTACATTATACTGAAACCTGCAAGTTGTTCCTTCATGGAAATAACAGAGGGCCTAAAGTATTGGTTTTATGACAAATGATATGCCACTATTCAAATTACTATAAGAGCATTGTCTCAAGTTCACAGTTCATAGAATCATAGAATATCAGGGTTGGAAGGGACCTCAGGAGGTCATCTAGTCCAACCCCCTGCTCAAAGCAGGACCAATTCCCAACTAAATCATCCCAGCCAGGGCTTTGTCAAGCCAGGCCTTAAAAACCTCTAAGGAAGGAGATTCCACCACCTCCCTAGGTAATGCATTCCAGTGCTTCCACTACCTCCCTAGGTAACAGTTACCAGAGTGAGCTACTACGGGCTATTTAGACCAGAACCTCTTTGGGGCAGTGAGGTGGGAAACACTCATCCTTGGAGCACCCTTCCATCCACATGTAACATCACTGGTATCCTCAGCTCCAGTACCTCCTGCAGCCCATCTGCCTCCCACCTGGTCTTCTGTGACTCAGCGCTCTGGCCAAGTCACATAGACTCATAGACTCATAGACTTTAAGGTCAGAAGGGACCATTATGATCATCTGGTCTGACCCCCTGCATGCTGCAGGCCGCAAGACCCTTCCCTGGACTCTGCCGTTGAAGTCCCCAATCCTGTGTTTTAGTGACTTCAATCGGCTGAGACCCTCCTGCTAGTGATCCCTGCCCCATGCTGCGGAGGAAGGCGAAAAACCTCCAGAGGCTCAGCCAATCTTCCCTGGAGGAAAATTCCTTCCCGACCCCAAATATGGCAATCAGTACTACCCCGAGCATGTAGGCAAGAGTCTCTAGCCTGACCCTTGTTGGCCATTATGCTATTCATGTACCATTGCTTGGTTTTCCTTGGCTACTATGTTTTACCATTAAACCATTCCCTCCATAAACTTATCCAACTTAATCTTAAAACCAGACAGGTCCGTCGCCCCCACCGTTTCCCTCGGAAGGCCGTTCCAATATTTCACCCCTCTGACGGTCAGAAACCTTCGTCTAATTTCAAGCCTGAACTTCCCCCCGGCCAGTTTATATCCATTCGTTCTCGTGTCCACATTAGTACTAAGCTGGAATAATTCCTCTCCCTCCCTTGTATTAACCCCTCTGATATATTTGAAGATAGCAATCATATCCCCCCTCAGCCTTCGCTTTGTCAGACTAAACAACCCAAGCTCCTCTAATCTCTTTTCATACGACAGGTTTTCCATTCCTCTGATCATCTTAGTTGCCCTTCTCTGCACCCGTTCCAGTTTGAGTTGAACATGAAGTTCACACCCCTTCTGGAGTATCACGAATAAGTCCAAAAGAAAGTCCAAACAAATCTGAATAATTATTCTGCTCATTTGGGCTACTGAAGTCTTCTACTTCCACTTACTCTGCTCCCTGTGGATTTCTCTCTGTAGAAGAGTCTTGCATCCATTGCAGTCTCTGCCTGGATTTTCTCCCTTTCCAGGGCCCACCACAAGGATCAATTCTCTCCCCATGCCTTCCGCAATCTTCCTACCCCAGACCTTTTCCAGAGAGAGCAGGAAAGACCTCCCTACCTCCTCTCTTCTGGGACTTCTCCCTTCAACTGAGCTCCCTTGGCTCAGGGATGTCTAGCTGTACCTCCTTTGGCCAGGGATAAAGGGACATATGGCATATAAGGAATAATGGAAAAATTAGTTACCTTTCATTGTGTTGTTCATTGTAACTTACACTGTTAAACACAGTAGAACTTAATTATCTAACTCCTCTTTCATACAGATGTCTCACATCATAAAGCAATGTTACCATAAAAGAAATTAGAGTAAATGAAGACAATGGAGTAAGAGATTATTAACACCAGTTATAGGTATTGCTGTTCTCTATCGCAGTGTGTCTCTGATGAGGTGCAGTTGGACATGGTGTTTTTGCATGTCCATCTTAATTGTTCTTCTCCATCTGTGGTACTCTGCGGGCTCTCTTCTCCCTTTTTATTATTTATATTGTGGGTAGCACCTAGGAGCTCCAGTTATGGGCCATTGTGGTACATTTAATTTATCGCCTAGAACTGGAAGGGACCTTGAAAGGTCATCAAGTCCAGCCCCCTGCCTTCACTAGCAGGACCAAGTACTGATTTTGCCCTAGATCCCTAAGTGGCCCCCTCAAGGGCTGAACTCACAACCCTGGGTTTAGCAGGCCAATGCTCAAACCACTGAGCTATCCCTCCCCTACATATTGGACAAGCTCAGAACAAAAACATACAATCGCTTTCTTTTTTCTTCCCATCTGTCTTTTCTCTGTGCCTCTCTCTCCCCTTCCCAGCCCAAGTCTCTGCAGTTAATATATTTTTGCATTTACAATGCATGCAATAATTTATCATCATCAATTAATATAAAAGGAGCAATCCATCAGTCTTAGGTGTTTTGTTTTCAAGAAAAATGTAATTTGTTTTAAAATATTGTACCAACAATGATTGTTTCAGCAACTTTAAAGTTAAAAAAATCTCATATGCTAAGTACATCTGTATTTGTGTAGGTCCAAATCAAGAGCATCTAAGAATGTGATTATAGTGAGTGCTGTCTAGAATTCCCAGCCATGCTTTTAAATAGACTTTAGAATTCAGGCATATTAATCATTACAAGAAGCTTTGAATTGGCTTCAAGGGGGTGTGGGTGTGAGGGGCTGAGTTGGTCTGAGAAGCCAAATCCAAACTTATTCATAGATTCATAGATTCTAGGACTGGAAGGGACCTCGAGAGGTCATCGAGTCCAGTCCCCTGCCCTCATGGCAGGATCAAATACTGTCTAGACCATCCCTGATAGACATTTATCTAACGTACTCTTAAATATCTCCAGAGATGGAGATTCCACAACCTCCCTAGGCAATTTATTCCCGTGTTTAACCACCCTGACAGTTAGGAACATTTTCCTAATGTCCAACCTAAACCTCCCTTGCTGCAGTTTAAGCCCATTGCTTCTTGTTCTATCCTTAGAGGCTAAGGTGAATAAGTTTTCTCCCTCCTCCTTATGACACCCTTTTAGATACCTGAAAACTGCTATCATGTCCCCTCTTAGTCTTCTCTTTTCCAAACTAAACAAACCCAATTCTTTCAGCCTTCCTTCATAGGTCATGTTCTCAAGACCTTTAATCATTCTTGTTGCTCTTCTCTGGACCCTCTCCAGTTTCTCCATATCTTTCTTGAAATACGGTGCCCAGAACTGGACACAATACTCCAGTTGAGGCTAACCAGCGCAGAGTAGAGCGGAAGAATGACTTCTCGTGTCTTGCTCACAACACACCTGTTAATGCATCCCAGAATCATGTTTGCTTTTTTTGCAACAGCATCACGCTGTTGACTCATATTTAGCTTGTGGTCCACTATAACCCCTAGATCCCTTTCTGCCGTACTCCTTCCTAGACAGTCTTTTCCCATTCTGTATGTGTGAAATTGATTTTTCCTTCCTAAGTGGAGCACTTTGCATTTGTCTTTGTTAAACTTCATCCTGTTTACCTCAGACCATTACTCCAATTTGTCCAGATCATTTTGAATTCTGACCCTGTCCTCCAAAGCAGTTGCAATCCCTCCCAGTTTGGTATTATCTGCAAACTTAATAAACGTACTTTCTATGCCAATATCTAAGTAGTTAATGAAGATATTGAACAAAGCCGGTCCCAAAACAGACCCCTGCATAACCCTTGTTATGCCTTTCCAGCAGGATTGGGAACCATTAATAACAACTCTCTGAGTACGGTTATCCAGCCAGTTATGCACCCACCTTATAGTAGCCCCATCTAAATTGTATTTGCCTAGTTTATCTATAAGAATATCATGTGAGACCGTATCAAATGCCTTACTAAAGTCTAGGTATACCACATCCACAGCTTCTCCCTTATCTACAAGACTCGTTATCCTATCAAAGAAAGCTATCAGATTGGTTTGACACAATTTGTTCTTTACAAATCCATGCTGGCTATTCCCTATCACCTTACCACCTTCCAAGTGTTTGCAGATGATTTCCTTAATTACTTGCTCCATTATCTTCCCTGGCACAGAAGTTAAACTAACTGGTCTGTAGTTTCCTGGGTTGTTTTTATTTCCCTTTTTATAGATGGGCACTATATTTGCCCTTTTCCAGTCTTCTGGAATCTCTCCCGTCTCCCATGATTTTCCAAAGATAATAGCTAGAGGCTCAGATACCTCCTCTATTAGCTCCTTGAGTATTCTAGGATGCATTTCATCAGGCCCTGGTGACTTGCAGGCATCTAACTTTTCTAAGTGATTTTTAACTTGTTCTTTTTTTATTTTATCTGCTAAACCTACCCCCTTCTCATTAGCATCTTCTTGCTCTTCTTACTCTCCTGATAAATCATTTATTGGAACACCTTGTTACAAAATTCCCTTAAAGACCTATAAAATTTATTTAGCACAAAATACAGTTCTCCTAGCAATAATATTCCAGTCTGTGCTTATGCTTCTCAACACCTAAGTAATAGGTTGTGAGCATCAAGATGTTACAGGGTGCTAGGGAATGGAGTGAGGGTATGTAGTGGTTTCTTTCCTGAAAACTTCTGTAATAGTGAATTGTTTGTAACTTTGAGGCCCCTTATTTCTAATTTGACCTGACACAAGAGTGCTTTTGCTTGTATGCTTTCTTATCGTGATATTCAATACAAAATTCCATATAGGAGCTGCAAGACATAGGAAAATGCTACATTTTAACTTTTTTAGAACTAATGACTTTGAGAGAATATAACGTTTTTATTTTGTCTTATCAAACTTTTTTTTATTTGATTTTGCTGAGTTTGGAGTAGATGTGGGGGTTGAAAGGTCTAGATTTTAAAATACTGACTACAGGGGTTTAGTTCCCATCCGAAGATAACCTTGAGCAACTCCCAGCAAAGTAAAAAGGAGCTACACATACTTTTTGAAAGTCTGAATTTGGCCCTATATTTATAGAATGTCAGCTTTTTCCCTTGCTGAAAATCCCAAACTGTACAGAACCAGTTGTACATGATACACTGTAGTATTGCTAGCCAAACTATTCAAATATCATCTGTCAGGCATCCAAAAATTTAAGACTGAATTAAAAATCAAGAAATTTAAAAAAAGTACATTCAGGGTTCTGCATATTTTCCATCTGGTTTTTGAGCCTTTAGGATCACATTTAGGGCCACATTTTTCTCTGCAACTATGGGGGCTAAAAACCTTGCCTTTATTTTCCTTTTTTCTTTTTTTTTTTTTTAAGAAAGCTGAGGTTCTCACATATTAACATGACTCCAGGAGGTCAGGTTTTAATAAAGACACCAAATATCAGAAGACTCATTAAAAAATTTCAGAAGTTGGCAGCAGTGTGCCATGGGAACAAAGAATCATAGAAGATTAGGGTTGGAAGAGAACTCAGGAGGTCATCTAGTCCAATCTCCTGCTTAAAGCAGGACCAACACCAACTAAATCATCCCAGCCATGAGTTTGTCAAGTCGGGCCTTAAAAACCTCTAAGGATGGAGATTCCACCACTTCCCTACGTGACCTATTCCAGTGCTTCACCACCCTCCTAGTGAAATCGCTTTTCCTAATATCCAGCCTAGGCCTCCCCCACTGCAACTTGAGACCATTGCTCATTGTTCTGTCATCTGCCACCACTGAGAACAGCTGAGCTCCATCCCCTTTGGAACCTTCTTCAGGTGGTTGAAGGCTGCTATCAAATCCCACCTCACTCTTCTCTTCTGCAGACTAAATAAGCCCAGTTCCATCAGCCTCTCCTCGTAAGTCATGTGCCCCAGCCCCCTAATCATTTTCGTTGCCCTCCGCTGGACTTTCTCCAATTTGTTCACATCCTTTCTGTAGTGGGGGGGGGGGACAAATGGACACAGTACTCCAGATGTGGCCTCACTACTGCCGAATAGAGGGGAATAATCACTTCCCTTGATCTGCTGGCAGCGCTCCTACTAATGCAGCCCATTATGCCGTTGCACACTTTTGACTTATATCCAGCTTCTCGTCCACTGTAATCCCCAGGTCCTTTTCTGCAGAACTGCAGCTTAGCCCATCGGTCCCCAGCTTGTAGCAGTGCATGGGATTCTTCCGTCCTAAGTGCAGGACTCTGCACTTGTCCTTGTTGAACCTCATCAGATTTCTTTTGGCCCAATCCTCCAATTTGTCTAGGTCACTCTGGACCTTATCCCTATCCTCCAGTGTATCTATCTCTCCCTCCAAGCTTAGGGTCATCTGTGAACTTGCTGAGGGTGCAATTCATCCCATCATCGAGATAATTAATGAAGATGTTGAACAAAACTGGCCTCAGGATCAATGCCATGGAGCACTCTGCTTGATACCGGCTGCCAACTAGATATTGAGCCATTGATCACTACCTGTTGAGCCCAACAATCTAGCCAGCTTTCTATCCACCTTATAGTCCATTCATCCAATCCATACTTTTTTAACTTGCTGGAAAGAATACTGTGGGAGACTGTATCAAAAGCTTTGCTAAAGTCAAGGTATATCACGTCCACCGCTTTCCCCATATCCACAGAACCAGTTATTCATCATAGAAGATAATCAGGTTGGTCAGGCATGACTTGCCCTTGGTGAATCCTTGTTGACTGTTCCTGATCACCTTCCTCTCCTCCAAGTGCTTCAAAATGGATTCCTTGAGGACCTGCTCCATGATTTTTCCGGGGACTGAGGTGAGGCTGACCGGTTTGTAGTTCCCTAGATTCTCCTTCTTCCCTTTTTTAAAGATGGGCACTATATTTGCCTTTTTCCAATCATCCAGGACCTCCCCCGATTGCCACAAATTTTCAAAGATAATGGCCAATGGCTCTGCAATCACATCAGCCAATTCCCTCAGCACCCTCGGATGCATTAGATCCAGACCCACGGACTTGTGCATGTCCAGTTTTTCCAAATAGTCCTTAACCTGTTCTTTCACCACTGAGGGCTGCTCACCTCCTCCCCATACTGTGCTGCCCAATGCAGCAGTCTGCGAGCTGACCTTGTCTGTGAAGACCAAGGCAAAAAAAGCATTGAGTACTTCAGCTTTTTCCACATCATCTGTCACTAGTTTGCCTCCCCCATTCACTAAGGAATTAGGAATGTTAGGAAGCATGGATAAATTCTACTATATGTCCTATAATATCATATCTATTTATAGTAATTTGATCTAATATGTAGTCAAATGGAACAGTACACACTGAGGAGAAGGATCACAACAAGCTTTGTGTAGGTGGTGTGTAACTTTGTCATGAAGCAAGTTTCATATTGAAACGGACAGGTGCTGGCAAGTGTTTAGAGAAGTGCAAAAGTATACATGGAGAAATCAAAATATACATTTAGAGGGAATATGCCTTTTATTTGCACATATTATCAACAGCTGGATTATGTGAAGCACCTGTATCTAGTGTATATAATTTAGGGGGGGTGGGGTTCTGTACTTTCAGACAGCAGCAACAAATGGGATTATAGCAGAAAATTGACATCGCATCACATTGACACATAGCTGGGCAAATATTGCAAAAAGTATTTGCAAACATTTATTTAAATATAAACCTTATAAAGGTGACAGCTGCAACTGCACAGTAAAGGTTGAATTTTTTCACTTCAAGCAGGGATTCAACATCTTTGTTCTATGTATGAAAAATACAGCATATCCTCCCAACATTACAGCACTTTTACCCTTTGAGTTTAGAACAAATGTTCAGACAATTTACAAGTAAATCTGTTAATTAGTTTAGGAGTTAAAATTAATCTTAAAATGTGTCCTTTAAGAAATGTAGCACTTGGTCACAGACCCTTTTTGTTGTCCTGAGTTATCTTAACAACAGAATAATACAAATGCTTCAGACTTCCCATATAGTTTAAACCCACTGAAATATTATTCATAGGCTACATTTGAAGGGTTTTTTAGGTTTAATGTTAATTTTCTCATGTTCTTAGTATTGCCAACCCCCAAAAATTTGCAAATTAATAAGTCAGCCTCCCCTCCCCTCATACACACACACAATCAGGAAAACAGTATTTTTGGTCTGTCTTTTAATATTTGAATTCCCCTGCCCATCCCTTCTGTGTGTGTGCATAACACTAGTGTCACCAACTCTCCAAAATTTATAGAGCAAAGTGATTTGGGCCCCCACTGCAATCAAATTATAAAGATTTGTATATAATGTTGCCTTTTGATGTGGAGCTTCCAGCTTCCCACCAAACCCCAAAATACTAATTAATTAATTCTGCTCACATCTGTCCTCCCCCAGCCCAGCAATTCTCACATCAGCCCCAGGTCTGCCCCTTGCCCCCAACACACCTATGCTCCTCCTGCAGCTCCAGGGGTTCTTCTCCCCCCGCCCCTTTGCAGGCCTGGAATTGCAGTAATGGAGAGGGGAGGACCAGAGTGACCCATTTTTCACAGTAGGGGTGAGGAGGGGGAAAGAACCATTCTGATATGTGGAGCTCTTTCTTCTCCCTTCTTTGCCTTGCCCTCTCATGAAAATGGTATTGGCTGCTCCCTCCTCTACCCCAAACTCCTCTGGCTCCGGTTGGGAGGAGGCAGAGCTCTGCCTGCCATTGCAGCAGCTCTGATTGGCTGCTCTTCCCCAGGAGGTGGGGAAGGGAGGAAGGTGGCCAGTCAGAGGGTTATTTCCATGATTGGGAGAGTGGCTTCAGCAGGACTTGAAATCACATTGTGGAGAGTTGGCGATGCAGAATCCTGCTGCAAGGGCTGACGCATAATCTTCAGCTACAGAGGATGCCATGAAGAGCTGCCACCTTCAAAAAGCGTTTCCATTAGGGTTACCATACGTCCTCTTTTTCCCGGACATGTCCGGTTTTTCGGCACTCAAACCCCCGTCTGGGGGGAATTGCCAAAAAGCCGAACATGTCCGGGAAAATGCCGGCCAGGCACTTCCCCTCCCGCGGCAGCTCTGCTCCTCCCCTGACTCTTCGGCTCTGTTTAAGAGCCGGGCTGCCCGAGCGCTACCGGCTTCGGGCAGCCCCCATGCCTCCAGACCCTGCGCCGCCGAAGCCCGGGAGGGGAAGTGCCCGGCTGGGGGCGCAGGGTCCGGAGGCAAGGGGGCTGCCCGAAGCCCAAGCGCTACCGGCTTCACGGTTTGCCGGGCAGCCTCCAGACCCTGCGCCCCCGGCTGGGCGCTTCCCCTCCCGGGCTCCAGCTGCGCTGGGGAAGCGCCGGCTGGGGGCGCAGGGTCTGGGGGCTGCCCGGCAAACCGTGAAGCTGGTAGCGCTCGGGCAGCCCTTTCCGCGTGGCTGGGAGTGGGAGGGAGGAGGGGGCGGAGTTAGGGCGGGGAAGGGGTGGGGCTGGGGTGGGGAAATGGGCGGGGCCAGGGCCCGTGGAGGGTCCTCTTTTTTTATTTGTTAGATATGGTAACCCTAGTTTCCATCCCATTGCTCTCAATAGACCAGGAGTCTCAGGTGGCCCTTTTAAGAAAGGTACCTATCTCCTATTATTCTCAATGGGACTGACTGGTGATCTCCACCTCCTGACAGCATTCAGGCCCACAAGTGATGTCATCTTGACTTCACTTTCATTGGGAGGCGGTGGCCGAGTCCCTTTGAGAACCTTGGGAGACAGCAGTTACTTTGAATGACAGCAATTCTTCGTGAGTTGTTCGGAAGGCAGTGACTTCATGCACCAGCCGCTGCTGACGGATAAACTATCACTTTTCAAAAACAACGGTGAAAAATGACCATTCGAGGCAGGAGAGAACAAAATCTAACGTGTCTTTAAAATCTGTTTAATCTAATCTGGATCCACAAGCATTAAAATGCCATGGCTATTGCATGGTTTCACTGCTGGGCAGAGGTTAGGTTATTTGGTGCCCTAACGGTGCATTCCATTCCTTAATATATTTGGATTTATTTTAGGTTTTAACGTTAACTTTGAATTTCCTAAGTTTTATAATGCTTGGTTTGGGGATAATTACAATGTGTTTTACCCTAAGTCACTGATATGCACTCTCAGCCTTAACTCTTCCTTAACGTAGGTTTTATGTAGCTGCTACTCTGAAACCTGTCAATAAAAAGTATGAATTTGTTTGATAGTATTTCTGACCATGTCATATATTTTCCACAAATGTTTGTATGAGTAAAAGCTGGTTCTCAGAAAGCAAAAATGTCTCACAGCAACCTGAGGGGAATGTGGGTTCATGCTAGGGTTGTTCTTGCGGCCATTTTGAAGCCTCTGATCTTTCTCCCCTTTGTAGAAGAAAGTTTGTCATCCAAACAAGAAGCCAGAACAGTCCCATGTGATAAAGAGGACCAGTCAAACACCACAAATACTGAATACTTCAAGATACAGCTAAAGTGAATAGTTTGAGAACAACCTCTAATCTGAAATAGCTCCACACAAAGTGTACATGGAATGATTCTGAATAACAAACAAATACACAAATATCTAAGTATTTTTGCTCATAATTTGTGTAAAAAAAAAAAGAGTTTAACAAATTATTTGTTATGAAAATTTTACCCAGCTATACACTTAATGTGGTTTTACTGGCATGCACAGCCTTCCAAGTTCCAACAAATATTGTTGCTCATCATTTTTCCTTGCCACAAAAATGTGCTTTTAAAATGAACAAAGGGAAACTGTAGAACCTCAACAGTGCTGTAATGCACACATTCATTAAATCCTTAAAACGTGTGGCCTTATATTATATATTTGAAGTGTTAAAGTTCTTATGATTAGCTTTACAGAGGGCATACGGCTAAAAGACACTGAATCTTATCTAGATATAATGCTGTATTTGTACCCACTTAGATTCATAGTTTGTATTAATTATTCCCACAAGTGGTCCTACACAGTTAAAATTTTTAATAGCTTATGGGCCTTGTTAACTCTCTGAAATATCAAAAAGTTTATATCCTCCATCTGAAATACTCGCTCTTTTGTTTTTCAACTAGCGTTAATTAGCTGGTATTGCTCACTTCTGAAACATATTATAGGTAGGGAATATAGTGAACCAGAGAAAAATGCATTAGGTGGTGGTGTGGGGCAGAATGCTTTGCATTTTGTGCTATGTATCCTTTGCAACCTGGGACTGTTCATTATTATTTTTCAATGTATTGACAGAAGAGTGTATTTAGGCAGCTATTTGAACAAATGTCTCAGAGGAGAAATGGTAATAAAATAATGATCTCACCATGCTGGCAGTGAAGAGGTGTCTTATGTGCTAAGATATTGAATTTTTTATGAGAAAGCTTCAGTTATTGCCATTTTCATGATATTCATGACTTCTAGGGAATGTGGTTTATTAGTGGATACCGTTGAAAACCAGACACAAACTGCAGTGCCCAATAGTACAACTTCTCAAGGGCCTGCAGAAACAATGATGTCTTGCTCAACAAGCTATCTGTTGTTTGCCAAGTGTGATTCAAAGTCTGTCTTTAAGCATTCTGACCATGTCTACAATCCAGGGGCTACAGTGCTGCCGTAGCACCATAGTGCAGATGTTTCCAACCTTGACAGAAGGGGATTTTCCGTCAATGTAGATAATCCACCTTTGTCGCAAGGTTGCCAGAAGAATTCTTCCATTGACCTAGCTGCACTACACTGAGTTAGCTTAAGTCCGATGCTCTGAATTAAGTCCGAATTTTTCACACCCCTGAGCCATATAACTAGTTTTAAATTTTAAGCATAGCTCTAAATTGTAAGTGTAGACCAGGCCTAAGATGGGACAGAAAGGAGATACTGGCAGACCGGAGGGGCAAGCAGCCCCTTCACTGACCCATCTGACTCCCCCAAGTACTCTGGCACGTTTTCCCCTCCGAGCAGCCTGGTGACACTCTGGAAACCAGATAGCAAAGTAACACATTCACCTGTTTAGATTGTAAGCCCTTCCAGCAGGGAACTCTCTTTTTTATGTTTGTACAGTACTCATCACCATGGAGCCCAGTTCCTGATTGGGGCTTCAGGCACTATCATTGTACAAATATTTACTTCTATTAATAATAATAAAACACGCAGACACACACCACTTCCAGTGACCCCCTCACCAAAATACCCCATTCCATTTCCCAGTTATGTTGACCCAAAACAGCCCTTTCCACTCCATGGTAAGTCTTATTTAAATCAGCTCCTCTGGACATCAATAACATTCATCCCATTTTCCAAACCTTCCTATGCTCTACTATAACCCACCTCCGCACACACCTTTCATTGATGTAACTCTAAGAAAGAAGTCAGTTTATAGGGGGCAAATATTTGGTCATTTTAGGTACAGGACCTACAATTTTGGTTTTGTTGTTTGTAGGTTAAATGTTGATTATTTACTAAATGTGGAGCTGGTACTTTGGGTTATTTCTTCACTCAAGTTTTGTGGTTCTGTAGGCAAGTTGCCTTGTTTGATTGAAAGTTATATTTTTAGTTATCCTCTGTAAAGATGCCCAGATGCTTTGGGGCATGTGTTCCTACAATAAATAGTATTATTATCATGATGAACTATTATTCCCACTGTAGGACATAAATACTGTAGACCAAGCTTAAGTCTATACCATTTTTTCATTAGAGTCTGTATATTACTACACTGTACAGATTTAAGTCTGTGAACTTACTACTGTCTTTATGTTAAAAAAATAATGTGAGTCCACTATGTTATACACGCTGGGCCTGATTCTTATGCTTAATTTACACTGGTGTAATTCCACTGATTTCAGTGGATTTATTCCTAGTGTAAATTGAGATCAAAGCCAGGCCTACTGCTCTTGATTCATTTTACTGAAAGAGCAGTAGGAGCCTGATTTTGATCACATGTACACTAGGAATAAATCAACTGAAATCAATGGAATTACACCAATGCAAATGAATCATAAAGAGATCAGAATCAAAATGAATCAAGATGAGTTTAATAGTACTAGTGTACTAGCACACCAGTATAGTGTACTAAACGAAATGCACAACTACTAGGAGAAATTACTTGGCAGAAGTTGAAGCACCAGACATACAGAAATGTTTGCTCTGAAATTCCAGAGACTTAACCGTCCCTTTGGTTTTCTGGAATGCTTTGATTTAGTCATGTGGAGTGGAAATAGTCTGTAACATCAAAAGGGCACTTGGAATAATACCTCTTGTGCAGTTACAGGATATGTGAAGTGAATTAAGTGTCAGTGAACTTCAGTGTGATAGTAAATTTATATATAATATTAAAGACAGTTAGGAAAAGTTTAGTTATCTACAAATGTGGAAGTATTTATAATCAACATATCTTTATATAGCACCTTTCCTCTAAAGCATTTTATAAAATATATAATCTCTAGGTGCATAATATATAATATAGGCTATATTGGAGGATGGTGGTAGTGAATCTATTACAGGCACACATCGGAGTAGTTTCACTTCCTCTACCTGGGTGCAGAGGTAAACCAGGCAGTTATAGTTTTGTGAGTGCAAATTTTACATTACAGAAAGACTTGTTCTTAGTGCTGCTAAATTAAAGTATTATTAATTTTAAAAATAAATAATACAAGACTTCTTTGCAGGTACAATTTGGACTCCCAGAACTTGCATCTGCAAAATGAATTGTACACAAATTTGAGGGTACTGTTTTTGATATAACCCACCATGACTCATAAATTAATCCTGTTATCTGACTCTGATTTACTGACACTGGTGACAGGTATTTCAGTTTGTTTTCCACTATGAGGCTGACACTGTTGTTTCTAGGGTTTAGTTTCTGTTGTAGCCCAACTATGGTTTTTTTGTTTGCTTAAAACCTTGTTAGAGCGGGGAACCAGATTCCTGGCAATAACAGTCAAGAGAAAAGGGATGTGGGTGTGTCATGTGGGCTGGAGCCCACTGACAGATTTTGACAGTTTGCAGGCACATACTATCTAACAAAAACTACAACGAAGTATTTCTTTAACCACAATTTCTTCTAAACTTCTCTGGACGTAACTTGCAGAAAATGTTATTAATTAAATAATAGCCTTTTACAAATTATTTTCAATGTAGTAGGGTGTAGTCTGTCAAATAATAAACACTCCTGTGTCATGAAACATGTCCAAAAGAAATCTACAGCTTCCTTTGTACCTCTCTGTTAGTCTTGTTGACGTTTCTTTATTAAGTAGAGTATACAAGGAGTGGCTTAAAGATTCCAGCTGCATGTAGCAGGAAATAAATTTTACAAACATAAGCCACAAACTGCAAAGGCTCCTTGTGGATATAAGGCTCTCCCAGTTCAGAGTCCCACTGACTTTAGTGGAACTCTGCACAGACAGATCCTTACTTCTGCCCAGAGCCCTTGGCAGGACCAAAGCAATGTGAGGAATAGTCTATTTAATATCATTATAGCTAGACAAGAATTAAAATGCTTTTGAAAGTCAAACCCGCTTTTCCTTGATGACACACTTCTGAATTCTATTTATAAACCATTGAGGCCTTTTCTGATTGTGTTGCTGTACAAGACATAAAATTGCACAAGAAAAAACAGAAAATTCTCAATATAATTTAGTCCAAAATAATATTAATCTCATAACTCATATGACCAGATTCACCTACATCAGGGGTTCTCAAACTGGGGGTCAGGACTCCTCAGGGGTTCGGGAGGTTATTATGAGCTGTCAGCCTCCACCCTGAACCCCGCTTTGCCTCCAGCGTTTATAATGGTGTTAAATATATTTAAAAGTGTTTTTAATTTATAAGGAGGATTGCACTCAGTGGCTTGCTATGTGAAAGGGGTCACCAGTACAAAAGTTTGAGAACCACTGATCTACATACTCTGCCTGCTTTGTGTTGCTCATAACACCATAAGCAATATAAGCAGCTATAAACTCAGTTTAACCTACCAATTAAGGTGGAGTTGTGGCTACTTTGTGTTACGTTACAGCAGTAGGTGCATACCAGTGATCTGGCCCATAACTTTTTAAAAGATGATTAATAGAACCCCTCTTCTCATCATGTATTTATAACAAAAAAACTTGAGGTGGGCATCAACCACAACCTCAGATCCAAACTCCCTTAAATGTTGGCAGTGTTTCAAATTAAAAGCTGTTACGTTTTTCTGTATGTAAAGAGCAGATATTTTACTCTCAGTGAAAATGACCTTTTTTAGATTTAGAAAAAGACTAAATGAAAACCTCCAAGACTTGTGTGTGTCTCCTCTTTAATTATCTGCACCAAAGTGAACACAAAATGGCCGCTTGTCTCTCTGCAGACACCAGAGTTCTTAGCGAATTAAAGGTCATCAAGCACTCAGTAAACCATAGAACTGAGGTCTGACTCTGAATGCAAATTCTGCAAATGACAACCCTCTTTAAAATGAGCCAAACAAAATGCCCAGTCTAAACACACTCTAACTTTGGAATTTTAAAATTGGGGTTTTAGTATCAATCTCTCAGAAAAACCAACCAAGTTGCAAAGGACTTCCTTCAGGGATATTTTTCCTTGTGTTTGTCAGATGAATAGTCTGAAAGGCAAAGAAAATTCTCTTCAAGTAACTGAATCTATCTCATACTTATATCAGACATTCCACCACTTTGGCATCCTGTGGAAATGGTAAAGCTTGTAATCCACCACTCAAGGGGGAGTCGGGGAACATGGATGATGGTCAAGAATACTGTAATTATGGAGTTGGGATAGAATAAGCAGTGAGTAGGGTTACCATATTTCAGCAAGCAAAAAAGAGGACGGGAGGAGCCCCGCCCTAGCCCCGCCCCTGCCCCTCCCACTTCCCGCCCCCCCAGAACCCCCAACCCTCCCCCCGTTCCTTGTCCCCTGACTGCCCCCTCCTGGGACCCCTGCCCCTAACTGCCCCCCGGGACTCCACTCCCTATCTAAGCCTCCTTGCCTCTTGTCCCCTGACTGCCCCAACCCTTATCCACACCCCCACCCCCAGACAGACCCCTGGGACTCCCACGCCCCATCCAACCACTCCCCACCCCCTGACAGCCCCCCTCAGAACTCCCAACCCATCTAAACCCCTCTGCTCCCTGTCCCCTGACTGCTCCGATCCCTCTCCCCACTCCTGCCCCCTGACAGCTCCCCCCCAGAACTCCCAGCCCCCTACCCCCCGCTCCTTGTCCCCTGACTGCCCCCTCCTGGGACCCCTGCTCCTAACTGCCCTCCAGAACCCCACCCCCTACCTAAGACTCCCTGTTCCTTGTCCCCTAACTGCCCCCTCCTAAGACCCCCCCCCAACTGCCCCCCAGGACCCTACCCCCTACCTGTACCCTGACTGCCCAAAACTTTCTCCACTCCCCTCCAAAAGCCCCCCCCCGTTTCTTGACTGCCCCCTCCAGAACCTCCCTGTCCCTTCTCCTGCCCCCCCTTACCCTGCTGCTCAGAACAGGGTGTTGGGCTCTGTGCCAGCCGGACACATGGCTGAGCTCCCCTGCACAACACAAAACCCGGTCCCTGGCCCTGCACAGGGCTGCCGGAGCGGGCTGCAGGAGGAGGAGCTGCCGGCCGGCTCAGAATGCAGGGAGGGGGGGGTGGGAGGAGGAAGCTGCTCCGGAGTCCAGCCCGGGACTTTCCTGCAGCCCTCCCAGCCGGGGGAGGGGGAAATCCCGGACATTGTGAGTGCTTTACAAATTCCCCCCGGACGCTATTTTTAGCACACAAAAGGAGGACATGTCCGGGTAAATCCGGACGAATGGTAACCCTAGCAGTGAGGTAATGTGTATCTTGAGCTCAACTTTTTTTGTCACAGTAGGCCGGTTCCATGTGTAATTGAGATGCAGCTTTTGTTTGTGTTCTCACACCCAGGCCAGTAAAACACAGGGAAGGGCTCACCCATCGGGTGGTGGTAACTGAAATTTCCTTTTCCAAATGCATCAAAGATCTGATCACTTCTCAGACCCCAGTCACTTCCTCTCCTCCCCTCCCCTCCCCCCCAAAATAATGCAACACATTTACATTTATCTTAAAACTGAAAGAGACTGTATGTTCATTGGCATGTTACTAGCTTACATCAACTGCAACCAGATGGATTTTCTGTATGGAGAAGAACAAACATTGATGCAGCTGTTATTTTCCGATAATTTTTAATTAAGACATTTCATGTATCTTTTTGTAAAGTGGTTGTGGTGTGTTTCTTTCCAGATTAGTAACATATTTATATTAGTGCCTTTCTTCCTGAAGAACTTTGCATACTATATACAGTACCAGACATACAAAAAGCAGCCACTCTGGGTTAGAAGGTTACAGCCAGAGAATTGTGTAAATTTTGGACATGGACAACAGCAGAGAAAACCTCTACTCTTACAAAGCTGCCAAGGGCTATTTAATACCTACCCAGAGCAGACAGGATGTTGGGGGTTTTTTAAGGTTTCATTCAAAGGGTCCCATAGACAGTAAGACAGCCCTGCTGGGATTTGATCCTCTGACCACAGAATTGCTAGGTATGCTAGGCCTCATGCTTTACATCACTAAACCATGCCTCTGCTGTTGTATTCTCTTCCATGTTGTCTTAAAAACTTCAAAACAAAATTAAATTTCCTACACATTTTCCCATTTGTATTTAGCAATGTTTTTCCTTGTCTGAAATTAAAACTGATATTGACAACTTTCTCTTCCTTTTTGTATTGGTCTTAGTTAATTGCTGTTTTGTGCAATAGCATTATGGCAGAACAGCTTAGTGAGTAAGATGCATTAGTAAAACTTGTGCTCCCTCTTGCCCTCTGTGACAGACAGGCTGTCTGGATCTGCAGAAAATAAAACATCAAGGGCCAGATTTTAAAGAAATAAGGGGCAAATCAAATTGGCCAAGCAGCTTAGAGTAACACACATGCATTTCTATATGACAGGAGAAAATTGTCTTATTTTTCAAAGATTTAATGATTTTTGAAGACCTCTCCATATCCCCATTCTGGGAGGATGTGAAATGTCAGGAACTTGCAGGGAGAGGCAGTTGTATTCTTCTGAGTCATACTGTTTTTTGCCTGGAAGGCAGGTCTCACTAGCTCTAATCTATGGTACAGAAGGGTTCAGGGCCACCCAGAGGATTCAGGAGGCCTGAGGCAAAGCGGGGGAGCTGCGGCGCTTGTACTCACCCGACGGCGGTCCAGGTTTTTGGCGGCATTTCGGCGGCAGGGGACCCTTCAGTCACTCCGCATCTTCGGCAGCACTGAAGGACCCGCCCACCGAAATGCTGCCGAAGACCCGGAACAACTGAAGGGCCCCCCACCGCCAAAATGCCGCCAAAGACGCGGACCGCCGCCGGGCCAGGGCTCGCGGGGCCCCTGTGGGGCCCGGGGCAATTTGTCCCACTTGTCCCCCCCAACCCCGGGCGGCCCTGGAAGGGTTCATGTGTTTAAGAGGGGAAGGGTGGAACTAGGGGCAGAAATACAGATGGGCCTTGGTGGGAGAAACCCAAAGGACAAAGTCAAGCTCAGGAGAAAACTTACACTGCAGTTTCAGTTTAGGAAAAGACAAAACTCAGGAAGAGGTTCATTTTGAATAGTGGGGGTGTGTGCACATATATGCACGCAAGCACTAGTGTGGAAAGAGTGGTCTGTAGACTCTGCCTGTTCACTGTACGTATACTTACAGTGTCCCACCAGGCCTGTGGTCATATATACTGTATATTGTACAGTGAGTTTTTCCTACTATATTTCAGAGTGATAATGCACTGAGAGCTGCCCAGACTGTTGCGATTAGAAAATTATATTTACACAGTAACAATCATTACTCAGTTCTGTCTCCACATAATCTGCAGAAATGCAGAAAAAGTTGCACAGACAGGCATGTGTGTTCATTATGTGCTGATTTGAACATGTCATGCAGGCCTAATATCCCACATGGCAGACTGTGCATTCACATGGGTTTTCAATTCTCAGTTGATGTGAGTAAATTGCAGCACTTTGAAAAGCTAGGTTCTATGTAAAGAGTAGCTTTTTAAAAGTTAGCAGCAGATTTATTAAAAAAACAAGATGTTACTGGGCCTGATTCTCCTAAGTGATACCACTGTAATTCCATTGACCTCAGTGGATTTTATTCCTGATTTATACTGCCATACATGAGGAAAATTAAGCCCTTGGAATCTGCAGAGCATTCCACAGAAGATTATAGCATACAAAAATATTTGACTATAACAACAACATATATATACAGAAATGTAGTGCCTTCCATCTTGAAAACGTAAAACAATTTACAGACTTGGACCTCTTCTGAAGTCCTCAGGGATCATCCATTCACCACCAGCATTTGCTAAAGGATACCCTCTTTCAGGATATTTCATATAATTGTTAAAATAACATTTTTCATTGTGGTTTATATAAAAAAATATTTTAAACCCTTGGAAGCTCATCTCTGCCATCTTTGTGCATGCACACTGATTTATCACTGTGAAGTAGCTCATGAGTACTGGCCTCCTAACATTTATTTATTCTTTTAAGAGTCAAACACTCACTGAATATATTTTTAAAAGCACATATAAAGATATAGTTGTGCTTTGCACAGAAGTAAAATAAAGGTTGAAGCTCAGCCCTTCCAACTTCAGTGTCTATTTTTAAACAAACTGCTTTACCGCGTTTTATCTGAATTCGTGTTATATGGGTTGCATTATATCGGGGTAGAGGTATATAGTGTGGATGTGGTCCACATAACACACAGAGACCTGCATATGCGGCTCACAATGTTAAATAGGTTGAGAACCACCCCGTCCTCCCTTCAGTTCCTCTTTACAATCCCTGGTCAGTGGCGGCCAAGTGCTGTCAGTTATTCCTCTGTGAACATGCAATTAGTGATTTTGGCTAGTTAGTGGTACTCATTTTTGGGTCCTCAAACTCCTTTTTCTTTCTTTCTTTCTTTCTTTCTTTCTTCCTTCCACAGTTGGTCAATCAGTGGACTCTGGGCAGCATAGGTCCCCTGGCTTCAAACCTTGCTCTGCATGTTACAAGCCAGTGTCAGTGAGTGACCCTCATTCTTGCTGTCTGAAATGCTTGGATGAGGATCACATCAGGGCCAGGTGTCCAGTTTGCCAAGGCTTCAAGTCAGCACCTAAGAAGCTAAGAGAAGAATGCCTGATGGAAGCCACACTTTGCCTGGCATTGGTCAGTTAGAAAGGAGTTGCTCCCCATCCAGGAGTGCTCTCCCAGCCTTACAAAAAGGTAGAGAAAGGTGATCCCCTTCATCAAGGCACTCCTCAGAAAGACATAAGCACTCAGAGCCCTCTCAGTCTCCGAAGCCAAAGAAAGGGACGGCTTCCACTTCAGGACTGAAGTAGAGTGCTCCTTGTCTCACTGCCCACAGTACCACTTTGGTTTAATCATAGTAGAGCCATTGAATCCAGTTACAAAGCCAGAACTGTCGAAGCCAGCTGCTGCTTTAGAGCAGGCATTAGACTATCACTGTCTATCACAGTGGGGCAAAGGCCTGTCTTGGTATTGACCACCCTGGAGGCCTGTGCAGCTGCAAAAGATCTCTTCAGCCCTTTTGTATGGCCCTCGCCAGTTATTCAGACTGATAACATCTTGCCAAGGTTGTTGCATGGGTGCATTAGGTTGCTTTTCTGTTCGTGTCCATTATGCCACCAGTGGCTTCTGGTCTGGTACATCCATCCATCGTAAAGCTGCCTCTGAGACCAATGGCAACCAGTCTGTCTCAGGGCATGGTACCATAGCCAGGAAGCCCCTGATGTAGCCACCGGTACCACAGAATAGTCATAGATCTTGGTCCCGATCTCCGATTACGCTGTCCGGTACCGTGCCTCCCTGCCTGGTGGAGTACTCAGACTCTTCAGAGTATGAAGTGGACTACTAAGTCTCCCACTACCGGAAATCCAGGGCATCCTCCAGGGATCGTTACTGCTTTCATAGGCGTCATTGTGGCAAGAACAGATCAAGAGAGTGGTGGGCCTGGTGCAGGCACAATTGTCCCTACCCTGCCAGCCCCATCATTGGCCCTACTGGGTTCTATTCTTGATACTTCCTAATAGCCAATGCAAAAGGAAGTCTAAAGCCAATTCTGGACCTTTGGAACTGAAATAACTACATCAGTTCTGCATGATCGCCTTCACAACTATTATCCCTTTATTAGATTCAGGAGATTGGTATACTGCCCTGGACTTGAAGGTTGCATATTTCCACATAGCTATTGCCCTATCACAGAAAATTTCATAATAGAAGGGAACCACTTCCAGTTTACAGTTCTACCCTTTGGCCTATTGTCTGCACCAAGGGTTTTCACAAAATGCATGGCAGTGGTAGCTGCCTCCCTCCACTGCTGGAATGGCCAGGTATACCTTTACCTAGATGATTGGCTGCTGCGGAGCCATTGCCGTCAGCAGATGGAAGAAATTATTCATCGAACTGTCCCCGTTTTCATGCCTAGGCCTGACAGTGAACAGAGAGAAACAGATCCTAGTAGTCCTCCAGAGAATAGAATTTATCACTTGTCCCAGATTCAATCCTAGTTAGGGCCTTTCTGCTGCTACCAAGGTTCCTAACTATATGAGACCTCTGCATGTCCCTCAAGAACCATCACTAAAGAATTACTTCAGGCTCCTGGGGCATATGGTAGCATGTACTTGACCCCACATCCATGCTGCATCTCAGAGCATTACAGACATGGCTCAAATCAGTGTACCACCCTCAAATATATCATCTGGAAAGACTAGTGTGTATCCCTGGGAAAGTCTTATCCTCCCAGGATTGGTGGATGATCCAAGACAACGTCTGCAAGGGAGTTCCTTCCTCCCCACCTCTTCCTTCCATGAATTTAGTCATGGACACCTCAGCTGTGGGGTGGGGAGTGCATCTGGGAGACTTGCAGCTCAATGCTTGTGATCCAGTCAAGAGACAGGACTACACACAAACATTCTAGAGCTAGGGGCAGTCTCCAGAGTGTGTCGCCATTTCCTGCCCCACATACATGACAGACTTGTCCAAATACTTTCTGACGCAGGAGAGCACTGTTCTACATCAACCGGGGGGGGGGCGCGCGCAGAGAGGCGGGTCAAACAGCCTGTGCTAGGAGGCAGTCAGGCTGTGGAGCTTCTGTATACTAAATTCATTGATACTCAGCATCACACCTGCTGAGGGTTCAGAATGGCTTAGCAGACAGGCTAAGCAGATCCTTCGCCTTGGATCTTGAGTGGTCCCTCAGCATGACTATTCTGAGATCAGTGTCCACTCTTGGACTTATTCACATCCCATCAGAATAGGAAATGCTCCCAGTTCTGTTCAAGGACGGGTCACAGCCCAGGTTTCATCTCAGATGCGTTTCTTTTTTCTTGGGACAAGGACCTGCTCTAGAACTACCCCCAGGACTGCTGATTTCCCAAGTCATCCTCAACCTGAAGCAGGCAGGACCGAGACAATATGATACTCACTGTGCCAACATGGGCGAGATAATTGCAGTATTTGGAACTCTGCAAACTATCAGTCAAGGAACCTTTCCCCTAGCTCCAGTCAAGCACCTGATATCACAAGATCACAGGTGGGTGTTGCACCAGAATCCTCAGGCATTACACCTCATGGCCCAGTTCCTGATTACACCCTGAGGAAGCACATTATTCAAAAGTGGTCCAGAATGCCATGCTTAATAGTGGGAAACTCTCTACAGGGGCTTTATCCCTTTAGAGGAAGCGATTCTCAAACTCAGCAACTAACTGCAGTGTGTCCCCTACACAGACTGTGATTCAAAAGATGTTGCACTAATTTTTAACCTAAATGAGTCAGGTTTGGTTGTGAGCTCCATCAAAGTGCACCTGGCTGCAGTCTCAGAATTCCACCTCTGTATCACAGGGAGGATTGTTTTCTCTAATCCAGTGACTACCAGGTTCTTAAAAGCTGTAGATAGATTGTTCACACCTTCTCTAGGGACCCTACTCCACAATTTGAACTTAACCGTTAGCTCCTGCTCATGGTTACATTTTCCAGGAAGGGGGCCTTTTTAGTAGCCACCATGTCCATGAGGAGAGTAGGAGAGCTGCATGCCTAGTAACAGACCATTCAAATGCTCTTTTCTCCAAGGAACAGCTTAGGCCACATCCTAAATTTCTTTCAAAAGTAATATCTAACTTTAATCTCAGCCACTCGATTTATTTACAGGTTTGCTTTCCAAAGCAAAAGTCCCAGACTCTGCATGTTCGCTGAGCCCAGACAGACTCTGCATGTTCGCTGAGCCCAGACATTTTATCTAGACAGAGCAAAGCCCCTTCATGTATCTTCCCATCTGTTCATCTCCTACCCATAACAAATGAGGGGGCATCCTGTGACGGCACAGCGCCTGTACAAATGGATCACCAGCTGTATCGCCATGTGTTATAATGCCAAGGATGTTATTCCTCCAGAAAAATTGTCAACCGGAGCTCACTCAGCATCCATGACATTTATAAGTAAGGTCCTGATTGTAGACATTTGCAGAGCAGTAATGTAGTCCACAGTCCATACTGTTGCTAGACTTTATGCACTTACTCACACATCAAGGGAAGAAGCTAATGTAGGGAAAGCAGTTCTCCAGTTCCTCTTCCAGTGAGACTCCCAGACCCACTTTCACTGGAAACTGCTTGTGAATCACCTAATTTAATGGACATATGCAGTCACTCAAAGAAGAAAAAACACTCATCTTTCTTAACTGTTGTTCTTTGAGATATGTTGCATACATCCATTACACGATCCACCCTACTTCCCCCAAAGCACCAGAGTCTTTCATCTAAGGATCCAGTATGAAGGAACTGTGAAGGGGTGGGGGGCTCCCTACCCTTTATACCCTCATCTTGGATCACAAGGAGCAGCAGGGCGCAGACATGCCACCCATATGATACCATTAGGCAAAACTCCCTGTCATCAGCGCATGAAACATACATACACATCTAGTGTAATGGGCATGTGCATCACATCTGGAAGAACAATGGTTAAAAACAAGGTCAGCTAAGTTCAAACTCTATAAAACAAGAGGGGGAAAGGTTTTGTCCTACAATGCTTTTATATTTTAGCCTGGCTCTGTAATTCAGGTTTTTAAAAAAAAAAAATTATTCAGAAATGGGAAAAATAGAAAGGAAATGTTTAAAACAATCTTGTCCTTTTGAGATGATGCTTTTAATGAACAGGTCAAATCAGCAGGTTCCCAATCTCAGAGAAAGCAGCTGCAATGACCTAGTTGGTTGCTAATACACTGCACATTCGTATCATGTATAGAAAAGTCAACTAAATGGGATAAAGTGGGATATAGTCAGGAAAAATGCTCTTATAAAAATATTCACTTCTGTTGTATTAGTAAATTTCACTTCCCAAATTAAATGAATTTCACTCCTGAAATTCACTACATTAATTAAACACCAATGTTATACACAGAAAGATTCCATTACTGTGACAAATTACCTTTGAATTGTATGACTATCTAATTGTTTTATGTTGGGGGTTTTTAATAATTCTGTTCCCTGATAATTCTAGGATGGGGCTGATTTCATCTACACCGTTCCTGTGTTCCAAAAGCCTGCCTGACCCAAAAAATTTGGCCAAACCATCTTGAATTATTGCTCTTATCAGATTTCAAAAGCTAAACAAAGTTAAGCTGGTTAGCACTTTGATGGGAGATCTTTACAAAACAAAGGTAGCAGCAGGAAGTAGGGTTGGTGATTCACTAAGTTACAGTCTTCCCTTGCATCAATAAAGCTTATCTGCATTTGGAAATTTACTGAAATAGCTATAGAATAAGTGGCTGTGTGAACACTTATTCCAGAATAAGAGTACCTTTTCCAATTTAGCTTAATCCACATTGAAAGTGATAATTATTCTGGAATAACTATTTAAGTAAATTTCCAACTGTAGACAAGCCCTAATGAACCAGTGCCTCAGTGTGGTACCCAAACATGACTGCATTTGAGCAGTGGGTAACACTAATGTGATTTATGTGGTGTGTATATCCTTTCAGATCCTTTACAATAAAAGGTGCTAGACAAATGTAAATTATATGATGATTATTACTAACCTGAGCTGGTTGAATTATTCATTGTGACTAACATTCATTGCAAATTTATCCCGTTTCCCTGATTGCAGATGCTTCATTGATTTTACAAATCTATTTGTTGTTCATAATTAGCGGTTTATACAAACAAATTTTAGTCTATGGATTATTCATGAACTGTTCACTATTTGTCCTTTGTGTTCTGTGCTTGGTCATCTAACAATGGTAATGTTTCCTCTCCATGATTGGATGAGAATAACAAATAGTGAATAAACTCATGCCAGGGTTGACATGCATATAGGTGTGAATATGAAGAACGGCCATTCCCAAAACATTAATGCAAACAAAAATTCAAGTCACACAAATATTTGCAAGTGGCAAACAACAAAAGGTGTGAGCATGGTCAAATAGGACAGCTGTTTCAATTCTGAATCAATGTTGGCTAGCACTGTTTTGCAGTATTCTGCCAGCTCTGTCAATATTCTGACTGAAATCTCTGTTTTATAATTTCTGTAGGAAAGTAAAAAGAAATGTTGAATTATGTGATTAATTATGGCTAACAGATTTGGGCACAGGATCCAAACTTGTAGAGATGCTTTCTCTTTTAAAACACATGTGTTCTAACTTCCTCAGCCAGTGTCAAAAGTTGTCTTCTGGGGCAGCACTGGCCAGTGAAGACCCAGAATATGAAATATTGACTGCAGAAGAGACACCAGACCTAGAGAGAGAATACATTTGTGTAGGTAGTGGGATCTGTTAGGAGTGGGATTCAGGAAGAGGAAGCAAAGAGTCAGCACTGAAAGTTGTGGGGAGAGAAAGGAAAAATGGGAGAAAGAAAAGGTGTTTTATTTGAAAATCTGAGTCCGTCTTCCTCTCACCTCAGTTTGAGGTTTAGGAGAATGTGTTACACGCATTTATGGGATTCTATGAATGTGTGGGACTAATTTTGCAGGAGTTTACAAAGATTTTATGTGAGTTTGTGATCTCCAAAAGCGTTTCCATAGATTAAAAATGGTCTAAATAGTTCAAATTGTCAACATTCAATGTATTTTTATTTGGGGGGAGGGAGGCTGTATCTTTTAACTGATGGCCCAGCCTTAACTTTCAGTTCTGCAAGCACAAAAATGTATCTTTAGGTTCCTATATTTGTGTAAATTTCAGAAATCCTAAAACTATTGTGTTGGGTGGGGGTGAATGAGGGGCAGTGTTCATCCAGGCTGAGACCTTAAATAAAAATTCCTAAATCTTTGCTTTAGACAAGTTGCAGTTAAATCTTGGGGGCGAGCTGGGATGGGGTGGGAAGGGAGCATGGAGAGAGAGAAATATATAATCAAATCAGCAACAGTCTCTGTACTATAATGGTGCTACTTTCTAATGCTGGGAACTATGGTAAGTATACCTTGGGTTTTGCCATTGGAATGACATGCGATACATGCAAACTTCAGGGCAGCATGATCATCATCTTGGCAAAATTTAAAATTCCTTCGTTGTGAAATTGAAATTATTTTTAAAAAATTATGAAGGTAGATAAAGTGTAGCTGGCAGCCCATTATCACAGGCAGCTGATGCTGAGTATGCAGCCTGCATAGAAGTTACAAGATTTTGTGTCTGAAGTCTCTTACATGCAGTGGATTAGAATTTCCACAGGGACCCCAGTCCCTCCCCCTCCCGCTCCCCATTGCATAACCTATTTTACATGCATTTCTTCAGGGATATTGTGGGGGTTAGGAAAAAAGGAAAATGTCTTTCACTCAGCTCTTGTTGAGGCTGGTTTTACTCTTTCTCTTTCAATGTATCCCAGGACCCCAATCCTTCCTTGTCTTTTACTTTTTGAAACAACAGGGAGTGGCTACCTCCCTTGTGTTAGCCCAGGATTCCAGACAATAGGTGATTTTTGAGCTGTGAGTTATTGAAATGGTCTTATCTGTTTCCTGGGGTGACAGTAAATGAGATGTCAATATAACGTCTTTTGTGCTGATGACATTCAATCTGATGACTAGGAATTTTTCACACTGGGCTAGTATTTCAAACTGCTGTGTTGGCATATTAACTAGGACTCTTACCAAATTTGTTGTATGTAAAAATAAAATGAGATCACTCATAGTGACTTCAACTATCCTACTTAACGAGGTGGTAACTAATTAATGTACATTTAGAATGTGAAGATCATCACGGCCTTTTTTAGATATTCAGATGCATACATTTTCAGTTGCTTGTTCTTGTCTCTGTGGAATAAACATATCACACAGAGTGCTCCAATGCAGACCTGGTCAGAAAGACAATTCTGTTTTCCCAGTTCTGGACAAAGTTAATTTTCCTCAGTCTTGATAAAAGTTTGCTGTTTTTCTCAAAATCAAACCAATGAAAACAGATATATTTTCTTGCCTTATGCTTCTTTTCTAGTTTTCCTCCTCTTTGTAAATGACTACATTTAACTGTGATCTGACCAACTACTCCCTTGGCTGATAAAGGAACTGCCCCAGACAGGTGACTGAGGATGGCAAACTGTGCTTTTAACGGATTCATTGATAAGGTTATCGGTAACTGCAAAGAGACTGAACCTTTGAGCTGTGTCAGATTTCTCCCAGTCTCTGGTGCCAATGTCTGGTTCCTCCCTCCTCCCGCCAAAAACCACTTAGTTCACTTCCAATCTGTCGTCTTCTCTTTCTTTTCCCTTCTGCAGGCAGACTTCACATTTCATTTTCTCCTGGGAAAAATGAACATACAAAATGCTTGTTTTAGACATTTCTGATCACTGAATGGAACACCCCAAAAATGACAGACATACTGAACAACATGAAACAAATCAATACTTCTCTGTTTGAATGAACACTATTACACAATACACATGTATAGTTGCTTTCCAAAATGCTGCTTGCTATATTTTGTTTTTATTATCATTCCTGTAATTCTAAGAAAAATAAACAGAGCATATTTACTTGACCCAACCCATACTAAACTTACAATAAAATACATAGAAATGGATTCTCAGTTGGTATAAATCAGCTTCAGTGGAACTATGTTGATTTGCACCGGCTTAGGACCTATCTGAACTACAGTTATCAACTGTTTTCTTCTTAATTTATGTTAGCTTTATTTTCTTGTCTTTGGCATTTGGAGAATTTTCTTCCAGAATACTTCTGATTAAAAAATGGCAGTCCTTCCTCCTCCTGGCATCTAGGTAACTCTTTTTTAAATGATGACCAACCTATTAATAAATTCTTCCATATGAAGCATTATAAAATAAAATTCCCAAACCAAACAGAAATGGAGATCCTCACACATGCTACTCAACTCACTAAGGACTTGATCCTCCAAGGTGCTGAGCACTGTAGCTCTGATCCAGCAAAGCACTTAAGCATGTGCTTAACTTGAAGCATGTGGATTACTCATATGCTTAAAGTTAAGCAGGTGCTTAAGTGTTTTGCTGGATCAGGGCCAAAGTGCTCAGCACTGTGAAGAAGCCCTAGGAGAAAATTCTTTCAACATAATCAAGTAGTTTGCTTAAGAATAATAGAGGCAGCTACTTAAAATGTTAAATTGCATCTTACATACTTTTTGCTAAATAACTTGTTTATTAAGTTTATCTCAAAAAAACAACAATGAGGAGTCCTTGTGGCACCTTAGAGACTAACAAATTTATTTGGGCAGAAGCTTTTGTGGGCTAAAACCCACTTCATCAGATGCATGGAGTGGAAAATACAGTAGGCAGGTATAAATACACAGAACATGAAAAGATGGAAGATGCCTTATCGAGTGGGGGGTCAGTGCTAAGGAAGCCAATTCATTTAGGGTGGATGTGGCCCTTTTCCAACAGTTAACAAGAAAGGGTGAATATCAACAGAGGGAAAATAACTTTTGTCGTGCTAACGAGGCCAGTTCAATCCTGGTAGATGTGGCCCATTCTAATCAGTTGACAATAAGGTGTGAGTATCAACAGAGGGAAAACATTTTTTGTAGTGACCCAGCCACTCCCAGTCTTTATTCAAGCCTAATTGGATGGTGTCAAGTTTGCAAATTAATTCCAGTTCTGCAGTTTCTCATTGAAGTCTGTTTTTCAAGGTTTTTTGTTGAAGAATGGTCACTTCTAAGTCTGTTATTGAGCGTCCAGGGAGATTGAAATGCTCTCCTACTGGTTTTTGAATGTTATAATTCTTGATGTCTGATTTGTGTCCATTTATTCGTTTGCGTAGAGACTGTTCAGTTTGTCCAATGTACATGGCAGAGGGGCATTGCTGGCACAGGATGGCATATATATCTGAACAACCTCAATGTTTATGGAACAATAAACACTCCTAGGTTCACTGCATGTATCTAATATAAATATATCTATCACATGTACTATAACTTCTCTAAGATAAGGTTCTACTCTGAAAAGCAAATTTATAAAAATGGCCTCATTTTTATTGTGTTCCAGAAATCTCTGAATCAAATGTTTCAGAGTAACAGCCGTGTTAGTCTGTATCCGCAAAAAGAAGAACAGGAGTACTTGTGGCACTTTAGAGACTAACAAATTTATTAGAGCATAAGCTCTACCCTCTGGGCTGTAGTCCACGAAAGCTTATGCTCTAATAAATTTGTTAGTCTCTAAGGTGCCACAAGTACTCCTGTTCTTCTTGAATCAAATGTGTTCAGTTTACAGGTAAAAAATATGCCAGTTCTCCAAACTCAGCCTGGAATCTAAAAGTCAAGCTGGATTCTTTCCATTTCATGCAGTGTCATCAGTAATAAATTCTGTTAGTCTGTAAGGTGCCACTGGACTCCTTGTTTTTATCAGTAATAAAAGTTCATTTACACCTGTACAGACTTCAGTGGGGTAGCACAGGTATAATTTATTAGAATTTAGGACTTGTCAACACACAAAAGTTGTACCAATGTAGCTAAGTCCATTTAGAAACCAATACACTGAGTTCAGTTGGGGTAAATTTCTTGTGTGGACACTTTTATTTCAGCCCTGTTTTGATTTAGTTTAATTTTTAATAGCCTAATCCAGAATAAAATTATCCATGCAAGAGATTGGTTTGGACCAATTTAACCTAATTGGTTTCTAAACCAGTTTAGTTAAATTGGTGCTCAAACAATGGATAGACCATCCCCTTGAAAACAATTCTGTTCATGATGCACATAATAAAATAGCATCATGCTCATTCCATCATAATTGAATTGGCTCTGCAGGGCTAATGGGAGTAAAAAACAGTAAAAATTTATGTTTTGTTGCTATCGTCAGCAGTAATTACTCTGAATTCATAAATGGAGCTGTTCTGTTGAGGAGGAGGAAGGAGCAGTTGTTACATTTGCAATCAGCGAAGGATCATGCTTTAAATCAGTGGTTACCAACCGGTAGATTGCAATCGACTGGTCGGTCCTGGAGCCTCTGACAGTCGATCGCGATCTCTGGCCGCTAAAAGTCCGACAGCGCAGCAGTGCTAAGGCAGGCTCCCTGCCTCCCCTGGCCCGGTGCCGCTCCTGGTAGCGGCCAGCATGTTCCTGCGGCTGCATAGTCTCTGGGGGGGAGACAGGGGGTCTCTGCATATTGTTCCTGTCTGCAGGCACCGCCCCCACAACTCCCATTGGCCATGAATGGGGAACTGCCGCCAATGGGAGCTGCGGGGGCGGTGCCTTGAGCCACGCTGCCCACCTCCCAGGGCCGCAGCAAGGTGCTGACCCGTTTCCAGGAGCGATGCGGGGTGAGGGCAGGCAGGGAGCCTGCCTTAGCTCAGCTTCGCTGTTGTCTGAGAACCTGAAGTAAGCGCTGCCAGGCGGGAGTCTGCATCCCAACCACCTGCCTCAGCCCTGAGCCCCCTCCCAGAGCCAGCACCCCAAACACCCTCCTGTACCCCTCACCCCTTCCTGCACCCCAACCCCCTGCCCCAGGCTCAGCCCGGAGCCCCCTCCCACACTCCAAACTCCTCAGCCCCAGCCCAGAGCCGGCACCCCAAACGACTTCCCCAGCCCCGTGAAAGTGAGTGAGGGTGGAGGAGAGCGAGTGATGATGGGAGGGGGCTGGAGTGAGTGGGGCAGGGCCTCAGGGAAGGAGCAGGATAGATTCTGGATTGCACTTAAATTCCAAAAGTGATCTTGTGCGTAAAAAGGTTGGAGGCCACTGCTTTAAAGTGTCAATAGTCCAGTTAAAGATGGTTGCTGTGCAGTGGTTAAAGCAGTCCATGCTTGCAGTGATGTAGTTAAAACACAGATGGACAGATGTGTTAATATCCAACCTGATTATCTGTGAGTAATTTGATCTTCTGGTATCTAACTGGCTAAATCAAGTCATCTAGTACCTGAAAGACACATGAATTCTTGTGATTGCATGCAAAGACATTATCTATAGATTTTTCAGCAGTTCTCAAACATTTGTACTGTTGACTGACCCCTTTCACGCTGCAAGCCTTAGAGTACGTCTTTTCCCCCTCCCCCCCAAATTAAATCACATTTTATTAAAACACTATTATAAATGCTGGAAGCGACGTGGGGTTTGGAGGTGGAGGTTGACAGCTCGCAACCCCCACGTAATAACCTCACGACCCCCTCAGGGGTCATGACCCCCAGTTTGAGAACCCCATTCTAGTCTGACCTCCTGTATAAATAACATAGGCCATAGAATAGTAACTTCTGCATCGAGGCCAATTACTGCTGGTAGAGCTAGCTATTTCTAAAACCACTGGCTGAAATTGCTGCTTTGATTGTTTCATCAGCATTCATCAGGTAGAGAGGAAATAACAGAAGAGCAGCAAGAACAAAAAATTGCTCCTTAATTGAACTGTGAAGGAGGTCGTGACCTGCAGTGCTTTCTTTTATGAGAAGTTTAGTAAAATATGAACCTGATTCTGAGCTCACTTTCAGGTCTATTACCCAGTTTCACTGATCTTAGTTCTGATTTACATCGGCTATCAGTATGTTGACCGTGGCCCCTTATATATTTTAAGTATTCTTTCCAATTGTGTGTAAATGGGGGCATGGGTGAAAATGGCTAATGCCATAATATTTTCTTGCACATATTGAGTAAAAAATTTTAAAATGGCACCTAAGTTGCACCTGCAAAAAATATAGATGTATGCAATGAAGTTACTGCACTTAGAATCTGCATTGGCATGCTCAGAATGGGTATTGTGGCATAGAAACAGGTGCTTGTGTGTACTAGATTTCAAAAGTGCTCAGCAACTACAGTTGGGGTCAGATTATCAACAGGGTTCTGCTGACATTTAGGCATCTAAATAAGGGTTAATTTCAAGTAGGGTGACCAGATGTCCCGATTTTATAGGGACAGTCCCTTTTTGGGGTCTTTTTCTTATATAGGCTCCTATTACCCCCCACCCCCGTCCCGATTTTTCACATTTGCTGTCTGGTCACCCTAATTTCAAGTGCGCAGCACCCAAATATCTCCCATTGTGGCACACATGGCCAGATTTTCAAAAAAGTGTAAGACTCAACATGCTAGCTCACCATCAGAGCTCAGCTCTTATTTAGGCATCAATATAAGCGACCAGATTTTCAAAACCAGTTTGGGTGCTGAGCTGTTTTGAAAATCTGGCCCCAATTGTGGGGGCTGAGCACTTGAAAAAAAAAAGTCCAGCCCCAAGGTTGTCACCTCCAGCATGCAGAAAAACCAGCTGCTGGCCACCCGCACCAACAAAGAGAGTCCTGGTGTCAACTATGGCTAATTTCCCCCCCAAGAGTCCCTGTCTCCCGTCCTGTTCCTTATCCCTGCCTGCTGGTGACCCTCGAGTCCATCCTACTTCCCAGCCCCCAGTGCTGAGGAGCCACAACGGTTTCAGCTGGTTGAGAACCTGGCCCAGACAGGGAGACCCAGGTGCTGTCCATGTTCCTACCATGTGACGTGCGTAGCAGCTACAAGCCTGCTGTGTGGACGCACAGCTTACAGGGAACATTGGTCCAAAGTGGGGGAAAAGGGGTCATTAAAGCTTTACACCAGAAAGTGGCAAAGCAGTACAAAAACTGGTAATCTTATCCAAAAGCTGAGTTATTTTGAAAGCGGGCCCTGGGTGTATACATATGCAGGTTTTTCACACTCAAATACCTGTTTGTGCATACTTTGAAAATGTTGCCCATTTCAATTTATGGACAATATTACCTGATAGAAACTGCTGGGAACTCTTTGGTGTTTATGTGCATTGTAGTAAAACCTAACATAAATAGAATACCAGTGTCCAATAAAGTGTTTTGCTGGAGATATGCAAGTCCTAGAAGATGTACAGGAAAAGGACCTGGTCTCTCTAAAAAGCAGGTTATTACATTCATCAACGACAGTGTTAACTGCCATTTTTAATATAGTTTCGTCGCTTCACCCTAAAAGCTTTTTTTTATAGAACAAATTTATGGTATTCAAAAATGTTTTTCAATTTCTTACTGTAATGTTTGTGACAACATTTAAGTTCTGTAGGATAATATACTTTTCAAGGATCCTTTTTCATCTCTAATATTTCATATATTGCTCTTGTCTTCAAATAAGTCAAGGGGGTTTGAGGAGGTATTTAAGTTCAGAAAGAATTAAGAAAGTTCACTGGACTAAGCTATAGCTCAAACAGTGTTTCCCTGATTAGCTCAGTTTAACACTGTAAAGATGAAAAGAGAGGGTAAATAATTTACAGACTGACTAAATAGGACAGTAATGCAGGATTCCACACACACCACCCCCTGTTGCAGCCTTCGGTAATGATTTCAGACCTTATGTCAACTAATAGAAGTAATAGTCTTCTGTTTTTTCTTCCCTTCCCAACACACCCTGATTTCACTGGGCATAGAGGTTTGTTTTGTATTGAGAATAACCTGCCACAGTGGTTTTGAACCAGTTTCCCTTTGAAAGAATCTGTCTGGAAGAGTGCCACATTATTGTTTTATCGTGGTTCTTTGGTTCTGCTGTTCTGGGCTTCTTTTGTTCCAGGTGGTTTGCCAGTCGCCAAAGGTTACTGATAAGTCATCAGTCTGAGTGAATTCCCATTCAGTTGTCCATTGATGTATGTAGGTTACTGGCTGATTTGATGTTATCCATAGAGTCCTTGTGAAAAGTAAAAACTCTCTCTAAATAGTTCAATATTACTTAGACAATTACTGGATGGCACTGGTCAAAGCAGAGGTAGGTGCCATTCATCTCCTTTGTTACTTCACTAGACAGTATGTTAAAGCAAATGCGCTCATTTTTCATTCACTGAGATGAATTCTAGATTTGACCATGCACAGTATATAGATCTGTTTTATCTCTGTCCTTCAGATAAGAGAAAATCAAAGTCGTAACTACTTGAAACCATTAAAGATTACATTGCATTTTTTTCTTGAGTAAGGTGTTATGCTCTGTTCTAGCCGAGTTGTAATTTAGATAATTACATTCAGTCTACATAAAACTCCCCCTGCAGTTTCAGTTGTGTATGGGTTTCTTTACTTCTACAGCTGTTGTGTAATGTCTGCTGTGTACTGTTAACCTTCTGCTCTGTTCCAGCACAAGGGGACTAAATTTCAATAACAAGTGAATGATTTCTGTGAGCCAACTGTGTGCATATAATTCCATATATGTAATTATTAGATGGTAGCAATATCCATGTAATAAATTGCACATAGACTCCTTTCATGGCCTCACCTACACTCCGCACACTAATTTATCTCCACAGGGACAGTGATTAAATTTCTGAACATCATAGCAGCTTCAAACAGCTAAGGGGAAAAAAGAGAAAAAACGTGCCAGAGAAATATTTTCATCTTTTCTGCTCAGTATAGTTTGAGTTGCAGGTTAGCCATATTCAGCCCTATACTTGTGACAAGTTTCTGGTCTCATTTCTTGCTTCCCTGCAGAGCTAGAAATTGCTGCTGTATGGTACCAGCTTTTCATTAGGAGAAGCGGCACTTGCTTTTAAGCATTGAAGAACCTGAGATACTGGACCTTAATACTGTGACTTATTATGTATACTACAGCTATTTTAGATAATCTGTATAGCTTTCTATAGTTTGCTAATTTCAAATTTTGTCTGTTTCCAAATCCTGTAGAGGGTTAGGTCATGATAATTAAGGCACTAGGCTTTACAATGCATGGATATGGAAAAAATGTGACATACCCAGAATACATGATGGCTTTAGTGGCTCTCATTTGGGATGATACCTATAACTGACACGGATATTATGCTGACAGGCAGTTTAGAATTTCTTATGGAAGGCTTTATTTCAATTTTGTTTTTAATTACAAAGCTTTGCTGCCTCAGCAGCCATCTGCCATCCAGAAATAAGTAAGTTTTTTTTTATTAAGAAAGCATAAACATTGAATGTGTACTAACAAAAGTATATAAAATATGGGCCCAAACCAAAATTCCAGCTCCAAGCACTCCCCCACACTTGGATGGAACAGGGTAGAGTGTGGGTAGGAGGGAAGGAGGTTGACATCTTAGTTGTAATCCAAATTTCATGTCTGGGTCCCATCTCTGTAACAGGCCAAATCAAAACCCTAAACCTGAACACCCCGGAATTTGGGGAGTTTTTGAATCTGAATTACGAGTCTCAGGCTGGTTATTTAGTTTGTAAGATCTTTACCAATGGGTCCCTGTCTACCCACATGCAGTACAGCATCTGAGTGGGATATATGGGCACTGCTGTAATACAGTACAGATATTTAACAATAGTTGCATGAGAAAAGTGGCCACCGTCTATAGGGTACGTGGCCAAGTAACAATGTTTGCTTTATAGTTTAATAATTTGTGTTATATAAGTACTGATTAATCCTTTTACTGCACCCTGTAAATTGTGGACTTAATTGCTTTTTTTTCCCCATGAGACAGTGACTATTAGTTACTTAACTTTAAATCTGCATTCTCTTATTCTTCCTTTTGCTAACCATTGTGACAATGTTCCTCCTCTATCTTGGTGGGTCCTGCGCTTATTGGCAGATTTTCTTGCCGCAGAGATTCACCATGTGGGTTGGGGAACAGCCCAGAGACCTTCCCCTCTGGAAGAACCCACAGTCCAGGTCAATTGGGAGGTTTGGGGGGAACCCGGGCCCGCCCTCTACTCCGGGTTCCAGCCCAGGGCCCTGTGGACTGCAGCTGTCTATAGTGCCTCCTGTAACAGCTGCATGACAGCTACAACTCCCTGCCTTAATTGATTCTAGCAGCTTCTTCTTAATTGGCTCCAGGTATCCTAATTAGCCTGCATGCCTTAACTGGTTCTAGCAGGTTCCTGATTACTCTACTGCAGCCCCTTCTCTGGTCACTCAGGGAACAGAAAACTACTCACCCAGTGACCAGTATATTTGCCTTCTACCAGACTCCTGTACCCCACTGGTCTGGGTCTGTCACACCATGCTTATGTGAAAATGTCAAATTAGACAGGGAATTGCATGGCTTACATATCTTCTCATTTGCACTGTCCAAAATACTGTCTGAAACTGATCCCATTGCACAACTCGATCTGTCTGCCTGCGGGTTTTGTAGAGCACCCGTCACTGGTTTATACAGCAAGCCTGTGATTGCATGCTCGTGTTTGTTCCCTAGCATTCATCTCCCTAGTGAGCTTGTTTAAACAACAGAAGTTCTCTTACAATGAAAAGTTTGAATTCAAGTCTTGATATTAAGCAAGGCTGGGTTGTTTTTTTTTAAACCATTGGACTTCCTTCTGGTTGACACTCCTTGTTGCAAATTCCAGTCCTGTGAGTTAGCACTTCGGAAACATTAGCTGGTAGAAGAAACACTCTCACTTTTTTCCACCTTGGAGAAAACTGTCCCACCAGGTATTTGGAATCAAAATATCACAAGTAGATTTGCCACAAAAATAGGAAAAGAGCAAAACTAATTATTAGGACTTTTTTCGTTAGTCCGTTAATACAAATGGGAATGATGGGCTTGATCCAAACCTCACTGAAGTCAGTAGGAATCTTTGCACTGACTTCACTGGTTGGATCAGGTCCTATGTATACCCTGGAGGGAAAGAATAGACTCTTTTGCAGACTCTGGGCCCTATATGATAATATGAAAAACAGCTTTGTATCTAGAAAACCATAATAATGCTCTGGGTTTGAGTGAAGGATTTCCTGTCTTTGTCACTCATCCACCAGTGTGCAACCTTCTCCCTCAAAGCCCACCTTCCTAGTGGTCTTTTTTGGCAGAGAAGAGCAGGGTGGGATTCTCTGGCTCCCACTGACACAGCTCCTGGCATGGCCAGGAGAGCAACATGATGCTCTCCTGCACTGACTGAACACTCAGCCCCAGTTAGGCTGGGCAGAGACTGCCAGGTTTTTTAGTATTTTTAAACCCCTTTTTAATATTCAAATGTGGTAGCAAATGTAAAAGCCAAATGCCTTTTTAGACCCTACCGGTTGCCATATCACAAGTTGCCAGGTTCTTGAAAGTGATTGGGAAGAACAATGAGGAACAAAGTCCATTTGCTTGTTATGTTGCAGACTTCTGAAGGGCTCAGTCAGGTCTGACATTTAGAGAGCAGCTGCTACATGTTGCAGGTTTAGCATTGTTTTGTTGTAGTTTCAGCAAAGGAGTGGCAGCAGCTTACCTCATTTCCAGTAATGAAGTGCCTGGGGCTTTTTTATGACTTGCACTCTGCCTGGGTTTGCTCAGTATGTGACTCCGGGAAACTAAGACTATGTATTGACTTGTTAAAACAACTTTGTCTTTTTCTTCTTCTGTTTCTTTTTACAATTTCAGCATATGACTTCTCGATTCTTTGCTCCTCTCCAGAACAATGCTGTGTTTAACTAGATGCAGGCATGTTTCCTCACAGTGTGAACTGTTTTCCCCATTGGATGCATTGAGCAGTGGAATAAAATACTTCTAAACCAGATGCTTACCTAGGGTTACCATATTTAAAAAATAAAAAAAAGAGGACACTCCACGGGCCCTAGTCCCGCCCCTTTCCCAACCCCGGCCCTGCCCCTTTCCCAACCCCGGTCCCGCCCCAACTCCACCCTTTCCCCGCCCCTTCCCCAAAGTCCCCGCCCTAACTCCCTCCGAGCCACGTGAAAAGGGCTGCCCGAGCGCTACCGGCTTTACGGTTTGCCGGGCAGCCTCCAGACCCTGCGCCCCCGGCCGGCGCTTCCCCAGCGCAGCTGGAGCCCGGGAGGGGAAGCGCCCAGCCGGGGGCACAGGGTCTGGAGGCTGCCCGGCAAACCATGAAGCCGGTAGCACTCGGGCTTCGGGCAGCCCCTATGCCTCCGGACCCTGCACCGCCAGCCGGGCACTTCTCCTCCCCGGCTCCAGCTGCTCTGCTCCTCCCCGGACTCAGACTTCGGCTCTGTTTAAGAGCCAAGCTGCCCGAGCCAGCGCTACCAGCTTTGGGCAGCCCCCTTGACTCCGGACCCCAGCCACCGGCCGGGCAGTTCTCCTCCCCGGCTCCAGCTGCTCTGCTCCCGCGGCGCAGGGTCCGGAGGCATGGGGGCTGCCCGAAGCCAGTAGCGCTGCCTCGGGCAACTTGGCTCTTAAACAGAGCCAAAGTCTGAGTCCGGGGAGGAGCAGAGCAGCCGCGGGAGAGGAAGTGCCCGGCTGGTATTTTTCCCGGATATGTTCGTCTTTTTGGCAATTCCCCCCGGACGGGGATTTGATTGCCGAAAAGCCGGACATGTCCGGGAAAAAACGGACGTATGGTAACCCTAGCTTACCTGCTATCAGGAAGTGTCCAGATTGCTGGTAGATACCACCCTATAGTAGATATTGGCTTCTTTTTTAGGGTGAGGTGACCAATGACAAGGCAGCTAGTGTTATTACTGCTTCCCTTCTATTTTGGAGGATCTTACCCCATTTGAGACTTCTTCTCAAGGTTTTTCATGGTTTTCCCATCTGTTAAATAGGGGAAATTACATGTACTTTTCTGGGATGTTATGAGGATTAATTATTTAATGGACCAAATTCACTCCATACAGGGAAGTGCAAATTGCTGTGCCTCCAGGGGGGATCATCCAAAGTACTGCCACTAACACTCCAAGGACATTCTCCTGGCCATTAATCAGCTCAGTCACTTCTGGTGCAGATGTGTTTCATCAGCACCCAAACCACATTCTCCATCATTCTTTTTAAGTCCATCTGCATGTGCTTCATCAACAGCAGTTAACTATCCTGAACATCAGTAGGTTTTACATCGTAAATGCCATGCTGCTTTTGGCTGCTCCAGAACTGGTCAAGAGTTATACAATATTCAGTCCTGTTCAGAAATTGTTACCTTTTCTTTTGCACCACCAACTTGTCCCCTTTCATGGGCTGTTTAAACCAGACCTTAGTTCACATAGGGCACTACTAAATGCACTGTTTTTAAAATACTAGGAGCTTGTTTTTATTCATTCCCCTCACACTGGTTCCATCCCACAAAGAATTTGTTGTTTCTGATGGATACATCATAAATCAGGGCTTGTCTTCACTACGGGGGTAAGTCGACCTAAGTTACGCTACTCCAGCTCCGTGAATAAGCTCCACTCCAGCTGAAGAAAACGTAGTTTAGGTTGACTTACCCCGGTGTCTTCACTGCGCTACTTCGACGGGAGATGCTCTCTGGGTCGACTTCCCTTGCTCTTCTTGGAGAGCTGGATGGCGTTGACCAGAGAGCGTTCTGCCGTTGATTGAGCAGGTCTTCACTAGATCCACTAAATCGATCCATGCTGCATCGATTGCAGCAGCGTTGAACTCCCCGTAGTGAAGACCAGCCCCAATCACAGTTTGCTTTATTACACTTTCAAAACCCTAACTACTTCAGTGAGCTTTTCTTTTTCCATCCTCATTTCACATGCTTGATGAATCTACTGATGGAGAATTTTATATTTGCAGACATATTATCAGAAATACTGGAAGCCATGTATGATTTCATGACCTGGTGATGCCTTTTACTCCATAGAAAAGAAAATGCCTTCATACAGCCATCAAAAAGAGGAGTTGTGTGGATCTGGGTTAGCCAAATTAATACCATAATGGCTTTGGCTCAAGAAGCATATAGTGCAAACAGGCAGCAGAACAGTTGTAGTACAGTTACCTTTTGTGTGGGTGGCACAGATTTCTGCCAATTAAGAGGCTCTGATAAGTCATTTCTTGTCTTGTGATTGTTGTTAATAAGAATGTATATGAACATGTTTGCATCTGAACTATGCACAGATTAGTGCCTGTATTTATTTTCTTTAAAATAAAATATTGCTTCATTGGGTTTTGGTTCCTAATAAGCTTTTTTCTCATTTTAGAGCATTCCAGGATTTCACTAATACAGAGCAGCCAAATGGCCTTTGAGGATAGATTTTTATTTATTTCTTTAATTTTGTATGCACAGACCAAAATTCTCAAACCTGGGGGAACCTAAAGTTAAGCTTCCAAATTCATATTCAGGCACCTGAATAAAAGTGCTCTGACCTTCTGAAAAGCAGGGCCCCACAGTCCCAATGAACCATGGTCTTTCTTTATAGGCCCCAATACAGCAAAGACTGATAGAACTACTCACAGTGTGTAAAATTAAAGAAGTGCATAAATCTTTGCAAAACTGGGGCCGTCATTAGCACAGGAGAAATCTGCGATAACAGTTGGCAATATGTTTTTTTTTTTTTAAGTGGCTTCTACCGTTATTTTTCATGTTTAATAAATATTTCAAAGAGACCTGAGGACCTCTGGCAAAGAATGAGACATCTCTTGTATTCAGATGCATAGACATAGGTTTTCATATAATTAGTAGTAACAGACTTTAAATAAGGATGTTCTTTGCTTTTCTTAGGCCATGCCTATACTACAGGGACTGTAGTGGCATTGCTGTGGCTCTGTAGCTATGCTGACATAATCCCATAGCATGGATGCAGCCTATAGCTATGGAAAGAGCTTTTCCGTCTCCCTGATAAACGGTAGCTAGGTCAACAGAAGCATTCTTCTGTTGACCTTGCTTCCTCTACACCCGGAGTTAGGTTGGCATAGCTATGGCACTCGGGTGTGTGAATTTTTCACACCCCTGAGTAGTGTAGCTGTGTTGACCTAAATTTTAAATGCAGACCAGGCCTCAAATGCAGTAGCTGCAGCTCCCGTCTTCACTGTCCAAAGAACTGTTTAAAAATTCGGCCTAAACATGGATCTAACGTAGTATACTGATACCACTATGATAAGTAGAGTAAAAATACCTAGAGAGAGAGAAAACCTGGCTTCAGTAAAACTTTGCATATAATACAGTTTAGCCAGAGTGAGTGTCTGGGGGCCAATCTCTGTTAATCTTGTTTTAAAACCATGCCATTTTGGAGGAAGCCCCATTGCTTGACTCGTTTAAAGACTGGACTGACACAAATTAATAGAAAAATCCAGTGAAAGAAATAATAAACTGGCAGAGGAGGGACTAGATGTCAGTGTCTTTTCCAGCCCCTGTATTGCTAATCATGTGATTCACATCTGAATGAGTAGAAATATTAAGTAGGGTAATGCAGCTCTCTAACTGGAGCCTACTGTGGCATGTTGATGTACAGGGCCCTCCTCATCTTCGCCTCCCCACCCCACCCCACCCCCTATACAGATTGACCTTTGCATGGTTGGAATCCATTCTTTTCCCCATTGGTTTGCTGCTAAAATGTGAAAACCAAAATGTAAGTCAGAGTCTTTCTTACTCTTTCCAGTGTCATCCTGCATTACCACGTATAAGAAGACACCACCTCCTGTTCCACCAAGAACCACCACAAAACCTTTTATTTCCATCACAGCCCAGAGCAGCACAGAGTCTGCCCAAGATGCATACATGGATGGGCAGGGACAAAGGGGCGATATCATCAGTCAGTCTGGACTTAGTAACTCTACAGAAAGCTTGGACAGTATGAAGGCCCTAACTGCTGCTATTGAGGCTGCTAATGCACAGATCCATGGCCCTGCAAGTCAGCATGTAGGCAACAATAATGCAACTGTCACCACAACCACCACCATTGCCACCGTTGGTGGGGAAGACAGAAAGAAGGATCACTTCAAGAAAAACAGATGTTTATCCATTGGAATACAGGTGAAGTATAGGTTTTTGAGTAGCAGATAAGTGTCTGTTTTTGTTGGTGTGGGTTTCTGTATTACTTATGGAGTGGTCCATTTTTTTCTCTTTTGAATCCCTTTTTTGGTTAGTTACCCATTTCTATCAGGTGACTGTAGAGATTTCAGTAGTATTTAATTATTCTCAGTGTTGCTGGTGATGTTTTCCTAATTAATTTTAAATATATCAAATGTAAGGATTTCTTGAGTCTTTTTGCTACTTATTATTCAGCTCTGTTAAATTGCACACATGAGCACAAACCTATGAATCATATCACAGCAGGGGTCAATGATATCATTGAAAGAGAATCTGTAAAACAATGATTTACACTACACTATCACCAGAAAAATATTTTCAGCCAGCTTGGCTGAATTGTCACTGTTTATTCATGCATTTGGAAACAACGGTTAGTCATTTGAATGAGGCAGCATTGTTCTACTTAGCTGTTATCTCAGCACAGGATAAGATCCCTCTGATTTGCCCTGTTTTAAAATAAATTAAACTTTGTTACCTCTAGTGAAATGTAACAAGAAAACTAATCCAACCACACTCAGTTGAAGCTTAGGGAAAAGAGAAATGTAAATAAGCTATATATTTCCATTTTAGATTTGATCTAACTTTTTTTGTTAATCTCTCTCACGTATTCCTTAAAATAATGACTGTAGAAGTATGACATACTCATAATCACTATCTACTTTTTCATTCATGCTGTTAGAACAAGACAGTCTGGGTTGGAGTCAACTAAGACTCAACTCTGGTTTTTGCAGGGAAAATAAATCCCAAGCAAATAGGGCAGTGTCCTCAAACTGTCCAACCCTCCTCCCCCTGGAAAAAGTGGTTAGTCTTTTCCTAAAGATGAAGTTTGCACATGAATGGTCTCTCACAGATTTCCAGTATGTTGGTCTTATTAGGTTTATCTAATTACTATGGGCAAGGCTGAGATTTTAGGCTGCATGTGGTGTGGAATTGGGAGCAGCCCCTGGATCGAATTGTGACAGAAGACGTGTCTACACTACTGTCGCTACAGTGGCACACCTTCAGCATTGCAGCTATGCCACTGTAGCGCCATACTGGCTTCCTACAGTGACAGAAGAGGTTTTTCCGTTGATCATAGAATCATAGAACTGGAAGGGACCTCGAGCGGCCATCTAGTCCAGTCCCCTGCACTCAAGGCAGGACTAAGTATTATCTATACCATCCCTGACAGGTATTTGTTAAACCTGCTCTTAAAAATCTCCAGTGATGGAGATTCCACAACCTCCCTAGGCAATTTATTCCAGTGCTTAGCCACTCTGACAGGAAGTTTTTTCTAATGTCCAGCCTAAACCGCCCTTGCTGCAATTTAAGCCCATTGCTTCTTGTCCTATCTTCGGAGGTTAAGAAGAACAGTTGGGTCTGCCATGGGCAGTACTTCCAGTAATGCCTTGTCTCTCAGGGTTCACATTGCTCGTGGCCATGCCATGGCTGCTGGTGGTAGCATGGAAGCATCAGTCACCCAGAGCCCTGCACACTCAGGCTTTACTTCACCAGATCTTTATATCATTCCCACTTCAGGTCCCCTGGGTCATCGACGCTAGGCCAGGCTTATCTGGGTGTTCCCTGTGAAAACTCTCAACCTGTTCTGGGGTGTAGACCTTACTCTCAGGACTGTTCTTTGGGACCATAGCTGTCCCAGTCTATGAGGTACCACAGCCTGCCTAATTTCAATCTGGAATCCAATATGGCATGGACTTCACATTCCTCATGGTCTTGAACCGGAACTTGCAGGACGGTGGCTGCATCTGGTTGGGGAATGGGTTTACCATGTATGGCTTTTGGAGGGAAATATGAAAGACAGGGTGCAGGTTGAGAGACCTAGGTAAGTGGAGCCTGAAAGTAACAGGATTGATTTTCTGACAGATTTGATAAGGAATTGATGGTCTAGTTTGTGAGATGGCCTGTTTGTGTAGAGATTTTTGACAGATAGCCAAACCTTTTGGCCTACCAGAAAGGTTGGTGCTTCCTGTCTTTGGTACTTTGTGTGCCATTTTAGGCCGCCTTAGCATCCTCAAGGTGGCCCTTTACCTCTTTCTGACGGTGGCGAATCTGCCGAACCAAGTCTGCCCCAGTCGAGTTCAGGGAGGCTGTCAGTAGCATGGGGTAGAATTGGAGAGGGAACCCATTGGAACAGTTTAGGGCAACTGTGCCTGTATGTCCCCTCAGGTGTTCAGCAAGAGTACCCACTCTTGGCTTTCAGATCCCCAGCTGTTTCCTCTCTTGGATGGAGACACGTGTCTCTCTTCTGACCCAGGTATATCCAGGCTGGATAGTTACCTTGTCTTCACTGTATAATTCCCTGCAAAGACAGTTTGCCCAAGGATACCTGTGTGCTTTCTCTTGAGAAACAAATACAGTGTGGTTGCTACAGCTGTAAGTTACCCCACAGCTCTTTCTAGGCAAGCTTACTTTTTTCTTAAGGTACAAAGCATTACAGAGAAAACGTATTAAAAAAAAATAAAAGGACCTAAACCCATTCTAATAAGTTTACCAGAGACCATTCCAACTCTCACATGGTCTCTGGCAAGTGTTCTCTTTTAATACCCTACCCTAGGGAATTCCTTATGGTTAAAAGTTCATCATAGCTTCAGCTCAGAATAGGCACACTCATAACATGTTCAGTTTCCTTTTTTGTACAGTTCAGGAGTCTTTGAACTGGAGTTTCCAGAAGCAGTTAGTTTACAAAAGGTCTCTCTCCCCAAGCCATATCTTAGAAAAGTTTTGCTTCACAGGGAGAGAATTTGCATTCCCTTCCTCTCAAGGTATTTCCTAAGAAAATCCACTTCACCCATATTGTTCCAAAATGACCTTTGAACATCCAGAAATTGCATTAATCTTGTCTTTGTACTAAAAAAGTTCCATACAATCTTACAATAGTACATAAACATTTGCATTTGTAATACAATGAACTCCAAAGATATTAACCCTAGTTCAGTGAGGTTTAACTTCATTCAGTAAAGTTTAATTTAATTCTATAAAGTTCAGGATTTTACAGGATAATGTCAATCCATCACACCTGTAATTGCAAAAAAAGGGGCTCTGCCCAGTGGAGGCATGGTCGGTGTTGTATGCAAATTCAGCATAGAAGCAGGAGGTGGACCAGTCCTCTTGGTGATAGAGTTAACTAAACATCATACATTTTGCTCTAATACTTGATTCACCTTCTCTATCTGGCCAGCCGTCTGGGGGTGATACACAGAGGAGTGGACATTTAGTAACCAGAGGGCTTTACACCTTAAGCATGAGATGAACTGTGGTCCTTGATCTGATTTGATGCAATCAGGAAACCCATGGAGGTGAATGACATGCACTACTAGGAACTGAGCAGTCATCTTGGCTGAGGACAAGTGGTCACAGGGGACGAAATGTGCCATCTTGGTCAATTGATCCCCGATCGTTCGTACTGCCATGTAGCTGTTGGATTCAGAGGGTTCTACGATGAAGTCCATGGTGACAGCAGCCCATGGCCTGGATGGGGTTTCTGGTGTCACAGGGGTGCCGAGCAGCTTAGTGTGTGGTATCTTAGTATGGGTACACAAGTCGCAACAGTGAATATAAACTCCAACGTCAGCCCACATCAGGGCCTCCAAAAGAAGCAGGAGGCTGAACAGTGGGTTTTGAGGCACCCTAAATGGCCTGCTAGGGGGTTATTGTGATACAGTTACAGTACCTCCAACTGCAGAACTTATATGCAACCATCAACATAAATTATTCTGTCCTGCATGAAATGTTGCCTCTTGGTCCCGATTCTTGATCAGTCTGGGGGGGGTCCATTCTAAAGCCTTCTGGGGAGAGGATGTACCCCAAAAACTCTGGAAGTTTGGTCAAAGGTATATTCTCTAATTCTGCGTACAGGCCATGATGTCGTAGTCTCTCCAGGACAGACCTAAGGTGGCATTTGTGTTGCTCATGGTTTTCTGAAAAGTCAAGCATATCGTTGAGGTAGACTACTACCTACTGGTTCAGAATTTCTCTGAACACATTATTAACAAAGTGTTGAAAGATTGTAGGTGCATTAGTTAGTCTGAATGGCACTACCAAGTATTCAAAATACCATAATGGGTCCAGAAGATGGTCTCCCACTTGTACCCCATCTAGATAGGCATTAGGTCCTCTGTGGTGAATAATCCATACAAATTGCTCATGATCCAATAGTTTTGAGATTAGAGGCAGGGAATATCGGTTTTGGTTCAACACAAAGTAATCAACACATTGCGTAAATTCAGTCATAACGGTCTTTCACCCTGGGCTTTTGGTCAATGGGGCAGTTATAATCCCAGTACATAGGTAGTGTGTCTAGATTTCTTTTTTGAAAAATGTCAGCATAATATTGGTATTTATCAGGAATGTGGGAGGTCGAAGCTGGGGTGGTCCCCACTTGCCAGCTGCCGCAATCTGGGATTCATTCAAGGGAGGGATTGATGCTGCCTGGGATGGGGTCCCAGATCCAACAATTCATCGCTGCCGATGCATAGGCAGATCTGTTGGCAATGCTCAGAGAAGAAGCTGAAGTAGATGGCACCAGTTAAGGAATCCCCTGAATTTTTGGCAGTTTCCATCAAGGCGTTTGAGTCGAAGCACCACAGGCCCCTGTTTGAGTGGTTGAGCCACCATTCATGCCTGGAATGTAACATTCTTCTCTTGCGAGAGGCCCACTAATTCGCAGAGGGCTTGGTTTTCTGCCAAAAATTGCATCACCCAAGCCCGCAGAGCATGAACCTCAGTCTGGAGACATGGTGACCTGGATCTGGTGACCTGTGTGGTGTGCCACGCAGTAGGAGGCCCATCCCTTCCATCACACTACTGGGGCATCGTCCATGGGGGGGATCAGAGGCGGTCTGTGCAATCTATTACAAACTGGGTTATTGGCAGTCAGGCCTAGTGGTCGGAGCAGGAGTCAGGGACTGGTAAACAGAATCAGGGATTGGAACCAGACTCAGAGACCGAATTCAAACCCGAGTCAGAACCAGGAATTGGAACCAGATTACCTGGAGTGAAGGAAGGCAAGAGCAGAGCTGGATTCAAGGCAGGAGCAAGGCTGGGACAGGACTGGAACAAGGCGAGGAAACAGGGATCAAGAAGAAGGCATGGAAGCAGAAACAAGGCAGGGTCTGTCTCAGCAGCAGGTCAGGGATTGGCCTTGTTGCACACACAGCTTCCTGGGACCCCCTCCATGCTTAAATAGTGGCACCTGAACCAATCAGCATCAAAGGGGGTGCTGCCATTCAGGTTTCCCATGGCTGGCACATCCTGTAGTGCCTCGTCTCCCAGGATTTACAGTGCAGTGATCTTGGCTGTGCTGTGGCTGCCAGGTGGTGGCATGGAAGCCACCTGGAGCCCTGCACACCCAGGCTCTAGCCCACCAGATCCTTATGCTCAGGGGTGTGGAGAGTAAGGACATGTCTACACTTAGCGGATCAGCACTGCTGCAATCAATGCAGCGAGTGTCGATTTAGTGGGTCTGGTGAAGACAGGCTAAACCAATGGGAGAGCACTCTGCCATCGATTTGTGTAGTCCACCTCCCCAAGAAGCGTAAGGGAAGGCGACGGGAGATGTTCTCCCATCGACACAGCACAGTGTAGCCACTGCGGTAAGTGGATCTAATTACGTCGACTTAAGTTACATTATTCACATAACTGAAGTTGTGTATGTTAGATCGATTTACCGCTGTAGTGTAGACCAGCCCTAAATTTCTGCAGCCCTTGAAAGGATGCAGCTTATTGCTTCCCTTGTACTCTTAAAAGGAAGAACACGGCTGCTACTCTGAAACTTGTACTCTTAGTTCCTCCCTACCCACTTGCTTGCAGGAGGAAGTATCCAGATACCTGGATACCTCAGCACTAGACCTGAAACCAAGATCCAGATAGGCTGAGCAAGCTGGGGAGCCCTTAATCCTTCTTACTCCCCTAATCAGTCATAAAAGGCAATGGCACAGTCTAGCCCTGTGTCCCTCATTTCAGTGAACAACTTTACTGCTGACAAAGACCATCCTACAGGAGAAAAAATTACAAAGCTAGAAGTAAAATTATTGGAATAATAACAAAAAAATCTATGTGGATTACATTGGAGGAAACCTGAATTAACAATGGTATTGTAACCCTTAATCTTAAAAGGACGTCTAGGGGTCTCCCAATCCAGTCTTAAAATCACTGTTGCTGTAAGTAAAATACATTTGAATTTAATACTCTATTGCAGTAGCCATTAAGGGGGAGATTTTCAAAGGCACAACTGGCAGTTGTTTGTGCCTTTGAAATTTTCCCCTAAAATAGTGACCTATACTGATTGCAAGTAATTATATTCCTTATACACAGTGTGACAGGCATATTGAAAATACAGTGGGAATGTTAGTTACTTATAAACCATAACAGTGTCCAGTGAACTTGTCTGTCTCAAGCAACAGTGTTGAGATGCTCCCTTAAATGTTTTGAGAGATATTGCACCTTGAACCTTTCACTGATCCGGGTCTACTACTCACCCAAATCTCAAGTAATAGTAACTTTAGAGGGAAAGTCAACTGTTGTCAGAAAGAAGGAAACATTTTTGTGGCAGGTTGCTTTAATTTTGTTGCTGTTGTTAACCAGACCTTTAAAGCAGAGCTATGAAATGTCAGCAATCCTGGTGTAGACAGTAGAATTTCTATTACATATATTTGTGCACATTGAGCAGTCCCTACATCATGAGTAATCCATTGATTACAGTGTCACTAATTCCAGAGGAATTTACTAATTATTATGCCACTTCTCAACATGAGAAGACACATAGAGTAAGATGTTCACTGCCCAATCCCATAAGAGTTTACAATCCTCCTGGGTCAATGCATAATCTCCTGTGATTGAATTTTAATTTCAATTTACTTTGTAAAGTAAGCCTAGTTAAACTAGGAGAGTCATATGAAGTCACTGAATATGTGTTATGATGAATATCTGCATGCATGAATATGGAGAGCAATAAAATAACACCATCAATAAAGAGCAGTTGATAGTTCTTTGGGTGCTCTGAATATTCCCATTTCTGGGTAATGCACTGACTGGTGCAGAGTCATTTAAAGAACTTGGGTTACAAGTAAGTAACCTCCATTTTCTTTTAAATCTTGTATCTATAATAGTCAGTTCCAGAACCCTAACATTTAAATAAAACAAATTCCTTTAAAAATGTAATTTTAACATCACTTCACATTCACATTAATTAAAGTGTGTTGTAGAATAATCAGCATCTGTAATACACTGGATAAATTTCATCTGCATTTTGAGAGTCCATCATTGACTTAAAAAATATATAAATTAGCACAAAATACTATTATTTGAATAACATTATAAATGTGCATAGCATTTGGCACACAAACTATCTGAGTAGATGAATGTAGTTATGGTACCAGCCCTGTGTGTATGTCCTTGGTAATTAAGACAATAATAAGTAAAGTGATTCAGCTGCCTTAATATCTTTCTTAAAAATACATTCTATTTATATCTGGTTATTTCTTCAGGTTGATGACGCTGAAGAATCCATCAAACCAGGTGAAAATAAAGCAACCAGTAAGTTCCAATCCATAGGAGTTCAAGTAGAGGAGGAGAAGTGGTGAGTAAACATTCATTTGATTTTCTTAATGCACATGTACAATATTCTCTTTCGTGCCTTAATAAAAATATCTCAAAGCAAAATCAGACCAATGAGACCAAATATCCAAGAGCCTGGCATGCAAACAGCATCCTTTTGAGTTTTTATGACATTTAGTATTTTAAAAACTAAATATGAACAAAGGTACCTGAAGGTAAAGCATGTATATGTTTCCACAATTCATTATGTTCCTGTTTTACAATTACATTAAAAGTGATGCATGTTCATTTGGAATGTCATAATTTAAAAGGTATAAAAACATTTTGAAAATCTTTTCTAAAAAAATAAACAAAACAATCTCACTTAAAAATAATATGAATCTTGCCGTAGGAGATAAGTTCTGTTGATATTATCTCTCTCAGTAAAACACTGTAGTCTGAAATCATAGGTGAATGGCAGCTGAGCACAGATGTGTGGTCTAATGGTCTGAACACAAGACTGGGAATCCGGCTGGCCTGAGTTTTACTGTTGGATTTGAGATTGATCTCTGGGGGGATTTTGACAAGTCAATTAATTTGTCTGCCTCTGTTTCCCTACCGGTAAAAGATGGATAGTAATATTTTCTTGCCTATGCTGTGAGGATTTATTATAAAGTAATATCTGTAAACCACTTCAAAAATAATACTGCAAAAATAATACTGTGTTATTGCTCTGTTGACCAATACAGTGACAATATGTATTGCTAGTATTGAAGCTAGTAGTCTAGAATTAAATGCACCATCTTTACATTAGTGGATACATGAGTACAAGCCAAAAGCTGGCTTCTTGTACATTTCATCCCCCTACTTGTTCACAAGTGGACAACAGATAGGTAATATGCAGTGTTGTTGTAGCCATGTCAATCCCCGGATATTAGAGAGATAAGGTGGTGAAAGAGACAGAAGTTGGTCCAATAAAAGATATTATCTCATCCGCCTTGTCTCTCTAACAAATAGGTTAAGCAGGGGATGGAGCTGAAGTGCATGAGTGCCTGCAATCATGATAAAATTCACCTCCTGGATTGGCTGTTGTTGGGTTGCTGTGCTGGAAAGTTGAGTACGATTCAGCATATTTTTCAGGCACTGATTTTTCAGGAACGGTAGGAGAGTTAAATGAAAAACATTATATACTTTAGAGATCCATAAAATTTTGACAGGTTTCAGAGTGGTAGCCATGTTAGTCTGTATCAGCAAAAAGAACGAGGAGTACCCGTGACACCTTAGAGACTAACAAATAAATAAATGCCCAAATAAATTTGTTAGTCTCTAAGGTGCCACAAGTATTCCTCATAAAATTTTGAGTAATTATCCGTCAGTGAGATTTTTTTAACCCATTGTTTTGCGACACCTAAAGTAAAACGTCAGTTTATAAAACGTGAATCTCTTCTAGAATTGTTTATTAAATTAGTGCTTGAGATAAAAATAAAGAAGCCCACCCCTGGCATTTATGCTTTTTTCCTGCCTGGAGCGCACTTCTGGGGACCATTTTCTGTCTAGAAATTGCCAAAGGGACTTTTACTTTCTACATTTCATCTATAGGGCAAATCCTGATCCCTGCACAAACCTGACTCAATGGGTTTTATATGAGGGTTGGGTGAGGGGCAGAATTTTCTCCTTCCTCTCAGGACATGGAGCACCAGCGGAGGAGCTCTACTGCCACAGCTGCAGAGGTGGACACACAGTCCCTCTGATCCCCCTTCACGGGGGAGTTTTGGCTGGCATAATTGTGGTTCGATGGGCCACACTGCCCAAAAGCCACTGTGCAGTAACATAGAGCCACTGTGAAGCACTGCTTCATTCCAGGCAGTGGGAGAAGAGTCCCCTGTAGACTCTCCCCTCTCCCCCTAGCAAATATGAACCACTTCCAACTGGGGCCTGGCACCTTCCTACAGACTGCAGGATTTGGCCCATTGACAGTAGTAGAGAGTGGGTCAGAAAAGTATTTAGCACTAATTTTCTATATTTGACTGTTGCGCATTTGCTAAGCTGATAACCAAATCACCTATTGTTTACACTATTGTTAAATAGACCAGACTGTCATTATCTTCTACCTGAGCATTTCTGTTGTGGTTCTAAAAGGTTAAGGGGACTTCAGAGGGGAAATGTGAACTGTAGTGACCTTGTTATGTTGTTGCTAAGCAAGGTCCTCATTAACTGTTAAAACATCTCTTTCTGGAAGACATTCCTTTACATATGCATCCTGAGCCTCCACCCCCCACCGCTTTCCTAGTGTTAAGTAAATTAGCGCATTTAAATAGGTGATGATAGCCACTTAACTCCTCCCCAAGGACAAAAGAAATAAGTGTCCAAAATAAGCCAACCACTGATGGTAAATACCTTACTTAAGCAGTATTCTTTCTGTTACTGTTTTTATTGTTCTAGAGAGCAAAATCAAGAGATAGGATTTGCCTGTCAAGGTCTATACTGAGATAGCATTATTTCTGCATTACCTAAGGACAGCTGTGTTTTGGGATTCCTTGCTGATAAAGTTGAGACTGCTGCTGTTTTGAGCAGAATGGCAAATAGTAATCCATCATGTACTTCCAGAAATGAACTGACTGATAAAAGACAGCAACCTAATAGTCAGAAAATGAGTGCACTCAAGACACAAAGAGCTTATCATCACAATTTGGATTCCTATGCATTTTGTTAACACAGCGGGAGGACTTTTAATGAATATCTCTTAAAGGAATAGACTTGTAAATGGAGTGCATTCTTCCTGGCCCCAAACCACAACATCTGCAGAAACACAGAGAACCCATTTCAGATGGATACATGACAAAGAAATAAACCTGTTAAAGAAATCATCTTCCAGGACACTGAAAGATAAAATACACTAGAAGACTGACTCTAAAAGAATAAATATATTAATTGAATAATTTTCTTTGTGCACCAGCCAAATCAACGTATGTCATGAATCAACAAAATTGGCCTCCCTCTACAGCAAGAGCCCTCCCCTATGGCATTCTACAAGGTCCATAATTTCTCAGCCCTATTTTTCATTCTATCTACTTTGTCCCCCTTGGTCATCTTACTGCTACCCTCTAATCTTCACCACCATTCTGATGCTGATGAATCTCACCTCTCCATGTCTTTTTATTTCCTTAATGACGACTCCTCCTTCTTCGCCTTCTGTGTCTGGACCAAATAAACAGGAGGATTTGTCTCAGTTTCTCCAGCTAAAAGTCTCAAAAAACAGAAGTGCTTCTTTTATGCAAGGGGAGCATCCTCAACACACAGCTCTATCTCTTCCATCTTCCTCCTCTTGTAGTGTCTGCACTACAGTGTCACAGCTGCAGCACCATAGTGTAGATGCTTCCTACATCAGTTGAAGGTTTTTTTCTGTAATAAATCCATTTCTCCAAGAAACAATCTTCCATTGACCTAGCTGCATCTACACCAGGAGTTAGGTTGACCTAACTATTCGATTGACCTAATTACTCATGGCATGAAATTTTTCACAGCCATGAGTGACGTAGGTTGTTCTAATTTTTAAGCGTAGAACAGGCCTCAGACTACCATTCGTCTCCACTATACGTGACCTTGAATGCATCTTTTACTCGTATCTCTCTTCCTACACTACCTGTGTTTATAAATTTGCCCATCATTATCTCTGCTACGTTGTCCATATACAAAAATGCCTTGGGTCCAAATCTATTATGTTTTTTATCCAACCCTGTGTCCTCTTTCCCCTTTATTATAATAATTCTTTCATACTGGCTCCCAAGCCCCAGCTCTGCAATGTTGTTCAATTATAGATGCCTTGTCCACCTTTTCATGTGTCCAAAGATCATGTGTAACCTTGTGAACTGGCTGCAGTTACTCACCCACCCCTCATCCTTTCCCCCACCATCATTGCTAACTACATCACCCCAGTCCTCGGATGACTCTACTGGCTTCCCACTCATTTAAGGGGAAATTTCAAAACTGCTGTCTTCATTTTTATAGGCTGGATCAGGGTCATGGACACTTATTTTGTGGTCCTACATTTTCTCTACTCTTCTCCTGATCTTTCCTTTCACCTGCGACTCAATCTTCACCTGAAGGGACCACCTCTAGGGCCTTGTGTACACCAGAGACTTGAATTGTTTGTGCTTCAACTACTTGTATCAAACCAATTGAAGCACAAGCTATTCAGTGCACCCACACAAGCCATTCTGAATAGGTTTAAGGGTTGTCCCACATCCTCACTAGTACTGTTCTAGACTGATTCAACTGCGGTGCCCTTGCTGGGTGCCTGTCCCACTGCTCGATGGTAATTCCCTGTCTCTGCTACCCTCACACTGTCCCCTCCAGCCCGATCTAGGCCTCCATGGTATTCCCCCAATCTCCCCCATCTTTGTCTCTATGGTATGCCCTTGTCATACCTTGCATTCACATTCTAAGTTAATACTATAATTGGTTCGCTGGATGTAAGCCTGTCATAAATGGTTTATTAGAAAGAGACATGCAGCCATAGTTCATAGACCAAGAATACTGTCCTGGGGCAAAACAGGGGTGTTAAACGCCCACATAAGTGCCTCCCCACCTTTCCAGGCCAGGGAAAGCTGTCCTCTTCTCCTGGATACACTTCTGCTCTGTCTAGTACATTAGATTTTATCTACTATGTACACTGAGACTCTGTCACGTTAAGGAATAGTATCTCCGTTTTGGTTTTGGGGGTTTTAACCGGCTAAAATAGAACGATAACATATTCTAAAGAGGCTAAATTACAGAGCAAAATGTTTCCAGCAAAATGTGAAAAATCGACCAAGACGTCTACAATCACTGTAAATGCTATGAGAAAAAAAGAAAGAGAGCCCACTTTTTACTCTGGCTTTTGTGAGTTTGTGGAGCACAATCCTTCCTATGCTGCCTTTTTCACTTTAGGCTTTAATTTAGCTTAGATGCTCTTGCATTAACATTAAAACAAACTTCCATGGGTTCCTGCTTGTGTTGCTTTAACATAAAAATAATGCAAATTATTGGGATTTCATTGTTTTATGTTTGTAGTCTGTTGTTTCTCTGTTGCAAGTCAAACTTCTCAAATCTTAGCTCTTTAGGTGAGGCATCTCCAATCTATACTTGAGCTAAGGTGCTAAGATTCATATTGACTTGGTTCTGATTTGAAGTATTGTCTGTCCCCACTTACTCTGTCAGTGGAGAAAGTTTTGTTGAACAATTCTAAAAGATCATAATAACATAGAACAGCAATAGAGGAGTAGACGAAAGATGGTTACAAACAAAAGATTCCATAACTTGAGAGACCCGTTAGTCTATTACCTATGTTTGACATGAATCTTGAAGATATATGGTTCAGGATCCTGCCATTACAATACACGCATATCAATGATATTGAATCTGCTAGCCTTTCCCACAACTTGCTTTTTTTAGTTAGCATCACCGTAACCTTGGCAGGCAAGCACAATACAAGAAACAACAGAACCAATAGGTACATAATGAAGCCAGTTGAAATTATTAGAAGCGCCTTTGTGAGTTGACATCTGTAAGATGCTTTGGAACCTCTTGCAGTAGAAATGTAAACATGTTTCTCAAAAGAAACACAAAGAAGCAGCAGAGAGATGAATGCTAACGAGTGACCCTGCTGTTGCTGTTCAGAACAGACACTGTATTGTGCCCCATACTGGTTTATCCAGTCTGCAGTTTCATGGTTTTCTGCACCTTAGGCCAGATATTTGCTGTTGTTCTCCAAAGTTGTAATTATTACACCTTTTGCCTGCAGGGCACAAACGAGCATGAAAGCACTGAATCTAAAAACAGGGGAAGAGGCAAGTCCATGAGTTCATGTTTTTAGATCCTTATTCTAACAGTCAGCAATTTACGAAAGCATTTTTTTCCAGACAGACTTAACTACTTGTGAATGCTCTGTATGCGTAAAGACATTGTAAACTTTGCACATTAGCTGTAGAAACTCTCCTGCATTATTGTTGTTTTTAGATTATCATTATTTATTTATTTGTATTGCTGTAGTGCAGTCATGTATGCAGCATGGAATTTTAATTAAATAAGCAGAGAGGTTTTGGATACAGATAGTCATTTGTAAGAATAGAACATCTTAGAAATGGCTGGAGGACAGAAGTTACTTTCAGGAATAAACAAACATTAGCGGAGGCAGTTTGTATAGGTGTATGTTCTGAGCACAAAGGCAGTGCCTTCCATCTACAGGCTTTTTCATTTCAATTCATTTGTATTTCTGTGGCCAGGTCTACGCTAAAAAGTTAGGTCAACCCAGCTACATTGCTCGGGGTGTCAAAAATCCACACCCTTGAGCAACATAGTTAAGCTCACCTAACCTCTGGTGTAGACAGCGCTAGGTCGGATGACAGAAGCGCTAGTGACGGACCGATTCTTCCGTCGACCTAGTTACTGCCTCTCAGGAAGGTGGCTTAACTATGGCAAAGAGGGAGAACCCCTCCCATTGCTGTAGTGAGTGTCTATGCTGAAGTGGCACAGCTGCAGCTGTACAGCTGTGGCAGTTTAAGCGTAGACATAGCCTTTGAGTTATTTAATTCTAAGCTGATGCTGTATTGCGTTGACAAGTCATTTTTCTTTTGAAGGCAGATACCTTTACTCAGTCCAGTGCCAAGAATAGTCGGTTAGGCAAGCACGTTGCGTTGTTTTATTAGATAAAAACAAAGGCAAGCAAAACTAGGCCATTCTCTTTTATATGTTGAGCAGAGTCTGTGTTTGGTGGCACCAGCTCATATTGAAAACAGGAAGGATGTACTCCTGAAAGTTTTAAAATGTGATGCCTCTGGCAATACATCGTCCTGGTAAGCAGAGCTTGATGTTTTCACATGTGGGATTTGTTGTGTATTGAAAGCCAGACTGTTAACTGCAGTTCAAATAGTCATTCAGTTCGCACAGATGCTAAGACAGAAGCATATTAGCATTTAACTCAAGCTTGGCCTACACTACCAACTTATGTCAGTATAACTACGTCGCTTAAGGGTGTGGAAAATCCACACCCCCGATCAACATAGACATACCAACCTTTCCCCTGGTGTAGACAGGGCTATGTCAATGGGAGGGCTTCTCCTGTTGACATACCTATAGCATCTCGAGGAGGGGGAGTACCTACGCTGATGGGAGAAGCTCTCCTGTTGGCATAGGAGCATCTTCACTAAGCTCTATAGTGGCACTGGTGCAGCGCTGTAAGTGTAGACAAGCCCTAAGACATGCAAACTGTGGTGAAATCATAAGAGACCTCCTGAGGGGCCTGGAGAAGATGTGCTGTCCATATTAAAGGAATTGCTTTCCCCCATGATTGCTGTCCCATTATATTAATTATCATTAGAAGAGGAATGCTTTTTTATTTTTATTTTCCTGCTATCTGTGGCTCCTGACTGAACAACTAAAAGGGAACTCTTTTTGCGTGCGTGTGTGTGTGTGTGTGTGTGTGTGTTGGTGGCCACTCCAGGAAGAGGGGAGTAATAAGAAATATAAAGTGAGAAAATGGGAAGAAAGAGTTTTGCTTATTAAAGAATAAATAAATACCTAAAACTGAAGAGATCTGTCTATGTCATATTTTGTAGTTTGTCGGTGCAAATGGAGCCTATCGTGTAAAACTTTAATTGGATAACTGACTTTTGCATCACCTAACAACCTTTTTCAAAGCAAGTGCATAAAAGCAGCTGTTTTGTTAGAAACATTATGTTGTATGATGTAAAAAAAAGTCGCTATAATTATAATAAACTTGACAGATGCGGATATGACATATCTGTTTTACTGAGAAGACAACTGGTATCATTAACAATTTCCTGCATAATCCCTGAGTCTGTTTTAGTATTAAGGAACCCCTCCCAACTCCCATTTTGTTTTGTTGTGCCTCTCTCAAAGCTTCATATCAATAGCCATTCTTCTTCTACTCCAGTAGGATTAAAGAGGATTCTCTTTGAAGTCTGTCAGTGAGGCTCCCTGCCTGGATTGTCACTATTAAATGATGCAAGATTCTCCCCTACATCCTCCCATCCATCACTCCACCAGGGATTAAATACACTTGACCAGATTTTGCTCTCAGTTACATATGGTAAATCTGGACTCACTCTTCAGTGGAGTAATAAGAAGAGAATGTAAATGAGAACAAATGAAAATGAGGTCTGAATCCAGCCTAGTGCCTCTCCAGCAGTCCCACCCTGTAGAAGGCTAGGCCTGAAAATAGAGCTGTGGTCTTCGAAGGGTAGGGTTCAAACTGGACTAGCTGACAGTAGCTTGGAAAGCAGATAATTTCTTTGAAAGGGAGTGAGGAGCAGGAGGCAATTGCCGTCTTGTACTCCAGAATCGATGTTTACATTAAACAAAATTAAGGACTGGATTCACCAGTACACTATTGCTGCTTTGCACTTCTCCCACAATAGAGCAGCTGTACACCTGGCTTAGCTCTGGCTAATTAAGGGGGTGGGGCTCTATGGCTACTTTGCCTCACTGGAGCTGTGCAAAAGGATTTATGGCTGCAGAGATTACTGTCAGACTGTGAACCAAGTGTAAACTAATGCAGATTCAGACAGACACAATTGGACACAGCCTGAATTAGCAGTGTGGAGAGCTATGAACTGTACTCATTGCAGGTGGATGTTCACTCTGAAGCCTAATTATGTTAATTTAAATGTTATCCTTTTTACTTATTTCATCAATCTACCTCTCTCTGTTCTCCTCCCTAAAGAGGTAAGCTAGGCAGCTGCCCAGTTACTTTCTTCCTCTGTGCTCCCACACAGGTCTCCAGACCTCACCTACTCACAACATTCACTTGACCCCTATTTTTCCCTCTGTTTCTCTTCACAATCTACAACCGCTTATATTCACCATCTCTGCCATGCCACATTCTCCTGCAACACACTCAGTTTCCTCCTGCAACCCTTCAGTCTGCCTCCTGCCCCTTATGCTCCTCTTTGTTCCCTTCAGTTTGCCTCTTCCCCTCACACTCTCCTGTGCCCTCTCTGTCTGCCTCCTGCCCCTCAGGCTCTCCTGCTGCATCCCCTTTCAAGGTATGTCTACACTGCATGCTTCTTTTGGGAGTGCAGAGTGTACATATGCACAGGCCCCCCTAGAATGGGTATAAATAGCAATGTACCCGGTGAGGCACGGCTTAGGCAAGTAAAGACGTGCCTGAGAAGGCTGTGGGTATGTAATCGAGTACACACACTACACAGCTCTCTGCTTGCCCAAGCTGTGCCTCCCTCTCTACACTTATTTTCACCTATGTAGCCTCCCTCCTGCTGGAGTCTTTCCCTGCCACAGGAAAATACTCTGGCAGAGGCGCAGCAGGGGAAGACTCACCAGCTTTTTCTGGTGCCCTTCCCTGTAGGAGTGAAAGGCTGTAGTGGGGGGTTTCCCCACATCCTTCCCTGGCCAGACCCTTTTCCTCCCTGCAGTGAAAGGCTCCTGTGGCAGAGAGCTGCTGAAGCCTTTCCCTGCTACCTCTAGGCTGCTAGAGTCTTTCACTGACATGTGTAGCTACACACCACACTGTGAACACAGCCTGCTTTTCTCTGCCGTGTGTAGCTATGTGTGCCATACGTCATCAATACTAGTATGTAGTATAGACTTAGCCTCAGTCTGCCTACTGCCCTGGCCTTTCTCTGACTCCCCATACTTTCCTGTACTATTTCCGCAACTCACTCCCCATTCCTCCTCCCCCAACAGTCCCATTCCTTGTATCTCCATATCTCCTGTCTGGCCCTTACGTGCTGACTAAACAGCTGTTTCTTCCCTCAGAAGAGCCAGGCTTTAACCATATTATAAATTATAGGAGACGAAGGCCATTTTTGCTGAGGGAAATTTCACTGTCCTCTACAAATCTTAGGACATGGTGACCATCTTGCTGCAGGTAGCCTGTGGCTTTAGTCCTGCTGACAGTAATGGGAGATGGCGGCCATTACGGATATGGGCAGAAGATTGTGATATTGAGGGAGGAAATTAGAAAATCCCAGAAGCCCTTTAAAAAACAATATTGTGAGACTTGCAATACAATTATGAGAGTTTGCAATAATGTCTTTTTGTGAAAAAGTAAATTAACCTATTCATAACTGAGGTAAATTAGAAATTAACATATAGAATATTTATGCTGAAAATACTTTTCCTTACCCACACTGTCATAAAAATGCTTTCTGTAATTAATTTGGTGGTCATAGCTTATTGGCAATCTCAGCAGAGAGGCAAGGACTGAATGTACATGGACACTGAACTATCCTGGCATCTACGGGTGATAATATTGACTGGGGAACATGGTTTCTCACTTCTCTGACTGTGCCTGCTTAGTGCATAAAGAACTTCAGGCCAAGATTTTCAAAAGTGACTAATAATTTTGGCTGCCTCTGTTTTTGGATGCCCAACTTGAGACATCTTAAAGGAAGTCTTATTCAGAGAATGGAAGTTCAACACTTTCTGAAAATCAGGCTCCTTTAAAGTGTCTAGTCTAATTGGACACCCAAAGTCAATAGTTAGCTTTGAAAATCTTGGCCTAATCTCCAGGCCTGTCAATCCAAAAACCATCACAAATGCTAACTTCAAATCATAATTTGGGGGGGAGGAGGAAATGTTTGTTTTAAGAAAAAAATCTATGCTGATAAATATTATGAACAAGATAAATCGGTCTTTCTATTTAAAATCTATAGCAGGGACAGCCATTCCCTCAGTCTTTGCAAGGAGAGACAGAATCTTAGAATATCATCTTTTACTGTATTTCCAGTTTATCATTGGAATGTTTGTCTAGGAAAATCTCTTTAACACTAAGCGTTTTGTTTTTATGTTCTTTGAAGCTTCCGCAGGTTTACTCGATCTAATAGTGTAACAGCAGCTGTGCAAGCAGACCTGGACTTCCATGAGAATTTTGAAATATCATTGGACCCTCAGGAGGACAATACATGCACTGGGCAAATATCAAGACAATATTCCCGAGATGCAAGCACCTCCACTGTTAGCATACAGGGGTCAGGAAACCATTATCATGCATGTGCAGTAGATGACGACTTTGATACAGATTTTGATCCTTCAATTTTACCCCCTCCGGATCCCTGGATTGATTCTATAACTGAAGATCCTCTGGAGGCTGTTCAAAGGTCAGTTTGTCACAGAGACGGGCACTGGTTTCTGAAGCTTCTTCAGGCAGAAAGAGATCGTATGGAGGGCTGGTGCCAACAGATGGAGAGAGAAGAACAGGAAAACAACTTACCTGAGGACAGTAAGTAACTGAATACAATAATATCACTGTTAGAAATAGTCATTTCCGACCTGATCCAAAGCCTGTTGAAGTCAGCAGGATTCTTTCCATTGACTCCTATAAGGTTTGATAAGGCCATTTGCCATTTATCTGTACAATAATCAGATGATAGGCCTGGTTATCAGAAGTGCCCAGTACCTGTAACTCCATTTGAAGTTGAGAGCTGCAGATGCTCATCAGCTCTGAAAGTCAGGCCATAATAGTTTCCGTGGATACCATGTTCCTAAGAGGTTGTGGATGGAAATTAAGCTGTCTTGTGTACATCTGTATAGATGACATACATGGGCCTTATTTAAATACACTGTACATCCACAGTGTATGGATTGGCATATGAAATAATTTTTCGGGGTTACACTATATGTGATGCTTGTCAAGAGTCACAGCTTCCTGGATAAATGCTCCTCATATGATAAACTTTATCTTAAATGGGAGTGGCACAGCTAATTTCCGGCCACTGAGCTGGTCCTCTAGATATTGCAGGCTCCCCATATTCTGTGACCCTCACACACTAGGGGTGTGTGTGTGTGTGTGTGTGTGTATATATATATATATAAGTAAATAGGTTGCAAGTGTGTGTGTATATATATATATATATATATTTATATATTTATATAAATAAATAGGTTGCAGTATGAGTGTGCCAAATCTATGTGTTATGTGCCTTGTACTCACAATGTTGTGTAACATTTGCATGTGCAAAATTAGAGGCCATTCTATAGAATGTGGCCTCTAATTTTGCACATGCAAATGTTACACAACATTGTGAGTACAAGGCACATAACACATAGATTTGGCACACTCATACTGCAACCTATTTATTTTTCACTAGCCTCATTATCAGAAATGGCTGAACTATTGTTACTGAAACTATTTAACCTAATGTAGAAACCAACCATGGAGAATTTCAGACCAAATGGTTATAATTTGGCAAGATAGTAAACAACTGAAAATGGGTTATAACAAAGTGTTACCAAAACCTTAACTATAGGATATAACTACCCATTCCACCTATCCAAAAAACTGTTGCCCAAACCACAACTTCCAACGGCAGATCCAAACTTCCCAAATTTGAAGTGTGTTTGGATTCAAGGTTTTGGTTGGGTTTCATCTTTAATGTATATTATTAGTGTTATTTGCACAGGACACATGCCAGAATGGAACAATTACCCCCTGTAGGTATGCAGATGATACAACCCATGAACTGGGCTGTGGGGGTTATAGTGAAAAGTGTGTGCACACATACATATATGGGAAAAATAAATATCAGTCCAATCACAAAATATACTTGCCTGCTTGTTATCATAATGACTGATGATAATGGAAAAATCTAATGATATTTTACTTGCCCATCAACACAATTACTCATCTAGGGCAAGTGGGGAAATTGAATTTAATAAGGCTAATTTATACACAGCTTTTAGTGAGAACTTTGTTGATGTATTTCATTGTCTTTTTAGTTATAACGTTTTTAAATTTTTAGCAATCCGTGGAAAAATTCTCATTTGGAGTGAGTAAGGTCGGAGTTATGTAGGCTCTACTATTGCCTCCATGTACAGTATAAATTACATTTTACATATCCTGCAGATTATTTATCTGCCTCTTTATTAACTGGCGCTTCCTTGTTTTGGTGGAGGTTACAGGGGGGAAAAGGGGCAACCTTGTTTAACAACCATTAGTGAGTTACTGGCTTCTTTGTGATGTCATCTGCGATTCTTGAATGTGACAGCTGCTTCCTGTGGACATTGTGTTTGACATTCCACTGCAGGACAGAGTTTCCTATTCTACCTGAAGCCAAATAAAAGCATATGGTCAGGGCCACAGTAGCCAGCTCACTCATGCTGAGAACAAAAGCTTGTTGTTGGAAACTCAGAAGCAAATTGTGTCTTTTTCATATACACACACACACATAAACTCTGCAGAGAAGGAGGGAATTTGTAATTGATAAAATGTAAGTAGAGCAAGGAATGCATCTCTTGTTTTCAACCTTCAACTCTGACAGTCTGCAGTGTGTTTTTGGCCTGATAACAAAATAATGAAAATCTGCAGTGAGCGAGGTTTCTTCAATGCCATGGCAGCTGACAGAATGCTTGTTCCCTCAGCACTTGAAGTAAAATGATACAAGCTTCTCTCAGACAATGCAGCCCTTGTGTGAAACAGCTGTCTCTGGGAGACGGCTCGCTGCTATTTGACAGTAGCTTGTATGTTACATAGATACGTTTGGTATTATCTAACTGGGAATGAATCTACCAGATGGGACTGAATGTTTCTAGCTAGGAATGAAGTCTACTGCTGTGTATAAAAACACAGGTTAGGGTTGCAGTCATTCCAGGGAGAAATACCAGTATACATAAATATGTCTTTGCCCCCGCTTTCTTGTCATAAACTACTTATTGTATGAAATTTGCTGGTTTTATCTGAAAACATTTCCTCATAAAACTGTAGCATATGTAGTAGGCAGATTAATACCACTTTATTGTTGTATACTCACTCTTACAGTCAGGATACCTGATACTCCTTCAGCATATTTTACTATTTTGTGAATTCAGCAATGATTCTAGAGCTTTCTCTTTATGAAAGGAAAGAGTTGGAAGTAAAGATGCAAACCTAACCATGTATTAAGGACCTGATCCAAAGCCTACTGAAGTCAATGGGATTCTTTCCATTCATTTTAATTGACTTTGTATCAGTCCTTTAACTGACCCTACCACACAACAAACTCTGACAAACCTTACATCAGTGGGCCAGAGCCTCACTCTCACACTATTAATCAATAGAAATATGATCTCAAGGCACATTTGCAGCTGGTTGTGGGTACAAACAAAAGCATTCCTACAATCCTTGAGCCATTTACTGAATTCACATAGAGTTTCAAAGGAATTTGAAAATGAATTTGATTTCATTAATCTTAAGAAACATTTCTATTCATCTGTGTGAAGTAGTGTAGCTTATTGACTCATAAACTTTCAGATGACCATCCAAAGCAAACAGAGGGTCTGATTCACCATAAGTCCTGGGTTTTAGGCAGGTGTATACAACAGTGTAATACTGGTGTAATGGAGAGATGAGTCAGACCCAACAAACTAAAGACTAAGAAAGAAAACAAAGGAACTTACAAAATTTGTGCCCATCATCAATCTTATCACTTAGCATGTATACTGTACCCCTTTGGGCTTGCCTAGACATAAAAGTTGACCTCAAATCTGTAGTAACCCTGTATTCAAATCTAGGGTCTCGGCTAAGCAAAGGCAACAAACTGTGATAAATTAATGTGGGACTGGCAAAGTTTTAGTAATTTGTTTTAAACAAAGCATGAAATGTGAAGCTAAGGAAGGAAAGTTTGGGGAGAGATAGGAGTGACTCTTCTTTCTGCAAGTGATTATGAATGAGAAAATAAAACTAAACATTGATTTCTCCTTGTCCCTCAGATGTATTCCTGTAGACCTAATTATGAGCAAATAAAATCATCAGTTATTCCTACAGCTCCCTGGCTCTTCCCTGAACTCTGCTTTTCTATAACTCTTCTCCCCGACTAGTTCCCTCTACACCAGCTTATTTCCCAAAGTCTCAGAAGAGCCAGGTCCCAGATGTTATCCTTGCCAGTGTACAAAGATTTAAAGAAAAGTGAAATATCCGCAGGCTACAAAATACAATAACTAGAAAACTTGTCAGTCACACTAATAAAAACCAGGTAAATCAAAGGACCAAAGGCCTGATTCTGCAATGCTTATTCATATTAAGTGGCACTTACTCATCCAGATAGTGCCATTAATCTTCAATGAGATCACTCACAATAATAAATGCTACTCAGTGTAAGGTTGTAGATTCTGTCCTTAACTTGTTTCATTCAGCTTCTTTTCTCCTTAATAGCTGACTAAGGACAGGAGTGTTAGCCTTAACTTTGAATTTCCTGGCTTTTGTCATGCTTTGAGTTATTTAAATGCAAGTCTGTTAACACAAATAGGCTAAATATTGGTCCATCCTGGCTGGGAAATGGATTGTACCATCTCTATGGCAAGGTTCTTTCACATGCACAGTGCACAACTAACATCTGCAACACAAACCTCAGTCTTGGTCCATTTTATTTTCTGCCACTCTTCCCTCCCCTTATTCATGATGCTCATCCTTGTAGTCAGCCAGTCTTCTATCTTCTGTTATCCGGCTGGTTCCCCCTGACTAACTGTCAGGTGTTAGAGAGACACGGTGGGTAAGATAATATCTTTTATTAGGCCAACTTCTGTTGGTGCAAGAGGCAAGCTTTCCTCTCTCACCAACAGAAGTTGGCCCAGTAAAAGATGTTACCTCACCCACTTTGTTTCTCTAGTATCCTGGGACCAACAGGACTACAACAACACTGTAAACATCAGGTGTTCATATTTTATGTGGCATTTTATAACCACAGTCCCAAAGTGGTTCCTTTGTTCTTTGTTAGACACTGAGATCCATCATAATCGAAGTGCAAAGAGTTCGGCTGGTGTTTAGAGTTCAAATAATATTTTTTAAAAACTCATCATATTATGACTTTTCACATCACCTCAATTTTACTTCTTCATCACTTTTTTCTATTTCTTGTTACCCTTTGATACATATGCAGGCAAACTCCTTTCAAGATGTACCAAACTCCACTTTTTGTCTTATTTGGGGGGGTGGGGGTGTTGCATTTTCCCTCCTCTACCCCTGCGTTTATTTATGTATCATCCAAAATGTGTACTAGGCACCATTAGAAGTGATGGTCCTTGCTCCAAAGAGTTTATAGTCTGTGTGGCTTTAAATAATACCTACCTATTTTCATCAGTACATCTCAAAGCGCTTTACAAAGGAGGTCAGCATCATTATTCACATTTTACAGAGAGAGAAAATGAGGCACACAGGGGTGAAGTGACTTGCCCAAGGTCACCCAGCTGCCAATGGCCAAGATGGAAATAAAACTCAGGTCTCCTGAGTCCCCGCCCAGTGCCCGATGTACTAGACCATTCTGCAAATATACCAGATTAAGAGCATGTGTAATCTGGGAAATTGACCAATTTAGCTATTCCAAATTAAATATTTCACTATAGCTATTGCACAATAACTCCCCCACATGGACACTTCATTCTGGAATAAAAGTGATTTTATTCCAAAATATTTATTTTGCTTGCCAAATCACCTTTTCCCCAGAAGAGAGTGTCCACATGGGGGAGTTATTCCAGAATAAAGTATACCAGAATAACTATGGTGGGATAGCTTTTTCTGAATAGCTATGATGGGCAATTCTCCCCACAGAGGCAAGGTCAAGAAGTGGATTTATGAGGGGAGGGAGGTCCAGGCTATTAGGAACAGAAGTATATGGTTGCTATGGTCTGTTATGACTGCGTCTTGATGGATTTAATGAACAGGAGGGATTGTTTGTTTGCTTACTTTGTAAATTTTGTTTGTAGCATTATGAACTAAAGTAGTCAATTTTAATGTTTTAATATATACTACTTTCCTCCTGCACTCACCTCCCCGAGCTGCTTAAGACTCCGTCAGTCATTTTCTGATATATTGTCACTTTCTCTTATTCACTTAGTATTTGTCCCCAAACTTGTGTTCAAGAATGGAGCCTCTCAGAATTTTAGCCAGATAAATGCAAGTGTGTTTTTATTTCTTTTACCACAGTACACCTTAACCCTTCCATTTCTGGCACTAGAGATTTTGACTCAGTCAGAGAAATGGGTACGCTGCCTTGAAAACAAAAAGCAACAAGTATTATAAGGCAGTATTTAGCTTTTGAGAAGACTTTTGCCTTCTGGGGAGATTCCTTTCAGTCTTTCACGTGCTTTGTTTGAAGTCTTTTTTTTTAAACTTCTGTGACAGGGTTGGCCTTGTTGACTGGACTGCTTGTTTTCAAGGGGTAGGAAAATCAGTGACACTTGACTAGATACAGCAGGAGCTACAGCAGAAGTGATAACAATGGAGAACAACATCAGCATGCATCTCACAATCTGCTGGGGTAAAGGTTTTAAACAACTAGCCAGTCGTAGGCAGCCAGGGGTAAGAACTTCCTTTCCCCCCAGTTCTATCTAATGATAATTTAGAATATTAAACTTATTAAGTATTCTTTAAAAACAAAAAGGAAGGGGTGCATCGCCATCCCCCACCAAAAGTGTATTTTAAATTCACTTCTAAACAGACTCTCAACATTACCTCCATGCAACCAAAGTTCTAAATAGATAAAGTTCTATCTTAACTTTTTACTGAAAAGTTGAGGGATCATTTCCCCCCTCTCAACTCCTAGGCTGTGTTGTGAAGCATCAGATGGCCAAGCTCCAGATGAGGCAGCTGTTCTGAAATATACACAGTGGGAAGAGTTTTCATAACAATGGGAACCACATGAAAGCTCTCAAAGTAGCTCCTCCCCACCATTGAAAGTTCCTTTCAGTTGAGTGGTTTGCACACTGGGTTGCATAAATGACTAGACACTCCAAGGGGTGCATTTTCAGCACAGTGTGCAGGGAATTAGACACGCAACCTTTACTAACAATAATGACAGTTGTAAGTAGAATTCCCGGTGCAACGTGCTGAAAACATTCCACTTAGTGAATCTTCCAGTTCAGAGCTGTTTCCTGGCAGCGCTGAGCTCTGGGAGCAAAGTGGAAGGCTTGGACTGTGCTTGTGTGTGCATGGCGTTCTTTTCTGTAGCGCTCTGAAGGGAGAATCATAAAAGGCTCTCATCCCACCCTACCCCCGACTATTTTACCCTTCTTCCTTTTACATTTACAATGTATTCTATGTCCAACTTTACTTCCACCTGGCTAAGTTGTTGTGCTACTCTGAAACCAGCCTTAAAAGGGTAAAACATGGAGCTATGATTGTATACCTGGCTTCGGTTAAGCCTACTTCAGTTCATAACTTAGTTTTGTCCCTACTTGGTTGTTCTCTGTGTTTGTGAATACCCAGAGTAGTCTTTCAGTGTTAAATGATTTTGTGGCAGTGCTCTGGTAGTGCACCTATAAAGTCTGGCCTGTGCTGAGTGGGCTGAGTTCTTTACTGTGGATTTTACAACCCCAAAGTGCTGAAGGGATTTTCCCCCTTTGAGCTCTCCTCAACACTGTGTTTGAATTTATAGGGATTTAGCATGGTCCATAGACAGGGCATCGGCTTTGGAGTCAGGAGAATTGGGATCTATTCTGGGTCCTGCCACTGACCTGCCACGTGACCTTGGGCAAGTCACTTCACCTCTCTGTGCTTCAGTTCTCCCTACTTCACGTTGTCTGTCTTGTCTGTTTAGACTGTAAGCTCCTCAGGGACTGCCGCTCTCTATGTTCTTGTACACTGCCTACCACAATCGGGCCCTATCTTAGTTGTGGCCTCTAGGCGCTACAATAATTATTTTAATAATAATGGTTTGAATCAAAGAAGAACGAATGTTGTTCATGTCTTTAATTAGTCAAGTGGTAAATATCAATTTAAGTTCATCCAGACTGCTGTAAAACCATATACTATGGGCCAGATTCTCTGGTCTACTATAATGCATTGCACCACTCTGATGGTGCAAAGAGACCATAAAGCTGGCTTAACTGACCAGTGTGCGGGAATCGCCAAGAGGAGCAAAGCTGCCATAGTGACCCTTTGCTGCCTTCCTCTGGGTCACCAGTGTAGTAGACGCAGCTCGGGGAAGCATGGCCTGGAGCACCGTTATGCTCTGGTGAGTGTTGGCTACTGAAATGGCCAGTTAGGGCCATAGGTGGCTGGGGATGACTGAGAGCAGCCCTGAAGCTGCTCGAAGTTGCAGTGATGACTGAAAAAGCCTCTGGATAGCCCTAGGACCAGGGTGGAGGTTGTAAATGTGATATAGAGCCACTGTTCCCTCCTCCTAGGGCCAGCACCAGCCAGCCGTCAGCCAGACCCAGGAACTGGGCCCTCTGTTTCTGAGGGAAACAGCAGAGGTATTGGTAGAAGCCGTGTTTCCCCAATGTGGCACATGATTAATTACACATTTGTAACACTTTCTGAAAGCTCTTCACTGTTCTGCATGTGAGGCCAGGTCTACTCTAGAAACTTTGGCAGGTATAACAGTGTCAGAAAGGAAGGTGATTTTTCACAACATTTCTATATCAGCAAAAGCTATTGTGTAGATGTGGTTATACCAGCATAGAAGTATCAGAAGGGTAGCTGTGTTAGTCTGGATCTGTCAGACGAAGTGGGTATTGACCCACGAAAGCTTGCGCTCCAATACATCTGTTAGTCTATAAGGTGCCACAGGACCCTCTGTTGCTTTTTACAGCATAGAAGTGTGCTTGCACGGTTTATTAATTCAAACAGAAAATTCACCAAATAACTCAAACCAAAGCTATTCCCCTGACCAACACAGGCTTCAGGAGTCCAGAGACCTTTCACTCTACGCCTCTCTGCTCCAGGGACAGTCACAAGAGCCAGTCTCTGTCCTGCAGCTCCCCACAACTAAGTGCTCTCAGCCCTTTGTAAGTATGACCTGGCTCCTTCCCAACTGGGACTGATAATCAAACAGGGTTGGCTGATCACCATCCCCTGGCCTTTAAAAGGGCAGAGCATCCTGTTACACCAATGTTTTTATTTGGGGATCCCGTATAAGCTATACCAGGAAAAATACTTTCTGTATAACTATCCAGGCAAACCTTTTCTAGTGTACACTTGGACTTAACTGTTATCAGCTGCTCTAGAATGCATGAGTCAGAGGTAACATTCTTTTAAAAAATGAATGATATTTACTCCATAACTTCCTCATTGATGTATATGGTTCAGTCACTACAGAAGGGCACTGGTCTAACTAGTGCTGGTCTAACCAGGGTGTAACTGGTGCTGACTTATGTTTGCTTTCCTGTCAGTTCTAGGGAAAATTCGAACTGCAGTGGGCAGTGCACAGCTTCTTATGGCCCAGAAATTTTACCAGTTCAGAGAACTGTGTGAAGAAAACCTGGTATGTAATGTTTATTATAGATATGATTGTGCATCTGTTATTGCTAAGGAATTTACTCTGAGTCACTATGCCTTAAATTGTATAAAGCTTTTTTTAGATTAGAATATCTGCTATTTATTCCAATAAAGGGCTTGATTCCTCCAACCAATGTAAATCCATTGAATTTAATCAAGTTACACCAGTGTAAAAACAGTGGGAGATCAGTGTGAGGCCCATAATAATTAAAGAGAGAAACTCAAAAGGCTTAGGATGAAATTCAATGGGAGCTTTGCCAATGACTTCTACAGAGGCAGGATTTCACACTTGGAATTTGGATTCTTTTCAGATAAGCACCCAAAGGTTTGGATGCTTTTCAAAACTGAGTTAACCTCTTGAGTCTTCAAAATTGGACTGGAAATCTTGTGGGATGACACTTTCTCATGGGATTTCCAGTGCTGCTTGCTTTCAGTTGGACAGATGTACCGTAAAGCAATATCTATTGTGCGGGGAGGGATAGCTCAGTGGTTTGAGCATTGGCCTCTGAGACTGAGGGTTATGAGTTCAATCCTTGAGGGGGCCACTTAGGGATCTGGGGCAAAATCAGTACTTGGTCCTGCTAGTGAAGGCAGGGGGCTGGACTCAATGACCTTTCAAGGTCCCTTCCAGTTCTATGAGATAGGTATATCTCCATATATTATTATAATTTTCGCCCATCTGCCTCCAAACCAGGGAAATATAGATATTCAAAAATAAAAAATAATGAATAATTGAAGCTAACCAAACTCTTCCAAATCTCCAAAAAGGCAAAAGAAAGTTCTTAATTTCTCAGAATCAGTTTGCCTATCCCTAATAATGCACAATACATTGTATACCACATACCTAAAATGTTGATAATACTTTGCATTTATCAAAGATTTCAAACCATGTTTTATATACTCGTTCATTAGCCCATTCGTTTATAAGCCGATTCCCCCCCCCCCCCATGATGGTTAGGTAAAAATAGCAAAAACTGTATGACCCTTTCATAAGCAGACCCTATATTTCAGGAGTTGGCAGACTTTGGCTCCTGGCCCGTTAGGGTAAGCCGCTAGTGAGCCTGGACGTTTTGTTTACCTGGAGCGTTCACAGGCATGGAGCCCCTCAGCTTCCAGTGGCCGCGGTTTGCCGTTCCCAGCCAATGGGAGATGAGGGGCTCCATGCCTGCAGATGCTCCAGGTAAACAAAATGACAATGTATTAGATATTCAATTCAATGATTCCATAGAGTTTAAAATCATCACATTTTGGTGTAGACCCATTTATAAGCCGACCCCCGCTCTTTGATACGACACTTTTTTACCAAAAATATTCAGCTTATGAACGAGTATATATGGTAATTCTTAGATTTTAAGGCCAGAAGGGACCGCTGTCATCATCTAGTGTGACCTTCCAGTATAACACAGGCCATAGAACTTCCCTAAATTAATTCCTGTTTCAGCTATGGTATATGTTTTAGAAAAATGGCCAATCTCGATTTAAAAATGTCTAGTGATGGAGAATCCACCGCGACTCTTGATAAGTTGTTCCAATAGCTAAATACTCTCACTCTTAAACATTTTCATTTTATTTTTAGTCTGAATTTATTTAGTTTCAACTTCAACTTGTTATACCTTTGTCTGCTAAACGGAAGAGCCCTCAGTTATCAAATGTTTAATGATTCACCATTGGACAGTGGATAAGGACAATTATCCCAAATTTACTCATGAGGAATCTGAAGCACAGAAAGATTCAGGACAGAGCAGAGAATGGAACGCAGAACATATGGCTCTCTTTCCTCTGCGCTAGCCATCCTGTTATTAAGCTCTCTTCTTAAAACATCCAATCAGACTGAGATAAGACTGCCGTGGCTCCAAATTACAGATAAACTGATTTTGTTTTTCATTGTTACAAAAACACTTTTTAAACCATGCCAAGTTGACATTATGGGATAGTGTGTATTTTAATGTGACATTTGCTTTCAGCATCTGACCCAGTTCTCATCCAAGTCATTAGGAGTCTCTCAAAGAGAGCTGGATCAGGGCCTTAAAGTGAAGAATATAACTGTAAAAACTCCATATTGAACTGTATTTTGTAATCAGAGGCTCAATCCTGTGGCAAAGTACTGAGGGCCTTCAGCTCTCACTGACGGCAAAGGGAGATGAAGCAGCACCTCAGAGGATCAGGACCTAAATTAGAAATCTGCCTAAATTGCAAGATGCAACGGAAATCAGCTCTGCATGAGTTAGTCCTTCTCTTATTAACATGAAGAATGAAAAAGTATTTTGTTCCCGTATCTGTGTATGTAAAAGTTACTATTTCAGTTTGCCTATCTAATAATGTCAATGGTCAAGAAATAAGAATCCTGTTATAACCTTTATCCTTTCTATGTGATTACTTCGTTTTCCACAGTCAATGCTTTGGTGGGATAAGCATCACACTTCTCTGATGTTATGAAAAAGATGAGGTGGTAGAAATTTCTTAAGGGAAACAGGTTTCAGAGTGGTAGCTGTGCTAGTCTGTATCAGCAAAAACAATGAGGAGTCCTTGTGGCACCTTAGATACTAGCACATTTATTTGGGCATAAGCTTTCATGGGCTAGAACCCACTTCATCAGATGCATGGAGTGGAAAATACAAGAGCAGGTATAAATACATGAAAAGATGGCAAAGGAAACCTAATTTCCCCCTACTGTTACTCACACCTTCTTGTCAGCTGTTTGAAATGGGCCACTCTCATTACCACTACAAAAGTTATTTTTCCTCTCTTGGTATCCTACTGTTAATTGAATTGTCTCGTTAGACTGACCTCACACTTGGTAAGGCAACTCCCATCTTTTCATGTATTTATACCTGCTCCTGTATTTTCCACTCCATGCATCTGATGAAGTGGGTTCTAGCCCACGAAAGCTTATACTCAAATAAATGTGTTAGTCTCTAAGGTGCTAGTTCCTTAAAAACAAGGACTCCTCGTTGTTTTTAAGGGAAACAGTTTCACAACCAACACTTGGTTTATTTTTTGCTGGAAAAAGATATGTTAACACAACGTGACATAAAACCATAATCTCAACCGAGCCAGCTATCATACAGAATTGTTGGGTGTCAGGACAGGTCTGATTTGAAGAGGCGCTGAGCACCCAGAGATTCCATTATTTCAAGTTCAAGTGAAGTTGTGGGTGTTCAGCACTAATGAAAAATCAAACTGTAAACCAGTGTATCCAACGGTCTATTTTATTTAAATCATTTAAAGAGATCCTTCAGACAAACTTCACCAGAGCAGTGTGCAGCATTTAACTGGAAGGTCAAAATCTTATGAGCCAGTGGCACAAGTAAAGTTTTAACGGCCAGATTCTGGTTCAACATATAACTCTCCCCAAAAGAGTGCCCTGCAAAAGTAGGGTTAACATGCATCCATATTTTCTGTCCCCATATATTTCCCTCTGCAAAGATTATTTTTGCCAGGAATATAAATAATCTGTCCAGGGTACATTTATTTAAACTGTATTATTTTCAAAGTCCTTAATAACATTGAAGCACTGTACGAATGTGAATTAATGCCCTGTTGAATCAGTAGATGCACATGCAGAAATGTGGGATGAAATCCTGACACCAGCAAAGTCAACAGGAGTCTTGCCATTGATTTCAGTGCAGCCAGGATTTCACCCATGTTAGACCCCTGGGCTGTGCCGAAGAGTGTCACTCTACTGCTCCTGGACAGGGACATAGGACCTTTCCCCATGTTTTGATGGGTAGCCAGAATTGAGGCCACTGACTTCAGGGGAAAGCACAGGTTTTCTGGAGCACACCTGTCAGAAATTAGCTCTAAATCGTTATTATAAGTAAAAATACTAGTAAGAAGTGTTCTTTCTCATCTCTATTAACTCCTTCTAAGTATCTCATTGATCATTTGAATCTAAGTAAACTGCTTTGCTGGTGAGGTGCATAGCCATTTGCACAAATGCTTTACATTAGAAGATACTAAAGCCAAAATATTTTTTTCTTCTGTTGTACAGAATCCTAATGCACATCCAAGGCCGACCTCCCAGGATTTAGCAGGGTTTTGGGATATGCTCCAGTTGTCTATAGAAAATATTAGTATGAAATTTGATGAACTTCATCAGTTAAAGGCCAATAATTGGAAACAGATGGATCCTCATGACAAGAAGGTAGAACAATGTAGATTTTGTATGCTTCATTTAAAACCCTGCACAAATACTGGACAAATTAAATAGTCCTCTGCGTACAGATGTTAAAAATGTGCAATGAAGCTCATATCAGATTCATTTCACTGTAATAACAATGTTTACATAATAATCATCTGGGATATTATCTGTAATATGTTTCAGACATATTTTAAAACCAAAACTGTCTTTGTGAATTGGATAATGGGAATGTAGTACAGTACTTTGTTCAACTTTACATTTAATCATACTAGATGATCAGTCGTTGGAAGGAACTGCCAAATATATTGATTCTTAAATTTAAATAAATCACATTTATGGTGCATATTATTGCATATAGCAAGAATTCAGTTTACTTGCACACTCTAGGCTTTGTTATTGAGAAAACTAGGGAAGTAGTGTAATCATCACTGACTTTGGTAACCAGATCATAAGTACAGTGATAACCAACTGCCATCATACTGAGCTAAAAACAAACTTCATGCAAGTTGCATGGTAATCTTTCCATGCCATTTCTTTTTTGTTTGCTTTCTTTTGTTTTTTAAATGGAAATTCTTGTAATTGGGTTCATTTTGCTGGTAATGTTATTTTTCCAAGATAGCCCAAAAATAATTTGTAGCACTGTTAATTATTTTTAAAAGAGTTTTCCATTGTTGCCATAAAGAGACTACCAGGTTTCGAAGTGTGAGCCACGTTCCTTTTTTCATTCTGGTTTGGCACATATCCTTATTTTTAATCCTTACCATCAGGACAGCTGATCAGCTGGTCAAACAGCACCTTGGGTGAGCCACAATACAGTTCTCCAAAACTATTGTTATCATAATCGATTATTTTATAGAACCCATAAGTGAGCTAGAAACTTCACGGAAAACACTTAAAGCCACATCTGTGTCCAGAGGAACTTACAATCTAACGCTATGCTCCTGCTGCCATCTAATTCTACAGCTGAGTTTCCATTAGCTTCATTAGGCTCAGAAGTGGGCACTGGCTGATGAATATGACACATAGGTGGGGATATAACATACATCAAAAAGGCAAGGGAGCAAGGAGTGCACCATTTACAGACAAAGTATTATACCCTTGTTCAAGTAATATATACATCTGGGTGACCCACGCTGATGTCTGGATTACTTGCCCCTAAAAATAGCACTGATCTGTCTTGTTGCTGACAAGCAAATTGGCATTTTCTTTTGGACAAATAATAATACAAATTTCCACAAATCTTCCAGCAGGAAGGTTTGAAATACAGTTCTGTTAGCATCCTATTCCCACCAAACAAGACTAAAAAATCATGCCCTTTGTTCCTGAATTCGGAGTGCTAAATTCCAGGTTAATCCCAAACCATCTGAGGACTACCATTAGTGTTTTATTTGGGGGTGGCCCTTGGTTGTTTTCTGAGGCCATGATACAGAAGTCAGGTAATTATTTTTTAATATGTCTTTCTTGAGAAGGAGCTGTAAAACTGCAAACACACATGCGCGCACGTGCTAATGTACCATTTTTCATTAGCTTCTAATGCAAAAGAATGTGTCCAGGCTCCAGCATGAAGAAAAGAGAGTTTTACTAGAAATGTCCCTTTCATTTTTCTTGAAAACATTTCAAGGAATTCCCACCAAAAGGAAGACTATAAAGGGTTAAAAGAAGTTAAGCAGTAATGAAGAAAGGATCGTATGTATTTACAATCTACTATAGGAAGGTAGAGGTTATGCACTTTAAAGAATTACACTGACTCTGTTCCTGTTTCATTTGACTGTGATTTTAAATTAAACTGTTCATCTCCTTATTTAAAAAGAAAGAAAGAAAGAATGAAAACTTTCTGTGGAATTGATATTTGCCTCTGTCTTCCTCCCCTTGGGCCCTTGTTAAACAGCATAGATTAATCTTTAGATGTAGAAGAAAAATCAAAGTGTGAATAAGTGCAACTAGGCGGCTTTACATTTCAAGTAATGAAGGCTGTTGTGATCAACATGAAAGCAAACTAAAGGCTAGAATGGAATCTTTGTAGTAATAAAATCCCTACTCTCAGAAACCATGTTCACAGTTGGAAGGGGATGTAATTTAAAAGACAATCTAAATTGACTTGACAAAAACTTTATAGCTGCCTGAAATTCAGAACTGAATCCACACTTTTTCTAAAGCCATCCTTATATATATAAAAATATATAAATTTCCTCTTTGTTAACCATGTATCTTTGGCTACCAAAGTGACAATTAGTGTTTGTTCTCTCAATGATTTTTTTAAAATTCCTACCCATTTTCAGTTTGTAGGTTATTGTAATTCCTAACAGTCATTCAGCATGGTGCTAAATTTTAAGAATTTTTATAGTGAGACATGAAAAGTATGGATTATTTGAGCTATTACCAAGATCGGCCACCACTAAGCACATGTTTTTTATTCTAACTGTGGTACGCTAACTCCAAGCTGCCAGTTTACATTACATTTACTGTGTGATATATATCCATTGAATCTCAGTGTTGTAAGCCCATCTAGTGCTATGTATGTACTGTGTGTAAGGGACAAGGTCATTTGTGTATTTCACTTCTGTAACACAGATTGCTGCTATAGTAAATTAATTTTATTAACAAACCCGAAGAGTTTGATAGGAGTTTTTTTTTTTTTTTTTAATTCCGTAGTAGAATTTATACATTAGGTTTATGAAACTGTATTACCTTAAATAGTGCTACAAAGTTCTGTTTAAGATGCTCTCCTTTCTAATCCCTGGCACCAGGACGAGAAGTCTGGATTCCCCAATGGGAACCGCATTAAGTGGTTAGCTGTGGGAGCTTCGGCCCTTTCAGCGCCAGGCGTTTAATACACATCGTACCTGTGGAGAACTAGCACTGCTATCAATACTATCCTTTGCTTTAAGCTTACATTATTTTTATGAACCCTTGAATACAAAAGCCAGTTCAATGAAGAAAAAAATGCAGATAAGAACTAACAAACCTTAGGTAAAATGTGTGTTCTAACTACTGACCTATCCTAGTTTTTTCCAAGCTTTCCCTAAGAAGCTGTATAATGTCATTAACCTTCTGCTTTGATCAGGAGAGAAGGGTCCCTCCTCCAGTGCCAAAGAAGCCAGCGAAAGGTCAGGTGCCACTCATACGGGAACGTTCTTTGGAAAGCTCACAGCGTCAAGAGGCCCGGAAACGGCTGATGGCTGCCAAACGAGCCGCATCTGTCCGCCAGAATTCAGCCACTGAGAGCGCTGAAAGCATTGAGATTTACATCCCTGAAGCCCAGACGAGGCTATGAAGGGATCCCACCAGGAGGACTCTCACTGGCAAGACAAGTCTCTTGTATAATCTGCTCCTCTAGGTCCCTATTCAGAGCCACCATTAAGTATTTGTATTCCCCTCTTTCTTTCTTTCTCTCTCTCTCTCTCTCCCTCTCTCTACATAATCCCAATGATCCCAATGAATTCCACTTTTGTGGTGTAGTTGTCGATCCTCCAAGAGATGTCCTCTAATAACCGTTGCTTTCTAAAGGTTTGCCCATGTCATTATGCTTTGTCACATGTATTGATGCTGCCACCTTGCCTCATGTAAGAGAGTACAATCCTTCTTTCTGTTTAAGAAATAAATACAGAACTCACAGACACACACACACACCTGTATAGTAAATACACCATTTAACGCATTCATGATCTTTAGTTTATCTAAAGTTAGTCTGTTACCTGGTGTACAGCAATATAAAACTATAGAGTATTTTGGAAATTCAGTAATGCAGGGTGACCCTTTGGGACTCTGCTGTCTTCCTCATTAAAGATTAAAGGAGCTATGGCTCGGATTCCCTTCTTTTTATTATTATTATTTTTTAAGCAGATGGCGCACTTTATTCTAAACCTCAGAATCATATCTTACCTGAATTTAAGACGTCACAAAGGGCGAGGTAGGGGGAGAGATAGCTGTGGTGTGGTGAAAGGAGGGAGAAGTAAATCCTGCAGGTGAGATTGTGAGGGACAGAAAAGATCCTGTGAAAAGATACCTGCACACTCTCACAGCTGCACAAACTGCCTCATTTGTATTTCATCAATCACTACTTAAACATTTTGATCAGCAGAAGATTGTAAATTCGATCTTCCAGGGAAATCATCTATTTTGAAAGGCAATAAAAAGGCAAAAGGAAAGGAGATAAGAAGAAATGATGGTTGAAGATAATATAAAAAGGGACTTTTTTGTCAAAGTATTAAGAATTTTTAAAACTGTACTGTATTGTCAATTCCTATCGTATTGTATTGTACTCTATTGGTTTTAAAAAAAGAGAAGAAAAAAAAGAAAAAAAACAGCTTGGTTTTGTTGATGTCTTAATCTTGGTGAAACTATCAGATTTCACACCCATCCATCCCTGTTACTGAAATACTGTAAATGGAATCCATGCTGTTTTTCAAAGCAAGACTTTGTTTTGTTTTATACACAGCTGGTTGTAAGCTTCAGGTCAGACTGCTTCCATCAGATGGTTCATAGCTGGGAGTAAGTTTCTCCTTTAGTCTCTTTTTTAACAATATAAAATACCCCATTTTTCAAAAATTAGGATTTTTCAGATGCAGTGGGACCATAATGAGCCTATATTTGTTCTCTACATTAGCTTCTGAAATCATGAACAATATGCATTCCCTAGTCTTCAGCAATTTATTTGATATTTAGGGTAAAATCTTGCCCTTGCTGCTTGGAGTTGCACTGATGGAGGAAGGTGTTGGCTGTGCATTAGTGACACTAGCCATTGTGCCAGCACAGGATAGGATGTCTTGGGTATGTCGCTGAAAATGAGCAACTGGCACATGCTGCAGAAGGCAACGTTAGTGCTAGTTGGCCGGGCCCACCTGGCTATGCCCCATAGTCAGCAGACCATGCCCTTTTGGGACTGTTGTGTGTCTTCTGGCATAGTAGCCATTCCCCATTGTTAGTGCTCTCTTGAGCTCTAGGTTAGAATCCTGCCCTGCTCAGGGTGGTTCTTATGATCTCTTCTCCCACTTGGACATCCATATAGCACAGGGCAGGGTGTGACCCTTACAAGAAAGGAAGATCTTTTCTCTCTAACCTGGAAATGGTATAGCGACAGAGTCCACTGAGTGGTGGCTAATGTGCACTTTGCATCCAACCAAAGTTGGCTGTAAATGCCCTTATTCTTTAAACAGTGTGAACATTCCACCTGTGAAAATTCCAGTGCATGGTAGCCTTAACTGTGTAGCTCCCATCTTAAAACATTTGAAATTCCCACCAGATAGTTAAGCACTTTCTAAAAATATACATCTAAGATCATGCCAGACAGCTTCTTTTAATGTAACATAGCCAGGTGCTAATTTAATTTCATTCAAGAAATTAGGAGAGGTAATAGGTTCTGGCACCAAATAGTTTCATGAAAACATTGTAAAGCCACTAGAGAATTTGCTACCTCTCAAAGCCATTGATATCTGAGCTATGTCTTTATAAACAGGGCACAAATATTTACTGCTGTGGTTTACAAGATAAGGGCTAATAATTTAATATTTAAAAGACTTTTAACTACAGTGATCAGAAATCCAGTGTAACCCCACTGAGTGCTTCATGTTAAGGGAGCTTTGAAAGGTTGGCCCTATAAGCATTTGAATACCAGTGTATTTGCTAGTTTTGAAAAGAACCCACTTAATTTAACTTTTAGCAGCAATGAAAGATCACAATGTTTGCAGTATATATAGTGCCAACTGCCACTTTTCGTCATATAGTCATGTTAAGTATTAAAAATTATTTGGAACTCATTTGTACTAAGATGTACAAAGCAGCATTCAGGTGAGGATGCACGCTCATAACTACATTTCAGTTGATTTGAAGTTTTCTGAAAGAAGAGTTAAGACTTATATTGAGAAGTGGCTACAGAAATTTATATAAAGGTTATGCCATAGTGAGTTCCAAAAAATAGAAGAAAACAGAAGACTTTTTAGTCTTGTACATTATGAATTGTATTTGTATATCATATGATATTTTTGGTATGTATTTTAAATTGATTCTTAGTTGAATGCCTGTTGGTTCCTAATGACTGTGGACAGGCCATTATAACATTTGCCTAGCTTTATAGCAAAATTTGAAGTGTACACCCAATTTAGGAATTGGTAAATATGGGACAGAAACTACTTCTGCCCCCTAGAATGCCACTAGTTAGCCACTTGACTTATTACATATCACCACAGACAGTTGTTACATCATTTATTTTAGTGTAAGTTGTAATTATTTATTTTTATTCTTATCTGTTCAAATATAAACTAAAAGTTACTATATTGCGTTTAACTTGGTATAAAATTGTTGTTGTTTTTTTTCCTTGGGGGAAAATTTAAAAGAAAAAAAGGTTGTTTTTGTCTCCTACATTGAGTTTAAAAAAAAGTATTTATTATATTTTTTGCAGATGTTTCCATAAAATTCTCATAATCTTTTTGTAAAGAATGATGAAGAAATGGATTAAAGATTTTTAATATTTGAAAAGGTAAATAGAAATAACTTATTTGTAATATATTTCAGTTTATTTATTGGTGTTCCCTTGATGTTCTGATGTGCACTATCACTTTAATTTGAATTTTATCTTTGTGAATTTATTGTTTCTTTTTTTAAAAAAATGTTTAAATGCATATTTTAAATAATAACTGGAATGTAAATCACTGACCTACCTGCATTCCCAAATGTGATTTTAAAAGTGTTTTTGGTTTGGAAAAAAAGGAACAAAATTGAAAGCCTTTAGATGGAGGGGTGGAGAGCATTTTTATGGCTTTATGAATTGGGTTTTCATAGGATTATCTATCTAGTTTGTGTGTGGACAGAAAAATGTAAATAGACGAACGTTTCCCATAATGTAAAAAAAGAGCAAATTAATAAAATAATTAATGCACTGTTTGTAAGAGCTGTGGGTTTTCAATGCAAATTCACAATCCCATAACTGTAAAAATGATTCATTTGATGTGGTCAAGTATAAAAGCATAACCACCAGAATGCTACCGTTAAGTATTCAGAGGTTTAGATTCTGATCTTCCAAAGACTTTGCATGAGTCACTCAACTCACATGAAGAGTCCCCTTGAACTCACTGGAAATAGTTGCATGAATAAAGTTACTCACATATGTAAGTGTTACCAGGATCAAGGCCTGGATCCTTAGAAATATTTTCAAAGGCAAAGCTACATGGGGTTAAGCCCCACAAAGACAACAGAAGTTCTGCTGTTGACTTCAGTGAAGTGAGGACAAGCCCTATGTTTGTTTATTTTTCACCACACTGGGTCCCTTCATGCTGTAATTACCTTCACTTGTGGCTAAAATGTGGTGAGACAAATTGGCATAAACAAGTACAGCTGAATTCCTTTCAGTGGAATTCTGTCCACCTACACCAAAAAGAACTTTGTCCAGTATATGTGACAAAGATATTCTGTAATTCTTAAAGCAATGCCCATCTGAATTCATCTGTGTTTCATAACAATACAAATGAATGCCAACATTATAAAATAAATCAGGCTGTGGAGTCAGTATATTGAAGATAATTCTTTTAATTTCATGCCTGTACTCCACAATGTACCATACCTTATGCTAGTTAAGCCAATTATATTTGAATTTGTCACCCTCAGACGGTATAACCACACTAACATCTTGTGTTCTATAAGAGACAGTGTCTAAGCACAGGAAGATTACAGTGGAGGTTTGTGTCAACGATGTGATAGATGGGGACCCATTGTTAAAGCTTTACCACCCACCAGATGGAAAGAATTTCCCTTTCTTTGACAGAATTCAGTCTCTGGATACAGCTAAACTGTCTCTACTAGAAGTGATATCCCTGAGGTTCATTAAAAATCCTTCTGAAGTAGATTTTTGTACATTCAAAATGGACCAGAATGCACCAAATATCAGATATTTTCAAACTGTTTTCCAGAGGGAGAATGTACAGATCCCTTGTGCAAGGTCTTTACCCCCACCCCACCCTCATGATTAATCAAGGTGAACACAGTCTGTGCTAGCAATACACTTGGTCTATTTTTCAAGACCAAATTATGATTACTTCCTGCAAGCGTGACTTAATATCAGGTTATTTGCCAAGCATTGTTGGTTTGTGCTTAACTGTTTGGAGCAGTCACACTTCTCACTCAGAAGAAAAGTGACACATGCAATCAAGGCAAACTCCTCTAGTTTTTGTGTTTTATGAGTAATTGGGCACTGTGGCATGCTATAAATTGGAACAATGTTGGGTGAAAACTGACACCTGTAGCTTCCTTTTTTATTGTAACTAAGCTTGGTGGTGTTCAATCAACACAATACTGCCTCCTGTTCTTCCTCTTCAAGATAATTGGAAGAAAAGTGACAAGGTAACAACCCCTGGCAAAGAGCAAATTATCTTAGCTGGCACACCAAGTCATGGGTTAATGCAGCAGTTCATCTAGTCAATAAAAATGCACCTTTGCTAGGAAAATCTTTGCTTCATGTGCTACGCAAATAGAACTAGGCTCACCAGCATGTCATGAGAAGATTGTGTTACAAAAAACTAACATTTCCCCAAGTACCAGTACCCACATTAAAAAGATTTTATGTGTGTGTGTTTTGCATCAATAAAAAAATCTGTTCTTCCATGCACACCATGCACCTGCAGGTGACACAAACACATTCTCTTTCTCTCTCTTTTTAAGATGCTTTTGTGCTGACAGAGGTGGCTTCACAGTTCCCTTCTGTGTTCTTGCTCGGATATTGTGTATAGCAAAAAGGTAGATGCTATTATTTTATTCCGCAGGATTTGTTTGTATTTCAGCTGCTAATCATGATGTGATTGGCATGTTCAGCGGACAGTCAGACTTTCCCACGCGTAGGACTTATCTTCATTCAACAGCCTCTCACTAGTACAAATTAATATAGCAGGTCTTGTATTTCTCGGTGAGACACATGTACAGTCTGCGCAAAGACAAAGAAACAAGGAAAGGAACGGGGCTTCCTGGTAATTGTGTTTTTCATGGTTCTCTTCATTGATCCAGTAACAATATAATCATAGAAATTAGAGACAGAAAAGCTTTATTAGGTCATTGTGTTAATCCCTCTGCCAATGCAAGATTGTTATCTATTGTGCTGCTGTGTCAGGTAAATCCTGACTTTAGTGAGTTAGCTCCACCCAGCAAAACCAGGTGGGAAAATTGAGCTGTGGCAATGACATAAGCTGCTCTGCGTGACTCATAGTGCGGCCTCCATCTTCTCACCCAGGAGGGAACAATCCCCATGGCTGGGTGCCTTTTTAATCCAAACAGAAAGGAAGCAATTATTGGCTTTGCCGGCTCCATTGAGAGAGACATATCTGAGAGTTTTAGAGCCTCTCGAGGATTCAAACAACACGGCCTCTCAGAGCTTCTAATGGGGGCTGCCATTCTGTGGAAGGTACATTTGAGAACTGTCAAATATTCAGGGAAAGGAACGGGCCTTGAGCGGAAGAAAAAGGATCAGGCCAGAATGTGAAGAATAGGCTGACTGTATCGTATGTAAAATCACACAGAGTAAGAAAGGTCACTTGGGTAAAATCTCTGCTGAAGTAAAAACCCATTATGGGGCTCATAACAGTATAGCAACGGGGACTGAATGGTAAATACTTAATGAGGAGGAACTCCTTTTACAGTCTGTCTTCACATATTATAGCTTGCTATACAATAACTTATTTTAACTAGGGGAGTATTAACTTGACCAGTTCCTTCTCTCACTGAACTCTGGAGAGAGACCTGGAGGGGGTCCTGTATCAATATTTTGGCTTTGAAATAATGTGCCCTACGTTTTACAATTTTATTGTTACTGAGGCTCAGAAAGGTTGCCCGAGGTAACTGCATGAGAATGTGATCATTCTTGAACTACTGCAGCTCTTGAAATACAGCTGAAACCATTCCTTTTTTATTTTATAAAACCCAGGCAAACAAATGAAATAAAGCTTTTAAAAGCCTAGTGCATGGTGGAGGGTTTAGACAAGTCATAAAGTTCTTCTCTAATACAAAAACAACAAGGAGTTTCACTCTATGCATCCGAAGAAGTGAGGTTTTTACTCACGAAAGCTTATGCCCAAATAAATCTGTTAGTCTTTAAGGTGCCACCAGACTCCTTGTTGTTTTTGTAGATACAGACTAACACGGCTACCCCCTGATACTTCTCTAATACAGTGTAACCAAGTACACAACAGTTTCTTGGATATCTTAAGCAGAAAAGTTTTCCACCATTTAGAAAACAATATTGAGTCATTTGTTAGTCTATAGACAATAATGGCAAGTGATTGCCCAGCTTCATGTATCCTAGACTTACAGTAGTTGATTTGCCCGAGAATGGGATGCCTAATCCCGCTATTGAATAATTGACATTGGATGGGGAAACTGGTACCAGTGATGGACCATAAATTATATACCGAAGAGGTATGATGCAACAAGGCTTGGTTGCATGGCTGGCACCAGGAGAGAAATGGCCACCTGACATGGCAGGAAGTGATGCCATCAGTATGAATAGCTGACACAGAGATCTCCCAAGGACAGATTTGGGAAGGGAGCAGCATAGTGATAGGGGAAAGAGAGAGACACTGGAAGGTAGAGAATGGATAACAACAGTAGTATTAAGCTTGGCACTGGAGCATTGTGTCAATTTCATTTGTGATCCAAATGTTTGTCACCACTGGTCTATAACCACAACTCAAGGCAGGTAGCCCTGAAGCTCCTTGAGCCTTGTACGCAGGGATGGAACGTTTTGTTTTACCCATTTCCCAAGAACTTGTTTCTTTGCCATCAAAAATAGTTTTTAAACATGCTGCTTTGATGAAGAAATTTCAATTTCCCAAAACATCAATGCCAGTGTAATGCTTATAGTATTGTTGGTTGATTGATAATGTGCCTTTTGCAAGCCTCAAAGTGCATCAGAAATGCTGAGCACCCAAAAATCCCCTTGAAGTCAATGGGAGCTGCAAATGTTCAGCATGTTTGCAAATCTGTGTAGGCTTCTACTACATAAAGAGTTCATCACACACTGAAGTGCAGCTGCCGTTGGGATGGAATGTGGCAGCTGTTAAACACAAGTAACAGTACACACCAGTTTTAGGCCAAGAAGAGAGAATAGTGCTATGGCCCATCAAAACTGCAGCAGAGATTCGGGTAGACCAGTGGTTCGCAACCTATTTACCATTGTGGGCTGCATATGCAGCTCTCTGTGTGTTATAAGAAGAACAGGAGTACTTGTGGCACCTTAGAGACTAACAAATTTATTAGAGCATAAGCTTTCGTGGACTACAGCCCACTTCATCGGATGCATATAGAATGGAACATATATTGAGGAGATATATATACACACATACAGAGAGCATAAACAGGTGGGAGTTGTCTTACCAACTCTGAGAGGCCAATTAATTAAGAGAAAAAAAACTTTTGAAGTGATAATCAAGCTAGCCAAGTACAGACAGTTCTGACAGGGACAGCTTGATTATCACTTCAAAAGTTTTTTTTCTCTTAATTAATTGGCCTCTCAGAGTTGGTAAGACAACTCCCACCTGTTTATGCTCTCTGTATGTGTGTATATATATCTCCTCAATATATGTTCCATTCTATATGCATCCGATGAAGTGGGCTGTAGTCCACGAAAGCTTATGCTCTAATAAATTTGTTAGTCTCTAAGGTGCCACAAGTACTCCTGTTCTTCTTTTTGCGGATACAGACTAACACGGCTGTTACTCTGAAATCTGTGTGTTATGTGGGTCTCATCCACACAATATAGCTACTGCCTGTGTGGCCCTGAGAATGTCACATGGGCCGCAACTATGTGCTGATTGGGCCGCTAGTGGCCCGCGGGCCATGGGTTGAGAACCACTGAGGTAGACAGAATGGGTCTCATTCACATCTCATACCAGTTTTAATCCTGTTTCATGCCAGTATTTGACTTTAATGAAGTTACTCCTAATATACACTACTGTAAGAGAAAGGAGAACTGCTGTGTAATTACCATTTTGATTTTGCTATAACGATGATGATGCATATTAGCTCCTCCAATAGAAAAGGCGCATGCATCAATTTCCAAGTGAACCAGAAACGCTTTTTTAAAGTACCTGCATTTCAGGCCACAGTCATATGCAAGGGCACAAGGTCACTGTCCTTATTCTCCACTTAGTAAATAGCTTGGAGATAAAAAATGTAAAACCTGGTGGTTTGTGTCATTCATGGCTTGTATCACTCCAAAAGTCTCTAACTACAATTTAATATTTCTCTAATCTAATGTGTCAGCTGACAAAGCAACTTCCTTTAGTTTACATCTTTCTTTGTAAAAGCCTCATGACAACAGCAGTGATGTCTGCAGAAATGTACGTACAGCTAGGAACTCAACCATATGTTAGCAAACTGCTGTGCACTTCATACAGATGAAAAATGCAATGTGTATGAATAGTGATGTTACTGATTTTTATTATTATTGTCAATTAGTTTCTCCCAGCAGGAGCTTGGGTAGGCACCAGACGCTGTATATTCGGTTGTACCTGTGCCAAAATAAAAATAACAACAAAAAAAATTTCAGTGACAAAGAGATGTTTTAAAATAAAATGGCTGTCAAAATGTAGATGACATTTGTCATTAGATTTTAATAATTGCAAAGTAGATTTTGATCATAAACATGTGTATGTGTCAATTTGAAGATGAGCAGTAAAGGTTTCAAACTGAAAATTTTAGTGCTATGTGCTGAATACCCCAATCAATAGGGCATGTAAGTTAAAATTAATGTTCAGTGGCCTCATGCCATGAATGGCAAACATGATCTGAAGATCCAGCTTCCACCTGAGGGCACAAAACAGGTGCCACACAGCTAATGTGCTAAGTATTGGACTTTCCTAATACAATCATATCTACAAAACTGGCTAGTCCCAATACCATCCAGCTAACCAACAACTGAGATTCTGCTCTTTCAGAACCTCCCTTTATGTCCCCTTTCCTGTTCACATACCCATAAGCCATGGCAATAGAAAACCTACATGTCTTAGCCTGTGTCCTCTAGTCATGCTAATTCAGAAATTGCTGCAAGTGCAGCACTGACTATACACTTCCAGGTGGGACCAGAAATTACTAATCCCGAATAAGGCTGTCATACCGTAGGTCCTACTCCAAATGCCTTTCAAGCAGCTTCCTATCTTTGAGGTGGCCCCATAGATTTCCAGCAGGTGGCTTGGAAGCCTGCTTTCAGCTACACCTCTGTGAAGGGGGATTATTCCATTTACCCTACATTTACAGCAATAAGAACTGAGACTCTGGCTAAATTCTTCTCCCTGCTCCACTAGTGTAAATCCAGAGGTCAACATGGCAAATGACAGATTTAACATTTCCCCCTCTTTTGGTTGCAGAATACTTGGAACCTTCTGTCGCATCTTATGCAGCTAATTTATGCATGCCTTCCTCTCTTGGTACCATCGAGTTCTGATGAGTTTATTCCTATCAATATTTAGCTACAGCATCTGAAATCCAGTCACCCCATTATGAGTGTGATAAGACGAATATGACCAGACCAGGGTCTTAACATAATCAAAACTTTGTTTCATCACACTGATGCATTAGTGCCCCAGAATATTATTTTCAACAGTACAGAATTAAAATTCCAGAGTATTCCATTCAAGCAAACGCAGAATTAAAAACAAACTTGTAAATAGTGTATGTGGAAAGTATTTATATTACAGTTTTCAGTAGTGCTCAAAAGGCCCAACTAAGCTAGGAGCCATGTTGTGCTACACACTGCAAAGTACTGTTGGTTCATTGTCCTGAAGCACTTACAAATAGTCCTTTACCCAATTTAACACGGCTGTGCTTTGAGGCGATAATTATCTAGATACGTGTTTGAGGGGCAGGATGGTCTAGTGCAGTGATCCCAAAATTTTTCAGGGTTTGGGGGCTTCTGGGAAGGTTGGGGGAAAGGGTTGGGGATGCGGACAGGAATAAGGGGCACTGAGGTTGAGGCCACAGCTGGGGGTGGGGGCAGGCGTGGCGCCCCCCCCACACACGGGCCGAGGCCAGGAGTCGGGCTCGGGGCGAGTAGCCAGGGCAGAGAACGGAGCCCTGGATGTGGGGCCAGCAGCCAGAGCCAGGAGCGGGGCTGGGTTGCGCTCCTCCCCCATGGGTGCTGGCCTGGGTCCCAGCCATGCCCCCCTGGGGGGGGTGCACCCCACATTTTGGGGACTGCTGATCTAGTGGTTAGGGCACTAACTTAGGACACAGGTGGCCACGAGGCAATTCCCTGCTCTGCCACAAACTTCCTGTACAATTTTGGGTAAGTCACTGAGCCCCCACCTGAGTTCCCCATGTGTAATATTGGGATAGTAATAGCTCCTACCGCACAGGTAAAGCTATATCTATTAAAGCATGTGAAGTGCTTGAAGAGCTACTGATGCAAAAAGTGCTATAAGAGCTGCATGTTATTATTTGCAGTCCCAATAATTATTCCTCTTTAATATATTACTAGTCTGGCACTAACAGTGTGCTAGACACTTACAGAGCGGTATAAAGTCAAAGTTCTATGCATGAACAAATTTACAATCTAAATAAAATGTTACCATTTAGATAGACAATCTTGAGCTAGTCCTTTGGCAGAGGCCGTGAGCAAACAACAATATCTTACAACGTCAAGTGAAGCACTAATGACCAAAAATTATTTTGCTAGTCCGGAACAAGGACATTGTACAATTTAAGGAAGCTAAACCCGGCTGTTCCTCCATTAATGGAAGAGACTAATGCCTAAACAGCCCTACTAGTGAGGCAGGCATAGTTAGTAGCTGCTGAGAAAGCTAAAAGTGGGACTCAGGTGAGTTAATGCTTTTAGATATATTACACGTGCAGGCGGTATAGGAACCCGAGGAGACATTTATGGCCCATGGCCAAGAAGCGGAGTGTAAGCAGAATCTGAGAGCCCCACTGAAGGTGTGAGTGTTTGTAAAGGGAATGACAATTTCTACAGCTGTGAGTGGCTGTGGTTACGTACATGTTGGATCCCCTCCAGCTGGGGAGAAAACATTTGCAGTGAGATCTGGGCGCCGCATGGCCCAGCCGAACACTGCCATAGATCAGAAACACAACGGTTTCAAAGTTCAAACGTAACATTGCAAAAGACTTGTTTTTCCCAAGTGTGTGCCTAAGATTTCTATACTGTCACCTCCGCTGGCAACAAAAGCTGTTTACTGGTTTTGAAAAGCTATGTAATTCGAGCTCAAGGAGTAGTAAAGATGATTACAACATCCCTGCATTCAGCAGTGTTTGGTGGTTTGCTGTGTCTTTGTTCTTGATCTCTGGGAGCTCAGGTTTGTTTAAAAAAGGAGGGGGTGGAGGGGTTAAAAGGGTAAGTTTTCCACATGGAGATGAGCTAAGTTTATTAAAGCAGGGGCACATGTAAAAAAAGAAAACCCACAAAATCAGGTATAGTATGTGCCTATGATTTCTATGAGCCAAAAGCCAGAATCTCTGACTCAGGAGACTTCCCACTTCTGACAGATCTCCTGCTGCTCTTTACAGGAAAGAACAAACCTTTTAATTACTGCTGTTTGTACAGCACACCAGACACTTTTCTGTACCACCACAAGTAGTTCCGGCTGCATTGTGCAAACACTGCTGTGCCCTCTCCACAGTAATATGACGATTCGTATTCCCTATTTGCAAAAGTGCTGCTGAGGACATGAAGCGGCAACTACAGACAATTTCCCAAGGTCTGGTTAATGTTTCAGCCCCTAACCATTACGGCGTGTACTTTGATCTTACACACAGCACATTATTGGTTATAGGTTTGTTTCCACCACTTCCCTTTAGGGAAACCAGAGAGGAGGGAGCTCATCCAAAAGTGCTGATCTCTGCCAGCTTTGTCCTTCATGGATAACCAAAAACACAGACATAACTCTGATTTCTATATACACACTTTGATATCTTTACACAGGAGACACGAGTGGGGCACAGCTGAAAATTTGGAATATAGTTTCATTGTCAGCATATGAGAATGCAAAGGTCTTGTTTCTTTTGTGGTGAAAAGCTCTGTGCCAGACTTGTTTTAGTTATTACGTTTTTAATTACTGTGGTATAGCACAGACGGTAGTAATGTACATCAGACATAGATTAATGATTAACAGGGAAATTAAAAAAAAACAGAAGAACAAAGAAAAGCCTGTACTCTGTTTAGTTGCTGCTTCTATGTATAATGAATGGTGTCTACATTACTGCATAGTCCAGGCAGGTAACAAATAATTAGCTAATGAAGGATCCATAGGACCTGCCGACAATGTATCCCTCAGGCACAAAAGGGCTGGGAAGAGGCATTATGACTAAATGAGTAAGAATGTATTCGGGTTAGCATTGGTCTTCTAACAAGAGTCATAGGGTGGTTAAAATGCAAATTTAAAAAAAATGAACAGTCCAGTGTCATGCACATGGGTTTGTACACCAAATAACTTATTTTTTCCCAGTTTTAGTGCTAACTGGAGCTGTGCTTGAGATGTAGAGTAACTACAGTTCTGAATACAGCAGTGGTCACATTGACCATTAGAAACCCAACCCTGCCCGCCACATTTTTAACAGTCTTACTTTTAAAACACTGGGGAAGGCGAACGCTCCTAACTCTCCGGGGATCTAAAGCTCGCTGACCTGGGTCTGTGTTGCTGAGCTGCGGCCCTCTTTCAATCTGCCATGCAGCCTTGGCAGCTCTCAAGGTTCTCAGTGAAATTGTTTCGTCTGTTACCATCACATCCACCCACCCAACTGCAAAAATCCCGAAATGTCAAAAGTCATGGGGATTTAAACACAAACATGAAACCGGCAATGCCTGTGACTCCCAGGACAAAAATGCAGCCAAAGGGCCAAAATGCGCAAGCCTTACTCTGGGAGCAATCCCACTACAGTCAATTTAATTACTCCTGTCGGAGCTCACCAACTTGAGTAATGGTTGCACAATTGGACTGTGAATCATTATGGTCATCAGCCTTAAGAAAAATAACAGAAACTGGAACTCAGTCACAATATTATCTTTGCTACCATGTGAAAATCCAAAGCATTTAGCTGCAAGCTATTAGTATGTGGTTTCAAGAATTGATATTACCTATTTATTTTTGGACTAGAGGATTTTTGTCACTTGTGATATATATACATTTGCTTAAATGTATAGTAAGTCAGATCAGTAGTATAGTAATGAGACTTTAAATGATCAAGGTCAGGTTATGATGGTAGCATAATAGCTCATTTTTTACATGTACCGTATATATTCGTTCATTAGCCTGTTCATTTATAAGCCGACCCCCAAAATGGTTAGGTAAAAATAGCAAAAACTGTATGACCCTTTGATAAGCGGACCCTATATTTCAGGGGTTGGCAGACTTTGGCTCCTGGCCGGTTAGGGTAAGCCTCTAGCAGGCCTGAATGTTTTGTTTACCTGGAGCATTCACAGGCACAGCGCCCCTCAGCTCCCAGTGGCCGCGGTTCGCAGCTCCCATTGGCTGGGAATGGCGAACTGTGGCCATAGGGAGCTGAGGAGCTCCATTCCTGCAGACGCTCCAGGTAAACAAAAAGAGACAATGTATTAGATATTCAATTCAATGATTCCATAGAGTTTAAAATCATCAAATTTTGGGGTATACCCGTTTACAAGCCGACCCCTGCCCTTTGATGCATCACTTTTTTACCAAAACTATTTGACTTATGAACGAGTATATATGGTAAGTTTTTTTCATGTAACTTCTAAGTGTTGCCTGACTTGGACATTTCTTAAGGATGTAAATTTAAATGAGCAGTACAGTAACAGAGGGGTAGCTGTGTTAGTCTGAATCTGTAAAAAGCAACAGAGGGGCCTGTGGCATCTTTAAGACTAACAGAAGTATTGGAGTATAAGCTTTCGTGGGTGAATGCCCACTTCATCAGACGCAAGATGAAGTGGGCATTCACCCACGAAAGCTTATACTCCAATACTTCTGTTAGTCTTAAAGGTGCCACAGGACCCTCTGTTGCTTTTTTTGAGCAGTACAGTTGACTAAGCAATTTTTCTTGGGTAGAGTATTTAATTTATTTACATTTTAATTTTTTAATAAAGCTGCTTAAAAATGCACCTCCCCACCACACACACACACACACACACACACACACACACACACACACACACACATTGTATTGGTATCCCTTTTGGCCTGGGCACTTAGCCAATATTGGGGTCTTGCTAGTTGCTACCACTAGAAAGCAGAACTGATGATGGAGTCAGGTATCTTTGATGCAGTCCTGTTTACAAAGACTGTGCAAAGTCCTGTTTCCCTGAACTCAGGAGGAATCCAACAAACAGGAGCTAGTTTCTTTACTCAGATCTCCAACGCCCTTACAGCCAGCACTCAGCTCAAAAGAGCTATCTCTAGGCTTTTCTCAGGAACACACGCTCAGTGCTTGTTCAGGCTGTGTTTGGCTTTTTGGTCCTTCTCTGTGTCTATTTCTGGGATGTTTTGCTTGCTTTTCTCTCTCTCTCTCTCTCTCTCTCTCTCACACACACACACACACACACACACACACACACACACGCTCCTGCCCCTCTATTGAAAGAGCTATCCAACCAATCCCCTCGCCCATAGAGTTCAAATTCTTGAGCAGTCTCACATGTGCCCTTTTTTTGTGTGGTGACATGCCTATGGTCAGAGTGGAGGTCGCTATTACTTCATAAAGGAGCTTACCTCTTTCTTACAGCTATCTTAAAAGAAGGGCGGCAGTTACACCCATCAGCTTCAGTGACATTTCTCCCAACCCACAACAGCTTTTATTGCTGCAGTAATTACTGTCTGTAGTTTAAAGGACTGAAACCACAAGGTAAGTCCCCCAGGTTAATTTTTATCATTAAGTGTGCCCGTTAAAATGTTTATTTTCCACCTGGATGAGATATAACAGGGCCTTCCCTAACAATTGTGAAAACTAAGCAATGCGCCAAGGGCTAAATTTCTGCTGGTGCTCTGGTATGGAAATGACCCATGTTTGATTCCCAGGCTGCACCTACACTAGGAGGTTATGCCAGCAAAGTTCAAAGATAGACTTAGGCCTGGTCTACTCCTAAAGGTTAGGTTAAAAAATTCACAGCCCTGAGCACCATAGTTAAGCTGATCTAACCTCCAATGTAGACATGGCTAAAGAGCTGGAAGACTTCTTCCATTGACATAGTTACCACTTCTGAGGGAGGTGGATTGCCCCTACATTGACAGAAAAAAACCCTTCTGTTGCTTTAGGAAAAGTCTGCACTACAGCAGCATACCTGTAGCTGTACCACTGTAGCGACCAATACCATAGTGTAGGTAGCCAACTCATCTGGTATTAAACTGGACAGTCCTGCTTTTCAAGAAACAGAATCAGATGTACAGTATTGGACAGGGAAGCCATTTTGAAGCGTATGCTTCCAGTCACTCAGCAGGCATCCCTAGTATCATCCAATCACAGCAGGCAATAGCCTGAACTGGCAGGTAATAGCACAGAAGCTGGCCAAGGAGAATGCTTGAGGTTGCCAAAGAAAAAGGGAGCTGGCCTAAAGAGATCTTTTTCAAAAAGCTGGGTGGAGAATGAAAATAGGAAGGGGGCAGTGCTTTGGGGGAGCCTGGCCAATGGGTGTGAGGCATGGCGGAACTCAGGAGTAGACCTAATAACGTGTTTTGTGGGCAGTACCTGACAGCAGCACTGGCCAATGGGTGACAGGTGTGCAGTGTAGGGGAGCCATTGGCTGGAGGCGGAAGACGACATAGCTCAGGAATACAGAGGAGGGTAAGGGGTTGGGCTTTTAAAAAATGGCATCACCCATGTGGCATGACCTCAAACATACCGTGTGTGTGTGAGGTCATCCTGATGGGGTGCGGGGTGGTGGGCAGTCCCATGCTGTTCCCAGAAGTACTGGAATGTCCGGTATTCCGGGAATGCATGCGTGCCCACCCTATCGTAGCATGGACATTACCTCAGGCCAGGTCTACACCAACAAGTTAGATTGACCGAGCTATGTCACTCAGGGATATGAAAAATCCTCTCCCCTGTGGTTTACACGGCGCTAATTTGACAGAAGAATTCTTCTATCCGTCTACATTAATCTTCTTCTTAGCATATGCACAAGGTGCCTCAGGTGGCACATGACCAGGATTCTTCACCAAATTTGCTCCCCTGGTTGGATCATTAGCTTCCCCGGCCCGGGCCAAGTGCTGATGGGGAGTGTGATATGAATGCCAATAATGGTGCCAGGAAAACCCCTCCTGTTGCTTTAGTGTATATCTACATTGAAGCACTGCAGTGCTGCTTCTGTGCCACTGTAGCAATCATAGGTGCTGACTCTGTGGCTGCTCTGGAGCTCAAGCACCCACTGAAACAAAATAGTGGATGCACAGCAGCACCTGCAGGGCTGGATTAAACTTTTGTAGACCACACCGCCCGGACTGTGGTCCCACCCCACTCGGCTGCTTCCCCTGAAGGCCTGCCCGCCGCTCCACCCTGAGGCCCTCCCCCACTCGGCCTCTTCCCCCGCCCCCCTGAGGTCCCAACTGCCGCTTGCCCAAGAGCAGAGAGGAGCACCCACTGGTTAAAAACAAAAGTCAGCGCCTGTGGTAGCAGTTTATGTGTAGTCTCATTTCCCAGGCCAGCTGGAAGGGCTACAGAAGTAATTAGTCTCCAGGTGAAGAGAGTGCCTCCAATTGCTCAACAGCAACCCCACTGCCCATTTAAGAAGCAGTGCTAATGAGCTTTGAAAGGAAGCTCTTACAGTCTTTGTCAGCTCAATGAGCGTGGTGGGGTGTAGTGCTGGGAATAAAAGGAGATTCTCAAGGGAAGTGAGAGAGATGCTGAGCTCTGTTCCTCAGGAATTTAAACAAGAATAGTCTGAGTTACCCTAGTGTTGTTTTGTGCCCCAAGAAAATCTCTCCTGGAATCACTAAGGAAGCCTGACAAACTCTAACGTACCAGTTGAAAATCCCTTGTTACCAGAGCCATCTTTTTGTCCCTGTAGAGAATCTTAGCTTTCATTTAAATAAATAAATAAATAAAGAAAGAAAGAAAGAAAGAAAGAAAGAAGTTTCTAGCCCTTTTCATGCTAAAGCTAGCTTCGAAAATTGAAACAAAGAGATTGCAAAGACTAAAAGAAATATCCAGCAAGAGGGGCCAAAATGCCCCACCTCCCCACTTCCATAAATGCTATGTATTTAAATTAGTGAGTTACTGGTTGTGGAGCAGCCAAAAGAATCATTTCTCTAACCCGTCCCTTCAGCTGGCACTGTGCATCCATGGTATGATACCAGGACAGAGAGAACTATTACAAAAGAGGGTGGCAGCACAGCTCTGTTTTTCAGCCCACTCTAAAGCGGGCCGACTTTGCTTGTTAATATTTGCAGCCTTCTCTGAGTGCAGTGACTCTTGCAGCTGCTACAAGAGGCACACGCTTCTTGTCTTCCCTCACCAGAGCCTCTAGGCATATGTATTGATGTAAACACGGCCAGGAACAAGAACAAACCGAGGGACAGATTTGAAGTGGCAGGCCACAACTTTACCAAACTTAACACAGGAAGGGGGCTCCTGCCCTGTCACCCATGCCTACTAGGTATTTTAAGTGGTTCCAGTGTGGGGGTTCCAAGGCTTCTACCATATAATCCATAATTTGAGGTAGACTCACCTCAGCCTACCACTGGGATTCAGCTCGCTCTTCGAGTCCTGCCACCCCATGAGGGTACTAAAAGCAGGGCCTGCAAAGGCCACAAGATCTTGCCCTATCCCGTGAGCATAAGGCCCACCAGTAATATCCCAGGGCTTTTACTTCTGGGAATCTTTCCTTTGAACTGCACTGCAAACCAGCCACAAGTTGCAATGAACTAACATCTTTACTAAGTACTATCACTTATTATTAATTATTAATTAGTAATAAATGTTCCTATTTAACTTCACTGCATCTCCAGGACACTGCAAGGAAAGCGGAAAAACTCCCCTGGCTGCTGCCAATTTGGCCTATAAGAAGAAAAATTCCTTCCTGACCCCAAAACAGGCGATCGGTCAGACCTGCAGCCTCTGCAAAACACAGCTCCAACTAAGGCTACCAGCACAAGATGGGACAGCTGGGACTGTGCAAAAAGAGTCTCCCTATGGCCACAAGCCAAACTAGGGTTTAAATGAAAGAAAGGAGCTGGCAAGGAGTGAATCAGCTCCCTTCCTCCCCAAGCTAGCCAATGAGTGGCTAGAGACCCTGAAGGGGAGGGGCACTCCTGCATCCCCTCTGTGCACTGTTCTCCTCCCCCATTTAACTGGGGCTGTCCCAATCACACTCTTCAAGTTTCCCATTTGTTGAGGTGGGTGGGTAGCATTTTCTACACCAGCCCCTGCCACTCCAGTAGCATATGCAGTACATGGAGCAAGATGCTGTTGCATTGAGTAGGAAGTCTTGTATCTATTGCAGCTACCGCAGCTGGAGTCTGCATGCTCACCCAACCTCAGTCCAGAGTCCAAAGAGCCCTGGTTCCCCCTCTCCAGGGGAGGGGAGAAACTGGGCCTTTCCCTCCCACCACCCAGCTCAGGGAGATCTTCGCAAATCAAAGGAGGCCTACCCACTTAAAGAACCAAAAGGGACTTATTTCCGCACTGACCACCAACAGGGATGCACTCCCTGTCTAACCAACCACCCCAAGGCCAGACATTGCATGATGGTCCATCTACTGCCACTGTAGTTGCTGCTCTTCTGAGGAACTGATAGGAGTAGTGGCTGTCTAGGGAGAAGCTATGGATGAAGGGGAAGTACAGTGGGTCAAGAGCGACTGGGCTGAAGGAGGTAGTGAAAGGATTGCTAGATCTGTCAGTAGGAAGTGTGTGGGGATTGGGATGGAATAAATGGATATTTCTGATAGTAGTGAAGTATTTTACCTATCAAAGGTTGCATGTATAACTATGGAACTTTTTGAGGGGAGCCCTTTGTTAAAATTAGGCAGCACATCGCTCAAAACACCTCAGCTGAATGAAAACAGGCTGAAGTCAAAATGAACCATGAATAACAGCAGCACCTACCTGCTGACATCAGTAGCATTAACTTGAACTAACCTTTTAGTCAAGCTTGTCACTGGAATTTCTACTACATACCTTAGTTGGGGAAGTTAATATCTGTCTGTTGCAAATCACAACAGAATAAAAATTTGGCATGCAGTTCAGCAGTCCAGATGAATAATTTTTTTTATTGAAACTAAAGATGCCACAAACCAGCTTTTAAACAGTTGACTGATCAAAATAAAAGTTGGCAGTTTTTGAGTGCATTTTTATCAGTCCTAGCGCTTCTTAATGCATTCACTTTTAAACTGTTCCTTGTTGTAGCACTACAGCAGAAGTTAGAAAAAGGCCACACTTGTTACATGTTTAAGAACAGCACATTGGTGTCTCTGTATAATCTCCTTTCATACCATATGGGCACTAGGTTGTTTATGTTTGCTTCCTAGCAAAGTAGGGATTGGCTGTTTTTTGTTAGCGAGACCACACGGATTAGATGACTTTCAAAACAACACAAATATAGTCAAAATAACTACTAACTAGTTAAATAGACTACATATAATATCATATAAGCACTCTGAAATAAAACAGAAGAGAGACACAATAGGGGGAAGTATTCAACCACATGATTATATTAGACATACAAAAGGAAAAAATAAGAGCTGCTTAACACAAGGTCAGACAATCAGAACACTGTGGGCTAGAAAGGGAAGTGAAATAACAAGGACTGGCAAAATAGCTGAATGCTTACTCAATGAAATAACACAACAGTTGCCATCTTGACAGTGAATGTGTGTCTAATATCCACAATCTCGAGAGCAGCCAGACAAATTTACAAAGCAAGTTAGAATGTGTCAAATATAACAAATTTCTCCTAGCCTAGAAATAGATGGAATTCAACCATGCGCTTTAATTATAATACTAATTAATATATCATGGTTGAAAAAAATCCAGAAGTTCTTGGAAATTATCATAAAGATTTCCCTTCCCTCCCACAACTTTCAGAATGCTGAAGTCCTATACCCAACGCATTAAAAGTTCAGTCACCAAACAAACCAGGAACTAGTTTTGCATCTGTAACGTACAACAGAATGATGCTACAAATGAGGTTGAGAGCAAAGTGATGACCAAATTTTATGGTCCATAAGTCACATGAATCAAAGACTAATCAGATGGTGAGGGTTCATCCTCTAGTACCGCTCTCCTCACTCTGTGGGTGGTCATGCGTCCAAGGATATATATATGCATCAGTTCCCCATGTGGCTGCAGCCCCACCCGGGATGTTGCAGATGACCCTTTGCAGATATGAAGAGCCACTTGTGGGAAAGAAGTGGGGGCAAGCTTGAAGGATATACATCCTACCTTCCCCTCCTCCCCCCATCTGTAAATTCCAGGATTGTAAGTGCTTTAGGGAAGGGAGCACAGCTTCATAATTTTTATTAGTATATGTATTGTGGTAGCACATATAGGCCCCAATCAGGGATCATGGACCTCCTTTGTAGTATTTGTGTGAAATACCCAGAACAAAGGTGCTAATGTAATACAAATATTAAATAATAATGTTAATGTTATTGTAACTCCTGGGGTTTCTGTGATCCAAGTGTGCAGGGCCATTAATCGCTTTCTACTAAGAAGAGTTGGGACCCTGGACAATGTGCAGGAGATACTGGATCATTGTGCTACAGTGGGGTTCCCTAACCGCAGTGGGGTGATAGATGGCATGCATCTTGGCACCACACCACATTGCCAAAGAGTACATAAACAGAAAGGGACACTTTACTCTGGTGTTGCAAGCGCTGGTGGATCACTGGGGGCATTTTACCAACATCAATATGGGAAGGTGCATGACGCATGCATCTTTAAGAACACATCTGTTCAGAAAGCTACTCGCAGGGACTTGCTTTCTGGATCGCAAAATCACGTAGAACTGCCAATAGTGATACTGCAAGACGCACCTCATCCCTTACTCCCAGGGCTCATGAAGCCATACAACAGACACCTGGATCGCACCAAGGAGCAGTTCAACAATAGGCTGAGCAAGTGCAGAATGGTGGTTGAATGTGCCCTGTGCAGTTTGCTCAGTAGGTTAGACCTCAGTGACAAAAATAGCCCAATGTTTATAGCTGCCTGTTGTGTGCTTCATAATATCTGTGAAACAAAGGGAGAGAAGTTTCCAGATGGGTAGGGCATGGAGGCAGATGGGCTGTCTGCTGATTTTGAGCAGCCATATACCAGGGCTATAAGAAGAGCTCAGCATGGAGCAATGCGTCTCAGGGAGGCTTTGAAAATCCATTTTAGTAATGACCCACAGTAATGCGCGCTGCTTTTCTCTGTTGTGCCTACCCATAGTCTGAATGTTGCCGTGACTGCGTCGTTTCTTTCTTGTGCACAGCCCTCCCTCCATCCCTCCCTTTGAAATTGCATATTCACCAGTGGTTCCGTCCTGGCATCATGCTCAGCCATGCTGCTGTGCTGCGACTGGCTGGCCTGCTCAGGGGTAGCTCCTGGCTCTCCAGGACAATGGATCCCTTGCTTGCCGGTCTCCTATTCTCCTCCTCCTGTGCTGGTCAGGGATTCTGACTCCTCAAAGGTCTCCAAACTGCTCTTGGGGGTCATGATGGGGGTCACCTCTGAGAATTGCATCCAGCTCCTTGAAAAAGTGGGCTGTCTGTGGTGCTGCACCAGAGTGACTGTTTGCCTCCCGTGGCTTCTGGTATGCCTGCTGCAGCTTCTTAATTTTCACATGGCACAGCCGTGTCCCCCTGGTGTAGCCCTTCTCCTCCATTCCCCATGCTATCCACTCGTAGATTTGTACACTTCTACAGCTGGATTGGAGCTGTGCCTGCATAGCCTCTTCTCCCCACAGACTTGGAAGCTCCACCACCTCCTGTGTATTCCAGGCAGCAGCGCATGGAGAAGGCATGAAACAAACAGAAAATGGAAATTCAAGAGTCCCTGGTCCTTTAACAGGGGGAGGGGCTGTTTCCTGTGTACCTGACTGCTAGACAGTGGAGTTGAGAACAGTGACCAGAGTGCTCACAGTGAAGCATTGCGGGACACCACCTGGAGGCCAGTTAAATTGACGTAAGCAATGCAGTGTCTACACTGCTACTACATCAACCTAATTATGTTGAATTAAGTGCTATGCCTCTCTTGGAGGTGGAGTAATTAAGTTGACGGAGCAGGTGAGTTATGTCGGCAGAAGGGACTTGGTAGCATAGACACAGACATTATTAGGTCAACGTAAGGCAGCTTATGTCACCCTAACTATGTAGTTTAGACCAAGCCTGAGTTACTTATATGTGATATATGGCCAGATTCAGACCGTGTTCGTACTGGACTCCACTGGCATAAACCCAGGGACAAGGTCCCACTGATGGAAAGCCTTTGGCCAATGATGGGGAGGTTGCAGTGGCCAAAAGCAGCATCATCCTCCTTTGGAAAGGACCAGCCCAGGGGCAGAGGCAGCCCCAAAGGAATATGGGTGCATGGCCAGAACAGCCAGTGGATGCCCTAATTCAACCCATCCGCTCAGAAACCAATCACCCTGGTTCTCCTATGGAATCACTGAAAGAAACTTTACGTATGTGAGTAGTCCCCTGTTCCCCAAGATGAGCAGGTGTGCCAGTATTTGCAGGAGCTGGGTCTAGAGTTGTTTCTTTCTGGATGGAAACACTAAAGGGTGGTAGCAACTCTGCCCACCCTCTGAGCATGGGATTAGCTGGTGAGACAAGTCTGATTTACACACTAAATCTGATCCATACTGTGTGAGCCTTTTAATTAAGGCTCACTATGGCAGGCTGCTATATATGTATAACCTAGCTGTACAGCTGTGCAACCCAGCACTTTTACGTCACAGGAGTTTGTATAAACTTCTGCCGCAGTTTATACCCTCATTGGTTTGCAACCCAGTGCTGAAAACTCTTGATTGGGTGGTAAATCTTGCAATATTTTCTGTGGGGGCAGGGGGTTCCCCTCATCCCTAGTTCCTGGAGTCACGTGATTAGAAGGAAGCTGAGATTTTTGCAAAGAACAAAGCAAGCCTTTAGTCCTTATGGGTGTGGAGAAAAGCTTGAACATGTGCTCCAGCTACACCCTAAAGGCTCAAAAAACAGAAGGCAGATGAAAAAGGCAGAATCCTTTTTTTTTTTTTTTTTTTTAAAGATTTAATGATTTTTAAGCCAATCTCGTGACTTGACGGGGGGAATAGGATCCTGACTTTTGAATGCTTGGAGATGGCAAAACTGCAACCCTGACAAACGAATCCCAAATCTCAAAGTGTAAGTCAAGCAAAATGGCTGATTGACATCTAATCTCAAATTGAAACACCATGAAATCATTAATTTCATGCGAGTCTGGTACAAACCTTTGTGAGCCTTTGGATACAACTGGTCTGAGTTTTGAGTTTGCAACATAACCAGCAGCATTTTGTGTAATACTGGAAGTTAATGTGTTGCACAACTGTGAGAAAATTCCAGTCATGACATGGAACAGATTATTCAAGTGGACAGTGGAGACTATACAGCACGCATGAATGTAATTATGATGTCAAGAATGGGGCAAGGATTAAGGGACATTGCACTAGACAGTTGGTAATCTAACCGCTTTCATTTTAATCTAAATACTGGAGCTACAGGCAAAGATCCAGCTAAACCAGTGAAACAGGATAAAGACATAAGAATGTGGGAACTCAGTAAACAGACTTAAAACAAGTAACATTCTGCACCAGGAATATTTGCTGTGTTTGTGGGCTTGACATCTAGCAAAAACAAGGAGAAAAGGTTAACAACTGTAATACACACTGGATTTAAATGGTCACTAGCATGGAGAAAACATTGAAATGGATCTTAAAAGAATTGCATGTTAATATCGAAATATGTTTGTAGCATTTGCAGAAAGCCAGCACAGAACGCTGAAACATGCAGACCAATAATCTGAACAATACAAACTTTTTAGTTATACAATTTGCTGTTAACTGTAAATGACATAAACACAATAGGTATAAATAATACTCAGTATGTTCATCGTACACATACAACCTAGGCAGTACATCCCCACGTCATTTGGTTACAGACTTTAGGTATTCTTTCCCTGTCTCAAGGCCATACATATTCCAGTTATGCTCCCCACTCCTACCCAATTGTGCTCCCTCCGGATCCCAAGTTCTGCTTCCTTTCTCCTTCAAACCTCTTCCCATTAAGTATGGTACCAACTCCACCCTTACTTCTCGCTCTCCTAGTTCAAGTCATGCTCTGCTGGCGCACAGGCAGCACTCCAGAAGCTGAGTCAGTGCCACCCAGGAGCCTGTAAACAAGCTGCTCTGACTTCAAGTGAGTTAGACCAGTCCCTAGCTCCACCCCCGCTTGCGGCTTGGTAGAAGGGAAGGATGGTGAAAGTGGGATGAGAATGGCCCCAGCACCAACAAGAGAGTGCAGCGTTGGCAGTCAGCCTATCTCCCTTCAGCACATGAAGCTGGCTGCTATGCTTTCAAGCTCCCAGGCCTGTGCACTGAACTAAACTTAAGAGTACAGCTGCAGCTGTGGTACCACCAGCCCCACTTTGAGGATTCCTGAGTCTAGTTTCATCATTTCTGCACAGTAGACAGAGACTGTATCTATAGTCACTCACGCTGTAGATATTCAGCAACATAGTTTTCTTGGCTTTTGATCAATTTGTGAGTTAGCTGTTTTTATTGGCATCGGTCTGTCGTGTCTCTCAGGTCACTTACTCTGTTCCAGCAGATGATATATTATTGCTCTCTATTCAAATGTGGTAAACGACTGTGTCATGTCCTCTACTTGGGTTCTGTGAGTGGTGCTAAATGTCAATCTGGTTGTGCCGCTTGAATTCTAGGTAGAGGACAGTTTTGTTTTAATTAGCCTTAGCACCAGTTATCCCAGCAGCAAACACCGTCAAAGCTGCTTCTGTTCTTTCATGGTTTCTTTTTTTTTTTTTTAAATGTTTTTTAAACGCTGTTTCCCTAAATAAACTTTCCTTTTGTTCTCTCAAGGCTGAGTGGCTGGCACATTTCTCCCAGGCTTACTCGTTAGCTACTTGGACTCATGTTCAGTTTTGAACTCTAGCTCCATCTGATACCCCAAATTTATCTCCACAGTTTTGTTAGTCATCTTAGTCCCTTTGCTGGCTAGTACCGCAGGGACTGAATCGCCACAGGTCCAATCTGTTGAGAAGTCTTCCCAGAGCTTACCAGGACTAATTTACAGCAAACAGTAAATAAAACTCTCTTTTGAGATTATTTTGGTGGACACTTCAAAATGAGTCCCATTTTTTACCTCCAAATTAAATAAACTCTTCAGGGCAGGGAGAGTCCTTACTCTATGGCTAAGTAGCACCCAGCACAAAGGGCTTCTACTCCTGACTCAGGCGTCTTGCTGCTTCTTTAATACAAATAATATATAAAGTTTGGCCCCAAATAAAATAGGTTGTAAATTCAAGAAGTCCCCAGAATGGTACCTGTACCATTCATTAGAGATTATTAGTCTGATCCCATGACAGATGGGTAAATGAAAATCAGGCCTACAGCCACCATTCTTATTTCACAGCTAAGACTATTTTAGCCATGACCAAAGGAGCTTTCTCCCTCATCCTGCTGCACCTTCATGCTTGTTGCTATTTTAGTGGAACTGCCGAAGTCAGCAAGTGAATCTCTTAATATTCAGATTCTGAGTAAACGTCCCATTTAAAAGGCTAAGGAATGAAAAGAAGATCTCAGAAAAGACTTCCTTTTTATGGCCTTGTTTCCTCCCATTTTTCACCCCTCCTCCAACTCATAACACCCTAGCAGCAGCCAAAAGTAATCTGTAACACAGGGGAAAGCTATGTAAATGGATGCTTGTTTACACACTTCAGAAAAAATGTAGCTTATTTTTTGCTTGAGGTCAGTTTCTCCTTAACCCAATGCCTGGGGCATGGGAGTCAGGATAGTTAGCAGCAAACTCCATCTCCCTCTTGTAGGTTACATAAAATTTCAGAGCAAAGAGCATCAAAGTAATTAGCCTCTAGCACCATTTCAGACAATGCCCATACCATAGGAGATTGGAAAACAATTCCTCCCTTATGGACTTGGGGGTCCTGGTGGCTGAACATGAGGAAATGCAATTCTAGGATGCATAAACAGGGGAATCTCAAGTAGGAGTAGAGAGGTTATTTTACCTCTATATTTGGCATTAGTGCAACCACTACTATAATACTGTGTCGTTTTGGTGCCCACACTTCAAGAAGGATGTTGATAAATTGGAGAGGGTTCAGAGAAAACCACGAGAATGGTTAAAGGATTAGACAACATTCTTATATAGATAGATGCAAAAAGCTCAATCTATCTTAACAAAGAGAAGGTTAAGCGTGACTTGATTACAATCTGTAAGTACCTACACGGGGAACAAATATATAAATGGACTCGTCGATCTAGCAGAGAAATGGTGGGGTGTTGAAGCTTAGACAAATTCAGACTGGAAATAAAGGTGGTTCTTTTAAAGAGAGGATAATTAACCATTGGAGCAATTTACCAAGTGTCTTGGTGGATTCTCCATCACTGACTATTTTTAAATCAAGATCGGATGTTTTTCCAAAAGATATGTCCTAGAAATTATTCCAGGGAAGTTCTATGACCTATGTTATTACAGGAGGTCAGACTACATGATCACTCCTCTGGCCTTACAATCTATGACCAGATTTTTCCTTCTGAGAGTCAACCTCACACTTAAGAAGAAGTATCCTTATGATATATATTTACAGGTAGTTATAAAACTGGACTTAAACATTTTGAATAGGTATTCCAATAAAAACAGCACAAAGGAGATAGAACTGTGTCTAGACAGGCTTGGAAATAACAACAGTGTAGAAAGTTTCTGAACCTGAAAATGCTGTTCTGTGAAAACAAGGTACATTCTCCCTGGTGCATACAGCTATGTCTGCCTATGCTCAAAGGAAGTTACAGGTTTTACCTGTATACAAAATACTTCTATTTTCCTTCAAACATAGTATTTTCTAAACATACAACATACGAGAGGACCTTGGGGTGTCATATTTGAAACCAAAAGAGTCGCCTGACCATTGAATTTGTTTTTAAAAAGTGCAGCACATGTAACCCCTAACATGGAAGTGAATGGAGAGCAAGAGATGGGCAGAATAAATAAAGTAAAAGCAGCAATGAAGTTTAAAGCTTTAAAGAGTTCCAGACTTCCAGCCAAAGAATACTCAGGAGGGTAGAGACATGTCTACTATCTCCAAAGGATTAAAATCCACTGCAAAGCACCAAAAGAAAAACAAATTATTTTTAGTTATATAAAGATGTCCTCAATGACCCTCCCCTTGACATCCCCCCAAAACACCGTAGAATTATTAGGGAACTGATTTTTCAGGGTAAGTACGGTTGATTTTGTAGCTGGAGGACTGGAATTGGGTAGCGACATTCAAATAGACTGAAATCCAAGCTGCAGATCTTAGGGTAAATTTTTTTTAGAAACAGGTACATGATTTGGAAGCTTAAGTCCCATTTTCAGAAGTGACTTCGAACACATTTTAAAAAAATATTTAGGCACCTTGTATGATTTTACAAAAGATCCTAAATTCCTCACTCGCTTAGGAGCTTTCGTAAATTCCACTAGGCACCTAAGCAGAAAGGTGCCTCAACACTTTTGAAAATCTGGCTTTTAGGAGTCCAAGTCCCTTTTTGAAAATTTTATCCCTCATCTCACTTCCAGGCTGGGAAAACTGCACGTCAGATTTCAACTTATTGTGATGTCTATCCCACTCCAGTCCACCAGAAAAAACAGGTAAATCAACCCAGACATTATTAGTGTAAGAAAAGAAGCAGGAAAAAAATTCTTAGGCCATCTCTGTACATCACAAAAGACCAATGAAGAGCACAAAGGCAACTGGGTCTACTCTTTTCAGTTCACCTTCAAGAGAATGTTCTCCACTGATCTGTCATATACATCAACTCAGCAATATTTTAGGAATGAGGCTGGGATTTTTAAGGGATTTCTAAGGCAGAGAGGTACCCAAATCTCACTGAAAGTCAATGGGAGTTGGGCACATAACTCCCTTTGGCTCCTTTGAAAAGCTCAGCCCAAGAGGACACTGTCAGGTAGCTCTGGTCCACCTCATCCCTGTAAACGTCCTTTTTACAACAATTTTGTAATTTGCTTGTGCAGGTCTCTGATTGACACAGAGAGAAGACATTCTTTTCAAGCTCATGCTGGCTTCTTTCTATTTCGGTTATATTTGGAGCATAACTTGGTGTCCCCTGTGACGCTCCTGTTCAACAAAACACACTGTATGCGTCCATTTTTAAAGAAAATATTTTATTACATCGTGGAAAAAAAGCATAATCATCCAGGTTCATATTGTTTAAAAAAACTGAACATTTGTTTGAGACAGCATGTCGGTATATTCTGTTCCACATGGGAATGATAAGAAGTCTACATCATTACTAGATATTGCACAGTCTGAAAGAAACAAAAACAAAAATCACATGATCTTGGGAACCATCTCACATTATGAAAAACCTACTAAGAAACATAAAAACAAACAAACAAACAAACAAAAACACCCCTTGTTTCTACAGTAGCTTTAAGTTTATAATTCTTGGAATGACCATATTTCACTGAAGACCACCTCAGTGACAGGAAGCTTCATTTCAGCAATCCCTTGTGCAAATAAGATTAATAATAATAATAAAAAATGCAGTTAGTCTTTTGATATCACATGGGCAGCAATAATCACATATGTGTTAAATTCCTGCCTGAAAAAAAAGGGGGAATTAGGCCATAAGTTTTGCCTGCAACTCCATCTCTGCTGCCCTTTTGAGTGCAACATCCACCAAAAGCTGAAATCCACTAAAATCTTGGTTGAGGTCTGGTGGAGTAGGAGGAGGAGTGTTGAAAAGGCCACTTTGTGCATTTGTACCAGGTCCCAGTTTAGAAGCATCCTCGTGGTATTCAAGAGTGTTGTCTGTGAATCTGCTAGCTGATGTCTGCTGCAGGTCGGTGGTTGGGCCTACACCAGCTGGCTGGCACAAAAGGAAAGGGGCATCTTTCAATGCAGTTACAGTGGTATGGCAAATCACTGAAGGTCGAGCCAAAACAGATCCTGGGGAAGAAGGTTTAGAAGAGACAGCCTTGTTTAGTCCTGTGGTACCAGAAAGAAATGAGTTCTCTTCCAACAGTGGAATGTAGTTTTTTGTGCCTGTGGAAGACTCCACTGGGCTGCCTTCAGAAATCTTGGTCCCTCTTCGTGAGATAGTGAATTGATTTGGATCCTTGCCATCCTTCCTCAGCATGTCAGGTAAAAGCCTGCGGCGTGCATTGATAAACCAGTTGCAGACCTGGGAACATAATGATATCTTAATTTCTACCTTCATTCACTTCCGCACTACATGCCATTAGAGTCTTTCAGTTAGATTAATGAATCCCTCCAAGCAGTTTCCTTAACTCTGCAACAAAAGAGACTGATCGACAAGTTCTGACACACCTAGTAAAAACCTTTCCACCCCCAACTCTTCTCTCCATTGCAAAAAAAACAAAAAAGATTGCTAGCCTGAAGTGGAAGGTTTTAGCTTTTAACTCTGAACATATATTAACCTATTACCTATTGTTCTCTGCATTTAGGTTAATTAACAACAGGAAAACCTTTTCTCTCTGAAAAGAGCCACTCCTCCCACAAACAGTTACTGATTTTTCCTGCTCAACTGACTGTGTCAACAGACATAACATGAATTACCTCATTGAAATGCATCCTTGTTTAAATATCAAGTCAGTTTCCTGGGCAATAGCAGATGACTTAACGTCTTTTTTAAAAGTATTTTTAAAGTAGTTTTTCCTTACAATGTTATATTAAAGAAATTTTACTTAACTAATTGCAACATTTATATCAAAATACTGATCTATAAAGAAAAAAAAAATAAAATTTACCACTAATAGTAATACTTTGCAATTCTATATGACCTTCCATCCAAAGATTTTAAAATACACAAACATTCATGCCCTAAAGGCTTGTCTACACTATCACTTTTGTTGGTATAACTTATGTCGCTCAGGGTTGTGAAAAAATAGCCCCAAGTGATGTAGGTTACACCAACAGATGCACCGGTGTGGACAGTGCTCTACTGGCGGGAGAGCAGCTACAGAAGCGATTTTACAGCAGTGCAGCTGCCTCAGTACAGCTGTGCCACTGTAAACTCGCTAGTATAGACAAGCCCTAAAGACTCTCAGCTTTCCTGTGAGGTTACCCATACTACAATGGAGTAAAGAGAGGCACAAAAGGGCTAAGTGCCATGCCCTGAGTCACACGTTTCAGTGGCAGAGTCTAGAACAGAACCCAAATCTCCTGACTCACCATTCCCAAATAAGGGCTTCATCCTGCAAACACTCATGCATATGAATAGCTTTACCCATGTGACTTGTCCCACTGACTTTATGAATCATGAAGACTCATATAAATAAAAGTTACATATACTCAAGTGTTTGTAGGATTAGGCCCAAAGTCACTATTTTAATAGTGTAAAGAAAATTATACTGCTAATACATGTGCTTATCACCCTGATCACTTTGCTTATATGCAAAGACTGATGCACATGCTTAACTTTATGCACTGTCAGTAGACCCACTGAAGTCACTTTAGCCACAATGTGCAAAATTAAGCATGTGCATAAGACAATACAGTATCAGGGACATCATCTGTAAGCTTGTATTTGTACACTACCTAGAACAACAGGGTCCTGGGTCCTAATCCTAGTCGGTGCCTTTGGGTGCTACCACAACACAAACAATAACAACATATAAAGAAAATTACATCTGTAGTATGAACCTTTTTAGAGAGACTAGAAAGTGGGTAACTTCAGAAGCGAAAACAAAGGCTCATTTTTATTTTAATTGGAGCTTTTAAAAATACCTGTAGTGTAGAAAGGTGTGTTTGTCGGGACAATAGTGCTTTTTCTTGCTCTGATGGATAGGCATTGTATCGGTGCTCATACAGCCAGTCCCGAAGAATCTGCACTGACTCCTTGGGCAGGTTACCACGTCTCCTCCGTTTGCCTGAGGCAGTGGAAGAGGAAAGATCCAGTGGGACATCCATGGTGTCATCCTCCTCCGTCTCACTGCCAGATATTGCAGCTACACCTACAGTAATAAAAAGGTGAGAATAGTCACTTCAATTCAATACACTTCTTATTTGCAGCATTTTTCACTTCGACACTTTTCTCTCTATATATATATATACATATATGCTTCCTAACGTAAACATATATAATTATATATAAATTATTTTTTAATGTATGAAGTATTAACAAGTGGACAATTCCTTGCCAGCTCAGATGTTGTGAGCCTCTATTGTGAGTCAAACCAGGCCTCATGTTTAGAGGATGTGTACTGTAACAAAAGTAGCACCAACTACCTATTCCTAGGGGATACTTCTCCACACAACCTCATTTACTGGTTCCCTTAGCAACCTTTTATTTGGTCATATGCAGTAAGTAACTTCCATCTGATGCCAATATCATGCCAAATGTTGGTCAGCAAAGGGTGCTACTGTGGTATGCCTCCAACAATCTTTTTTTTTCAAGGCTGTTTCATGGCTAGGCAAAAAGCCAATAGACAAGAATTTCAAAACATGCACCCAACCTAAACCTTGGCTGTATTGAATTACAATTTAACATGCTGGTGCGTCTCCTTCTGATTAAGGATAACTTTATAGGTTTAAAATGTTAACAGCGCTTTCCAGAACGACTAATAAAAATGAATAGCACAGGAAAAGAACAGAAAGCAAGTTGTGGCTGGTTCTTCTAAAGTGACACAAAATTCACTCACTGAGGAAAAAGTGTACAGCAAGGTAACAGTAAGTGCCTAAATAGTGCCACAAGGTAGTATAGAATTGCTATCATTTATTTTTCTGGAGAACAGGCCACACTTCAACTTTGTCCTGATTACTTATGCTTTGAACCTTATAGTTTTCCTCACACTTCAAGTAGTACTTATTCAGATTTTGACATATGTTTACTGCAAGAACTCTAGATTTACAGTTTTATTGCACATTTTTTCTCCCATAGAGAAGGAATTTATTTCAAATCTCATTTAGTCTCTGTCTTCTATAATTAATTCAGGAAACCATATGACTAATAATTTGGAACTACAATATGTGAACAATCAAATAAATACTTCATATTCTGTGGCTGAACAACAGTCTGCAATTCGGCTCTTCAGCAAAGTGTACAGTGTGACTGAGGAAACAAAACAAATAGCACTGAAATCCATAAAGGAAACTTTGCTTTGGCTTTAAGTACTTTAATCCCACCAGAAATTTTAGGAATCTTACAAACCATATATAAATCTAAATCACTGATACCACTAGATTCAATTAGCACACTTCAGAAGCTTTTTTGATTCACAATAGGTTTGCTTTCAAAAGTATTTTCTCGAAATTACAAAAGGAAAACGAGGCCCTAAATCAGTTAAGTTAGTTTGAACATCCTTTTTATTTAAAAAAGAAAAGAAACTTGCATATTTATAAAAGCAAGCAAAGTTAAAAATCAGACAGAAAGGTTTCATATGGGCAGCTGTCCAAATTTCAAAACTACACCGCTACCTTGATATAACGTGACCCGAAATAACACAAATTGGGATATAACGCAGTGAAGCAGTGCTCCCGCGGGGCGGGGCTGTGCACTCCGGTGGATCAAAGCAAGTTCAATATAACGCAATTTCACCTATAACGCGTTAAGATTTTTTGGCTCAGGACAGCGTTATATCGAGGTAGAGGTGTAATACTTAAACTAAACTAGAAAAAAAATCAGTTCTATTAAAATGGAAGCTATGCCTGTGAAACTCTACATTCATGTTCATACTTAAAGATTTAATGGGAATTGATGTCAGACCCAAAAGAGAGAGAACTAATCGTGAGTTTTTGCATAGTAGTTTCACAGATACCTATGAAATGCACAAATGTGGTGTGACAGAGTTGAGCATTTGAAAAGTTTTGCCTTATCTCTATTCATGAACAAATCACAGTATTCTTGAATTTGTCATTTGCAATTATTGAGATTTATCCAGGGATTTTTTTGTTAATACTCTGTGAATATTCACAATTCAGTCTGTGGTGGTTACTTAAGTAACTTGTGTGGTATTGTTTTCTGTTCCCTGGATGGATGATTTATGTAACTAACCAACACTCTGAATATTACAGTTGAATATACAATTCATACTATGATGATTAGTTACATAAGTTATCCAGTCAGGGTACAAAACCAATGACATTCAATTTAAATAACCAACTCAAGGTAAATTCTGAATTGTATATTTGATTTAGTTCTTAGTGCATGTATGTGGCATTTTCAAGTGGGGGGAAAAAAATCTATCAGGACCCTAATAGCTTCACATTAAAATATTATTTTGCTTGAAAAGTAAGTTATGATGGCTCTACACAGCAGCTCACTAACTGCAAAGTAGACTTATGACTAGCTAAAACTAGTTTACAGAATTCAGAGAAAGATATACCACAATCCCATGGCTTAAAGTTGAAGCTAGACAAATTCAGACTGGAAATAAGGCGTTTTTAAATGTTTAACAGTGAGTATTAACCATTGGAGCAATTTACCAAGGGTTGTGGTGGATTCTCCATCCCTGACAATTTTTAAATCAAGATTGGATGCTTTTCTAAAAGATCTGCTCTAGGAATTATTTTGGGGGAAATTTTATGGCCTATGCTATACAGAAGATCTGACTTGGAATCTATGAATTTACCTAATGTTCCAAACATTTCTGTTTTTGCTTGAGGTAGATTAAAAATGTTGCCGCACTGATTTTTTTAAGGGGATAATAAAATGTTAGGCCACAGAGACAGTTATCAAAACAGAGACCTTGGGAGACAGGTAAAGAAGGAGCTGAAAGCACAGCAATGGTGTAAAGCAGGAACAAAAGAGGTGCAATCAGTGTGCCTACTCACAGGAATAAATTTACATTCATAAGTGCAGTTATATAGAAATCATTTGAGATTAAACTCTCAAGGTTTAGTAAACATTCCATGCAAAGCTTCTTTCTAAACAGTAAGACCAGAGTTCTGCTTTGATAACAAAGATTTAGGTTGGAACTGTTGTTCTTTACCCGCTGCTAAAATTTGACATAAAGATTTATTAAAAAAAAAAAAAAAAAACAACAACAAAACCACCAAAAATATTTGTTGAAAATGCAATCTTTCTGAGATCACATTGTTTTATTAATTTAAAAAAAAAAAAAAGTTTCCCTTCAAACAACTGTAAGTTTCCTAACTGTAACGCAGTAATAAAAAAAATAAATGAAACAACACTGGAGTCTGCACTTTGATCTGCTTACTTAGTGTGACATGTTCCCTCAATTTTATGACACAAAACAGGTTTTGGTTAAACAGGAACAAACGGCATTGCAGTTTCTCATTTAAATAAAGGAGCAGCAGACCTCTGAACCTTTAACAAACATCTCCAACGGCATGTGCAGAAGCTGTAGCAACAGGAAGTTAAGGCTGTAGATCTCATACAACCTCAGCTGATACTCTAGGAGAGCAGAAGCCACGTTGTTGCTGTCAAAACCCGTGTTTTCATTAGAACATTCATGCTGATTGCAACTCAACTTTGTTTTTGCTTCTTGTTAGTAATCAGACTATATGCTGTTGGTTTCTACTTTAGTAGGGCACAGCTGAAAGGCTTCCCACCGAGGCTCCATGTCTGGACCATTTACTGTTATTTATACCCCAGAATAAGGGCTTGTCTACATGCAGAATACTTCCATCTTATTTTAAGTTGTGATTTTAAAACTGATTCTGTTATACTGGTATAAAAGGCTTTGTGGACACTTATTTCTGTTTAAATCAGGCTTTTACAAGTTAGCTTCAGTTGATATGTTTAAACTGAAATAAACCCCTCTTAAACTGATGCAAGAATGTCTACAGAGTGTTTTGCACTACTTAAACTGAACGGGTGCACATTTGTATGTAAACAGGGCCTCTAAGACACAAGAAGTGACCCTGTCTCTAATGCTATAAGCTTTACTCAGATAAGCAGTCCTTATTCATACAAAAATAGTTTCACTGATTTCAGTGAGGACTACTCCTAAAGGTTGATAAGTTTTGCCTTATCTCTATTCATGAACAAATCACAGTATTCTTAAAGGATCAGCAGGCCCCCCTCTTTTATATAATGTGAATCGATTTACCTGCACCCAGCTTCTAAGTCTGGCAGCATGTAGAGAATTTAACATACTGTGTTACATCACATCACAGGCCAAAGAGTTCCTAGGTCCCTTTCTTGTTCACTGCTAGGGAGATCATGCCCTGAACATAAGGTGCATAAAATTCTGAGCACCTCAATACCTGGATGATACTAAATAACGGTAAAGAATTCAGTTAAAGCTTCCTGGCTTAAAAGCCTGGAGGGATAAATCTGATGAGGAAAAAATAATTATGTGCATAGTTTTTTCAAAATGATAACTAAAGTTGATATGGAAAAAACTATCAGTACTTATAAGGTATGAACACCAAGAAGGAGAAAGAATTATTTGGGATAGATTGGGGCCTTAACTTTATTCCATTTCTCCAAGTTAAGTTAAGCAAATTAAAATTTGGGCTGAATATCAGGAAAAATATCCTATTGTATTGTAGCAGAGCTTCCCAAGAGAACTGGTAGAAACCAATTGTTTGAATCACTTGAAACTGAATGAGTATACTGCAAGGCACAGTCTCCTTTGGCAGAAGGAATAGATTAGATCACCTCATGGATAATCTAGCTTCATTTTTCTGTTTCTGTGAATTTCTTTGGTTGGGGTGTACATGTATTTTTCTAGATAATATTTTCAATCTAAAAAGCCCCCAATCTTCCTGTAATTGACTTCACTAGGACTACACATAGTCATATGCATAATCTTAAACAGGGCTATACCTTTGCAGGACTGGAGACTACAAGTGTAGTCTATAGGGCTAGCCTACCTGCTTATATATCTTCTCTTAACGGGTTTATTTGTTTTATCATAATAGCATTATAAATTTGTATTAAGAGTATTTTTGGCTGTAATGCAAGGCCACATCCTGTATGCTGAGCTAATGCAAGTTAGCATACATCTGTTTGAGACTGTTAGCCTAGATAGGTGATGATTACATATATATGTATAAGTATATATGTATGTATGTGACCTTTAACACAGATAAGTGAGGATGGTTAAGAGCGAGATAGTATAGGTAGGGGCAACCTAAGTTCATATAGTCTTCAGACTTAACAAGTACACCACAAAGAACACAGAAATAACTGGCTAGGCCAGAAATAACAGATAGTGTGAATATGTCATTAATATGTACAAACATACCAGCCTATAGAGTAAGTGTACCCTGATATTTTTTGTGGGTGAGGAAATTAAGTTTGGACATGGAAGGAGGGGGCACATGAGAGAGCTGCAGTGTGACTGCTATAAGAGCTACATTTCATTATTATTATTTAAGAAATAAACTTTTGCCATCCATGGAAGAGGTTTCAGAGATTTAACTTAGGATATACCAATTTAGAAAGTAACTTTAGTTAAAGGTTTGTGAATTTTTAAAAAAAAATAACCAGGTTAAATAGTATTTATAATTAACCAGATCAGACACAGGAGCTATGGGGATGTGTAAAGGAATTTTCCATTGCAGATAATTAGAAAAGTTTTCCTTTTCCTTTAAATGTGATTTTACAAGTAGAAGAACCAGTTTTCTTTCCTCTGCATTGCTTTGAGATTTACTGGTTCCACAAAGTAGGCAAACTTGGCTGTACTATAAAAAACAAATTTTAATATTTTTTTTTAGACTACAATAAAGAAATCTGAAATCAGGTCATGCTCTGAAACGTTGTAAGTATCAAAATACAGGCCACAAAAGCAAACTGCAAGCCCAGCCTTTAATTAAAAAGGAAACAACAAAAATCATTGTCCTAACTTCTTTGAAAAGTTTCCATGCATCTGTGAGCTTCTTCTCACTTCCTAATTTCTGCCACATGAACTCTAAACCAATTCTTCTGTCTCAAAGGTTTGCCTTCCAATATGCCGCCTTTCATTGTTTCAGTGCAGAACTCCCAAATCACAAGGCAGATTACACACAGAGAGAAATACATAGGCAGACATGGTAACCTCATCAGCATTTTTCACACATATTTAGTTTGGAGTTGGAAGTGTGTGAAGTTGGTATTTAGACAACCAGTAGCTGCCCTCTGGGAGAGGAATCTGAACAATGGAAGCAGCAGCAGACAGGAAACCAACTCATCACCAAACTACTGTGCAAATAGGGAGCACAGGAATGTTCTAAAAATAACTAGTCTAAATAATTCAGTAAAACCATATACCTCCAGTAACCTTAACAATCTGAACAAATCTACAAAAATGGGAAAATCTAGAGTCAAGGCTGTAACTGTCTCTAGGTACAGAGGGCTGGGCTTGGTATGCAACACGTGTTATCTAACATCACTCCAGTTAGGAGAACACTGAAATATTTGGCGGGGGAGGGGGGTATATAAATACAAAGTTTCGGTTTGAACTCTGAATTCCTTGCTTTTTTGAGAGTGTAAACAGGACCCGCACTGACTGTTGTCTAAACTTTGCCTTTGCGGCTTAATTTCCTTTGTGTGTTTTGTTTTAAATCAGTATAGTCCAAGATTACTTATGAGAACTACAAACTATATTGGAGCGCATCTTAAATTATACAGCAAGAATTCAGAAGGTGCTTAATAGGTGTATAAAAATACATACTCTAATGGCTCCAGCAACATTAACAACGACGTAGATTTCTGGACCCTTGAACAACAAGAGCGTGTAGTAGGAAAAACAACACTGCTCTAGAGTAGTAAACATGCGCAGTACTCCTTTTTTTAACCCTCAGTATCTTGGATATTTTAAAGGTCTTTAAATATCAAAAATCATTAACCTACATTACTGATTAGCCACTTAAAAATGGGGAGCTGGGGAACTGACGAGGAAACAAACATCCGAAATCTGTTTTTTTTTAAACAGCAGTAACGTTTTTAAAATGTTTTCCTATTCTTTGCAACCACGTTTTAGTTTTCACGATACGTAGAGGACTACAGATGGAAATATCGACAATCCCATGATTATAAAGTCTGTCCAAGTGGTAATTACGTAAGTAACACCAATGAAAAGTTTTCCAAACGTCTTTTTTGCTACTTCCCCGCCACGTGGTGGGTAAGTTTTTAAATCATTTTACTTTTAGTATTCAAACAAAAAAAGAAGAAGAAGAACTCTTTGATAAAAAGGCAGGAGATAGATCTGCAGATCGATTAAAAAAAATCTCACTTTAAATTCTCCGACAGTCCCCCACTTTTGTCCCCTTTCCCCATACTAACTCGCAAACAAAGAGCTCCTGCCACCCCGTTGTTCTGGCTGCATTGCTCAGAGAGTTGTATTTGGGTTGGGATTTGCTTTTTAAAGTTGTGAAAACAATTCCAGTCCCGTCCTTGGGGACCGGACTGGAGAAATTAGAGTGAAGAGAGAGAGGGAGGAGGAAAGGGGGAAGAAAAGGGCTGTTTTAAAAAGCGAAAATAAAACTTTGTTGGGGACAAAGCAGGCAGTTGACCAGGTTTTTGACAGGGAGCCAAGCAGCATGGAGAGAAAGCAGCGTCCAAACAGCCCCTCATGTTTTGTCTGGAAGTGAAACATTATCAACTGCCATTTCAGACATGAGCTCAACAAAGAGGAAAAGGGCCAGATTAGAAAGAAAAAAAGGAGGGTGAGATAAGAAACCCGGTTCCACTTTATTTAATAAGCCAAATCAAACTCCGATGAAGTTTAAACCACACGCCTGTTATTTCCATATGGCGAAAGCAACATGCTTTCCACTTTCCCGTCCAGGTTTAGCAACAGCACGCTGAGGAATCACTCTGTCTCACTCACACTCACACGCACCCCTCCCTACCTTTTTTACTTTTCATCGTGGTCTCGAGCACCGGACTGCACCAGCTGGCAAGGCTTGCTACCCAACGGGCACCCCACGCACAAATCAAGTTGCCTTTTCTTGCTTGCGGAGCAATCTTCGCTTTGCAACTTGAAAGGCGGGCAGAGGGCTCCCTTCCCAGCCGTAGCTGCTACCCAGGGCGCTTCAATGGGCTATGTGTTGTGTCACGGCGAGCTGACAGCTTCCTTCTGCCTGGGATGTTTGGTCCGGATTTGGTGCTTTCCCTCCTCTTCTTTCTTTGTTCTTTTTTCCCCCCCTCTCCGGTGCTGGGCCCCAGCTTGTCAACGTGAGAAAAGGCACCAGGGGGAAAGGTACCCTCCGCCCACCTTTCAGCAATGAGTGAGAGAGTAACTGAGAGCAATAGACGCTTTGCCTCCTCCTCCTCCTCCTCTCTGGCTGCGGAGACGGTTGTCAGCAGAGGGGAGGGAGAGGGATACTCACTCACACACACACAACAGAGCGTGTGATGTGACAGTGCAGGGCAGGCAGAGCCTCTGCGCCTTCTGGTTCCTGCCTTTCTTCCCAGCCAGGCGTTTGATCATTAAACTGGGAAGGGGGGGGGGGGAGGATTTTGACAGCTGCCCCTGACTTAGCCTCCTCCTGTTGCTGCCGGATGAGCCACCCACTCCTTAGCGTGAAGAGAATGGAGAAGAAAGAAAAGCAGCGTAGAGCAAGAAAAGAGCGCTTAAAAGATTAGCATAGCATTGAACAAGCCCTGCTCTTCCTCCCCACCCCCACGGACTAGTCTCAGACCAAAAAAAAAAAAGGGAAAAAGAAAAAAACCTAAGACGCCAAAAGGCTCTTTTGCTCCTTCTCCTCCTCGGGGGTTGTTATGGTTGGAGCCGCCTTGTTATGATGCTGACGGGCTTGCAGGGCAGTTTCGAAATTCCTGGCACGCCGGAGCCCGAGACACACTGTCATTCTCACATGCTTTCAAACTTCTCAATCACGGTGCGCGCCGCAGCGTGGCGTGCTCTGATTCAGCGCGCCGCCGTCCCAGCCAGCCCCCAGCTGTGGCTGCCTTGGCTGGAAACGGGGCGACGCGCCTTTAGGGGTCATCCGGGAAAGAATCCAGCCCCTGGTCCAACGCGGATTTGGTGACCTGGGGGTTGTTTCTTTCCCACCCACCACCCTAGTGTTTTAGAGGAACGAACACGAAAGTCCCCCTTAATTCGGGTTTGTCCGGGCCCCCCGTGTGCGAGAAGATTCTCTCGTGCTGGGGTTATTTTAAGACGATTTTTAAAGGTTTTTTTGTTTTGTTTTCACTTTTTTTGCTAGGCTTTGCTGTGCGTTTCAATCAGACATGCTCGCTCGTGGCTTTTTAAAAAACAGCTCGACTCAGCCCTCTTAAGTTATCACGTGGTTTCAGCAACAGTTGAGTCTGACTCTTTGAGATGAGACACGCTGGAGTTCGAGCTGCTTGTTCCTGTAGGGTTCGATCCACCCTCCCGCTCCTTATCCCCCACCCCCACGTAGGGTGACCAGATGTCCCGATTTTATAGGGACAGTCCCGATATTTAGGGTTTTTTCCTATATAGGCTTCTATTACCCCCCCACCCACTGTCCCGATTTTACACACTTGCTATCTGGTCACCCTACCCCCACGCGAGGTCTTTCCATTGACTGAAATGGGAGCTGGCTCCAGCTCGTAAAATAACAAAGGCTCCTTTCCCGGAGTTCCTTTGTGCTCGTCCTTCATCAGTTCCAAAATTGGATTTTGTTTGATAAGGACGAATAAAAGTATTGACACAAAACGTGTGAGACGAGGAATTCAAGGGGTTCATCCTCTGCTTGACCTTTAGCGGGGAAAACAAGCAAGCCCCTGTGCACTCGCTCTCAACACCACGTAACACTGTTTGAATTAAGGAAGGAGCCTTCCTCATAGTTTAGGCTGTAAAAGTAAACCTGGTTTTAAATTACACAATGAAACAGACCAGGAACCATGGCTTTACTTTGAGTCCAGCAGCCTATAGCTAGGCACAAAAGCCCATACGCGTCTGACGCAGAAAGGGAAGCAATAGTATTTTTTAAAATGTCCTAAGACACCTTGTAGCTGTTTTTCTGTAGAGTAATTACCCTGCCATCGCTGAAGATAAAACAGCTGTGACGTTCTGAATGAGGGACATATGTGGAATGGGGAGGGTGGCTTTGGAGCAATTTAAGTTAACAAGGCACTAGTGTTTGCTGCTGCCTTCTTAGTGGTTCTCTTTTATGTAACTTAGGGCAATTTGGCACAGGGATTGGTAGCTCATATCCGGTGTATCTGCATGAAAGAGACGGAGCAACGAGTGAGTGAGTGAGCGGGGAAGGGCCTAATGATAGCCAGCCAGACATACTGACTCACGGAGGCTTGGGCCGGTGTAGTGAGAGTAGGGGAGGAGACAAGCAGTGCAGACTAGAACATAGGTTGGGGAGGGAATGCTGTGTAACTATGAAAGCAACAACAGAGTGGGTCATCTTTTGCAAAACCAAAATTGCTATTCAAACTTTCCTGGTGTTACTAGATGGGTTGGACAGCTTCAGCTTGGGGGGAAAGGGAAAGTAGCTCCCTTTCCCACTAGCTGTGTAGATTTTTAAGCTTTTTTTTTTCTTTTTTTTTTTGCCACAGGGGGTGGGTGGCTTAAAAAAAAAAAAAACGAATTGACTAATTCTGTGGCTCAGGTGAGGGAGGTGTAAGTGTGTAGCTAAAGTTCAAGATGCTTTATAATGCCTTAGTTAGTTATCCTCCTCTAAGAGCTTGAAAGCAAGAGACCTAGTCAAGAGTGGGTATTTTTAACTTGAAATGAAATAACACTGCTTCTGAAGCACCGGTGATGACTCATGGGATTTTTTTTGTTTGATACTTTCCTGTTCCCAGCTGTGAGGTTTGAGTTTATAACTGGGGTTTTGCATGTCTTTCCCAGGTAATCCTAAAATATAATTAAGGGGGTTTTCAGAGAACTTCTGGGGGTACATCAACTCATTTAGATATATTTGTCTACTTTTACAACAGGCTACATAAAAACCACTAGCAAAGTCAATATCCACTAAAATTTCATACAGACAATGACTTCTTTATATTGCTCTATACACTATATATTGAAATGTAAGGACAATATTTATATTCCAGTAGATTATTTTTATAATTGTGGTAAAAATAAGATAGTCAGCATTTTTTCAGTAATAGGGTGCTGTGACACTTGTATTTTTATGTCTGATTTTTGTAAGCAAGTAGTATTTGAGGAAGGTGAAATTTGGGATATGCAAGACAAATTAGACTCCTGAAAGGGGTATGGTAATCTGGAAAGGTTGAGAACCCCTGCTTTAGAAGATGCTACATAACAGCCAGGCCCGTTATCACTCACTAGTTTCATATTGGCTTTGGAGTTGCTAACATGTTAGTAGTTTAAAATCTTAATTTGTACATTTTGAGTATTTGAAAAACAAGTAGAGCCATTTGGTGAGGATAAATCAGGAATGTGTGCCTATCATGGTTACTGAGATGCTCCTGCCTCCTTTGTTCCAGAAGTTAGAGGGTTGTACCAGGATACCTGCTCTTGGCCACCCAAAACCAAGGGGGAGGGACTAATAAACACAGATTACCAGTGATTTCTGAGAATGAGAAAATAGGGACAGGAGTGGCGGTCAGGGTAAAAATCAGATAACCAGAAGGGACACCGAGCAGAGAACTACTGACAGTGCCTAGTGCTCCTCAGAGGCATCTAAGGTATCAGTGGACATTGTCCAGAAGAACTCAGCTGGGAGTAGGGTTGCCAACTTTCTGATTGCAGAAAACCAAACACCCTTCCCCTACCCTGCCCCTTCTCTGAGGGCCCCATCCCCTGCTCACTCCATCCCCTCTCCCTCTGTCACTCGCTATCCCCCACCTTTACTCATTTTCACCCAGCTGGGGCAGTGGGTTAGAGCGAGATTTGGAGTGTGGGAGGGGGCTCAAGGTTGGGGAAGGGGGCTGGGGTGTGTATGGGGGGGTGAGGGCTCTGAAGTGGGGCAGGTGAGGGCTTTGGGGTGCAAGAAGGGGTGCAGGGTGGGGGCTCTGGGATGGAGTTTGGGTGCAGGAGGAGGTTCTGGGCAGGGGGCTGAGGTACAGGAGTGGATTCCAAGCTGGGGCGGAGGGTTGGGGTGTGTGTAGGGGGGTTGAGGGCTCTGGCTTGGGATGCAGGCTCTGGTGTGGGGCTGGGGATTAGGGGGTTTGGGGTGCAGCAGGGGGCTCAAAGCTGGGGCTGAAGGGTTTGGAGTGCAGGCTCTGGGAGGGCATTTGGGTGTGGGAGGGAGCTCAGGGCTGGGGCAGGGGGTTGGAGCACGGGAGGGGGTGTGGGCTCTGTGCAGTGCTTACCTCAGGTGGCTCCCAGAAGCAGCCGGTATGTCCTTGCAGGCTCCTAGGCAGAGGCACAGCCAGGTGTTTCTGTGCACTGCCTCTGGCCGCAAGCACTGCCCCCACAGCTTGGGGTGGGAGCACTGTGTGGAACCTCCCTGGCTGCCCCTGAGCCTAGGGGCTGCAGGGACATGCCATCTGCTTCCAGGAGCCATGCGGAGCCAGGGCAGGCAGGGAGCTGCTGTAGCCCTGCTGTGCCACTGACTGGACTTTCAGTGATGCTGACCAGAGCAGCCAGTGTCCCTTTTCGACTGAGTGTTCTGGTCAAAAACTGGATGCCTGGCAACTCTAGCTGGGAGGCCTCACTGGAAAAGGGAACGGAAATAAGCTCCACAGTCAGAGTATTGCTCCCCCCTCATCCAGCTTCTTCCTCCTCCTCCTGGTATAATGGATGGCTGTGCTGGCCAGTGCCATAAAGTAACAGTTAATTTAGATCCCATCATTTTGTATGTATAGTTGGGATTATGTTTACCAATGTGCATAAATTCAAAGTAATCAACATTGAATTTCATCTGCCATTATGTTGCCCAGTCACCCCGTTTAGTGAGATTTCTTTATAATGCTTCACTGTCTGCTTTGGGCTTAACTATCTTGAGTAATTTTGTATTGTCTGCAAATTTTGCCACCTCACTGTTTACCCCTTCTTCCAGATCATATTCATAATATGTTGAACAGCACGGGTTCTAGTACAGATAACTGGGGGACATCACTATTTACATTTCTCCATTCTGAAAAATGACTATTTATTCCTACCCTTTGCTTCCTGTCTTTTAACCAGTTACTGATCCAGGAGAGGACCTTCCCTCTTATCCTATGACTGCTTACTTTGCTTAATAACCTTTTGTGAGGGACCTTGTCAAAGACATTCAGAAAGTCCAAGCACAGTATATCCATTTGATTACTCTTGTCCACATGTTTATTGACCCCCTCAAAGAACTAATAGGTTGGCGAGTTATGATTTCCTTTTACAAAAGCCATGTTGACTCTTCCCCAACAAATAGTGTTCATCTGTCTGATAATTCTGTTCTTTAATATAGTTTCAACCAATTTACCTGGTACTGAAATTACTGGCTAGTAATTGTCAAGGTCCCTTCTGGAGCCTTTTTAAAAAATTGGTGTCACATTCACTATCCTCCAGTCAGCTAGTACAGAAGTTGATTTAAATAAGTTACATACCACAGTTATAGTTTTGAAATTTCATATTCGTGTTCTTTCAAAACTCTTGTGTGGCTACCATCTGGTCCTGGTGACATATTACTGTTTAATTTAAGTTTGTTCCAAAATCTCCTCTATTGACACCTCTATCTGGGATAGTTCCTCAGATTTGTCACCTAAAAAGAATGGCTCACGTGTGGGAATCTCCTTGCATCCCCTGTATGATGTTGTGCAGCCTATATAGTTTTATAAAAACATGATAATAAGTGAATATAATGTAACTGGGATATACTTCATGCAAAAGGTCTCTTGTAAGGTATCATTACAAAGCTTATAATCTACTGAGTGTGATCATCTGATTTGTATAAATGTACCACTCTTGTATCTAAAACTAGAAATATGAAATATAACTCTGAGGGCCTATTGTAATTATGTAAAATGTGGGCCATTAATGATGGTTTGGAATCTTGATGATTCCCATTAACCAGGACCATTGTCTGCAGATGGCTGTATTTACCTGTGAGTCTTCCTGTATATGTGTGTGCTGGCAAGTGGGCAATGAAGTCTTGCAGTGACGTGATCATGTCACCTGAACTGGAATCCATCTTTAACCTGGTGCTTTTCCAGTGAGGGGGGGTGGAAACCCAGAGGGACAAAGGGTTCCCGCCTTATGCAAAAGATATATAAAGGGGTGGAACAGAACAAAGGGGAGAGAGGAGCTATCATGAAGAATCCCCTAGCTATCACCTGAGCTGCAACAAGAGCTGTACCAGGGGAAAGAATTGTGCCCAAGCTTGAAAGGTGTCCAGTCTGAGAAAAAGCTCACTGAAGCATCTCTGAGGGTGAGATTATCTGTATTCAGTTTGATTAGACATAATTTGTGCATTTTATTTTATTTTGCTTGGTGACTTACTTTGTTCTGTCTGTTACTACTTGGAACCATTTAAATCCTACTTTCTCTATTTAATAAAATCACTTTTTTCCTTTATTAATTAACTCAGAGTAAGTGATTAATAGCTGGGGGCACAAACAACTGTGCATATCTCTCTATCAGTGTTATAGAGGGCGAACAATTTATGAGTTTGCCCTGCATAAGCTTTATACAGGGTAAAATGGATTTATTTGGATTTAGACCCCATTGGGAGTTTAGCACTCAGATGCCCAAGACAAGCACACTTCTGTGAGCTGTTTTCAGGTAAACTTGCAGCTTTGGGACAAGTGATTCAGACCCTGGGTCTGTGTTGGAGCAGATGGGAGTGTCTGGTTCAGCAAGACAGGGTGCTGAAGTCCTGAGCTGGCAGGGAAAACAGGAGCAAAGGTAGTCTTGGTACATCAGGTGGCAGCTCCCAAGGGGGTTTCTGTGATCCAACCCGTCACATCCTGCATTGAAGACTGATGCAAAGAATTCATTTAGCTTCTCTGCCATTGCTTTATCTTCTTTGAGTGCCCCTTCAGCATTTCAATAATCCAGTGGTCCCACTGATTGGCAGGCTCCCTGTTTCTGATGTACTTAAACAACTTTACTGCAAGGTATATGAGTAGTTTAACATTTTTCCTCTGGGTTCTACTTTGTATTTTTCAACCCTGAATTTAATTTGCCAGGGTGTTCACCTAGCTTATTTAGGTCTTTCTGAAGTTCCTCACAGTCCTCTCATTCTAGTAATCCTAAGTAACTTTGCATCATCTGTGAATTACGACTTGCCACTCTTCCAGATCATTAATGTATTAAATAACAGAAGACCTAGTAAGGAATCTTGATGAAAATTGACCTTTTAATTAAATCCTTCTTTTTGCTTTCTGGATTTTAGCCAGTTCTTGATCTATGAAAATATTTTGCCTCCCTGCCCACCATGACTATTTAGCTTATTTAGTAGCCTCTTGTGTGGAATCTTGTCAAAGGCTTTTTGGAAGTATAAATTATTTATCAGCCAGTTGCGAACATGGTATTCAGGGCTGGCTTTAGGATCTGTGGGGCCCGATTCGAATACCCGGCGGCGGTCCGGGTCTTCAGCGGCACTTTGGCAGTGGGGGGGGAGGGGGGTCCTTCACTCAGCTCCGGGTCTTCCGTGGCACTGAAGGACCCCCCGCCACCAAAGACCCAAAGCAGACCGCCGCCGGGTGAGTAAAAAAAATTAAAAAGGTGCTGCGGGCGTCGGGCCCGATTCTGGGGAATCAGCCTAAAGCCAGCCCTGATGGTATTTATTTACATAAAGATTACAAGCCACATAGATGCCATGGGGGATGTTTATGAAATGCAATTTCTCCACTAAAATTCAGATTTGTTTGAAATTAAAACATTTTTAAAGTGAATTATAGGTTTAATCTCATTTAGGATAACTAACTGTACTAAATGGTGTTCATTTTCAGGAATTAAAAAATAAATAAAATGTGGTCAGGGAATTGGATACCTCAGGAAATATGGAACCTATTTTCTCTGGGTCTATATTAGTGACAACTTTTGTCTACTACTGACCAAGTCTCTCAGCTGTTTTGTGTTCTGTGTGTAACTTGTTGCTGGTTTTAAATTTGTATTATAGTGGAACACAGATGTCTATATCAACACCACCATTATAACTGGAATCCTTGTTGACAGTTTTTCAGCATAGCTCAAGAATTTGTAGGCAAGCAACAAACACTACAATCTGGTTGATTTAGTGTACCCCCTCTATCTAATCTATCTACACACACATTATACCTCATTTGAAAGTTTGTCTACTTTAAGAGGAGGCATGATGTGGTGCTGTCAAGTGGTGATTTTCTCTCAGAAATGAGGATAAACAATGACCTAGAATCATAGAACTGGAAGGGACTTCGAGAGGTCATCTAGTTCAGTCACCTGCACTCAAGGCAGGACTAAATATTCTCTATATACCATCCCTGACAGATGTTTGTTAAACCTGCTCTTAAAAATCCCCAGTGATGGAGATTCCACAATGTCCCTATGCAATTTATTCCAGTGCTTAACCACTTTGACAGTTACGAAGTTTTTCCCAATGTCCAATTTAAACCGCCTTTGCTGCAATTTAAGCCCATTGCTGCTTGTCCTATCCTCAGAGGTTAAGAGGTCTCCTTCCTCCTTGTAACAACCTTTTATGTACTTGAAAATTATGTCCCATCTCAGTCTTCTCTTCTCCAGACTAAACAAACCCAATTTTTTCAGTCTTCCCTCATAGGTCATGTTTTCTAGACCTTTAATCATTTTTCAGAGAAGTAGCTGTGTTAGTCTGTATCAGTAAAAACAACGAGGAGTCCTTGTGGCACCTTAGAGACTAACATTTATTTGGGCATAAGATTTCGTGGGCTATAACCCACTTTATCAGATGCATGGAGTGGAAAATACAGTAAGTGGGTATAAATATACAGCACATGAAAAGATGGGAGTTGCCTTACCAAGTGTGTGTGTGTGGGGGGGGGGGGGGGGGAGTGTCAGTGCTAATGAGGCCAATTCAATCATGGTGGATGTGGCCCGTTCCCAACAGTTGACAAGAAGGTGTGAGTAGCAACAGAGGGAAAATTATTCTTTGTAGTGACCCCGCCACTCCCACTCTTTATTCAGGCCTAATTTGATGGTGTCCAGTTTGCAAATTAATTCCAGCTCTGCAGTTTCTCATTGAAGTGTGTTTTTTGAAGTTTTTTTTGGTGAGGAATAGCCACCTTTAAGTCTGCTATTGAGTGTCCCGGGAGATTGAAGTGCTCTCCTCTGGTTTTTGAATGCTACAATTCTTGATGTCTGATTTGTGTCCATTTATTCTTTTGCGCAGAGACTGTCCGGTTTGGCCAATGTACATGGCAGAGGGGCACTGCTGGTACAAGATGGCATATATCACATTGGTAGATGTACAGGTGAACGAGCCCCTGATGGTGTGGCTAGGTCCTATGATGGTGTCCCTTGAATAGATATGTGGACAGAGTTGGTAACAGGGTTTGTTGCAGGGATTGGTTCCTGGGTTAGTGTTTCTGTTGTGTGGTGTGTAGTTGCTGGTGAGTATTTGCTTCAGGTTGGGGGGCTTTCTGTAAGCGAGGACTGGCCTGTCTCCCAAGATCTGTGAGAATGAGGGATCGTCCTTCAGGATAGGTTGTAGATCCTTGATGTTGTGCTGGAGAGGTTTAGTTGGGGGCTGTAGGTGACGGCTAGTGGCGTTCTGTTACTATCTTTGTTGGGCCTGTCCTGTAGTAGGTGACTTCTGGGTACCCTTCTGGCTCTGTCAATCTGTTTCTTCACTTCACCAGGTGGGTATTGTAGTTTTAAGAATGCTTGATAGAGATCCTGTAGGTGTTTGTCTCTGTCTGAAGGATTGCAGCAAATGCGGTTGTATCTTAGGGCTTGGCTGTAGACAATGGATCGTGTGATGTGGTCTGGATGAAAGCTGGAGGCATGTAGGTAAGTATGGCGGTCAGTAAGTTTCTGGTATAGGATGGTGGTGTGACCATTGCTTATTTGCACTGTAGTGTCCAGGAAGTGGATCTCTTGTGTGGACTGGTCCAGGTAGATGGTGGGGTGGAAATTGTTGAAATCCTGGTGGAATTCCTCAAGGGCCTCCTTCCCATGGGACCAGATGACGAAGATGTCATCAATGTAGCGCAAGTAGAGGAGGGGCGCTAGGGGACGAGAGTTGAGGAAGCGTTGTTCTAAGTCAGCCATAAAAATGTTGGCATATTGTGGGGCCATGCGGGTACCCATAGCAGTGCCGCTGACTTGAAGATATAAATCGTCCCCAAATCTGAAATAGTTGTGGGTGAGGACAAAGTCACAAAGTTCAACCACCATGTTACCTTTGTAACATTTTAAAGTGCATAAAAGGTTATGTCCTCTGTCTTCTGTTCTTGACTAAACCAGCCCAATTTTTTTCGATCTTCCCTCATAGGTCATGATACATGACCAGAAAGGATTAAGCATCCTGAAGGATAAATGACTTAAATTCAATCTTTACAGAGGTATGGGGAGATGTTTGTTTTTACACATATATTGGTAAAGGTCAACAATGTAATCAAGCATTCCCTGTCTCTGCTGTATTCTGTTAATTCAGAGATCAAAAGGACATCTTAACATTTAAATGAACTGTAAACATAGGATATGGCAGTATTAATCTCTTTGACATGCATAGCAAATCATCTGTGACTGGTGGAAAAACAGGTAATTGCCTTATGTTAATCTGTGTGAATAATTACCAGCAATGCTTAGGAAATGGGGCCACTTCAAAGTCCTCATAGAATATCAGGGTTGGAAGGGACCTCAGGAGGCCGTCTAGTTCAACCGCCTGCTCAAAGCAGGACCAATCCCCAGACAGTTTTTTACCCCAGTTCCCTAAATGGCCCCTTCAAGGATTGAACTCACAACCCTGGGATTAGCAGGCCAATGCTCAAACCACTGAGCTATCCCTCCCGCCACTTCTGCATGCCTACTGTTTACGATAGGACTCCGAGCTGTCAAAGAAGGCCTGAAGCTGTATAAAAAAATGGTTTGGATCCTGATCCTGTCATCTCAGATCTGCTTGAGGTTTCATGCAGGGGAAGCCTATATCACAAGGACTGAGATCCCAGTTCTGACTGGACCACCCTGAATATAAACATTAGACTATAACTTATGGACTATTTCTGAAAGAACTCTTTGCATCTACAAAGCTTGCCATCTCTGCTATGAATCTGAATCTCAAGATTATATTCACGTCTGCATGTATACTGATCTTTTAACCAATGCTCTCTTTTCTTTAATACATTTTAGTTTAGTTAATAGGAATTGGCTGTAAGCGTGTATTTGGGGAAGATCTGGAATGTTCATTAACCTCGGAGGTAATGTGTCCGAACCGTTGGGATTGGTAGAACCTTTTCTATATGATTAAGATTTTCAGTGATCCTCATCATATTTGACTTGGGTGTCTAGATGGAGACCTGAGGCTGGGTTCCTTTAAGGGAACTGTATTGTTGGCTTCTGAGTAACCAGTGAGGTATTATATAAGCTGTTTTGTGCTGGTTTGGTAAATCTAAGTATTGGAATGTCTACCAGCTTTGGGGATTGTCCGCCCCATTCTTTGCAGTTCACCCTAATTGAGTGACCTCAGTTGGCTCCCCTGGGACTCCGGTCACATCGTGTTTTCTAGACCTTTAATAATTTTTGTTGCTCCTCTCTGGACATTCTCCAATTTGTCCACACCTTTCCTGAAATGTGGTGCCCAGAACTGGACACAATGCTCCAGTTGAGGCCTAATCAGTGCGGAGTGGATTTGGAAGAAAGACACACGAAATAAATCTGTTAGTCTATACCCAAATAAATCTGTTAGTCTTTAAGGTGCCACCCGACTCCTTGTTGTTTTTGTGGATACAGAGTAACGCAGCTACTCCCTGATACTTGACAAGAAGTAATTCTGACAACATTCCTGCTAATACATCCCAGAATTATGTTTTTTTGTTTTTGTTTTTTGTTTTTTAACTTTCCCACACTTCAGTGATATTTCTTGTGATCCTGGACTCTGTGCAGATTGTTCTTGTAATAACCACTCTAGCAATTAAATGGAAGGTATTCTTTCCATCCATGGTCTATATGTTGTCTACATTATCCTCTCCTTCATGGATGAGATTTCCATCAGCATGCAGTGGTAGAATTCCATCTGGAATGAACACACCAAAGAGTCTTTCTACTCCAGCTTTTACAGCATTAGTGTTGAACCGCCTCAGCTCATCATAATTGACGCAGAATCCATGAAGCTGTAGTATGTCAATTAATTGTGGGACCCAAACTTATGGTGTAGCTTTGCAGCAAGACTTGTGTATCACGGTGTGGTAACTTTGGAACTGTTAAATACTATGCACTCTGAGATTGAGGCACCTTCTTTGAATGTCTTCTGAAGGATGATACTCATTGCTGGCTGAATTATATGTCTCTTTATCTGTCAACCAAAGGACAAACTCCTGCACACAAGAGTAGCTGACCTCTGTAAACTACAATTGCCTGGCCTTTGATGATGATCTGATGCTTTCATTTTGGCTATTTCAGAGTGAAGGACTGAAGCGGCATTATACAAAACAACTTGTTCATTTGAAAGCTGTTCATCAAGCTCACTCACCAGAAAGACATCCATGAAACATTTGGATGATTTACGTTCCTGCCTCAGATTACTAGCTGTTTGGATAGCATCAGCTGATGTTATTGTGCAGCATAGAACAATGGTAGACTTGCCTTATCCATGCTGTGCATGGAATGAAATTGCAGCACCACAGTATTCTTCTAATCTTGCCTGTAATTTGCTATTGGCGTAGCTTGCCGTTTCTACTTCTGAAGGTAGTAGGGCTTTATAATTTGTAGCAGCTTGGACAGGAGAAGAACCTACTTTATACATAAGATCTCTCCAATCAACTGATAAAATGCAATATCATAAGGTGATTACATTGCTGCAGTGTAACAAGGTGGCTTTCCTTTAAGATTTGTTTTACTCAAGTAGGAAGAAAGGCATGTTGAGTGATTAAACTGCATCCTTAGCAATAAAGTCTTCCACAGAATATCTGTGGAACATGTGATCATCTCCTCTTTTGAAGTGCCCCTCCCTTAGATTGGTTGTTCTCCAGCGTTACACGACAAAAAACGACATAAAATAGTGTGTGTGTGTGTAGTTGTTTTCCCCCTCAAGCAAACAATGCAACAGGACCAATTGCTGGAGGGCATGCTTGCTCTGGTGGATATAGAAGCAAGTGAACATGATAGACTCTGAATCTGATCAGAGAGTATTTTCTTTCCTTGGTTCAATACAACGCTGACAAGTGCCAAATTTGACTTGCTTGAGTAGTTCTGAAAGCACCCTCTGTGATAGAGTATTGGTGGCACATCGTGTGAACTAGAAAACTCATCTCATAGCTGCCAAAACAACTCATCTCTCCTGGCTTCTGTTGCCAGTATCTCAGAATTCTGTCCAGAACTGGTGTCTTTTGACAGTTTGAATTCTTTTGATTTCTTGACAAATAACATTTTTTCAAAGTTTCTGGAGAGTCTTCCTCTTTTGATGTAAGCTTGAAGGGGCTTGTTTCCTCTGTCTTCATATGTTGTAATTCCCTATGGAGGTAAAATACCCAAAGTATATTGTTAGCATTACTGTGACACTCTGTACCTCAAAGTAGCACCCTGGAAACCCCATATTCACCACTGTCATATAATTATATATTTTATGCAAAGTATGCCTTCAAGTATCATTTTAAAAGTCTTGATCTGCTGAACGTTAATATCCTGTTGGATGTGTGTGCTATTGTTGTGTTTATGAAGCATTGCTATATGTGTGACTGGAAATATGTTGAGATGTCCACAGCCAACCTTTCAATTGCAACAAAGGACCAGCCAGAAATGCTGATGTGAGAGTAGAGTCCCTTTAATGGGCCAACAGCCATCCCAGAGACCTCTTGGAGCATGTATGCAATAGGGACTGCCTGATTCCCATGTCACAGCAAAGATCTTTCCAGCAAGAAGAAAATATAAAAGAGGGGAAGTGACATCACTTGGCCCCTTCTCTTCTCCCCACCCGCCCCCGTCAACACCTGGAAGAACATCTGGAGGACACAGATTTTGAACTGGAGAACGGTGGTCCCAGGCTGGATCTGAGTCTGCTTGCACCATCTGTCAGAGTGAAGCATTGTTTGATTCAAATCCTGTTTCGTTTGTAGAACTTACACTGTAAATTTTATTTTTATTTCTTCTGTAACTAACTTTGACCTCTACGCTTGCTTCATAAAACCAGATCTACACTGTGGTATGACTGGTTTTTAAATAGCTTTAGCTGAACCACTATTCAAATTGATTAGAAAAGTTCTCCAGTAGAGAGAAACCATTTATGTTTCAAACATAAATACTGAACAATAATACAGAGACGTATAAAGCTGCCATATTTATCACAATGACTTATCTCTAAAACCTAATTGTGATGGGGTGTACTTCCCACATTGGCCTGGAGAGGGTAAATTAGGCCAAATTAACTGCCCAGGCTCCAGCTGGAGGAGTAGCTGGGGAGCAGGGGTTGATTAAATGAGGCTTGGCTAGGCAAGAACATGAGGGGCCTGTGTAAAGCCCAGGAGCAGAAAGCAAAAGGGGGCTGCAGAAAGGTAAGTTGTAATCACTCCTAGGGAGGTGTATTGGGACTATAGAGGGTAGTCCACAGTTGCTCCCTGGGCGGAGGGAATTGAGAGGCTGGCAAGCCCAAAGAGAAGCCAGGAAGATAGGAGAAGGCCCAGGGGAACAGCAGCAAGAAATAGTGCAGGTCTTGGCTGCTAACCAGAGTGCCCCTGAGCTGGAGCCTGAAGTAGAGAGAGGGCCCAGATTCCCCTATCAGTCCCTGGCGATGTGGCAAGTACCAGGCAGTGGAGAGTGGGACAACTTGGTTTGGGAAGGCGGAATCATATGACCTGCCTGGAGGGATGTCATGAAAAGGAGGCTGCAGTTCCTGGAAGGAGAGGGGCCACAGGATGAGAGGAAAGTTGGGGCGAGACAGCCAGAGGAAGGTGCAGTGCCTCGCCAGAGCTAATTCGCAGGAGGCACCACCATGGTGAGTGCACATTGTGACATTGATTAGTAGCATTTAAATGCAGACATCCTTAAATGCTCACTGCCACTTCTCATAGTGGGAGGGGGAAATAAAGCTAATGCATGTATTCGGTGTACTTTGTGTGTCCTGATGTTTCATTTATTTGAAAAGAAATTTCATTGGCTTTGTCTTCACTGCCAAGAAAGGTGTGTCTTTACCACAGGGGAACTAACATTGATTAGTTGTCCTGCTGTCAGTCTTAGTGGGGACAAAGCCCTGTACTCTTGATTGTAGTGTAGTTAGGCAAAGTTAACACTATCCCTTCCACCCCAGGGGCATCTGTTCCAACTGCCCTGGAGTGAACACCCACACCCACCGGAGAAGTACAAGGGATATAAGAAAGGGAAATATTTATTTACAGAAGGAGAGGAGAAAAACAACTTGGGGAAATACAGGGGGAGCGGTAAAACAGGGTTGCATCCAAACCAAGGCCCCACAGGCCCAGTGGTAGCACAGTCTGAAAGGGCAGACGCAGAGCAATGTGTCTGCACACAGAGTTCAGGAGTCCTGAGCAAAGTTCCGGTCCAGTGGTGAGTCTTGGGTGCTCCTGGTTGTCTTCGGTGGCAGTGAACTTCCCCCAACAAACCCCTCCAGTGCTCTTTTCTGCCACTCTCTGAAAAAGCCACACCGAGCGACCACCTCCCCACTTAACTAGCTACAGCCTCCCTCCTTGTTCCCAGTGCAGAGTCCCAAGCCCCAGTACTCACAGCCCCATGCAGCTCTGGGCAGCATTGATACTGGCTCCAGCTCCGGCCTGTCCTTCTCGGCAATTCCTCCCTGGCACAGTGCTCCTCCTGGCTCCTGTCCTTGGGGAGGTCCCTGATTGGCTGCCCTGTCCTTCACAGGCTTCAGGCAGGTTCTCTGCCGCTTCACTGTGCGAGGGCCTGCTTGCTGCAGCCCTTCTCTCTCTTGCTCCGGAGCCACACCCTGGAGTTTCTCTCCTTTTTCTCACTTCTCCCTCTCCCCCCTTAGGAAAAAGATTTAAAGGGGCCATGCTCTTTAAACCCTAAAGGGGTTACATACATACATACATACATATATCTAGCATTAATAATTTGAATAATCCAAAGGATCTGTGAGCAGTGCGTGTGCATGTCCTTAAAGTGGTGTTTGTTGAATCAATCAAAAAATGCTGGACTTCCAGGTGTGGTTTTAGAGATTGTGGGTTTTGTCTAGCACTTGGGGTAGCAGCACTAGTAGTTCATTTTAAAATGTAGGCCTAAATCTGATCGCAGATAAGGATTACATTCAAAACAGTGCATTCATTGCCTGGTAATGAATCAGTGTGTTATTAAATATGTTCCCAAACAGGCATTTCAAAGTAAATTTGCTGTTTAAAAGGGTACACTTCTCATTCACGAGACAAAGCAGAGTAGACCGTTTTTAGAATAGTTCTAAACTGCAACGGTTAAAATTCTGATACATGTAATTTGTACTGAACAAGGATGTTAAAGGGTTTACAAGATGATAGGTAATGTAAGAGTCCTAATAAAGATAGTTAACATACTACTAAGGTGAGAAGCTTGTTTTCTTGGGTGTTTTATCAATGCTATCTTAACATGCTATGACACAGCATAGGATGAATCTTACCTTACAGTAAAACTATGTGGGTGTACACTGAAGAATAGGCTTAATAGCAAAACATACAATAAACTGACCAAAAAAGTTGTTGGTTTTTGTTTGTTTGTGGTAAATCCTACCACTCTAGGGAAAGAGTAACTAATACATAGAGTGTATGTGTATGGTCCATTTCATTGCAACAATGTGTTGGTACAGCTACTACCATAGACTGTTGATCAGCATACTTTATATTTACAAGTGAATACCTAAATTTAAAACTACACTCGTTCATAGGAAGGATGACTTTTGTTGATCTTTGCAGGGTATTTTGAGATGTTTGCATAGGAATAGGTTCTGTAATGATGGGAAATGTATGCTTTTTGGCTAGTTTGAGAAGTATAAAACATAATTGTAAATTACCATAAGCATATCAGTGATGCTAGTGATTAGTTAGGACTTAATCCCGCAAAGACTTAAGCACATACTTAATTTTATACACTGAGTAATTCTGCTGAACACACTGGCACTACTCAGTGTATAAAGTTAAGCATGTATATAAGACTTTGTCCACTTTGGCAAGTTTTACCCACCCCAAAATCTTTCCTTATTCGTGGGAGTAGAACTTAGGACTATTTATATGATTGAGGGTGATTACTCAATGAATAAGGATTGCAGGAGGTGCTTAGGTGGTGAGCACGGTAGAAGCGAAGATTATATCCTTAAGTTGCATGTACCGAAGTTTTTTATATATATGACGTTATAACTTTGTAATATAAAACAGATTCTTACACATAGTGTTTCATCACTGTTCGTTGCTGTCTTATTGTAATAATTAATATGTAGCCAAGAACATTTTCAGAGGATATTATTTTGAATGCATGTATAGATAACACCACTGGCTTTTTACAAAATTTAAATAAAAATGGAATGGTCAAAAATAATGAACATCATGGTGTACATGTGTTGCACTGACCTCTGCTGGAGAACGATGGACCTCTGTATATCAGTTGTCTATGGGAGGGTTTATACTAGGAAAATGAACCAGGCTGATTTCAGAATTGAGGTGCTAGTGAAAATGGGTTAAGTGCTTGTCTAGTGTAGATGAAACTGTTTTATTACTATTTCATATGGTATGATACAGTTTACAAGGGGAAAAACCGATGCAGACAGGTTTCGTTACTTGCCCAAGGCCACAGTGTTAAAAGTGGTATTAGAATAGGGTTACCATACGTCTGGATTTTCCCGGACATGTCCGGCTTTTTGGGCCTCAAATCCCCGTCCGGGGGGAAATACCAAAAAGCCGGACATGTCCGGGAAAATAGGGAGATAGGGCCCGGCGGTGCAGGGCCGGGGGCCGGCGCGGTGCTCGGCAGGGGCTGGGGCCGGGGGCGTGGGCACTTGGCCGGGGTTGGCGCGGTGCTCAGCCGGGGCCAGGGGTGCGGGCGCTCGGCCAGGGGCCGGGCCGGGAGCGCGGGCACTGGGCTGGCGCGGTGCTCGGCTGGGGGTGCGGGCGCTTGGCCGGGGCCCCAGCCGGGCGGGAGATGCTGGGGCCAGAGCCTCTTGGCCTGGGTGGGCCGGCCGGCCGCCAAAGGGAGCCGCTCGGCCAGGGGGGCCGGACTGAGCTGCGCCGCACCGCATCCCGCCCCAGCTTACCTGCTGCCTCCCTGTTTCAGGCTTCCCGCGAACATTTGATCCGCGGGAAGCAGGGGAGGGGGAGGAGGAGGAGCAGGGGGCAGAGCGTTCAGGGGAGGGGGCGGAGTTGGGGCAGGGCTGGGGTGGAGTTGGGTGGGGCTGGGGTGGGGAAGGGGCGGAGTTGGGGTGGGGCCGGGGACCCATTAGAATCCTGGGTGAAATCCTGGCCCAGTTAAAGTTAATGGCAAAACTGCCATTGACTTCAGTCAGTGGAGCAAGATTCCAAGACTTCTAGTCCTATGCTCATACAAATAGTTTCCCTTCTCGTTAAATTAGTCTCCCTAGTCTGGATGGATCTGATCAGCACGTTGATAAAATGTAACTGTTTGGCAGGATAGAAAAAAGATCTAAAAGATGACTCATATATTGGAGAGGAAAATTCTGAGCTGTGCCGGGGAAGAGAATGAGAGGATGTCCAAGAATACATGGTGATGGAATACTATGCTTCACTGACAGCCTGTAGGCTCATCTACAATGTACAAACTGCAGACATGGGACCCAATTACAAGAGATATCCCTTGATGCCATGGTAAAAACATGGTTTTGTCTTGCAGTGAAGATGAGACCTAACCTTGTCTTGACAGTATTCTAGCAATGTTGCAGAACTGCACATGTCATTGTAAAATAGAACTTCTTTTTTTTTTTTTTTTTTTTTTTTTAAACCGCGTCCGGAGACAACCGTGTTGTAACTTGATTACCCAAAAGCAGGTCTTTTTATGGAGTTGATGGGCCATGTGTACACAAGTGTCAATTGTGCTGCTTTGCTGTTAAAATATATTTGTGTAAAGATTAACTGTAAGAATTCTACAGCTGTAATGCAGATGATGGTAATTTATTAACACTATGTCTGGTGTTGACTCATTTTCCCTCCCAAAAGCAATAAGCTTTTTTTGGCAGTGAAATAACAGGCTTTTGATTTCTGTACAACACTGTTAGTTGTTACCTCAACTTGTTTTGACCCTGCCCTTGTCAAAATGTGGGAGAACTTGTTTGAAGAAATTGATAATGCCTGCATTCACTTTTAAATTATAACAGACCAGGAAGTGAAGTTTACAAAACAAAGATGATAGATAACTGATGACAAGCCATTTATTTCAGTCTCCCATTTCTAATGATGTCATCTTTGGTAATAGAGAAAGAGCCTCTATTCATACAAAGATCAAAGAGTGTGTGTGTGTGTGTGTGTGTATGTATATATATGTTTGTTTTTAATATATTTCATAACTATTTATTTCTGGCATCTAAGGGAGAGGTTATTTATCACCCCTTGCTGACAGCAGTTTGGGAGCTATCAAAACTATATGCTGTTGCATTTTGTTTTAGTGCTCAGCATGCAGGAAATTCTCCCCATTCCCCATAAGTGCCAAGGGGTAGAAGAATATTGGCATCTTTTAAAGTAAGTAAAAGTTAATGTTTGCAAGTCAATTAGGACATCCATCTTCTCCTGCTGTTTCACAAAAAACAAAGGGTTATTTTAGGCATCTTTATCTGATTCTACCAAGTAGTGGTTTCCAGATACTTAATGTTTGGGACTTAACAGAGCAGCTACCTATCTCTGAGCTCCAAACTGTCAAATCCGCATTACTGTCCATCAAGTACCAGTTGAGGAGTGTATTTTAAGAGGTTTTTTAACATGACTATGATCATGGTGCCATAGCTTGAAAAGAGTACAATAGAACCTCCGATTTACAAACATTTTGGGAATGGAGTTTGTTCGTAACTCTGAAATGTTTGAAAGTCTGACCAAAACGTTATGGGTTTTCTTTCAGAAGTTTACAGCTGAACATTGACTTTGAAACTTTTCTATGCAGAAGAAAAATGCTGTTTTTAACCATCTTAATTTAAATGAAACAAGCACAGAAACAGGTTTCAGAGTAGCAGCCGTCTTAGTCTGTATCCGCAAAAAGAACAGGAGTACTTGTGGCACTTTAGAGACTAACAAATTTATTTGAGCATAAGCTTTCATCGGCTACAGCCCACTTCTTCGGATGCAGTAATGGAACACACAGAAAGAAGTGTGGGCTGTAGCCCACGAAAGCTTATGCTCAAATAAATGTTAGTCACTAAAACACAGAAACAGTTTCCGTACCTTGTCAAATCTTTTTTTAAACTTTCCCTTTATTTTTTTAGTAGCTTAACACAGTATTGTACTATACAGTATTTGCTTTTTTTTTTTTTTTTTTTAAATCTCTGTTGCCTGATTGCGTAATTCCGGTTCCAAACGAGGTGTGTGGTTGACTGGTCCATTCGTAACTCTGAGGTTCTACTGTGTGTCCAACTACAACAGTATGATATAATCCTCTGCCAGATTACTCACTGGTGTCTGGGATTCAGTTCAACCAAAGAAGAGCCACCGTGGTTATACAACAAAGCTTAAGGGACTTGCTCCAGCACTCAGATGTCCACCTCCCTTGGAGTGCAGACCTAAAGATATATTATGAAATTTGCCCCCTCCCTCAATGTGGAGAGAGATGTGCATACTTCTCCCCCCCACCCCCCGTTAGAAATTACATAAACTGGATTTAATAATATAATAATATAATATAATAATGGAGATATCCCATCTCCTAGAACTGGAAGGGACCTTGAAAGGTCATCGAGTCCAGCCCCCTGCCTTCACTAGCAGGACCAAGTACTGATTTTGCCCCAGATTCCCAAGTGGCCCCCTCAAGGATTGAACTCACAACCCTGGGTTTAGCAGGCCAATACTCAAACCACTGAGCTATCCCTCCCCCCCCCTAATAAACAAAACACATTTTTATTAACTATAAAAAGCAGATTTTAAGTGGTAAAAGGGGTAATAAACAGAACAAAGCAGATTACTGAGCAAATGAAATCAAACATGCAAACTAAGCTAGTTTCACTAAAGAAATTGGTTACAAATAGTATTTCTCACCCTAGATATTGTTGCAGGCATGTTGCAAAGTTTCTGTGGTTCAGAGTTCCAGTTATATTTCTTTTGAGACTGGACCCGTCTCAGTCTGAACTCCCCCCTTGTCTTCAGTCTTCTTGGGCAGACAGGCCATGGAGAGGAGGAGTCCTGTTTGCCTTCCTCCGCACCCTTAAATAGGATTTTCATAAGGCAGGAATCCTTTGTTCCCCAAACTTGACCCCCTTCCCTTCCCTTACAGTGGAAAGTTACAAGAAGTCCCAGGTAATGTTTTAGTATTAGGTGACAAGACCATCTGACTCTGTAGGATCACAGCGTCCATGAGTCAGTGGCAATATGGAGTGTTCACAGGAAGGCCAAGCTTTTCACAATCTATTGTCCTTGCTGATGCGCCATTGCCCTGTCTGGCTTTTCCGTTGTTGTACCTGAAGTGTTAGGAGTGGGCATCACCCAAAGTCACATAGTTGGAATACAGATACATAGTAAATATTCCTAACTTCAGATACAGCAATGATACAGGCATACAAATTGGCTAATCGCATTCAGTAAATCATAACCTTTCTAACGATCTCACATGTGCCATCTGTCAAAGTATATCTATTGTCATATTCATATCAGCATATTTTCATAAAGAATATGGAATGACACATCACAGATACAAAACTACTCAAGATAGTTAAGTCCCAGGCAGACTGCGAAGAGCTGCAAAAGGATCTCTCAAAACTAGGTGACTGGGCAACAAAATGGCAGATGAAATTCAATGTTGTTAAATTCAAAGTAATGCACATTGGAAATGATAATCCCAACTAAACATATAAAATGATGGGGTCTAAATTAGCTGTTACCACTCAAGAAAGAGATCTTGGAGCCATTGTGCATAGTTCTCTGAAAACATCCACTCAATGTGCAGCGGCAGTCAAAAAAGCTAATAATGTTGAGAATCATTAAGAAAGGGATAGCTAATCAGACAGAAAATATCATATTGCCTCTATATAAATCCATGGTATGCCCACATCTTGAATATTGCGTGGAGATATGGTCACCCCATCTCAAAAAAGATGTATTGGAATAGGAAAGCTTCAGAAAAGGGCAACAAAAATTATTAGCAGTATGGTATGGCTTCTGTATGAGAAGAGATGAGGTGACATGATTGAAGTCTATAAAATCATGACTGGTGTGGAGAAAGTAAATAAGGAAGTGTTATTTACTTCTTCTCATAACACAAGAACTAGGGATCACCAAATGAAATTAATAGGCAGCAGGTTTAAAACAAAACAAAAGGAAGTATTTCTTCACACAATGCACAGTCAACCTGTGGAACTCTTTGAAGAGGAGGCTGTGAAGGCCAAGAATAACAGGGCTCAAAAAAGAACTAGATAAATGAATGGAGGATAGGTCCATCAATGGCTATTTGCCAGGATGGGCAGGGATGGTGTCCCTAGCCTCTGTTTGCCAGAAGCTGGGAATGGGCGACAGGGGATGGATCACTTGATGGTTACCTGTTCTGTTCATTCCCTCTGGGGCACGTGGCATTGGCCACTGTTGGAAGACAGGACACTGGGTTAGATGGACCTTTGGTCTGACCCAGTATGTCCATTCTTATGTTCTATGTAATACCTCGTTCCATATAAAATATTCATCACATGTAAATACCTTTTGGCATCATTGACCTGTTACCAATTTTAACGTTGTTTATTGAACATGGCTAGGAAGCCAGGGCTGTTCTAGTTTGATATAACCTCAGTTTGGTATTTGGGTCAGAAACACTGGGCAAGATGCTTTGGACCACACTGCTGACATAATGTGACCCTAAAGTAAGTTAGTCTGACCCAGCATAAAGGCGATCTTCTTGTGGTATAGAGCTGACATAAGGACTTTAGACACTACTCACCTGCACTTCTCAGCCCCTTTCTTCCCCTGCACTCCAGAATAGCAGGGGAAAATGTGTGTGTTTGGGCAGGGGGCATGATGGAAGGGAAAAGGCTGTGGCAAGAATTCTCATGTGCTACATTGATCTTTGGTTGCATTTTCAAACCCTTATAGCTGTTGCAGCCCAATGTTAATTAGAATAGTCTTTGGGCTGCTCTAACACAGCAGGGAGAAGCAGTGAGTAAAGAGATACAGCAGGATCAGGGAGATATAAAGGTGAGATTTTTTTTAAATCATCTTTGTAGGTGTGCGCATACACATGCTTTGAGATTATTTAAAATGTAAAAATTCTCCTTTTTGAAAAGATTAAGTGGTTTTTAAAGGATTAAGAACCTGGACAGACAAATACACACACAGCATAGCAGGAAAACTGCAATGGCTTCAATTAATTGCAGTCTGCAGTAAAACTGGTTTAATTGGGGTAGGGACCATCTTTTTGTTTGGTATCTGTACAGTGCCTAGCACAATGGAGTCTTTGGTCCCTTACTGGATCTATCATAGGTTCTATCACAATACTAATAACTGAATCTGTGTTAACATGAAAATGTAACGCGGTACTAAAACCTGATAATTAAAACTTTTTATTGAAATTTCATATAGAGCAAATTATATACATGGTACATGTTGTGTATGAAGTTACTCATATACATAAGTATTGGTAGGATTAGGGCCTAAGCAAAGAACAAACATAGAATACAGGCTATGATATGGTAGAACGTATTTAACCTTCATTCAACACCCCTCCTCCGCCAAAAGAATTATTTATAAATTATCTTTGTGGTCAGGAACAAAAGTGTTTCATTGATGAAGTATCATGGAATGAAAATAATGTGTTAAAATGGTTAAAATAATATTAATTTCATAGCTTCTTTTAAAATATCAACTTGCTTATCATGCAGTTGGAAGTCTGGTCCATTCTAAGCATGTGCCATTTCTCCACTGCTGAAATTCCAGGGCTATGTGATCGCAGAAATCTTTTTCCTTTTCCTTTTTATCTTCACTTGGCTTTCCTTGGCTTTGAAGTGCAGTTCAGGTCAGAACGCACATACACCCTTTAAAGCATCTGAAGTGGTTACCTCAGCTTCTGCTTTAGATCCTGAAAGTTTACACTTTTGTTCTAAGGCAACTGTACTTCAGATCTTGAAAGCCTGTCGCCAGGATTATTAGAGGCAATGGGGGATTTATTTTTAATGAAAATGTGGACCTCCCTATATACAGTTTCTTCCGAGACATTGTTAGGATCTATTTTGGGCAGAAAAACTCTTGACTTTTCTCTGCAACTGTCACTGGTAAATCTGAACTACGGCCAGGAAGACAGAGGCCCCTGCAAACCTGCCCATTCCCGGAGAACAATTAGCACTTTTTCACTTGTGGTTGTGCCAGGCAAAATCTGTACTATTGACATTTCCTCCTGAGCTAAAAAGGATTCTAGTCTACATTATTGTTTCCCTGCCCCTTGTGTCAGTGTTACACCAGTGCAACAAGTGGGAGTAAAATGCAACTAAATCTCAGAATGGTAAAGATTTGCACTCACTTTGCAGTGGTGTAAACTGCACAAGGGGCAGGGAAACAAAATCTATCTATCAGTTGACTAGGTTTTCATCACAATCTCTCTCACATTTTGAATTCCTTTTAGCTTTGTAATCTCTATTTTGTATGTGCTAAACGCATCTAACCTTGCCTAAGGCAGGTTTACTGTAATGCATGCCAGACAGGTATCCTGCCCAGGAAAGAGGCTAGGACGGTCACTGAGAAACCATCACAGAACAGTCTAGGGCCATCCTCTGTGATTGTGTCACAACTGCTGGCCCAACCCAATGGAACAATATCTGCATCTGCTCAGTCCAAGCACATGGCAACAAAAGAGAACCTATATTTAAAGGTTTTTTTCCTCTGGGCAGGGCACCGTTCACTGCTATTTATAACCAGGACTAGCTAATGAGAGAGAGCAGGAGAGACTATGCGGAGACTGAAACGCTGATAAACCTTGGACTCTCAGTAAGATCAGGGGTGCCTCAGGACTTTTGTTATTCAAAGATCTGTAGCTCTCTGGTTCTTTTTAAGAGTAAAGAGATTGTGGTTAAGTAATTCCTTTGCTTAGCCTGTGTTCCTTGCTTTCCAGATGTTTCTGAAGGGGTTAAACTAGGAGCCCAGCATGACCACAGGCTAAGTGGGATTCTGAGGGAGCATGTGTAAGTGACTAGGGGGATTGAGAGGCCTGAGGCACTGGTTCCAGAGTCTGGCGTGCTGCACTGCTGAGTCTCACGTTGCAAGAAAGGGCTCAGACAATATGTCTGAACCTGGGAGCATGTGTCGCAGACCCAGAGCTAGGAACAGTGACTGGGCTCTGCCCAGACCCAATTTGTTTGGAAGCATGTTGGACCCTGCAGTTCAGTTCAATTGCAACTGATTGGTGAGCATGGAGGGGTAGTGGGGCAGGCTGTAACAGAGATTGGTAGTGTTTCATATAGATGGTCACGCTCTGGACTTGCCTGATCTCTGGAAGATTGTTCCATAGCTAGAGCTCCTTGACTGAGAATCTGGCCTTGGTTTAACAAAAAAATGAATATAGTTTTATTTTCAAGAATAATCTTGCAACCTTTTTGATCCTTGACTCACATGAGAAATCCTGATTGGACCATAGGTTTGTCAGCTTCTTAATATTCTTGTATCCTTTGAGTAGCTCTGGTCTGGTGGATTTATCAATGGGCTGGGAATCAAGAGGTTCTGTTTCTGGCCATGCTTACTGCATGACATTGGGCAAGTCACTATACCCATTTCACAGACTGGAAAACAGGCACAGAGACAAACATTGGTTAAAGTTAAATATCTAAATTCATGTTCACTTTCTCACAAACACTCCGTGGAGCGGAGCTTAGTGACACAGGACACATTTGTATCTTGTATTTTGCTGTTGTGGACATAGTGGGCCTGATTCTGATTGCACATCATTTTTAAACTCGATTGACTTCAATTATTATTCCCAATTAACACTCACAAATGAGGGGAGAATCAGGTTCTTTTAGGTACATGCTATCCCATAACTCTGGTGATGCTGCCCACCCTGATGTCTCCTCACATCTCCTTTCCTCTGATGTTTGCAGCTACACCCATTAGTGACAGGGCTGAGACACTTCAGGAGCTTAATTACAGTGAAGCTCTGCAAATATCTCCCAGTAGGATTGTGGATAAGCTGCAACAGTCCTCCTGGCTTCGTCAGAATCCCTCCTCTTCCTCTGCTCCGAAGAGCAATCACTGTAATTAATATATTGTTTTCAAAAGCACATACCGACCTATAAGAATCAGTGCTACCATCCTTAAGACATGGAACCAGATTCTCAATGGTGTAAATCTGCATAGCTCCATTGACTTGAATGGTGCTAGATCAATTTGCAACAACTGAGAATTTTGCCCATGAACAATTGTTTTACTTTTTTTAAATGATTGGGAGAACCTTTATTGCAGGGATCGGCAATCTTTGGCCTGTGGCCCGCCAGGGTAAGCCCCCTGGTGGGCCGAACCAGTTTGTTTACCTGCCGCATCCGCAAGTTCGGCCGATCGCGGCTCCCACTGGCTGCAGTTCACCGTCCCAAGCCAATGGGGGCTGCGGGAAGCAGCGCAGGCCGAGGGATGTGCTGGCCGCCACTTCCCACCGCCCCCATTGGCCTGGAGCGGCGAACCACAGCCAGTGGGAGCCACGATCAGCCGAACCTGTGGACTCGGCAAGTAAACAAACCGGCCCAGCCCGCCAGGGTGCTTACCCTGGCAAGCCGCATGCCAAAGATGGCCGATCCCGGCTTTGACAGGAATGAAATGTGGGCTTTTTGGAAGGGCTGAAAATCAAACAGAACATTAATTAGAAAAAGTGCTGTGTCTGCTGCACGTCATGCTGAAAAACGACACGAAAACAGTACCTTAAGGAATTAAAAGTAAGGTATTGATTCTAATTTACACCAGTTTTACACAGTTATTTCTGATTTACGCTGGTATAAGTGACAGAAGACTCAGGCCCAGGAAAGGTAGGGGCCTGCTGGTGAACTGAAATGGTGCTGCACTTCAAAGAGCAGTAAAAATGCCTCTGCAGAATTTGTTTGGTGCAGTATCACTCGTTTTCAGGACTGGATATTTTAGTGCATACCAGTAATTGAATTAAATGAAAAAGTTTTAAATTGCTTTTAATTACCCCCATTGGATAGACTGAATTACACAATTCTAAAAGTGTACTTTCAGGACCTGTAATTGGAGCTCTTTGGGTAGGTAGTGCTGGGAGGTACTTCCCTCCTGCACTGAAGCGTGAGTTTTGTCCATGCAAGTGTCCTTTTGTAAGACAGGATCCTGAAATGCCCTGAATAATCCTCAACACCTTGGCTCTGCACAGGAGGCTGGGGAAACCACCAGTGCCATGATTGATTCCGGCCTTATCCGCACCAGGGATCTGTAGCGCCAAAAAAAAACCCCACAACCAAACCCATGAATGGGGATTTTTTTTTTTATTATTGCCAGATGGGGGCGATGGATTTCCTAAAAGTGGAGGGGGAAGAGATGATGCTCTGCCCCTCCTCTTCCTCCCCCCTCAAGGCTGCAGCCTCCAGCCAAGCTGGACCTGGGCCAGGGAGCCCAGGCCCCTCCAGCTGCCTGGGGGTGTCCGAGAACAGCCCCTGGCCTCTGTCCCTGTCCCCCAGGCTCCCCGCCCAGGGCAGGTGGAGGGTTCGTGGCTCCCCACCACTGCCTGCACGGCTCTTACCCCGACCCAGCTCCAGCTTCCAGCCAGGCCTGGGGGTGGGCTCATGGGGGCCAAAGAGCTGCAGCTGGGTTATGGTAAGAGCTGCCCAGGCAGCTATGGGGAGCCGTGGACTTTTCACCTGCCCGGGGCGGGGATATGGGATGGGGACTGCTCTTGCGGGGCGGGGGCAGACACCCCGGCTGGTGGAGTCTCTGTGGCTCTCTGCAGCTGCCTGGGGACCCCAGGCCACTCTTACCCTGACCGGGCTCCAGCTTCTGGCCTGGCCAGGGGATGGGACTTGGGAGGAAGAGGAAGGGCAGGGGGCCGGTCCTGTGGTGAAAAGCAGACAGGCCAGGCCCACTCACTTTCAAAAGTGGGAGGGCCATGGCCCCTTGGCCGCCCCTGTTCTGGGACCCCTGCTGCCAGACATGTGCAGCCCTCTGGTACAGAACCTTGGTGGGACTGGTAGGGAAATGAGGCCTTCTGTAAGGATCAATCCTTACTGACACCACTGTGCTAAGCATGGCTTTCTGGGTGGCTTCCTGTCTTCCTTCCAATCACCTGCCCCCCAAAGATTGCTGCTTCAGAGATGGCTCCCATACAAAATCCTCTGTTTGGGTGGTGGCAGTGACAGCTCCTCTCCCCCAGACATCTGCTGGGGCGGCAGAAGTGCTACCTTAATTTCCAGTGCAAACTTAATTCAGCCCCCTTTAATTCCATGACCACGTGCTATTTTTCCCACAGGACCACTGTTTCATTCAGTGCACAGGCTGGACCTGCCCTGGCGATGTGTAGTAAAGAAGGCTGTTGTCTGTTAGACCCTTACCTCATTTGTTGTAGAAGTTGGATGGTGTGTAGTGAATGAGGCAGGGGATTGCAGGAAGAGAAAGGAGAGTCTCATGGTTAATACACTTGAATGCCACCCTGGAGTATTAGATTCTATTCCTGTCTATGCCACAGAGTTCCTGTGTGATGCTAGGCAAGTAACTTAAAGCAAAATATTCACAGGAAGTCATTACTTGTGTGTTCCTCATTTTGTGGGTGCCCAGTGAGACACACCTGGGGTGTGATTAGCAGAAGAACTTAGCACTCACAGCTGCAACTGAAGTTGATAACAGCTGTGCTTTGGATGTATTAAGTGCTGTAAAAATGCTAAATATTTTGAAAAATGAGGCCCTAGGCATCTCAAATTGGGCACCCATAATTAAGGCTGCGAATCTATCACGGAGGTCACGGATTCCGTGACTTTCCGGGACCTACATGACTTCTGCAGCTGGCAGGTACAACTGACCCCTGGGCCGCCGGAGCAGCTCGGGAGGCCCTGGGGCCAGCCGCACCGGCCCCCCGCAACAGCGGTGGTCCCGGGCCAAATCCACCCCCCACCCCCTCAACACCAGCAAGTGCCCCAGAGCTCCCCCTCCAGAGCCGCAGCTGCACCCCCAGAGTCCCCCAGAACACCCAAAATTTAGTCAGGGGTATATAGTACAAGTCATGGACAGGTCACGGGGCTGTGAATTTTTGTTTATTGCCTGTGACCTGTCCATGACTTTTACTAAAATTACCCATGACTAAATTTTAGCCTTACCTATAATCAGTGGATACTTTTGACAATGCTGGTCTTAATCTCTCTCTGCCTCAATTCCCCCACTATAATTAAAAAGGTAATAATACCACCTATTCTCTTGGGAGGTTGTGAAAATAAATTGTTTGTGAAGCACCAAGATACTATAGTGTGAGTACATGGAAATGTTCATGGGGAAAATGAACACATTTGTATTCAGTGCAGGGTTTGGATGGTGTGTGTTAAATAAGACCTGGGGCCACCCACTGAATGTGGAGGATAAAAAAGAAATACAGAATAACTACTGGTACTAATTCACTGAAAGAGGCAGGACTCCTGTATTAAAAATAGGATATGAACATGTAATTAAAGACTGTATAATAAAGCATATGCACAAAAGGGCTGAATTAATGCTGCATGAATAACCCTAATTTTGGCATTTCCTAACTTTTGAGTGCTTGACTTTGCAGCCTCAATAGTCTTTTAATTTCAATATAATGTTGCAGTTGTATACTTTTAAAAAATGACCAGAAACCTGTCTCTTCCGCTATTTCACATTCTCACTGTGGTCAAGAGACCACAATGTGTTTACATTCTACTTGCTAGGTACAGTCCCTATACATTCACCATTATGAGGCATTCCACTCCAAGGAGTTCCATAGCCAAGGCAACAGAGCTGGTACAGTCATATCTACCCTGTTTACTCGCCGTACAGAATGCTCATACCACTATCATTATCTTAATTCTCCTTGGTCTGAGATCTAGCATCCGTAAATCAGATCTCAACCCTGACCCCATCCACCGACGAAATAATAGCCACAAGCCACAGAGTATCTCAGTCTCCTAATGAATTCAGCAGGCTCTGACTTTATCTAGGTTGACAAAATATTGAAAGTTAATTGTGATAGTTCTGAATGAGAGAAATCCATGTTGTGGACTGTGCACCGTATGAGACCACCAGGATCCGATTTGGATATGGATAGAGACCATGGGAATTGTGTGATTATGGGAGACTTTAACTTCCCAGACATAGACTGGAGGACAAGTACTAGTAGTAATATAATAGGGCTCAGATTTTCCTGGATGCGATAGCTGATGGATTCCTTCACCAAGTAGTTGAAGAACCAATAAGAGGGGATGCCATTTTAGATTTGGTTTTGGTGAGTAGTGAGGACCACATAGAAGAAATGGTTGTAGGGGACAACCTTGGTTCGAGTGATCATGAGCTAATTCAGTTCAAACTAGATGGAAGGATAAACAAAAATAGATCTGGGACTAAGGTTTTTTATTTCAAAAGGGCTAATTTTAAAGAATTAAGGAAATTAGTTAGGGAAGTGGATTGGACTGAAGAACTTGTGGATCTAAAGGCGGAGGCGGCCTGGAATTACTTCAAGTCAAAGTTGCAGAAACTATCAGAAGCCTGCATCCCAAGAAAGGGGAAAAAATTCATAGGCAGGAGTTGTAGACCATGCTGGATGAGCAAGCATCTCAGAGAGGTGATTAAGAAAAAGCAGAAAGCCTACAAGGAGTGGAAGATGGGAGGGATTAGCAAGGAAAGCTACCTTATTGAGGTCTGAACATGTAGGGATAAAGTGAGAAAGGCCAAAAGCCATGTAGAGTTGGACCTTGCAAAGGGAATTAAAACCAATAGTAAAAGGTTCTATAGCCATATAAATAAGAAGAAAACAAAGAAAGAAGTGGGACCGCTAAACACTGAGGATGGAGTGGAGGTTAAGGATAATCTAGGCGTGGCCCAATAGCTAAACAAATACTTTGTCTCAGTCTTTAATGAGGAGCTTAGGGATAATGGTAGGATGACAAATGGGAATGAGGATATGGAGGTAGATATTACCACATCTGAGGTAGAAGCCAAACACGAACAGCTTAATGGGACTAAATCGGGGGGCCCAGATAATCTTCATCCAAGAATATTAAAGGAACTGGCACATGAAATTGCATGCCCATTAGCAAGAATTTTTAATGAATCAGTAAACTCAGGCATTGTACCATACGACTGGAGAATTGCTAACATAGTTCCTATTTTTAAGAAAGGGGGAAAAAAAGTGATCTGAGTAACTGTAGGCCTGTTAGTTTGACATCTGTAGTATGCAAGGTTTTGGAAAAAAATTTGAAGGAGAAAGTAGTTAAGGACATTGAGGTCAATGGTAATTGGAACAAAATACAACATGGTTTTACAAAAGGTAGATCGTGCCAAACCACCCTGATCTCCTCCTTTGAGAAGAGAACAGATTTTTTAGACAAAGGAAACGTAGTGGATCTAATTTACCTCGATTTCAGTAAGGCATTTGATACGGTTCCACATGCGGAATTATTAACTAAATTGGAAAAGATGGGGATCAATATGAAAATTGAAAGGTGGATAAGGAACTAGGTAAAGGGGAGACAACGGGTCATACTGAAAGGTGAACTGTCAGGCTGGAAGGAGATAACTAGTGGAGTTCCTCAGGGATCGGGTTTGGGACAATCTTATTTAATCTTTTTATTACTGACCTTGGCACAAAAAGTGGGAATGTGCTAATAAAGTTTGCGGATGACACAAAGCTGGGAGGTATTGCCAATACAGAGATATCATACAGGAAGATCTGGATGACCTTGTAAACTAGTAATAGGATGAAATTTAATAGTGAAAAGTGCAAGGTCATGCATTTAGGGATGAACAACAAGAATTTTGGTTATAAATTGGGGACACATCAGTTGGAAGTAACAGAGGAGGAGAAGGACATCGGAGTATTAGTTGATCACAGGATGGTTATGAGCCGCCAATGTGATATGGCCTTTAAAAAAGCTAATGCAGTCTTGGGATGCATCAGGAGAGGTATTTCCAGTAAAGATAAGGAGGTGTTAGTACCGTTATACAAGGCACTGGTGAGACCTCATCTGGGATATTGTGTGCAGTTCTGGTCTCCCATGTTTAAGAAGGATGAATTCAAACTGGAACAGGTACAGAGAAGGGCTACTAGGATGATCTGAGGAATGGAAAACCTGTCTTATGAAAGGAGACTCAAAGAGCTCGGCTTGTTTAGCCTAACCAAAAGAAGGCTGAGGGGAGATATGATTGCTCTCTATAAATATATCAGAGAGATAAATATCAGGGAGGGAGAGGAATTATTTAAGCTTAGTACCAATGTGGATACAAGAACAAATGGATATAAACTGGACATTAGGAAGTTTAGACTTGAAATTAGATGAAGGTTTCTAACCATCAGAGGAGTGAAGTTCTGGAACAGCCTTCCAAGGGGAGTAGTGGGGGAGAAAGACATATCTGGCTTCAAGACTAAGCTTGATAAGTTTATGGAGGGGATGGTATGATGGGATAGCCTAATTTTGGCAATTAATTGATCTTTGATTATTAGCAGGTAAATATGCCCAATGGTCTGTGATGGGATGTTAGATGGGGGTGGGATCTGAGTTACTACAGAGAATTCTTTCCTGGCTGTCTGGCTGGTGAGTCTTGCCCACATGCTCAGGGTTAACTTTAACTGATCACCATATTTGGGATTGGGAAGGAATTTTCCTCCAGGGCAGACTGGCAGAAGCCCTTTAGGTTTTTCGCCTTCCTCTGTAGCGTGGGGCACGGGTCACTTGCTGGAGGATTCTCTGCACTTTGAGGTCGTTGAACCACAATTTGAGGACTTCAATAACTCAGACCTAGGTTGGGGGTTTGTTACAGGAGTGGGTGGGTGAGACTCTGTGGCCTGCGTTGTGCAGGGTCAGACTAGATGATCATAATGGTCCCTTCTGACCTTAAAGTCTATGAGACAATAAGGGGACAAGGCAGAGTTAGGAGATTTCCAAATCTTCATATTTTTTTAAAAAAATCTTTAAACTTAGACTTTCCTGGCTTTCATGCATTTTATTTTATAATAATGTATTTTCTTCAAGTAATCCATCTTTAGAACTTTATCTTACCTTTTTTGGGGTGTGGCAGGTGGAAGGAGGCTGGGATCCAGGTTTGGGTTTATCTTTATATACAGATCAGGGACTTTTAGGGAGATGCATGCCTCCATGCTATTGTATTTCTTTAGGCCTCTGTCAAGATCCTCAGCTGTGTTACCAAGACATCTGCAAGTGAGTGGTTTTTACTCTCTAGTTCTTCCACTCTGAATCTCTCTTGAAAATAGGGCTGTTCTTTAGATTTACCGTATTATTTAGAATGATTTTACAAATAGGATAGATAAAGAGTGACTGTAGTTTCTAGGATCACTGGGGTTTTTAGAATCCTACATAAAGTCCCAGCTATTACACTACTTCTATAGTTAGGACACTTTTTTTTAAACTAAAAACTTTAATCTTGCCAGTCATTCAGATTCAATAAAAATAAGTCACTAAGTAGGACAAGCTCCTGCTATTTAGCAATCAAAGGAATAGGCTAGCCAATGGAGAATACAATTTGGCTCAGCAGAGGGAGTAGTCAGCTGGTTAGGGAGGGATGAAGCAGACATGTCTCTTGCTTGGGAAGGGAAGCCGTGGGAGTGAACTGGCTTTTCAGAGAGAGAGGCAGATTGTCAGCAGATAAAATGGCTGACTCAGCTGTAAAGTGCCCACATTGCCTGACTCTTGGCTGAAATCCTAAACAGGGTAAATTAGCCACTTATACTGTGGGTTCCATTTCAAAATTCATCTGAGAAGTGGTTGTTATGCCATAACTTTGATTATTACAGTAAATTGTCTGAAGGTTTGTGGTTAGGGTTGCCAACTTTCTAATTGCACAAAACCGAACACCTTTGCCCTGCCCCTTCCATCCCCTCCCCCTTTGCCCTGCTCACTGCATACCCCCTCCTTTTGTAGCTCGCTCTCCCCCACCCTCCCTCATTTTCACCAGGCTGGGGCAGGGAGTTGGGGTGCAGGAGAGGATGAAGGCTTTGGCTGAGGATATGGGCTCTGGGGTGGGGCTGGGGCCGAGGGTTTGGGGTGCAGGCTGGGGTTCCGAGCTGGGGCAGGGGATTGGGGCCGGGGGAGGAGGATGGGCTTTGGGACGGAGTTTGGGTACAGGAGGGGGCTCAGGGCTGGGGCAGAGGTGTGCAGTCTGGGAGGGAATTTAGGTGTGGAAGGGGGTTCACGGCTGGGGTTTGGGGCATGGGATGGGGTGAGGGGTGCGGGCTCCAGGTGGCACTCATCTCTGGTGGCTCCCCGCAGGTGGAGACATGTCCCTCGGCTCCTAGGCAGAGGCGTGGCCAGGCGGCTCTGCGCACTGCCTCTACTCGCAGGTGCCACCTCCACAGCTCCCACTGGCTGCGGTTCCTGGCCAGCTGTGGAGCTGGTGCTTGGGGCTGGGGCAGCGCACAGAGCTCCCATGGCCGCACCTCCTCCTAGGAGCTGAGGGACATGTCGCCGCTTGTGGGGAGCTTCACAGAGCCAGGTAGGGAGGAGCCTGCCAACCCAGCGCCAACTGGACTTTTAACACCCCAGTCAGTGAACTGCCAAGGTCCCTCTTCGATTGGCTGTTCCGGTTGAAAACTGGTCACCGGCAACCCTACTTGTGATCTGTGTTACTCTGGTTGTGATTAAAGGAGGCCACATCAAGACCAATCTCCGTAGGCACCATTATTTTTTTTTTAAAGGCACTAGTCACACTAGTCTCTTTAAAATTGCTAAACAGGGACAAAAGGGTTAGAAACACATATCCCGGAGACACCATTTTAAAATTAAAAAAGCATGTGTGAGTGAAACAAGAAATACAAAGTGGTCCCTGAAACATCTATAAGGATCCTGTCTCCTTCATGGGGGGAAAATAGAACTGGATAACGTTTGATTTTTTGGTGTTGACACTCATTCATAAAAAGCAGCCCCTATCCTTTTTTCTCTAGGTGCTCCTTGACCTATTTTAAAAATATATTTATATAGTTCAATTCAGTGACTGCCTTTCAGCCAATAATTCTCATACACAATAATCCAGGACAGGAGCAGAAAACCTATTTAAGATCTTTAAACTCTCCCACAAGCCTTTTCCCAATCCCTCACAGACATGGAAAACAAATGAGCCTTGTAGCATGGCCAGAAGGTCAATTAAACTAGGATTATTTCAGACTAGAGACAAGAGGAGTGAGTTCCAAAGTAGAGGGGTGCCTCTCAGAAAAGGCCCTGCCAGCTGTCCCCCTTACATGAATAGTGCTCCAGATCAGTTGCCTGCACCAATTTCAACAGTGGCCGTATGGCGTAAGGAAAGAGACAAGTAGGTTCCAGATTACTTAGCACTCTAAGTCAGAATTTAAGGTGTTGATTTTATCTTTGACTTAATAGGGAACCAATCTAGATCCAAAAGCACAAGAATCATGTGTTCCAGGAAAGTTGTGCCCTGTAACAAATGACCTGCCAGATTCTGCACCAGCTTCAGTTTCTGAATAGATTTAAGATGTAACATGTCATACGAAAAGGGAGAAAATAGTTTGTTAGATTCCGTACATTCTTTTTCATATTCACTGACATGGCAGCTTAGTTCACTCTTCACCAGTTATCCTATTTTCATTCCATACCTGACCTTAAAGATAATGGGCTGTATTCAGATCAGTTATACTGGTGTAAATACAAAGTGGCTTCAATGGAGTTGCTTCAGAGTTACACTGGTGTAAATGAGAGCAGAATGTGGCACAATGCAAACAACGTAGCTCAGATTTTTTGTATGTTCTCTTTTAGGAGCTTATTCTTCTGTGCCTGGGAACATCTCCAGCACTTTCTGGAGACCACTGAAATTCACGCCATTTGGGAAAGAGAAAAACACAATAGTCATTTTTAAACACCTTACTGTCTATTCATACACCATCTAACCTCACATTAAAGCCAAATCACCTGAGTCTGCTAGATGGACATAGCACTTTAAAAAGAATTTATCTTATAGAAAGGACACTTACACTAATTTCACTGTTGTATTACTCTCATATCTTATTTTGATTTAGATATTTATCTGGAACACACACAGTACCACATATGGGTATCTAAAGCTGTATTCAAAATTGTATATCTTTAGAAAGTGAGTAGCTGTTCTTTACACCTTCAGTACATTTTTCACTATACACAACAGCTTAGCCAGCCATAAGAGTATGTGCAGTGGAGCCTCCCTTAGCTGCATGCTTTACAAGCTTAGGCCCTCTTCTTGTAAACACTTACACACACACTAAATTTTGCACACTGTGCATAGTCCCATTGAAATCAGTCAGACAGTTCATGGTGCATAAAATTTAAATATGTTAGGGTTACCATATTTCAGCAAGAAAAAAAGAGGACGGGAGGAGCCCTGCCCTAGCCCCGCCCCTGCCCCTCCCACTTCCCACCCCCCCAGAACCCCCAACCCTCCCCCCGTTCCTTGTCCCCTGACTGCCCCCTCCTGGGACCCCTGCCCCTAACTGCCCCCCAGGACTCCACTCCCTATCTAAGCCTCCCTGCCTCTTGTCCCCTGACTGCCCCAACCCTTATCCACACCCCCACCCCCAGACAGACCCCTGGGACTCCCACGCCCCATCCAACCACTCCCCACCCCCTGACAGCCCCCCCCCAGAACTCCCAACCCATCTAAACCCCTCTGCTCCCTGTCCCCTGACTGCTCCGATCCATCTCCCCACTCCTGCCCCCTGACAGCTCCCCCCCAGAACTCTCAACCCCCCACCCTGCTCCTTGTCCCCTGACTGCCCCCTCCTGGGACCCCTGCTCCTAACTGCCCTCCAGAACCCCACCCCCTACCTAAGACTCCCTGTTCCTTGTCCCCTAACTGCCCCCTCCTAAGACCCCCCCAACTGCCCCCCAGGACCCTACCCCCTATCTGTACCCTGACTGCCCAAAACTTTCTCCACTCCCCCCCAAAAGCCCCCCCCCCCGTTTCTTGACTGCCACCTCCAGAACCTTCCTGCCCCCTGACCTCCTTACCCTGCTGCTCAGAACAGAGTGTTGGGCTCTGTGCAGCCGAGCCGGACACGTGGCTGAGCTCCCCAGCACAACAAAACCCGGTCCCTGGCCCTGCACAGTGCTGCCGGACTGGGCTGCAAGGGAGCTGCCGGCTCAGAATGCAGGGCGGATCCGGCTCCTCTACAGCTGCTCCGGAGTCCAGCCCGGGACTTCCCTGCAGCCCTCCCAGCCGCTCGCTCTGCTCTGCCGGGGGGAAATCCCGGACATTGTGAGTGCTTTACAAATTCCCCCCGGACGCTATTTTTAGCACAAAAAGGAGGACATGTCCGGGTAAATCCGGACGAATGGTAACCCTAAAATATGTGCTGTGCATAAGTCTTTGGAGGATCAGGGCCTGTGTGAAAACTGCACTGTGCACGTGTGACATGCAGCATTTATAAGGTCATAACTTGGTTAAATCAAACCTAAATCTTATGAGAACTCTTAAGAAGCATTTTTTTTCTTCAGGGTGGGCTCCTTGGATACCAAATTTAAAATATCAATGCCAATCCAAAAAAGATTACAAAAATGTTTTTAAATGGGAAAGTATTCATTCCTCCCCTCCTCCTACTTGCCCTCAAAAGTGGAGGAATTGTTTAGTCCAATCTTAAGCAAAAATAAAATCTCCTTCAGGCACAGGCCAACCCTGGAAAAATTTCAATTGCAAAAATTGAGTATCTAAGAAAATTAGGCATGACTGAAAACAGGGAGTTAGAATAGAAACAGTTATTCAATCTTAACCACATGGGTCTCTGCTCCCCCTGCTGTAATGTTCAGTAGAAATGTCTGTGGATGTGAAATGGTCTTGACATCTCAGCTATGCTAGATGGGTGTCTCTTTGGCTTTTTGGCCAGCAATGTTGCTTTCTGTTGTTGGAGACAACAAAAGAGATGGGAAGAATGAAAGCAGGAAGGAAATCACAGTGCTAAATATGCTCAGCACAATAATGACAGGCTATTACACTCTGGTCTCGCCCTCTCACTGAGCAGACACTGGTCTGTTGTGAATCAACCCTACCTTTGGACCCCTTATGCTACTGAGCTCTCCCACCACTACCTGGATCTGGGCAGTGACTAGTTCACTGTTGTTAGTTCTGGGTGTCTTCGGCACACACCCCAGCTGCAGACTCTGTGTCTGACGGCCTTCTGGGCAGTGGGACCTTACAGCCTGGCTGCCTTAGACCCTGGAACCAGTGCCTCATCCCTCCTGAGCCCCCAGTTGCTTAGCCGTGTTCCCCCATAGAGTCCACCAGGCTGCAGGAGCTCTTGTTTCTAGTTAAACCGTTTAGGGGCAATGTGGCAGGCAAGCAAGGAAAACAGGCTTAGCAAAGAAATTTCTTAACCACTGGCACTTTACTTTTCAAAGCACACTAAAGATACAGATCTTTGAAAAAAATAACAAAATCCTGAATGAAATCCCCTGGAGTCTGAGCTCATTCCTTCTGTGAGTCTTGGGTTTGGTCAGCATCCTTAGTCAGGCACTGGTTCTGCCTTTTTGGCCTGGTCTGCTTGCATGTGGCGGTGGTTAGTGCTCACTTAATTTTGCATTTAATTTTCTATTATCCTTTTTAAAGAAACAGGTAAGAGTTTCTTTTTCCCCCCCCGCAAGGCCTCAATCCTGAATCAGGATCTGTTTGGACTCTGCCTGAACAACATGTTCCATGTTAGCAGATCCTGACTCAGGATCGGGGGCCTTAAATATTCATTGTGCTATTGATTCCACTTCCACGCTTTATCAGGGTTGAAAGCACTATGTATGTATTTGTATAAAATGCCGCATAGCACAGAAGAACCTAGGTAACTCTCAAACCACACAATTATATGTGTAGACTCCTGAACTGAAACCCCAGATTTGAAACCTCTCATCTGAACTCCAGATCTAGATCCAAACTTAATGGTCTGGATCCTTGCCTGTGGTCACAGAGTGGTTGATGTAACTCCAAGAGAGTGGGGGTGCACAAAGGTGGCTTTCAGTCAACTATGCACTCGCCTCAGGATTGGGGATGGGGTGAATCTGTCCACATATCTCTCTAATGAGCAGAACCAAAATCTTGTATCTGAACACTTTTGAATTTGGAGTAATTTTCAAACTCCACATCTGAGTTTTTTCTAGGGTGACCAGACCAGATGTCCTGATTTTATAGGGACAATACTGATATTCAAGGCTTTTTCTTATAAAGGTGCCTATTTACCATCCCCCCCATCCCAATTTTTCACACTTGCTATCTGGTCACCCTAGTTTTTCCCCGTTTTGGGGTGTTCAGCTGAGGCTCCCTTTAAGAGGAAGAGGTTCAAGCTATGAAGCTGGATCTGAACCCAGCTCCAGAGTTTAGATCCACTTTTTTTGTTCAGTCCTCTCTCTAGTTTACAGTAGTGCATAATCAGGTAGATAATATCATCATCCTACACTTAGCACAAATTTTGTCCTATGTAGCCACAAAAGTTCATAGCTAAAGAAATAAAATACCTAAGATCTGTAAGAAAAGAGTTTTAGGTAAAAGGGAAAAAGATTTCTCTTTTGGGTGAAGGCCAAACACAGAATGCTTCTGCGAAAAGCAGACTTTCTGAGAAAGTTATATGAAAGCAGGAGTTATAAGGAATGTCTGTAACTAATCTTAACTATACAGCATTCGCTACCCATGAATTTTGTCACAGAACATACTGTAGTAATAGGACTGTAGCATAATTACATGCAAAAATAACTTTTCCCATCTCAGTTCCTGTGCCTCGCTTCCCTTTCATCAATTTAAGCTTTAAGGTTCCTTTTATGATATTATACTGTATATGGCAATCTGTTGCTAAAGGGACAGCTATAATGACAAAAGAAAAAGATATTGGCTTAATAGCGTGAATAAACAGGAGTAAGTGATTGATGAAATTTCTTTTCACACATGAGTGTCTTAATATTCAAGTGAGAAGTTTTAGAAAAGAGAAAGTTTAGGAGAGGAATGGACTAATACTTAACTGTCATTTTAATCTTTGTGTAAGTGGACAAGGTTATTTTAAATTTTAGGGAGTTTAAATACAGAAACTATTCCACTGCTATTGCTCCATTCAGGCAAACTTTCAAACTGTAATATCTGATCAAAACCATCCTCCTAACCCTAGCTCCCTCCTTGTAGAAATGTCATGTCTGTGGCTCCGCACCAGAGGTGACTATTTGCCGCCTCCCTTGCCTTTTGCTATGCCTGCTGCAGCTCTGATTTTTACATAGACCACCTAGGGACACCCAGCTGTGCTTTCTCCTCCATGCCCTGACCAAGTTCCTGAAGCTGGAGCAGAGCTGTACCTGCACAGCCTCCTCTTCCCAGAGACCCAGTAGATCCACCACTTCCTGTGGACTCCATGCAGGAGCCAGTATACTCAGCTGGGCAGCTGCTAAGTGAACTCTTCACATGGCGCAAACAGGAAGAGCACGTTCAACACTTCCTGGGGCTTTAGCAGCAAAGGGGTAGTCACCTATGTTCCTGGCTGCAGGACAGCAGAGTTCAAAACAGTGACCAGAGCGGTCATTGTGGGATACCTTCTAGAGGCACACAGTGTTTACAGTGACTGAGTCACTCTAACGAGGTCACCCTAAGATCTACGACTCTCATTGAGGTGGTTTTAATATGTTGGCATAGCAGGCGAGTTAAAGCAGCAGGAAGAGCATTGCAGGGGGTACACCTCCATAGTTAGGTCCAGTAAGCTGCCTTATGTCAACAAAACTGTGTAGAGAAGACATGGCCTAAGTGTGTCTCAGATAAGAGAGCCACTGAGGTGTATGGGATCCTTCAGCACCTGTTAGGAGTGGAGGAAGGACTGTTCCTGTATAGACTAACAGACGTATTGGAGCACGAGCTTTCATGGGTGAATACCCACTTTGTCGGATGCATGTATTCACCCACGAAAGCGCATGCTCCAATACGTGTGTTAGTCTATAAGGTGCCACAGGACTCTTTGCTGCTTTTACAGATCCAGATTAACACGGCTACCCCTCGGATACTTGTTCCTGAATAGGCCATGGTGCATCAGGTGCACCGAAGGGGTGTGTGCTGAGCAGCAGCATCACTGTTAAGACAGAATGTGCCCCCCCCCCGTGTAGACCTGCGGGAACTAACTGGTTCTCTAGGTTCATATCCTCAATCCCTCTTTAGGATTTTCAGCACCAGTGGTGGTATTAGCCCTCTTCCCATCTTATGCCCTGGGAGTGTGTGAAGGTGTTTTATAGTTGCCTCCTGCACAGCTGTGCTGAAAGAGTAGGAGTCCCTGCCTCCAGCAAGCCCCTGCAGGACACCACAATTTAGTCCTAAATATGCTACTTCTCCTTTCTTATTCATGTAAGGAAGCTACCACCAAGAAGCTACTTGTTGTCACGAGAAACAAATTAATCACTTAGATCCAGATTCTACTATCCTTCCTCACGTGGACTAGTCTCTTGCCCTGTGAGTTATACCATCGGAGTTCAAATCAGTGGGACTACGTGCAAAGTAAGGGGTTACTCCATGAATAAGGGACAGAGATGTGCCTCTAAATGACACGAGGGAGGGGAAGATAGGGGTGATTAGAAAGGAAAGCGCTGTTACTACACACATTTTGTTAATTTGCAAAGCCAAGGGAGAAAGAGAAACAGTACCTGACAATTTAATATGGCTTTGGTTCAATATTAAATTTTATTTTTAATTTGTTCCTTGTGTGTCAGTCTTATTAATGCTCTAGTGTTGAAATGGATGACACCCGTAATTCATGTAGTGCTCCTGTTCTTTAGCTATTTAAGCATCTGATTTCCAACCCGTCGCCTACAGCTGCCCTAACAAAGGTTGTCAGATTTTTAATGCTAAACAGATTTAAAACTGGCTGCAAAACACCACAGTAAAAATAACTCTCAATTCTCTTAACTGTTTGGCAAATCTCTCAATGAACCAAATCAACTAATTGAAACTCAGTATGATATGATGTTGTGTCTCCATTCTTGGCTTCTTTAGTCTCACTCAATGTGTACTCTCTCTCACCCCTATTCAAATTGTTTGAGGCCATGACCTTAATTTCATCATTGATCATTCCCTGCTGGGCTCCCTATGCTGCTATTGCTCTCACCTCCCCCACTCCTCGGTTATATTTGAGCATTCTCTCCATTGCCTCACCACTCCGAAAATTACCATCTATCTCACTGTCCTCCCAAAAACTTTGATCCCATTAGACACTCTAGCCTGATTTGCTCGCTTGATCAGCTGCAGCCTAATTTCTGTTGTTCATTGATTTCAGCAGTTGCTGACAATCTTTGTTCCCTTTTCAATACCATTACTACAGTAATACAAATAAAAAACTCTTATCTCTCCACCAAACTCACCTTCTTCCTCCCAGCCTTTACCTTTAGCCACATACAAAGAATTTGCTTCCTTATTCAATCTAAAATTTGCCCCCTTTTCAAACACCTCATCCTATTGTGCCCCACCGGTTTTTATTACTACTTCCCCTCCCTCTGACTCATAACAGAACTTCCTTATGCTATCTGGGACCTACTGACTAGGGCCATTGGGCTGCACTGTTGTGAGGCCCAGGACAATCTGGTAGACTGTAACTGCTGTGTCAGTGTACCCCCATCCATGCCAAAGGGGGAAACCGGGTGCATACACTGCCACACAGGTCCTTACTTGCCCCTAACAAAACTTAACATTCTTTGTCCCAGCATAACTCCATATCAGCATGCCTTTCATACACATCATGCATCATTACAGTCTTCTGTGCAGCAGTTATCTGGGGAATACTTGCAGCTGGTTGCCAAAAGATCATGCTGCCACCTCACTAGGCTCACAGCTGCTACTATGCAACTCAAAAAGCTTGCATCCAGACTGGGAGACTACCAGGAAGTGGGAACATAAATCTATACTACAGGATTATGCTAGCATAGGTACACCAACATAGCTATGCCAGTGTAGTCTCCATATTCTAGGCCTAGTCTACACCTAACGTTCGACTGATATAGCTATGGCACTGACGTAGCTATGGCACGCCTGAGCATCACAGTTTAGCTGACCTAACCCCAGATGTAGATACAGCTAGCATGAGGGAAGAATTCTTCCTTCCCCACATGGCAGGTTAAGGGGATTATCTACTTTGAAGGAAAAAACGTTCTGTCGATATAGGAAGTGTCTATACTATAGACCAGTGGTTCTCAACCTATTTATCATTGTGGTCCACATATGCGGCTCACAACGTATTACATGGGCTGCAGGTTTCTCCCTCCCCCTACCCCCAGCTAAAACCTCCCACAATCTCCTATGCCCAGCACCCATTTCCCAAAGACCCTTCCACAGAGCAGGGCCAGGAGCGGAGCCTTGGGCAGCTGGCACCCCGGACCCCACTGCACCCCCCGGCGTAGGCCAGCAGCCAGGACCTGAGGCATGGGGCCAGGAGTGGAGCCCCACATAAAACCTGGGGGTGCTGCAGCACCCCTGCCCTGTCACTGCCCTGAGGCCCCCCCAAACTTGCCCAGAGACCCACTGTCCTGCCCCCTACCCCCCTGCAGCACTCATCAGCCCCCTGCTGGCAGGAGTGCTCCTGCAGGCTGCCAGATGCTCTCTCTCCCTCAGCCAGCCCTGCCTGCTGCCAGACCAGAGCACCATTGCCAAATTTTGAATTTTTTAGCATACAGCTGGGCCACAGCTGTGTGCTAATTGGGCCACATGCAGGCTGCAGGTTGAGAACCACTCTCTAGACGCTACAGCAGTACAGCTTTACTGCCATAGCTGTACCATGTAGCACCTGTAGTATAGACACAGCTATAGCCACAGGCTTAACAGGGATCAGAGTGTCCAAACACAGACTAAGTGAGCAATAGCTATTCAGAATTTAAGAACATATGCACTTTCAGTCACACCCCAGCTTATTTGGAATAGCTTTCCTGTGTAGAAAAACCCTAACTCATTCTAACACCAGGATTGGAAATAGTATTATGACAGATTTGACAGAGAGAGAGAAACTGGCTAAAGCTTTTCAAATACAGATACCTTTATTACTTCTTATTTCTGTTACGGCAGTGTCTAAAAGCCCCATTGTGCTAGATGCTACAAACACAGAGGAAGACAATCACTGCCCTGAGGAGCTTACAGTCTGGAGTTCTGAAAGTCGAGCTGCACATGTGAACTGTGAGCACGGCCACTGCCTTTGCTGTCAATCCATTTTGATTCAAGGTAATAACAGGAGCTATGCACAGACTATTCATAATATAAAAAAACTACTAAAGCAAATTATCCTGAATCTGTCTCCTCTCTTTTTTCCCCCAATAACAAAAAAAAAAAAAAAAAACCCACACACTTCAGGAGTTCAAACCACTCTTGACTAAAGAATCCAGGATAATGTCTTTTTCTTTGTTTTTAATGTCTATCTCATGCTGCTATTATCATATAGCTAGAGTAACTCTGCACACTGTATGATACTATATAAGACTGCCCTGTGTAAAGTACTGTAAAGGGCCTCCATCTATTTTAAAAATGTCTCATGGTTTCTGGGTGACTACATCCAAAATGCCAGGGCAGAAAAGCAATGAAAACAGCGAGACAGTAGAAGTACTGTTCAGAGAGCTTTGTAATCTTAAGCAATTTAATTTTCTATACTGAAAGTTAATTATTTAAATAAGTGACAGACCAATTTGATGCCTTCATGAAATAAGTGACTATGCATCATTAAGAAGCACCGATATTGCAAATACCTTCATACCCTGTTGGTTTATTTTCCAGGGGTGGAAATATGCAGTATATTTAAATATTTTTCATAGGACTTCTCTTTGGTTCTATTTAAGTTCTCGTATCACCTTCATCCGCATAGTATCTGGGAAGGAAAACTTGAAATAAATCCGAGAATTATTTAAGTATGCAGATAGCTATAATAGCCTTCTTGCGTCAGCTATATGTCTAACAAACAAATGTAAGAGAATCACTGAGTACAAATCTCAAGTGCCACACAGAGAGACAGTGGGCAAACTGTGTAGGAATGTCAATAAATACAGTATTGACTAAAGGCTGGAACTCAGCCAGCTGACCATTTATTTTTTGGATAATAAATACTGTCTAGAATGGTGAAGGCAGGACTGAGAAGGAATTATACTGGCACTGTAAAGATAAATATGGGAAATGAACTCAGATGATTGAAGTGCCCCTTTGAGAGTAGTCCTAAAGCAGACCCCACTGACTTTGGAAGGAATGTGCCTGAATCAGCATTGCAGGATGGGGCTGTTAAGTTGGTTTCAGAGGAAGAAAAAATAATTAAAACAAACCCCAACCATTATCCTTAATTTTGATAATGATGCGATCTCTCACGTGCCTCTAGTAGGTAATCTTAGTGCTTTTAAAGCCATCCATAGGGGGAAAAAAATCTTGTTAAGAGTGAGCGTGAGTAAATGAGGTAGGGTGGGAGAAGAGGAGGGGTGTCCCATCCAGCCTTGCAAATTCAGCAAGGAATCTATTTGTATTATAATGTCTGGAAAGAAAGATTGTCTAGGCCAAAATAGCCCCTCAATTACACTGTGCAACCCATTACTCCTGTGTAATCCGATTGCTTTCAACCTGGTGATCTGTATGTGACTAACTTTGGTTAAAATTGTAATGGTTGGCTCTAAATGCAGTTTGCATCTGCACGCCACACAGTTAAAACTCAGTTTATAAACTAGCAGTTTTGTCCTTTGGCAGAGGCATGGTTTGCCTAGGGCTGCCTTCTTATAACAGGAACAGCACTCTGGGTTTCTGCCATGCAGACAGGACTGTGTAATCAGTTTGCTAAGTCCTCCTTCAGTAATAGTTGTAGTAGAGCATCCCAGACTGCATGTGCTGCTGTGTGCATCTCTTCTGGGCGTTTTGGGCTTGGGAGAGGTACCATGAGCTAGCTGGCCAAGTTTTCCCAGAGAATATTGATACAAACATAAATTATGCATGGACAGCTGAGATGGCAGAAAACTAAACTGTTACCTGTAGCTGGTTGTGGTTACTATGTCTAACCAATTAAAAAAAAAAAAAAAATCACACTTAGTAACATGGAAAAGACTTAAGAGGGATGGACAATGGTTTCTGGTACCTAAAGAGGACATCAATACTAACTTTATTTTTAATGGTTGTGTTGTGTTAGCCATTATGGAAAAATACATCTTAGGATTCTTGCTACTGCTCTTGTGTAACCAACAGAATACTGGCACACTCCTCAATGTTTTTTTAAAAAACTTTAGTGCCAGAGAGATACATTGTGCTGTAACTAACAAGTAACAATAGGATTCCTCTACCTTACAACCTAAATTAGGATAAGAACAGCAGAAGGAAACAATACAGAAGAGTATTAATTGAAGATTATACAATTCAATCTTTATTCTGTCATTTAGAAAAATGTTTTTACTACAAGTCAGTTTTAGCTTTTTTACACAAAACTGATTTTCTGAAGCTCATCGTTTAGGTATCCCTTTCTGGGGTTGTGAAGGTGAATGAGGACCATGGTAGGAGTCTGTGAGAGATCACTTCAGGGAAGCACAGTGAGGGTTGTTAAGGAGCAGTGTTTGTGCTAATGTCTCACTGTAGCTTTTTTTGCAAGAGTTTCAGATGTCATGTTGACCTACAGCTACTGGGAGAGAAGACTCATGGCTGCAGGTGTCTTTATGGCCATGAGTACCTATAAAGGTTGCAGCTGTGCACCATCCTCTCAGACTTGCCACCCCTGTTGAAGCTTTGTGGATCCCTCTGCTCTACACCTACTTTGCATGATATGCCTACCTTCTGGCTACTGGTTACAACTACCGTCCTTCTGCCTGGGAATCCTGGCCAGGTTTTGTTTCAGAGCAACTCAAAACTGTTAAATAGAACTTCAGCCTGACAGTGATGGGAGGCACTCAGCAGAACTCAAGTCACACTGCTCTTGCCAGCCTGAAGTGCAAGAGACAAAACCAGCAGCATGAGGCTATGTCTAAACCGTGTAGCATTGGCAGCAGCAAACTTCTAGGGTAGATGCAGTACATGGGGAAAGTTTTTCCTGTTGGTGTAGGAACCCCACTGTCCTGAACATTAGCTATGGTAACAGACACCCTCTTCTGTTCACATTGCTGTTTCTACAGTGGAGGGTTTAGCAGCATAGCTGTGTACCTAGGGCATGTGGTGTTTTCACACCTTTGACCTACATAGCCATGACAGTGTAAGTTTGAAGTGCAGACCATGCTTTAGACAAGGTCTCCTATATAGCAATAGACACCATGAATACTAGCTCACTGGACTGGCCCATACAAGTTCATTTTATAAATCTCTCCGGCACCTATTATCAGAGCAGATAAATGCTAGAGACACCTGGAACATTTCAGGTTATGTATTGTGGAGCAGTCAGGGTAAATTGTAATAAAAGTCATGAGTTTAGGGAAAATTGTATAAAGGCACAGGCATGCCATTTAGTGGGGTAGATCAGATTGGGGTGGGGGGTTGGGTCCAGTCCCCAGGGAGAGGCCCAGGGCAGTGTAGCAGAGTGAGCCTACAGTGCACTCACCCTACAGCAGTAGGTACTATTTCACAGGGTGATCCTAACTCCCCCCTCCAGCCTGCTGGCTCTCACCTCAGCATGCAGACTGGGCCACCCTCCTCCCTCACCCTGTCCTGGGAGTTGCCAAATAGCCTGCTCCAACCTGGGGTGTGATGCAGAAGGGCCCAGGCCAGTGCCCACCCTAATGAAATCACAGTCATTAAGTATAATGGACAAAAATCACACTATCTGGGACACGAATGCTACAACAAACCTGTAGCCCTAAAGATAAATAGTTTTAATTACATCTAATGGTCAAGAAATATGGAACATAGGAACTGCCATCCTGTATTATACCCATTGTTCCTCTAGTCCAGTAGGCTGTCTCAGAACAGCATCAGATGCTCCAGAGGAAGATGTAAGAAATCCCACAGTAGGCAGCTGTGAGATAGTGTATTCCCACCTGTATAGGTCTTGTCCTTACTAGTCAAGGATTAACCATATCTATAGAATGCTTCAATATCTAAGATATCAGAGTAGATAAATAAGGAAAGATTTTCAAAGGTTTTTAGGCCCCTAAACCTGCACATTAGCACCCAGTGAGATTTTCAAAAGTGTTAAGCTTAGGTGTTTTTAAAAAAATCCCACTATGCACCCTAAACATCTTTCAGAAATCTGGCCCTTAGCAAACAAATGGATACACACACTGCATAACAGCGTACAAGTGAACTGTGTCATTACTTTAAGTAACATTTTCTTCTCCCCTAAAGACTAAACTTAGAGTAAACTTTCAGTGCATACCAAGAAATCCTGATATCAGTTTTGCTTTAATTGGAAATTCCTTGGGGGCAGAGACCATATCTTTCTCTATGCGTTGTCCAGCACCAAGTAAGGTAATGGTACTTAGGTAATGACTATATTGTACAGTCAAGTTAGTACTAGGAATGGTAGTGCCACCTAGTGATAATTTTAAATGTTGTTCAAAGTCAAAAATAATACTTGTTTTAAATGAAAATGAGGGTGTTAGAACATTTAAACTGTAGAGGATATGTAGTATGTTAACTTTCTGTAATGAATCGGATGGTAAGATTCAGATAAATTCCACACCACCATTAAAATAGCCAAATTCCATAGATTTTTATGAAAGAATTAACCTAGACTTTTTATCCTTTCCATTTTCTCCTTATTTTCTAGTCTTCCTTGTGTGTATTAGTACATGTCTCATTCACTACTTCTTTCAGATTTCAGAGTAGCAGCCGTGTTAGTCTGTATCCGCAAAAAGAAGAACAGGAGTACTTGTGGCACCTTAGAGACTAACAAATTTATTAGAGCATAAGCTTTCGTGGACTACAGCCCACTTATCCGAAGAAGTGGGCTGTAGTCCACGAAAGCTTATGCTCTAATAAATTTGTTAGTCTCTAAGGTGCCACAAGTACTCCTGTTCTTCTTTTTACTTCTTTCAGACTTTTTCTATTATTTCACTTTTTCCTACTTTCTTTGAGACATTTTATGTTGCAGGTTTTTTTCTACCTTTATTTCTCCTGTTCCATCTCCCCTCCTGCCTGCTCTTCTGGGGACAGTTCTGGAGCAGAAGCAGCTGTCCTGCATTACTTCCAAATACAGGTGGCAATATTTTTTTCAAAGGATAACCAACAAAATGACCATCCAGCTGTCACACTCCCTAAGAAGGGTAGAGCTGAAGGGCAGAGCTCTAGGACATTTCACTGGCTATTGAAATTACATTAAAAAGCCAGTGAAGAGTTTTTCATCCTGCAAGAATGTTCTCAAAACAGCATTTATTTCTTAATACAATAAAACATTCAACATTATTTCTCCACCGGCTTATCTATCGTTCATATAATGGGATTAATAAATGAAACTGTCAAGAAAAATGTTGGCTGGGTCAATGATGCTACAGATGACTTCTCATGTGAAATCACTAATTGTATGGTATGAATTTCAAGCATGTGAAATTTATTAATATTTTGGTTTAATTTTTTCTTTACACTAGGAATGAAACAAATCCCCACATCTAGGTCATGATCATGCTGCCTAGACATCTTTAAAAATCACAAGTCCCCACTGTGGTTTTTGAGACATTATCCTTCTATTGCAGCTCTGCTGGTGCTATCAATTACCATGAGTGAGAGGGAGTGTTAGTGTAGACTGACCACCACTATCTTTTCCACTATCGTATCTAACCCTAGTCTAGTTGAACTAGACAACATGCTAGTAAAAAAACCCACCACCACAACAGCAGCCAGTCTACATCAGTGGCCATATTTGAAGCCTACACACAGGCTAGAATCAGCTGGGGGAATATGTCAAAAAAACCCTCAAAGACAAGACCTTCAAATACAGCATTTCCCAGAGTAAGTTCACAACATTCTAGCATCAGAGGGGTAGCCATGTTAGTCTGTATCCACAAAAACAACAAGGAATCCGGTGGCACCTTAAAGACTAACATTTATTTGGGCATAAGCTTTCGTGGGTAAAAAAAACCCCCACATTTTACCCACAAAAGCTTATGCCCAAATAAATCTGTTAGTCTTTAAGGTGCCACCCGACTCCCTGTTAACATTCTAGCACTATGCCTTTTTTTGGGCAAACACTGGACAGCAGTTGCACTATAAACTGGTCAACTTTCAAACCAGTAGAAAGTTTAAGAGATGTTTCCTATATGAAGCATCAACAGAACCAATAATTGTAAAACAAGTAGAAATTTCTTAAGACTGCTCACTGTAGGCAGTTTCTCTACTACTCCATCTCAATATACTAACGTATCAAATGCAAAAGAAACCAAGACAACACATCCTAGGATGAATTCTTTATAGGATTCAGCCCCTTTACATTAACTTTTTTACTAATACCATGCTCAAAATGAATTCATTTGCATCATAAAATTATTTTCACTGAGCTTTGAAACCTAAGACAGTTCAGTTAGAATGCCACAAACTTACCTCTAAACAAAACTAGTTATATTTCCATCTTATAGATCTTTTCCCAAAATTCAGTTCACAACAGCAACCTTTCTAGAACCAGCAAAACAGTCTCAGCCAATGTCAACTGGTCAGTTCTGTAACCTCACTTCCAGAGGTATAACCAATAACTGTAAAAACAAGTGGAAATTTGGTAAATAAAGCAGGGCCTCCATTCTCATAGCTATCCTAGACTGTAAAATTGAACCTCAAGAAATCTGGAAGAGATGGGTGGGGATATTTTATTGAATCTGCCATTACTGTTATGCATATTACAACAAAGGGGATACAATCTAAAAATAACTTGTCTACATGTTGCAAAATTCATACCTAGACCTTCCCTCAAAAGTTGAGAAGTGTTCAGTTCAGTAGTTTGGTCCAGTCAGAGAGGGCAGCACTATGCATCCTGGATCCAGATACATTTGGAGGGATCCAGTTGCAAGGTCCCTCCTCATTTTAAGGTACAAAGCTCATGAGCAAAAGTTATATTATAGCAGCTTCCTAGCAAACATATTAAAGAGCACTTGGTTTGTCATAACATAGTAACATTGGAATGCTACAATCCAACCTTCTACTCAAAGGCCAGGCTGTAGCAACAAACTACAGCTGACAAGCAGCTAAATCCCAAGGCAACACAGTCTAATACACAAATTGTGGCCTCTAAGTGTGCAGAATAACGGATAAAATGATGATATATACCCTATACTGTGGCACAAGAACAAACATACGTTAGCGCCAAGGTAGACCAGTTATTTCATTAAGTTGCTTTGGACAAAAAAAATTTATCAATAACCCCCCCCCCCCCACACACACACACATTTTTTTTTTAAAGAAAGAAAAAGATTAAAGAATCAAGTTTACCGGAACTGTCTACTGAAATTATAGGAACTTTTAATAGAATCTTTGTGGGTAGAAAATGTACCCCTCAAACTTAAAATTTACAGAAGGCCTAGGATCAAATACAAAGCTCTGAATAAATCCAACCCCATGTCATATTTTTTCCATAATTGTACCTTTTATTTTTTTTAAAGTCTCCAAACTGGCAAGTGGGCAGAAGCTCTCTTTCCAAAATAAACTTCCATTCTGAAAGCAAAATTTATATGTTCCCAGTTGCCCCAAAGAGGCAGAAATAACATTGTAAAAACAGAGAGAGAGAAACATTAGTTAAGTTCACACTTTCTGTCCAGCCCCAAAGCCAAAACAGTTAATTTTGAGAGAGGATGGCAAGAAGAGATGAAAAGGAGAAAACATTTTTCATCAACTAAAAAGAAACCTAGTACCACCACAGGTCTGAGATTTGCCAGAAGGCTCACTCCTGCAGACATTGTAAGGAGCATGAAACAGGTGTTCTGGTCATGTCTAGCCAAAATCTTCCATTTACATAATATTTTCCCTTTGGAAAAGCCTAGCATATTCCACAAAAAACTAAGTTACCAGAATATTAAATGCTGTACAGTTAACACTGGGCACAACTCCAGGATTTTTTCATAACACCAAGCAAATCTGACTTCCAAGACTAGAACCATTCCTTTGCTCCGTACCAGAGTTTTAAATAAAGGAGGTTCCTCACCATGTTACATAAAATGTAATACCACTGCCCAACTTAAGTGCAAGAATGGTAACGTCTAAATGAAGACTTGTAGGTTACTGTCATACAAGTTGTAAACCCACTGCTTAGCATTTTAATTCTGAACTAAAATATCAAAAGTGGATACAACTGTCAACTTGGGAAAATGCTTCCATCTATCGTTAGAAAAGCCTCTTTACAAGAAAAGGTTTAATGAGGTATTTTATTTATATAACAATCTTTATTTCAAAATGATATTTATTATAAAAATGTAAAAATCCAGAAATAGGTCTTTTTCTCTTGGCCTTCACATTCACTGATCTTTATCCCCAAATCGTTTTCACTACAATAAAATCCCCCATTTCCAGTCTGATTACAGAGGTGCAAGTGTGCCATAATGGCCTGAAATCCATAAATTCATGGAAAGGCAAAAGCTGTGAAGCTAAACTGCATGCAACAGGTTCTACCAGCAAACAAACAAACAAAAAAAAAAAACAACCCTGAGAAATAAACATGAGTGAAAACAAGAAGTTATCTGCAGGTGTCTGCAGTTTTGTTCAATCATCTTTGTCTTTTGCTCCGTGTTTAAGGATGCGTGTGAATTCAATGTAATTGAAATTGCCCTTTTTGTCAATTGGTGCCTCTCTGTATAGCTCATCTACTTCTTCATCTGTAAACCTGTCTCCCATTGTTGTCAGCAACTCTCTCAGGTAATCTTCTTGAATGACCCCTAGAATGCAATATATACAAGGAATCAGAATAGAGAATATTTTGTATTTCTTCAAATGCAAAGATATGTCAACAACAGGATAAACAGTCATGCCAACAGCAATAGATATGTATCTGCCTATTACAGCATACAATAAATGAGTGTACTTGCACCAAGAGACCAGAATGGCTCTTCATGACATGATTAAAACTTCCATAAACTAATCTTCTCAAATTCCAGAGAGGCAGTTGCTTTGATACAATTTACAAGGATTCATGAAAAGAGGATATAGTACATGGAAGTACAGGCACTTGAAACAGATTTTAAAATGGAGGAACATAAAGACGTTGCTAACTGAGGCAGGAATAAATAAGGTCACAGCTGTTCTATTGTGCAATTTGCATTTTTTTAAGGGATTGTATTCTTCTTAACTTTACCTTACAGTGGATGCACAAATACACCTAGTAGTTTCCTCTAATGACTAAATAGCAGCAGTTTGGCTTTTTCATTGCTGTCAAGTTCTGTTGCTAGAGGGGGTTTCATTTGGATACTGAAAGTATGTGGCACATGTCCAGGAGGAGGGTTTATAACTGAGGAGACCTGCAGACAGCCTGAGCAAGTTAAATCAGGAGGCAGGAAAGCTTGCTATGAGGAGTTGGAGGAAGGGAAATGGGCCAGAAAGGTGGGATAACTGAAGCTACTTATTTTATGATAAATAAAGATTAGCAGAACACAAGGAAATTATTAACACAGGGATAAAATGACTAAGATGACTTGGATACTGAAAATCAAGTTAGGTTAACTTAACATCAATGGCTATTACTAGAGCCATTGGTTGCCAAATAATCCCAGAGAAGTTTAGAAAGTACAAAAAAGTGGTGTGTGGGGGGAAAATGGCAGAAGCAGCAGAGTGCAGAGGATTGGCCACATCCTGATGTCGAGATAAGAGACCTACATTACCTCAGATGCAAAGCTAAGTTATTGAGCTCTAGCTAGAGACAACCCAGTCATAAACAAACTAGCTGACAGACTGCTACAAGAAGGACTATTAGACTATGCAAGACAGCTGTACTCCACAAATGGACATCACAGTGATTAAGGAGTAAACAACCAGCATGTGAAGAAATAGGTTCTGCAGAAACTGATGCTTTAGAAAGGGACTAGATAACCTCAGTGAGCAGAGATCAGAGAAGACCGGAGGACAGAAAGCCAGACAAGCAGAGTGGACCAAAAGCAACCAGTGAGTCATAGACAAGTCTTTGTATGGTGTCGCAATGTTAAAGAGTTTAAACCAATATTCTACATTAAAAAAACAGTAGGAGAGAAGCTTTCAATTATCCACATCTATATTAACAGGGCCGGATGCTCCATAGGATGGGATCATAGCACTTCACAGACCTGGATCAATAACTGAAGGAGATGACAACACAGATTAGCATCTGGTAGAATATTTAGAGGTAAATGCGTGACAAGAGATGGCGTAGGGATTATTTGTCATAGGAGTGCAGGACTTTTTGGTGCTGGAGTTCATCTACATGGATCTGAATTCTTCCATCTGAATAGTTCTGTACTAGATTAAAGCCCTGAACAGTGCTATCAAATAGGAAAAGTTTGCAAAGGATACTGACAGAATACCATAAAGCAGCCTCACTAAGGCAGATGCAATAAAAGAATCAAAACAACTAATTTAGAATTGATCTTGGGGCACACCATCAGAGACAAAGCAGATATTGAGGGAACTAAGAGTAGAGGAACAAACTTTACTAGTACAATTAGATTGGTTCCCGGTGCTATTCGGATAGATATGGAGGAGTAGTATATACAACTACAGTATAAAAGGATATGACATGTTTTGCAGAGGGAAAGAGAAAAACAAATGGGGAAGAATATGTGCTATATCAAGTCAGCCTGGGTCACAACTGCATTACTCTAGTTTCACACTACTAAAAACTCCATTCCTTTGTATACTTTCTTGGCATTATTCACCACACGGAGTTAACTGATGTAGAACTGGGGTAACAGTAGTTAGTCGACCCATATACATATGCATGCAGATGGAGACAACTGATAAATACTGAAAATGGCTCAAGATAACTAAGTTTCTTAATAACACATTGTTCAAAGTACAGATCTCAGGAAAAAAAAAAAACAAGTAAAAGTCAAAGGCAACCACATAGTGGTCAAAAATGTATGAACGGATATTATAAAGAACATTTATATTTATTAGTCAATGAAGACAAAATAGGCACAACTATCAGCAGGAAAGATGTGTTAAATGTTAAGAAAAATAAAGTATACAATTAGGCAATGGAGCAAGATGCTAAAGGAGATTGTGGAATCAATTCAAGACAAGACTAAAACTGATTTATCAGGGATGCTTTACAGATAATGACAACCAGACAAGTCAACCTTGTCAGTAGGTGGGAGGGGGCTGAACCAGAGGCACCTTTCAAGCCAATTGATAAATAAATAAATAAATAAATAAGCTAGAAAGCATGGCATTAACAATACTTCTGAGTAAAAATTTTCTATATGTTCTTATTGGTAGGCTCTCTTTTTTGACATACAGACTAAACTGTAGGCATAGTGAATAAGAAAGACTACCTGTGGAGAGAAAATAATTCATCTACTAACAGACTTCCTCTTTTAGAAGAGGATTGAGACATTTCCTTAGGGAGGGAGGAAGTCACTTAACATTTGAAAAGACCTTTCCAAAGAAGGGCTGTTTACCTAAGCTCCAGCAGGAAGGGGATATCCCCTGAAAAGGCAAAAGGTGCTAAAAATATAGGTTCAAAATAGCTGTTTGAAATTGGACAATACACTTTGAAAGGCTCAGACTGAATATCCACAGATGAGATTAAAAATGCTACAGGAGACAATTGTGAGATAAGGTAATGTGTAATGACATCTGTGGTATGAAACTGATGTAATTTCAAAACATGCTAATGAAGGCTTGGCCCCAGTTTCCTATAGGACTATATTTGCTAAGTATAGTGAGTGCTGTGGAATTCACCCCTTTCTGCTGGATTGTGCTCCAGAATCTCAACTTTCATTAAAAAAAAGTTTCTAGACTTGCAGTTTCAAAGATAACTTTGAAACATGAAAAGACTGCAGACCAATGCAATGGCATCTGCCTGAGTCAGCAGAAATCTTGAAACAGTAGCTGAGAGGTGTGACCACCTCATTTCTCTAAACCTGGGCCCCGTGGATTTGTGATTCTGTGACAACGGAAATGATCTTTTTCCAGGACACCAGGAAATTCACAGTCAGGGTGATGTAGTCAGAGTGACAAATAGGGAAAAGTGGCATTGTGTGTGGACTTAAGTAGGGGACAATGTGGTTGGCATCAAGACTAGAGAAGAGGAGATTACAGTAGTTAAGATGCAACAGGGGGTCCCGAACAAGAGCCTTGGATACTGCGTGGATGTATGGGTCTGGACAAGAGTGGGCCAAGTCAATTACCTTCAAACTAAAGGTTTCAGAGTAACAGCCGTGTTAGTCTGTATCCGCAAAAAGAAGAACAGTACTCGGCTAGCTTGATTATCACTTCAAAAGTTTTTTTTTTTTCTCTTAATTAATTGGCCTCTCAGAGTTGGTAAGACAACTCCCACCTGTTTATGCTCTCTGTATGTGTGTATATATATATCTCCTCATTATATGTTCCATTCTATATGCATCCGAAGAAGTGGGCTGTAGTCCACGAAAGCTTATGCTCTAATAAATTTGTTAGTCTCTAAGGTGCCACAAGTACTCCTGTTCTTCTTTTTGAGGAGTACTTGTGGCACCTTAGAGACTAACAAATTTATTAGAGCATAAGCTTTCGTGGACTACAGCCCACTTCTTCGGATAAAGGCCTCCCATCTCAGTTACATTTTAAAAGCCACAGAAATTGATGTCTGCCCACCCAGCATTCTACTTTGGTGAATTCCTCCTCCTCAGGCAGTTACATACTCCATTTTGGGGAGTTTGCATATTGCCTAGTTACATGTTCTTCTTTGAAGTCCCATCGTAGGAGACAAATACTGGTATGCAAATACTCATACAGAAACAGACAAGAGGACAATCTTCATCTGCACTCCAAGTCTGATATATCAGTTTCTTATCATTTGATAGGACATGAAAGTTAGGACAACTGTCCCTGTGTCATACCACATTTTATCAAGATGAACCTGTTAGCAAAACAGATCCTCACCTATGTATCAAATTTAGATTATGCTGTTAGGCTTGAACAACAGTGGAAAAACCAGAAATCCCAAGAGAGGTGTTTCATCCACTTACCTGTTGCCTCTTCATCAAAACAAGCAAAAGCATTTCTGATTACATCTTCCGGATCTGTGCCATTTAACTTTTCACCAAACATTGTAAGGAACATAGTGAAATTAATGGGGCCTGGAGCCTCATTCATCATGGCATCTAGGTATGCATCAGTGGGATCCTTTCCTACAAGTAAATAAGTCACTTCTTAGAATTAAAGAGCACTGTATGCATTTAGAAGTTAGTCATCTTTCACAACACAGTTCTCACATATTGAAGTTTTAACAAATTCATACTATTGGACTTATTTGAGACAACTGTTAACAAGAAAGTAACAATTTTGTAACTGGAGAACATTACCAAGGGAAGCGAGCATATCATGCAGGTCTTCTTTGTCAATGAAACCATCTCTGTTCTGATCAATCATGTTGAAGGCCTCTTTGAATTCTTGAATCTGTGACTGATCAAACATTGCAAACACATTGGAGGTTGCGCGCTGAGGGCGCTTCTTGGCGGTCTTTGTCTTTGCCCTTTTGCTAGACATGTTGATTATTGGTTTCTGGGTGGGGGAAAGTAAATATATTGACTAAAATACAAACTTAGAACTTACATAACAGCTGTAATGACAATTTACAGTTAAAGTTTACAGCTAGCAGATGAAATAAATGTTTACCATTCCCCTACTCCCCAACTCATCACCAGAACCCCTTTTCTTCCTCAGGAATGAGGGGAGAGAAAGAAGACAAAAATACAAGAAAACAAACGACAGCCAGACTTCAAACCAAAAAAAAGTCATTAAAAGACTTCAGTTTGAAAATGAAAAAAAATATCATGCTTGCTTTATGAGGCGTCAACATTTTGGGTTTTTTTTTGTTTAAGTTGTACAGTCTAGAAATGATGTGCTAAGACGTTTAAGCGGTTCCCCAATGCCATATAATCATTCACAAGTCACTATCACCTCAATATGTTTACAACACAAACCCAACCTTAACTCTGTTCTCTTGTTTTGTTCGGAAATAAAAATATGCTGTGGAATGTATCCTATCAAAGTTTATTAAATGTACAATGCCAATATTGAAGGAATATATTTCCAAGGTGCATCAGTTATAATGGAGCTTGATGGTTTCTAATATGATGGAAGGTTGGTAGAATAGAAGAATATTTTTACAAATTGAAATAATTGGTTTGATGTTAAAAAAAACCCTGTTTTAGAGTAAGTAGAGCTTGTAAACTCTACAAACTTTAAGGGAAGCAACAGAGGGTCCTGTGGCACCTTTGAGACTAACAGAAGTATTGGGAGCATAAGCTTTCGTGGGTAAGAACCTCACTTCTTCAGATGCAAGTCATCTTGTCTTGCATCTGAAGAAGTGAGGTTCTTACCCACGAAAGCTTATGCTCCCAATACTTCTGTTAGTCTCAAAGGTGCCACAGGACCCTCTGTTGCTTTTTACAGATTCAGACTAACATGGCTACCCCTCTGATACTTGAAACTTTAAGGGCAAAGTTAAAGTTGGATGAGCATGGTAAATAAAGGTGGGGTGAGATTAAGGATAAAAAAGGAATTGGCTGGATCCATTAACTGATAGGTTCCAGAGCTGTGCTCCCAGCACTGGTAGCTACGCCTCTCGTGGAGATGGTTTTTTTAGAGCACTGGGAGAGCTCTGCCCTGACTTCACAAGCCACATTAAAGCCCTGCCTTGGCTTGCCAGTGTAGACTAGCCCCCGGGCTCTGCTCCTAAAGACTTTACCAAATCCACAGGAGGACTGCTTGTGTGGAAAGGAAGATTATATCTGCATTGGAAATGTAGATAGTTAGTGGAGAGAAAACTCATCCACATGAAAACTTTAAAGGACCTAAGGGTACGTCTATACTTACTTCCTGGTCCGGATGTAAGCGATCGATCTTCTGGGATCGATTTATCGCGTCTTGTCTAGACGCGATAGATCGATCCCGGAAGTGCTTGCCGTCGACGCCGATACTCCAGCTCAGCGAGAAGAGTACGCGGCATCGACGGGGGAGCCTGCCTGCCGCGTCTGGACCCGCGGTAAGTTCGGACTAAGGTACTTCGAATTCAGCTACGTTATTAACGTAGCTGAATTTGTGTACCTTAGTCCGAAGTGGGGGGTTAGTGTGGACCAGGCCTAAGTTTTATACGTAGAAGCATCTGTTAAGTGTTTGACTTGGATAGGAGTCGCCTCCTTTTCCTCTCCCCTATTATTTTACCAGACCTCCAGCTGGCAAGGCTCCACAAATTATATTCTTGCTAATGTATCTTTGAATAGCATGACTGATATCAGTTATTGTTTAAAATTTATTCTTTTAAAACTTGTGATCATTACAATACACAAGAACTGATGTGCCCTTCATTAAAAGTGAACATTTAAATAATATATTAACTGCTCACTCATCTATGAACTAGGAGAAAAGTCCTCTTTAGAGCACTTTTACTAATCTCCCAAAACCAAATGTTCAAAACTATACTCTTGTATGTCTTCACAACAGAGTTGACTCAGAGATGTGCCCAGATGGATTCATTGGAGGGTCTAGCCCTTTTTAGGCAGCAGTAGAACATTGGGCATGAGAAGTGTTTTGCCCTAATTTCTCAAAACTACAGCTATATCTGCAACCTGGTTCTTTGATATAACTGCAACACCTCACTACATTCTAAGACAAACTGTAAATGGAAAAAATGAAAGCCAAGGTTAGCAAGGAAGTTGCTACATCATGGATTTAAAGTTTACAAGTTTTCCCACTTGTGTGGCAAACTGATGAGCTTTCCTCATAGTTCGACAATTTCCTACTGTCTAATTAGGGGCTATTCCTAACATGAAAGATAGCACAAAAAGGCACAAGGGGAAGCAGTTAAAAATAGTAAATATCGGAGAGTGCACCCGTTTCTTCTTCCTGTCATATAAGGTTGGCTTAGATTGTCACATGGCTCTATAAAACCCAGTGGCTCTCAAGATAGCTAGGCCCATGTGTTTGCACAGTCTGAATGGGTCTGTGGTCTGCGTTTTACTATCTGAGACTAGGTGTAGCAAACAGAGCACTGATCAGTACAGCAGCTGAACTCCACAGTTCCATAGCAAATAGTAATTTGTGGTGCTATATAAATACTTTACTCAAGTTTAAAAACAGTCAGAGCCTAAAAAAAACAACACTCAATTTGGTCGCTGTATTTACATCAATAAAGTGGCACCCTCAACCCTATAATACAAAGGACAATTCCATTTCAGAAGCAGGTCAAAGTATGCCAATGTCCCACTAATTGGAAAGAACATAAGAGTCACCTAAATGCCCCATATTCTGTCCCTTACCTTTGAGTAATCTCACCCTGTGGTACAAATTCCTATTGCTTGAATTATCTTCTTCTGGAATCAATGCTTCAGTTCAATGACTAGACCCACCACTTTGAATGGGATACTTGTATTTCCTTTCCTTATCTTACCTCTCCTATTTTCTGCTCTCTTTTATTCCATTATTTCCCTTCCATCACTGCTCTCTCTCGTCAGACCACATTCCCCTACAGCTGCACTGAACGGATGGGTGTAGCAAATTCCTGGGTATGTAGATACAGTTTATACAGCGTTTTCAGATCCTTCCGGACTAAAAAAAATGCTACATAACCGAGGTGCAATGCGAGCGATTGCAGAGCTTAGCATCACCCCTGGGTGGGGTGGCTCCCTGTCACGGCTTTCTGCAGCCGTTTCCTGCCAATCCCTTTCCCCGCACGCACAGACCGGAGCTCCCAGTCCCCGGGCGCTGCCCGCCTCTCCGCACACAGCTACGAACGGGGCTGCAAGCAGTTTCCCTCCGCCCCCACCCGGCGGTGTCACGGCGGAAGGGGCAACTGGCCGGGATGGAATCGGCCCCACCTCCGGCTTGTCCGGGCCCCAAGGGCGTGGGCGCTCAGAACGGGTCCGCCTGGGATGTTCGCGCAGGGCCCCGGGTAACCCCCGCCCCGCGGGTCCCAGCGTCAGTCGGCGCAGCGGCGCGTGCCAGGGCCTGGTGCTCGGGAGGAGGGACCCTGGTGCCTGCCCGGGCGTGCGGCTCGGAGACCGGCCTGAGCTGCCCTCCGCTCCCGGGCGGGGCCCGCCAGAGCCTTGGGGAAGGGGCCCCTCGCCTCGCCCCGCCCGGGCCCTGCGCTGTCACCGGCCTGGGCTGGGCTCGGCGACGCGGCCTCACCTGGCGGCTGCAGTAGAGACTCGGGTCCAATCGGAACTGGCAGAAACCAGCGGTGCTTCTAGCCGCCCCAACACTTCCGGAGAGCGCGGTTCCGGAGCGAACCACCGCCCGGCCAGGGGGGGAGGGACGGGGGACACAGGGGCTAAACCATCAACGCGGAGAGGGCGTCAGTCGGGCCCGGGGCACAACCGCGCCGCACATTGTGGGGAGGGGAGCGCGGCTGCTCCGCAGTAACTCTGCTGCTCACGACCCGCTCCCGGCAGAGATGGTTCGGACCGTAACCCCCCCTCCCTCGCTGATGTGATGGTGCAGTCCGGTGCGCTCACGGGGCGGGGCTAGCGAGGACTCGTACACAGGTAACCCCGCCCTATAGCGCGCGTGCGCACAACCCGTATAGTTAGCCCAGGAAGAGGGCGGGGGCTGTGCTGCCCTCTCCTGACGGGTACGGTAGCGGCCTCACGGGGGCGATCGAGGGTTGCCCGCTTGCTCTGGCGCCCCCTGCAGTTGGGGAGCGGGTGTTGTTGCCAACCTCGCCTGTTTAAAACTCAGGATCATAGAAATGTAGCCCTAGAAGGGGACTCTATAAATCATCTAGTCCAGGGGTAGGCAACCTATGGCATGTGTGCCAAAGGCGGCACGCAAGCTGATTTTCAGTGGCACTGTCACGGCCCGGGTCCTGGCCACCGATCCTGTGGGCTCCGCTGCCAGCCTGGGGTACCGTCTGCCAGCCCCCTTCCAGACCGGGTCCCGTCCGCCGGCCCCACTCAGCCCGCTGACAGCCCCAGGTCACTGCCACTAGTCTGGCGGGCTCCGCTGCTGGCCTGGAGTTCCACTGCCGGCCTGGGGTCCTAGCCACTGGTCTGGTGGGCTTTGCTGCCAGCCTGGGGTCCCAGCCGCCAGCCCGGGGCTTTGCTCCTGGCCTGGGCCCGGAGCTCTGCAGCCGCCCCTAGCTGTGGCCCTCTGGCCCCAGCCTGGGGCAGTGAGGGGTGCAGACAGGGGCACGAGGGGGCGCAGCTCAGCACCCCCACCTTAAAAATTGTTCCAGCGCCACTGCACTGGGATATTTTTAAGTCCTGATTTGCTGCTTACATCACTATCACATCACATGGTACAGCGCACTGCGTTTGACATTGTGTGTGCCATCTGTTGCGATTTTTTTTCCCACTGTAAGTTGAGGGGTATGTTTGCTTTCTTAGGAGCTCACATTTTGTGAAAATTAGATGTCCATTCATTTCAGCCTTCTTGGACAGACACATTTGGATTTATTCAAAAGAAGGACCGTGCTGTTTGTGTTTTCTGTTGTAAAAGTGTTGTTTGTCGCACATCAAGTGTTCGAGGACATTTTCAAATGAAGCACGAGAAAACCTTTCTTGACGAAGCAAACAAGACAAGATCAAAAAGGCAGTAGCATGATATGAGAAGGAAAGCAGTGTTTTTAAATACTAAAGTGTAAGTAAAAATCAAGCCACAGAAGGAAGTTACAAGATTGCACAGTGCATTGCAAAAAACGGAAAGCTGTTTACAGATGGGGAATATATAAAAGAAGTTTTTCTCAGCAGTTCAGAGGTTTTGTTCAATGACTTGCCAAATATCTAAAATCTTTATCTAGAATAAAAGAACTGTCTGTCTCTGCCAGAACAGTTGAGAGACACGTAAGTGAAATGGCAGAAAACATTAACAAAAAGTAGACGACTGCATTAAAAGACACAGCAGTACAACTGATGAGAGCATGGATATAAACAACATTCCACGTTTGGCAGTTGTTGCAAGATATTGTGCTTCCGATGAAATCCAAGAGGAACTTTGTTGCCTAAAACCCCTGCATGGCACAACAAAGGGGGAAGATATAGTGGAAAGTTTTGTAAACCATTTTGAAGAACGAGGAGTTGGCATCAGAAAATTATTTTGTGTGACAACAGATGGTGCTCCTGCCATGGTCGGAAAACAGAAGGGATTTGTAAAATTACTTGAAGATCAAATTGGCCACCCGACAGTCAAATTTCACTGTATCATCCATCAAGAAAACCTGTGTGCTAAAATTTCTAATTCAGAGCTTAATAATGTGATGAATACAGTGGTGCAAATTGTGAATTTCTTTGTTGCTCGATCTGCTTTGACTCACAGACAGTTTCAAGCACTGCTAGAAGAGATGGACAGTGCTTATAACGACATTCCACTTCACAGCAACATTCGGTGGCTAAATTGTGGCAAGGTTTTGGTGCGCTTTGTAAACTGTTTTGATGTAATCAAGGCCTTTTTGTCGGAAAAAGGACAAAACTACTCCGAACTGGATGATGCCAAATGTCTGTGTAAGCTCATGTTTCTAACTGACATCACCACTCACCTAAACAAACTCAATCTCTGTCTCCAGGGTGCAGGGCAAATGGTTCTGGATCTTTATGAAGCCTGAAAGGCATTTGTTGTAAAACTAGCATTTTTTTCTCAGGATATTCAAACTTCGACTTTCTGCTACCTCCAACACATAAAAGAGCTATCAACACGTTGCACTGTTAGTGTCGATGAGATTGGAATGTACATGCAAGAACTGGAATCAGAATTTTCTGACAGATTTCAAGATTTCCAGCGATTTGGCCTAATGCTTTCTTTCTAATTAAACCTGAAAAGTTCAACTAAAGTGACTTGGATTTGTCTGTATTGCAGTGGATGGGTGCTGAAGATTTCGAAATACAACACATTCAGTTAAAAATCTCAGAATTGTGGGCATCAAAATTTGGAGATTTGCGGAATGCACTTGAAGCTACTGAGAGAGATCATGGGGCCTCTGTTCTGACCTGCTCGATGTCCCTGCCCATTAAATTTAACTGTTTGAAGAAAATTGCATTTGCAATGCTTTCAACATTAGGATCCACATACCTGTGTGAACAGGTATTTTCACACAAGTCCTCTGTCCTTCTCGGAGCTGGTTAACAACTGATCACTCAGAAGCCTGTGTGCAGCTTAAAGTATCCAAATACTTGCCAGACATTGGAAAACTCAGTAAGGAAAAGTAAGGGCAAGGATCACACTAAACTGATAAGATCTGCATTTTAATTTAATTTTAAATGAAGCTTCTTAAACATTTTAAAAACCTTATTTACTTTACATACAACAATCATTTAGTTATATATTATAGACTTACAGAAAGAGACCAAAAATGTTAAAATATATTACTGGCACGCGAAACCATAAATTATAGTGAATAAATGAAGACTCGGCACACCACTTCTGAATCTAGTCCATCCCCTGCACTGGGGCAGGACTAAATATTAAGATTACCCCTGAGAGGTGTTTGTCTAACCTGTTCTTAAAAACCTCCAGTGACAGAGATTCCACAACTTGCCCCTAGGTAATTTGTTCCAGTTAGGAAGTTTTTCCTAATGTCTAATGTAAATCTCCCTTGCTGCAATTTAAGCCCATACATTCTTGTCTTGTTCTCAGTGCTTAAGAAGAACAATTTATCACACTCCTCTTTATAGCAACCTTTTATATGCATGAAGGCTGTTATGTCAAGAGTCAGCCTTCCCTGCCAAATCAGGAGCTGCCTTAAAATCATGAGGGTTTTTTTTTTTTATTTATAAAGGGAATGGTGGGGGTCTCTTATTTGCCCATTTGGAGCCCATGAGCTGCACTCAGGTTACATTTTCAAGCTCAGCTCTGTAACTGTGAGGGCAGCAACTGATTCTGTAAGTAAAGTAGTGGAGCTGTTTGGCTACCCACGCACTCCCAGGAACACACCCACCAGAGTTGGCCACGCAAGGGCTGGGTTGGCTCCCACATGGGGTAGTTTCCGACCCTGTAGCTGCCCCCATTTGCCCTGGGGGCCCTGGTGGGTGCAGTGACGCCAGGGAACACCCTGAACACAGCCAGGCCCCACAGGCTATACTGAGAGCTGACCACAGAACCCTGCCGCTCTTCAGCCACCCTGGGGTGCTGCATGCCCCAGCTGCTTTGCTATGCTAGGGGCTTGCACCAGTGCCCTTCCTAGGATTGCCAGCTTTCTATTTGCAGAAAACTGAACACCCTTGCCTTTCCTCCTGCCCCACCCCTTCCCCGAGGCCCCACCCCCACTCACTCCATTCCTCCATTGCTTGCTCTCCCCCACCCTCGCTCACTCATTCATTTTCACCGGGTTGGAACAAGGGGTTGGGGTACGAGAGGGGGTAAGGGCTCTGGAGTGGGGTTGGAGATGAGGGGAGTTGGGGTGCAGGAGGCGGTTCCAGGCTGGAAGTTGGGGCCAAGGGGTTTGGAGTGTGGGAGGGAGCTCCAGTCTGGGGCAGAGGGTTAGGGTGTGGGAGGGGGTCCGGGCTCTGGGCTGGGGGTGTAGGATCCAGAAATGAGGGGGTCCGGGTGTGGAGGGGGCTCCGGGCTGGGGTATGGGAGGGGGTGAGGGCTCCAGCTGGGGCCACGGGCTCTGTGGTGAGGCCGGGGATGAGGGTTTGGGATGCAGGAGGGGGCTCAGGGCTGGGGCAGGGGGTTGGGATGTGGGAGGGGTGCAGGGTGCAGGCTCCAGGAGGGAGTTTGGGTGTGGGAGGCGGCTCAGGGCTGGTGCAGAGGGTTGGGGCATGGGAGGCAGTGCGGTATTCAGGTTCCAGCCAGCGCTGACCTCAGGCGGTTCCCAGGAAGCTGCCAGTATCTCCCTCCGGCTTCTAGGCGGAGGCGTGGCCAGGTGGCTCTCCCCGCTGTTCCCAGCCAATGGGAGCTGTGGAGTCAGCAGTCTGGGCAGGGGCAACGTGCAGAGCCCTCGTGGCCACCCCCATGCCTAGGGTTACCATATTTCAGCAAGAAAAAAAGAGGACGGGAGGAGCCCCGCCCTAGCCCCGCCCCTGCCCCTCCCACTTCCCGCCCCCCCAGAACCCCCAACCCTCCCCCCGTTCCTTGTCCCCTGACTGCCCCCTCCTGGGACCCCTGCCCCTAACTGCCCCCCAGGACTCCACTCCCTATCTAAGCCTCCCTGCCTCTTGTCCCCTGACTGCCCCAACCCTTATCCACACCCCCACCCCCAGACAGACCCCTGGGACTCCCACGCCCCATCCAACCACTCCCCACTCCCTCCCCAGAACTCCCAACCCATCTAAACCCCTCTGCTCCCTGTCCCCTGACTGCTCCGATCCATCTCCCCACCCCTGCCACCTGACAGCCCCCCCCCAGAACTCCCAAACACCCCCCCCTGCTCCTTGTCCCCTGACTGCCCCCTCCTGGGACCCCTGCTCCTAACTGCCCTCCAGAACCCCACCCCCTACCTAAGACTCCCTGTTCCTTGTCCCCTAACTGCCCCCTCCTAAGACCCCCCCCAACTGCCCCCCAGGACCCTACCCCCTACCTGTACCCTGACTGCCCAAAACTTTCTCCACTCCCCCCAAAAAGCCCCCCCCGTTTCTTGACTGCCCCCTCCAGAACCTCCCTGCCCCTTCTCCTGCCCCCCTTACCCTGCTGCTCAGAACAGGGTGTTGGGCTCTGTGCAGCCGAGCCGGACACGTGGCTGAGCTCCCCAGCACAACAAAACCGGGTCTGGCCCTGCACAACAAAACCCGGTCTGGCCCTGCACAACAAAACCCGGTCTGGCCCTGCACAGTGCTGCTGGACTGGGCTGCAAGGGAGCTGCCGGCTCAGAATGCAGGGCGGATCCGGCTCCTCTACAGCTGCTCCTGAGTCCAGCCCGGGACTTCCCTGCAGCCCTCCCAGCCGCTCGCTCTGCTAATCCCGGACATTGTGAGTGCTTTACAAATTCCCCCCGGACGCTATTTTTAGCACACAAAAGGAGGACATGTCCGGGTAAATCCGGACGAATGGTAACCCTACCCATGCCTAGGAGCTGGAGGGAGATGCTGGCAGCTTCCCAGGAGTCGCATGGAAGTAGGGCAGACAGGGAGCTTGCCATAGCCCCGCTGCAGGCAGCTGACCAGACTTTTAACGGCCCAGACTTTTAATGGAATCACCAGGGTCCCTTTTTGACTGTGTGTTTTGGTCGGAAACCGGATGCCTGGAAACCCTACGTAGGCCCGCTCTCAGCCTCGCACCCTCCGCACAGCAGCTTGAGCCACATGATTCACAAGGGCACGAGCTGTGACGCGCACGGCCAAATGACCACCACGTCATTTCATTGACGCCAAATGAAAACCTTATAGAAAACTAAGGGAGTCAGATTTTAGTGGTTGGAAGCCAAAACTGAAGTTCAGCACAGTTTAAAATTGACCTGCAGAAGAAAAAAAGTGGGGCTGTAACTTTTTTTTTGGTTTTATATGTTGTTTGAATGAAGGTTTCCTCAAAAAAATTATGTTTTTCTGCTTTTTTGTTTTATGTTAAAAATTCAGGTCTTATCTACCATGTTTTTCCTGGAAGTCTTTATGGATGATTAGAGAACTAGCAGGTTTATGACATCACAGATACTAGGATAATGAAACCCGATTAGCTGAGAGGACAAGTGGTTTTTATTGTTATTTGGGGGGGGGGTTGTTTGTTTGTTTGTTTGTTTTGTTGGTACGATAAGACCTCTTTGTTAAAGTCTTTGATAAAGAGTCAACCCTTCCTCCCTCCTTTCAATTTAAGTGCTGATGAAGATCCCAGTTCACATCTCCGGGTCTCCCAACAGTGATCACCAGCATAAACAAGATGATGTTCCTAATATTTCTAAAGTAAAAAATAAGCAGAAACCCCCTTTTTAGACTATCCTCATACATCATAAAAGTAACTAACAAAAAAGGCACAACCTCAGTCCCCCTCTCCCTCCCGCCCCCCGCAATGGCCTTTAAGGACTCCCTGATCCCATTAATGCAGCCCCTTGAAGAAGTGGTAGGATTGGTTCAAATGTAAGTACTCTCCTGAGGCTGAGGACTGAAATGTGTTCAGGGGAAGTTGTTAGTCTGGGACCCAAATGCTTCTGCATTTTTGGAATTTTTCTAATGTGCTCGAGGGCTGGATTAATTTACATGTTACATATTCAAGTCACAGAGTGTGAGGAGTCTGGGTGTAAGGAAGTTGTAAATGGTTTACAATGTTGAAAATAGGAATAATAAAAACATGAATTCTGAATCACTGTTATTTTAGAAAAATACATTGCCAGTACCTTACCTTGTTATCATATCTCAGTTCCTGCATCTTCTTTCATTTTCATCATTAAACTTTTCTCATGACTATATATGACAGCCTATTAAAGTGATAGCTGTAATGGCAGAAAAGGAAGCCAGACTTAATTGTATGAATAAACAGGAGAAGATGATCCATGAGTGATTGATAAAGATTCTTTTCATTAATCAGTGTCTTGATATACAATACAGTACTTCTTTTTTAGATAAAAGAAAAAAAATGTAAACTGAATGGATTATTGCTGAAATGTCCATTTACATAGCTGATTAAGTAAAAATGATTTAAGTTGTAGCAAGTCTACATACTGAAAATATTGGCACTCATACACTGTAGAGCACCATATAGTTTCTGGGGAATAAGGTCCCTTTTTTCCCCTTCAAGTACAATCTTAATCTCAGTACCCCAGCATCACAAACTTTTCCATTGTTTCCCATGTTGGTATTCATGAATACCTACTCTGTGGTCCATTAATCTTTGCAGAACAAGTCATCTTTTTGATTCACATAGTCACTCACCCCTTTTTGTCAGCAAAGTATAGGGATGTGGGTACCATTGATGGCCCTTGTGCAGTTCGGAAAACCCATCTTCTGAAATCTAGCTATTATTTCTGGAACTTTGCTTATGGAAACCACCTGTGGGTAGATCACAATGTTAATTGCCTTGCAAACCTGCACAACCATGGTCCCGATATAGGAATTTCCAACTCTGAAGTGGTTTGCATCTGACTGATAGCTGTCTGGTGTTGCCAGCTTTCATTGGGCTATAGCTGTCTGCGTCTGCCCTGTATGGCTTTGCTGAATCGAATGTTCTGAAGCTGCAGGTTTGGTGCAAGCTCATCACAGCTCCATGAAGGTCTGTTTCCTCATTCAGAAGTTCTGAAGCCACTGCTGGTTATCCCAGGTTTCCAAAATGATGTGATTTTTGTTGTAGGAGCAGCAGTGATTTGTATGCTGCGCTGTATAATCTGTATGCTCAAAAGGTCTGTTATACTTCCCCGCCCTCCCTTTTGTCTCCTCTCCCTCTTTGAATACCTGTGAAGTGGCTTTCCCTCTCCCCCTCCCTCCTGGAATGCTTGTGGGATGAATGGGCTGCTTGAACAGCTGGAAGATCAGAAGAGCTCCCAGGTAGACAAAGTGTCTGGAACTCTAATTAAGCAGCAATCACATGCCCAATGCCTGGACACTGCCCGAGGTGGAGTGTGACCAACCAGACGCGGCCAAGTCATCTCTAGTCGCAGGCCATGAGGAGCAGGTCCTTAAAAGGGGAAGGGGCCATGTGCTCAGGAGTGCAGTCACAAGATTGTTCCTCTGGTGAAGGCCCTTTGCCCCAACCGCCTGGCCAGTGTTTCACCGCGTTGCATTCCATCGTGCCTCAGAAGACTTACCTTCATCGCACCGTCCATCGCTGCGTTGTGGGACACTTATCTTGAAGAATCCTGACATCTCCAGTGCCGCGCCTGTCCTGGGAACGTGAGTATGCAAGTGCGAGTGTGACCTCCCCCCGCTTCTTTTCAGCTTAGCTATCAGTATAATAAAAGTGCTGCTTTCTGCCAAACTCTGGTGGGTCATTAGTCCTCCCTAAGCTTACTAGCTGGCCCAATTTCAGGTAACAATTTTACTACACTGTGCTGGTTCTCCTGCGCCAGAAGTGACAGTCCATCCGTGGCCATACTGGCAATACCAGCATTCATCATATTTGTTCCATGGAAGCTGAATGGATTTGTCATTCCCCCTTAAGGTCAGCCATCCTAGGCATGTCAGAAAGTTCTGCGCAAATTCTACCCTGCATCTCACCTATCATCTGCTCCAGTACATAAACATATGTCTTGAAATAAGTCACATGAGCATAGCCAGATCATCAGTCAGTTGCTCCATGTCTTCCACCCAGTTTAGCAAGAGGGAGAGGTGAGCAGGAACTGCCATGGGCAAATGTGTGAAGGTAGGGGACCATACCAACAGCACATAGCAAAGGGGTTCCTAGAGTGTCTCCTGATGTCCCTGAAATGGTAGTGCTAATATTGAGTAACAACAGTAGCAGTGTGGATGTAGGTATTAGGCAGGCCACTCATCCAGTATTAAACCAGACAGTCCTGCTTTTCTAGGGTTTGTCCCCCATCCAGTACTCAGACAAAACCGGGCATGGTTTTGTTTGGTATCAGATGAGAGAATGCCATTTTGAAGAGTACAGCGCTCCACACCCACCAGCAGGATCTTGCATTCAAAGTCATATCAGCTGGGGTGGGGTGGTGCACTGTTCAAAATGGCACTCCCCATGCGGCGTGACCTTGTATGAACTATGTCTGAGGTCATGCTGGCAGGGGCAGGGTCACACTAGCAGGGGCAGGCCTATGCCATTTCCAGAAGCACCGGAATGTCCAGTATTCCAGGAATGTGTGAGTGGCCACTCTTGCAGGTATACGCATGTACTCAGCATTATACCTATGTCCAGCACAGCACATGTGGATGCTCGGCATAGGTATACGGAATATGCACACGCATGTACACAGTGTAATAATGAGTATGCACGCCTGTGTATACATAGCCATAGTCTTAGCCTTAGTAACAGCTGTTAGTACTAAGAAAAGTACTGCCACCTACAGATGATTTTCATTTTGCTTGTAAAACTGAAAATGCACACACACACACACACACACACACACACACTGTGGATTGGTAAAAATCAATTGTAATACAAAAAGGCTATAAATATGCATTTAAATAGTATTTACATCCTAATACAAGGCACTCAGTAATATTTTCCCCAGACAAATGTACAGAATAGAAATCATTTCACATTAAGTGCTCCAAAACACTAACAGAAAAAAATTCTTTCACACTAAGCACTTCAAAATGCTACATTTCTGCTCCCATTTCTTCCTATATTTCCTTCTGCTCCTCCCACTCTCCTCAAGATTTTCTCTTGACTGGTCTCTTTGTCTCCTTCAATCACTTTCTACTTTGTACCTTCTTTCTCATGCATGTCAATCCTATTTTGGGGGGGTAAAGGGAGAGTGAGGGGGAAAGTCCCTGCTATTTTAGCACAATATTTAATTTTTCCACTCTGTCCATCTGAAAAGCTCCAAGTTCATCTATTTTAATAGAATTGAAATTTGTGTCTCCATTCTTCTCCTAAATGGTCCTTATTTATAGCTCTGAAAGCATATTTTGCCTTAAGCTTAAAACAGCCTCCCAATTCATGTACAGTACAGGAAACCTCTTCCCTCATTTCCTAACACTGAAAACTCACTTGTTTATGAAAATATTCCACCTACAATGACCACTTAGGCATTGTGAATTTAGATTTGAAGCAGGGATAGACTATTAATTTCTATACTTGCTGTAAATCTGCATAATGGAAATCATAATGGCGATGATACGCATAAGAAACAAAAGCAAAATTATCAAAAGAAATGCAGGGTTAGTTGATAGAGAGAGAATATTTAAAAACTTTTCACATGAAATCAGTGATTAAAAAAGTAGTGACAGTTCAAGTTGCACTGAAGAATATATCAAATATATAGGATTTTACTTAACTTTGCTGAGTGCTTTGTCAATGCTTACCAAATAATATGCATCCGAAGAAGTGGGCTGTAGTCCACGAAAGCTTATGCTCTAATAAATTTGTTAGTCTCTAAGGTGCCACAAGTACTCCTGTTCTTCTTTTTACCAAATAATAATAAATGATAATCAGATATTTACAGTAACGATAATACAATGAAAATTTAGCTGATCCCATATTTTTTATTAGAATACCATCTGGATGGACATTGAACAAAAAATGTTCTAGCTATATTTTAACCCTCCAACATACCCTATTTATGAAATTTATCAAGCATATTTTGGTTCAATAAAGATATCCCAGAGTGCATTATTGTACAACATCACAGATGTCTCGTACCCATGATATTAAATAGGGGTGTAGGGGTTATGTGTCAGAGTGTTTATGTCCAGTAGTGCTGCAGTGTGAAATATTTCAGTCCAAAAGAAAAAAATTGAAGTTATGAGTGAGGAGAGTGATTCTAATGGATATCTTCTCTGGGACACCACAGAGGGGACCTGCTTCGGGCAGCCCCCATGCCTCTGGGGGCACTTCCCCTCCCGGGCTCCAGGGGCGCAGGGTCCAGAGGCATGGCGGCTGCCCGAAGCTGGTAGTGCTCGGGCAGCTCGGTGCTTACAGAGCCCAGGAGTTCAGGGAGCACAGCAGCCGCCGGAGCCTGGGAGGGGAAGTGCCCGGCCGGGGGCGCAGGGTCCGGAGGCATGGGGCCTGCCCGAAGCCCGAGCGCTACTGGCTTCACAGTTTGCCGAGAAGCCTCCAGACCCTGCGCCCCGGCTGGGTGCTTCCCCTCCCAGGCTCCAGCTGTGCTGGAGAAGTGCCGGCCGGGGTCGCAGGGTCTGGAGGCTGCCCGGCAAACCGTGAAGCCGGTAGTGCTCGGGCAGCCCTTTTCGCGTGGCTGGAAGGGAGGAGGGGGAATGTGGGGTGCTCAAGGGAGGGGGCGGAGTTAGAGCGGGGGCATTGGGGAAGGGGCAGGGCTGGGGTGGGAAAGGGCGGGGCCAGAGCCCCGTGGAGTGTCCTCTTTTTTTATTTTTTAAATATGGTAACCCTATCTTATGGGATTATCCCATGCTTTGTAATCAAAATGTCTTCTTCTTTGTTGACTCTTGTATTCTTGACTGGGTGAGAAAATAGCTTCAGTGTGAAGTTTCTCTGCCAACTTCTGTGCACTCTTCAGAACGTTTTGAAATCCCTCATCTGACCGGTAAGACTGTAGGTATGACTTTGCTTTGTCCAGTTGTTCCATTGCTCCAGATATATCAAGGTCAACACCTTGGAGTCTCTTGCTTACAACATTTATTTCAAACAGTATGTCATGCCACAACATTAAGCCACACAGAAATTTGAAGTTATGTATGTTTCTGGTGATTCCATTTACCTCTGCCACTGTTCTCCCACAAACAGTTCCTGTCATAGCATTATCCTCCATAATGGCAACTATGGCATCATCTATCTTCCCAATTTGGTGTTTGATAGGCTTTATCGCCTCCACTCGACTTTACCATCGTGTGGCACTCAGTGGTTTCAGTGTCAGAGAGGATGTTCCCAGATGTTGCTTCAAAATTTGCCATCGATGAGTTGATGCAGAGAAAAATACATAGATGCTTTGAATTACATTAAAAAATTCAGCAGCCTCACTAGAAGCTGATGCTGCATCACTGACCACCAGGTTCAATGAATGAGAACTGCATGGGACAAAAAAGCTCGAGGGTTGAACTCTCGGATCTGTGTCTGCACTCCTCTGTTCTTTCCTCTCCTGTTGGCACCATTATTGTAGCCCTGACCTCTCATGTCATCTATCGCAATTCCCGTATCTTCCAGCTTTTTAAGAAGCACATTTGTCATACCAGCTCCTGTAGGATCATCAATGTCAATAAATTCTAGAAAATGCTCTCTGATAGTCACCATTGCAGGGACATTTTCACTAGGTTCTGTTATTGTTACAAAATGCACAAATAAAGTCATTTGTCCATATAGCTGATGTCAGGTGTGCAGTCCAGAATAACAGAGTAATATCTTGCTGACTTCAGATCTGCCACAATCTTCTGTTTGACTTTTGTTGCCAGTAACTGTATGATCTCATTTTCAATTGTTTTTCCAAGGTAGTGGTGTATGTACATTTCTTGGGTGATGACTCTTCTTAGATGCTTCTGGATTACAGCATCAAACTCAGCCATCAGCTCCACAATTTTAAGGAAGTTTCCATTGTTTGGCACATACAGCTGATCTGAAGTGCCACGCAGTGCTAGGTTTTGGGTAGCAAGCATTCTCACAATGGCAATGAGCCTTTTCAGAACATTTTGCCAGTAAAGAGACTCTGATGCAATCTTCTCTTGATGCTGATCATCTATGGTGGCCTTTAACCTTAGTCTCATCTCAAGCTCTTTCCACCTCTGGAATGCTCTTTGGTGACTTGCTGCCTTCTCATGGCATGCCAGATTTTTCCAGTCCTTTGTTCCTGTAAAACCCAATGTGGCTGGAACATTAGACTGGAAGAGTTTGCAACAAAAACAGTATGCAGCATTCTAGGTTTTTGAGGACATAAGCCATGGGCTCTCCACTTTGGGTTTCACACCAGTAATGTGTTGGATGCAAACTTCTATTTTCATTGTCTTTGGGGAACATGAAGTTTTTCACTTGCTGTGGCCCATGCAGTACAAGGAAGTCCCTCAGGCTACTGCTCAAGTGGGTCCACAGTCCTGGATCATCTAGACTTAAGGAACTAAACTCAGCAGCAGCTGTTTCTTGCGCCTCCACCACACTCTTCTCTGATCTACACTTTTCTTCAGGAATGTGCATGGTTACATCCATTTGAGATGGAGATATGGATGCTACACTAGCTGCCAGGTTACCTGCACTCTGACTAACTGGAAGATCAGGCATCTCCTCACCACTCACATCCTCACTGAGGCTGGAAGGCTCACCATGAACATTTGTGTCTATGTATCTCAGGAGAGCTCCTTCCTGATTAGATAGAAAAGCTTCCTTTGCTTTCTTTCTTTTTCTGAATGCTGTTCTGTGCCAGCTATAGTGGCTCTCAACACTTGAAGGACATAAATCCACACTGTGTAGAGGTCAAAGCATAGGAGTTTATTACACACAGCCCTGGCAGAGTGTCAACTTGCTTATTAGGCTCAGTGATACTGTCAATCAATTGATTACAATGAAATATATAGATTTTCCGTAGGCAGGGGAAAGTGACGGGGTAGGCAGTTCCACACCCCGGGATAGATTTTGCAGCAAGACAAGATAGCACAGTAGCCAATGGTTAAAAGGTTACATAATGTCTCCGCCCATGGTCTCAAGTTAGCAAGTTAACATTTAATTAATACTTTGATAAAATGTTATTAGTATAAAATATATATGTTGACTTCTGATTTGGGGTCCATAGGAATGGAGCAACTCCTTTGATTGTCCAACAAGTACATTCCTTGGGGTTAAAGCAAAGAAACAGTGAAAGGATATGGTAATACAGATTGTCTCCTTTATGTCTTAAGGCAGGGCATTGGTCCCTTGGAAGAGAGGTGGAAGGATGCCATATCATTATACTGACGTGCCAATTTTCATAAACTCAAGGTTGGATCTGTGGGAGGACTGTTTTCCCTTCAGGAGAAACACAATAGGAACAAGTATCAGAGGGGTAGCCGTGTTAGTCTGAATCTGTAAAAAGCAACAGAGGGTCCTGTGGCACCTTTAAGACTAACAAAAGTTTGCATCCAACACATTACTGGTGTGAAACCCAAAGGTGCCACAGGACCCGAAGAAGTGGGCTGTAGTCCACGAAAGCTTATGCTCTAATAAATTTGTTAGTCTCTAAGGTGCAAGTACTCCTGTTCTTTTTACAGGACCCTCTGTTGCTTTTTACAATAGGAACAGGGATCCTTTGTTCAACATTAAACATAATTATTCAGTTACTGCTTCAACATCTGGCATTTCTATTGACCAAGCATATCTTAGCAAAGGCAATATTATCTTGCTTATTCTGCTTTCTTTTAGCTAATCACTATTAGCTAGGCCTCTGGTCTCTTAACCAAACTCTGGACTTCGGGTCTGAAAAAGAGCTGGCACAATCCATATACCAGGTTGTTATATAAAATGCACATGGATTTTAACCCTTCAACACTCAATTGAAGGGGACAAATAAGCAGGCTGGTAGCAGGGCTTGAGTGAGGGAAGAAATCAGTAAGTGCCTAATTGGCTCCTACTACTTCAGTTGACTGCCTGTTCTCCTCAAGTGGGCTCAGGGAAGCAGCAGGAAACAGGAAGCTCCCTGAGAAGCTGGTGTTAATCAGTCCAGGCTTCTGGGGGTGCTAGAGCAGTACATAAGAGGTTCCTCCTCCTCTCTCTCCCTGCAGCTCCTGCTACTTTCTATTATTCCCTCTCATCTTTTCTCCTGCCTGCCTGTTATGTCTCTTGTGCCCTCCTTCCTCCAGCACAGCACTCCACCATCTCTGTGCATCTAGAGCAGAGAAAATACATATGCACCAGCAGCAGACACGATTTTCTACACTCTGGGTCCTAGTGGCGCGCCCCCCTCCCCCACCCAAAGTCTGGCACCTGAAGCGGCCGCCTCAGTTCGCATCATGGTAAGGCCAGCCCTGGGTCCAAAGAGAAAGAGAGACACTATTCTGGTCCCAAACAAAGTAGCTCTGCCTATTGTGTTGCTAGCAGACACCAGCTTGCAAGGCCTGCAGAAAAATGGGAACATGAGCTCAACCAGAGCAGCAAATGGGAATGACAGGAATATGCTGGTGCTTGGAACAGGAAAGTGCAACTGACCATCAACAAAACAATGAAAATGACTCTAAATACTGTCAAATACATTAAATAAAAAAACTGAAAAAATATAGAACAATTAATTATTTTTTCTACTGCTTTTCAGTTATATTAATCTTCAGTGTTATGTATAGGAATAGTAAGTTAAAAAACATCAGATTGAAATGTGACTTTTAAGTTGGTTTCCCCATAATTTCTATCCTTTGATGTTTCTATTTTGTATAATTTATTATACTGCCAGTAGAGCAGTGACTCCATTTATTGTTTTTCTGCCTCAGTTTTTGCAATCAAATCTTTTGCCTGTTACACTTTTTTCATACCAGTATTTAAAGGGAAATATGGATAAAATCTGTGGTCTTAAAAATCTTATAGAAGTAAACAAGTGTATATTGATAAGGACAGGTGTAGCTTAAAAGAAAAGATTTAGGCCCTAATCCTGCAAACACTTATGCACATGGTTAACTTTTCTACTATGAAGTAAAAGGTAAGCACATGCACAAATGTTTGCAGATCATGGCCTATCCTTGTGTCTTGAATAAGTGTTCATACATATTTGATAGTATATATCCAAACAATAGGTAAGAAAAAAAATTTGGTTGGAGCCAATAGGACTGAAATGGTTTTTTTTGTTTTTGTTTAAACAATAAAAACTAAAAAATACTGTAGTGTATTCAATTAGATTTTCAGGATAAAAATTAAACTATTTTGTTCAAAATTTGTTGGTTGGTGGGGCCATTTCAAAATCGTCACACCACTTGTGGGGTGATATAGTGTTGACATTACAAAACATATACTTCATAAATGATCAGCTCACAAGCTGGAAGACGTTTCTTACACTTGCTGTTTCTTTACATAACCGTTAATTTGTTTTTGTATTTTTACGTAGTGCATTTGTCTTTCTTTCCCACTTAACTGCTCCATTTTTACCATTAGAGACAGCAAAAGTTGTAAGATTAAAAATGGAAAATGGTGTTGTGTCTGATTAAGTGTTTTACCTCATCATAGGTTTCTGGCAACACTAAAAGAGAATGCTGCTGGCCATTTTCAGCCTCCCAAAACGGCACACTGAGTCAGGTGTAAACAGGAATAGCACCATTGATTTCCATGTTGAGAATCTGGCCTGTTAGTCACATTTTCTCCTTTTAATTTATGGTGCTGAACCCAGCCATCTGAAAGCAACCTAGAACTAGTCCTCAGATCTGCAGTAAAATAGATTTCCTCCTCCTTCACTGTATATACAAAACACAACTACCTCAAAATAATGCTATCACTTCTATGACATCGGTAACTTGTTATAGTGTATTATGATGGATTTAATGTTTGTCAAATATTTTAATGTTGTAACCACTATATGTATGAATATATTATTAACTCAAGTTCAGAATTAGCAGCAGGAGCAGATGGAGCCTTAAGGAACAAAGATCTTTTGTTCATGCACATAGTCCCAGTAATAATCAGGGAGAAAGGAAATATTTATCAGCAGCATTATCTCTAAACGGAATGCTTTTCAGATTTTTCCATGAAGCTTCACTGGCTCTTTGAATAGATTGACCTTCATAGATGTAAAGACTCAGGGTAAATCTGTCATAAAAAATAAATCATTGCACTTTTCAATGGGACTTCATGGAGCACTAATATGTCAGTGCAGATTTAAGCCTCTACGAAATAAAATGTGTGTGTTAGCTTGCAAAAGACCCAAACAATTCACCAGAAACGTAGTTTGGTGCGGAATAGGTAGACCATTATATAGGAGCACTATGGAAGAATTCAGAGTAGGTTAAGCTGGTGTTATGTCTTCCAAGTTTTTTAACTCCTTACACAATGCTAAACCGAAATTGTCAGTGTTTCAGACTCTGCTTCAGTGACTGAACAAGTTATTTTTTATTTTTGGAAGTGGATTAGTAATGACATCCTCATGACCCCAGGCATCCAACTTCAGCTGTTTAGACATTCCTGGCTAGCTTGTTACAAAAGCATCTGACAGTCTTATATGGTCTCTTCACTGCCTATGTTGATAACCTTGCCTTGGGATAGTATTGTGACCTCTTGCAAGCTGGTCAGTCCCTTTCATTACAGCATGGGTACCAGGCAAACTTTAACTCAGAAGGGCAGCATGAGTAGTACAGCAACATCTTTGGAAGTTCCTCCTTAGTGACAAATGTCTTCCTGATGAGATGATTATAGTTTGTACATAAAAATGTTATGAACACTGTAAGAAAGGGAGGCATAAAAGGCATAAGCAACAAAACCATTGTTTTGCAATGGGATCCAGAAAATTCAGAGGAGCAGTTTGTCAAAATGCAGGTTATATGAGAATATTGGCTACCAGGCCTTTATATTAAGAAGACCCTTGATAGGGAATGGCATCACAGGAATATTCATCACAGCACAAGAGAACTTACAGCACAAGTTGTGCTCTTTATGAAGTGGGCAAACATACTGGGTGGTAGTTGATGATGTGCTTTTCAATTTGATATAAAGAACCTTGACAGATATTAATTTTAAGGCAGTGGTTTTCAAAATCTTGGTTGATTGAATGAGAGAAATCCACAGGCTTCTTACCTACTTGATGCCAAATGGAACATATCAGGAGCTAAGATGTAGAATAAATACAAAACTAAAGAATTAGAGGCAAAGAGTCCTGTGGCACCTTATAGACTAACAGATATATTGGAGCATGAGCTTTCGTGGGTGAATACCCACTTCGTCGGATGCGTGATGAAGTGCATCGGACGAAGTGGGCATTCACCCACGAAAGCTCATGCTCCAATACATCTGTTAGTCTATAAGGTGCCACAGGACTCTTGGCTGCTTTTACAGATCCAGACTAACATGGCTACCCCTCTGATAAAGAATTAGAGTTAGCTGAAGTTTGGTTAAGGAAATATATGTGTTGTAAAGAAAGGCCTTGAAAATAATGTTATAAGGCCAGAAGGAATGGAGTAGGGAGGACGTCTGGTTCAAAGAATAATTAATGAGATAAGGAAAATTTTAAAAAGGCCTCTGACTGCTAGCAGTGACTGCAGCTGGTTTTAAATAGGAAATAAAAAAATCTTAAAAGGAGCCACCATGGATCTTCCCACCCTTTTCACACCCATGTTATCTTAAAAGTAAAGCCCACTTGAACGCAAATGCAATGAAAAAGCTGTTGGTCAGCAAGAAGGAAAAGAGATAAGAAAGGAAGGCCTTGGAGAAGGGAAAGTAACCAGGACAAGTTGCTTCGGACTGGGTTTCTGCTAAAGCTTGCAAGTTAGCAAAGGGTCTAGAGCCATGACTCTGAATGTTCTTTGTGAGACCTGACCTGATCATGCTGGAGCACACCAAAATGAGATGGTTTCCCCTAGGTCTGTCCAATTTGTAAGTATACTGATCACATGCTTATGAATATTTTGTTACTGTATTGGGTATAGTGACTGCTTGTTTTTTATTCTGAGAGTATTTTTAGCTTAATTGTATAAAATACTATTTAGCCTTTGGACTTCAAGGAATTCATGGTTAAATTAGTATGTGGTGGACTCCCATATTATTAATTTCTAATATTAATTCAAACATAAGGTGTGAGGGATTTGGATGGTGGGAGGTCCATCATATGACAAGTTTTGAGACCCACTGTTAAGAAAGACACCCATTATTATGTGTGGCAGAGAAAAGTCATGTAGAAGAAAACAGATCTGGATCTCAACTTACTTAGAGTAAGCCTCCACATCCACAAACAACAGAAAGCATAACGAAGTCTACATTTTGTGAAGTTATATGCACTATAAATTTATTTACACATCGAGAGTTGTTTAAATGTGAAAGGACGATGCCCTAGCCAAGGTTGGTTTTTTATTATTTTTTAGTTTTAATGTTACAAAATGATTTTTAAATGTGTTTTCTGCTGTTGTTTCTTAAAGGTCTGAGTGATTGCTTTTCCTAACTGCAACATCCCTGTCAGGGTGTTGCAGGAAAGAATTTATTGCATATTTGGCAAATGGCTTTTCAAAAATGCACTGCTACTGAGGTCTTACTGATATTCCCACAGGGTGTGCCATAGGAACCAGGCTGAAGAGCACTGTGACAATTGGAAAACAGCTACTGGGGAGGAAGAGCTGGCTGGGTGGTCTTTTAATGGCAACATTGTTGTTAAAGAAGAAAGACTATCCAGGTAGGTAGGAAAAAACAAACCAAACCCACAATGATCAAGAAAAGCAATGACTACGGGCAAACTGCCAGTTACAACTTGGATAAAAACACACTAGGAAATGTAGAAATAACTGGTTTTAATTAAAACAGAGGGGGGAAGAGACCACCCAAGAAAAATTTGAGGCAAAACTATTGAATGTTATTTTAAACTACATATTTTACAAAGAAGAAACAGATCAGCTCCAGGAATTACTATGCTAGAAACATCAGCAATATTAGAGAAAGGAATCTCTACATTATATGAAACAGCAGCTGTGGACATACGTTATTTCACAGTGCCATACTCATCTTAAAACATTCCCCCTTCCCCACTTAAGAACCCTTAGCAAGAATAAGGCTTTAGAGGAAGTGGAAGAAGTAAGTACCTCTGTCCAGAGCTCCTACAAGTAGTAAGAGGGCAGTACTATACTTCGACACTCCACAAGTGCTCCACCCTACCTCAGACTTAGGGGGCCAGCAGTGGAAAGAAAACCTATTGACGCTTTAAGGATTTCACCCATCACAGGCTTGAGGAAGTAGGCAGAAAGGTGCAGAAGCCATACTGACTCCTATGCATACAAGGAGTGGAGTGGGAAAGAGAAGAGACACTAGTCTGCACTGGAAAGAAAAATCTTCTTGCTTCTGAGAATTAAGAGTAGAAGCAGATTTTTTGGGCCTTGCTGTGAGCATCATGCATGTCCCTTTTTGGGGAATGGGAAGGAATTTTTCCCTCTGTGCCAGGTTGGGCTGGGTAGGTGGGCTTTATCCCTTGAGCTGCCCCATGAGTCAGTGGATAGATTAGGTTGTAAAAATATTTTATTGCAACTTGGCAGGTGACCACTGCATGTAATCATTCACTAGGGAGTCTGGTTCTCAGATAAATCAGAACTGGATTAGGAGAATGAAGACATCTCCTACAGGAACTGAGGAAGGGTGTTGGGGTTCCTAATATCTGACATCAAGGGGACAACCCCCTCCTCCCCTAACCCTCATACAAGGGGAGTGCAATGGGGTTCTACAAACAGTTCTGGGACCAGGTCAATATAGGGGACTGACAGCAGATTGTAATCAATTCCAACTGATGGCTAAGGAAAGATGACCTGCAAGAACTGCAAGGAGGTGGAGAGGCTGTGCACGTGCAAGGAATGAAATAGATAATGATCTATTTGCATCCTACTTTTTAGAACATGACAGCACTGCATGTACTTAATTGAAAAATTCAAACAAGGAAGACCCTTAACATCAGCACGATTGTTTAAGAATGTGTAGATGAAGAAAGTTCTCATCGTGCTGCAGCTGCACATGAAATCAAGGGGCCTGTATAGCAACAATATATCATTTTTAAAATGCAATCATTCAGTAGTGATAGTGTAGACGTATCAGTCTAGAACAAGTTAGTGGTGGGGGAGGGAGGCAGAAGTAGGCACAATGGAAATATAAACGTGTCCCCTCCTACTTGAATCATCAGCATCATGCTGGTCTTTATCTTCTGTATTCCTGTTCTCCAAGTTACAATTTTCCAAATGCTCTCACTCTTCAAGTAAAGGAAAATAAATAAGGGCTAATCAGCATGCACACACACACAAAAAAAAATCATGAAAGCTGTTTACCTCAGTAGCACAATTCAGGGAAGAAAGAATTGGTTGCTGTCCAAGTGAAAGTCTTCCCCACCCATTCTGTTTATGCCTACATTAAACACTAGCCAGACTTCCCTTCAAAGACTAAAGCCATTAGTTGTGAGTGTTAATATTATAAAATTGAGTATCACTGCCTCACTTAAGTATAAAGAAATAGTACTTGATGCAAACATTTTATAAACTGTAAACTTACTGTAATATTTTGAGTATTACCCAGATATCAAGAGTAGGTACATATGCTTTTAAAAATGAAGACATTTAGTAACAGGACAATGTCACTTCACAAAACAGTTTGAGGTATTTTATTTATATAGCAATCTTTATTTCAAAAGGACATTTTTATTACAAAAAATGTAAAAATCCAGCTAAACCAGAAACATTGAGACTTTTTTCCTGGGCCTTCAAATTCATTGATCTTTGTCCCCAGATTCTTTTCACCACAATATCATCCCCCACATCCAGCTTGATTACACAGGTGCAAATGTGCCAGAATGGCCTGGAATAGATAAATATACTGAGAAAGGCAAAAGCTAGATGCATGCAACAGGTTCTACCAGGAAAAAACCCTCAAAAATAAACGCAAGTGAAAACTAGAGCTAGCTGCAGGTGTCTGAAATGTTGTTCAATCATCCTTGTCTTTTGCTCCGTGTTTAAGGATGCGTGTGAATTCAATGTAATTGAAATTTCCCTTTTTGTCAATTGGTGCTTCTCTGTACAGCTCATCTACTTCTTCATCTGTAAATCTGTCTCCCATTGTCGTCAGCAGCTCTCTCAGATAATCTTCTTGAATGAACCCTGGAATATAATGTGTACAGTGCATTAGGATAAACAAAAAAAAGTTCTTACTGAATCTTCAAATAGAAAGAATTTCTAGTTTGGAGTTAAGCAATCACATTATATAAATAAGCACCACACATGTATTGCTTAAGAGAGACATAAATATTTACAAGCCCATTTAAGCATTAACTCCAGGGAGAAGGAAGACACAAAGCTGTCAATTTAAGACTGCAGGAGGCCAAAGTTAAATACTGTAGCTGCATTTAATAACAGGGCTGGATTATTTTAATTGCAAAAAATAATGTGTTTAATTATGCAAGCTAAGATTATATCCAAGTCTCATGCTTCAGAGTCAAGCTGGAGCACAACAACAGGATTATGACAGCCTCTACACCTTCCAACTCCCTCTGACACTTAAGGTAATGGCCACCGTAAGACTTGGATGAATGGCCTGATTTGGTACATTCTGCGTGACAACCTCTCAGCTTTTTCCACACATAATACTCCCAGAACTTCAATGGCAAGAAGTGACCTCAAGTTGCATCAAAACAGTCTGGAAAGACGCAAGTTTATATTTTGGTTGAAACAAACAGATTTAAGACAGTATTAAGAAAAAACATTTCTACATGGAAGTTTGTTTTAACTGATTGTATTCACTTGTCTTAAACATTTTCTACTTAAAACTGCTGAGCATACAATCCAGCTCATATTGAATGGGAGCTGAATCTAGCCTAATTTAAATGTCAAGGCCAACAATGTGAAGAAATCTGAATATTTCAGATATATTTGTATGTTAGTATCAATTTAATGCCAAATTCCAAGACAGAGGTTCCCACACAGCATGGAATACAGCATCATAGAGCTTGTGTTTGGGCAGCCTCCCATAACATATATGTGAGCCATCTCTCCCACTCCTATTGGTGATCAAACATTGCTATGGCAACTTTCTCTTACATAAAAAAATTTCGATATTTTATACATTTTAGTTTTCTTTTAAATACAGTTTAACAGGAGGAAATGAGGTGCCAGCAAGTGTTGGAAGTCAACTCTGTAGACCACCAGCAAGTCTTTTGTGGGCAACTGGTATTCCATTAACCAATTAAAAACTACTGTTCTAAGCTTTTAAAATTATAGGAAATTTAAGACCGCTCCCAATCGCCACATATTTGTTTTTAAATGGCTCTTTCAATATTTTGGGTTCTGATAGATGGATTTTAAGCAACTGTATAGGTTTAACAGTCTTTAAGCCCAATATTTCACCATTTCTGATGCAGAGATGATAAAATTACATTCAATGTTTTTTAAGCTTGCAAAATAAAAAAAAGTAATGATTATCAGTAAATTGTATACTGGGGATATACACGGCTTGTCTACACCAGCAAGGGTGTAAATTCTAGAGTGCACAATACACTGATGCACAAACTGGCTCATATGGATCTGCTGATGTGTACTAAAAGTTCCCTAGTGCATGTCAATGTAGTCCAGCAGTACTACATTAAATGCGCACAAATGGAGCTTTACTGCACACCAGCAGAGTTCACGAGACAGTTAATGCACAACAAAAAGGGATGTGCATTGGGATTTACATCCCTGAAGACATGCACTAAGGCACCATGTAGACAAGTTTTTAGAAGCCCATAATAACCTCAAATGATCTACTTAAATTCATTATATATTTACAGTCATAGCTGAATAAAAGAAATCCTTTAAAGATTCAAAAGCAGATAACCCAGCATTGATATTTCACCTACTTACCTGTTGCTTCTTCGTCAAAGCAAGCAAAAGCATTTCTGATTACATCTTCTGGATCTGTGCCATTTAGTTTTTCTCCAAACATTGTAAGGAACATAGTGAAGTTTATGGGGCCTGGAGCTTCATTCATCATAGCATCTAGGTATTCGTCAGTTGGATTCTTTCCTACAATTAAAGTATTCATATTTTCGATAGTCATTATAATGTGTTTATTCATCCACCCAATTATATTTGTCAGTTTTAAACAGACTAACACCTTTCATAAAGCAGCTCAAAAATGTATAAAAAGTTAACAGCTATGCTATTGTGATGATTGCAACAAGCACATAGACATTTTATAATGCTCAGTTAATATAATGATGGGGGCCACAAGTATCAGATAAATAGACAGCTGGAGAAATAAACATTACCAAGGGAAGCGAGCATATCATGCAGATCTTCTTTGTCAATGAAACCATCTCTATTCTGATCAATCATGTTGAAGGCCTCTTTGAATTCTTGAATCTGTGACTGATCGAACATTGCAAACACATTGGAGGTTGCGCGCTGAGGGCGCTTCTTAGTGGTCTTTGTTTTTGCTCTTTTGCTAGACATGATGGCTGTTGGATTCTAGGGGAGAAAAACAGTGACTAAAGTGGAGGAAATTAAATTTAAACAACAGATGTTTAAGAATTAGAGTTGTGTATTAAACTACATCACAGTTCCTTGAAAAAAAAAGTTTGAATTCTGAATAACGTGGTACATAGATCCACAAATTTACCATCCACCTTTTGTTATATTTTCTTTTATTAGAAGCTTGACTGCGATGATGTGTACTGGCCCTTTGGGGTTCAGAGGAAAACCTTCCTGGGCTGACAGCAGACTGCATCAAGCTGGTCCTTGAAAAGAAGCCCCCAATACCCATGTCCCTGTACATCAGCATATTATTCAAGCCTTGAGGGGTTAAACAGATTGGTATATTTGGCAGGTGAAGGGCCTTGCTAACCTGGCAGTTAGAATTATAGTCTGCTTACCTTGCCTGAGTGGGGCCAAGGAGCTCACAAGTAAGCCCAGATATCTAGAAAAGGTGATTCTCCTTTTTGTGAAGTTTATTTACTTTGTTATATTAGTTGAAGAGCATAAAAGACTCCTAAGCAATCTGAGTTCAGAGAGAGAGTGGTTCTTGGCTCTTATGTTTTTGTTTGGTTTAGGCGGTTGAGAACAAAAACACAGCATCCTAGGAAAGTTGTGTGTGTGTGAAAGTTTTTTCAGCATCATTAGGCAGAGGGTCTGGTGTATGTTGCGTGGAGGGAGAGTCAGGGTTTAGTTACAAAACAAACTATGTACTGCAGTTTTGTTAGGTAACCAAGAAGCCTGAACTAATATAGCATATCAATAGGTGCATTCTAAACTATGAAATTGCTTTTCAATATGCACCAGATTGTGTCCCTTTAATGAAGTAAGGTAGTTTCATGTACTACACAAGTATGTGGTTTTACAATACACTTTTTTTTTAATAAAGGAAGTCAACAATATTGCAAGTGTGAAATGGGAAACTGATAAAATTGGGGGAACAGTGAAATTGACTACACAAAGTATTTTCAAATGTGCAAGTAAACTAACACTTAGTAAGTAAAATAATTCAGACAGAAGTGAAGCGTTCAAGTTTATGGTATCCATTCAGTTGTGATTATTTAAATATTTACCTTTTAAGCCAGCTTAACAATAACACTGGAACTGATCCACTAGCTTGATATTTAAATACTAAGGCCTCAGTTCTACAACTGGATCTGCATGGATGAACCTTTGTGCCCATAGGGTATATCCTGTTGATTTCTGGCCTGCCCATGCACCTCTGTCTGAAGAATCAGGGCCTTACTGTTTAGTTAAAATATAAGAATTGTTGGCAGAGAAGATTAAATATTTAAAGAAACCTTTGTCAAATTAAAAAAAGTTACACTTAGTTATAACACCTAACTATTATAACAGAGTAACAACCCTTTTCCAAATTATTTACTTTGGGCATCAGATTGACTATACAGAGTGCTAGCGATTTCCCTATTTGCCCTGATGTAGTTAGTTTCATCCTTCACACAGCAATAGGGTAGAGAAACATTTTGGCTACTAACAAAATGATTGTAAAGCCACAAAAACTGGCAGCTCTACTCTTGAGTAGATGTACCCTAAAACTATTTTTTAACTCAGCTCATTTAAAAAATGAATTTCAAGCTGACAGTGTCCCATTAACCTATATTACTGTCCATATCAACCCAGATTTGGATTTAATAATTATCTCTCTCACAAAAACTGAAGCTAGCTTAAAAGTGAACTACAAGGTGCTAACTTAGTGTGCCACAGAATTCTGCATCATATCCAGACTCGGTTTTGTTATATGCCATAAATTTCTTTGCTCCTTGATTATGAGCTTCAGCCTAAACACCTGCAATTAAGTGTCCAAGAAGCCATTACCACCAGCCTATGTTTACTTGCAACATCCCGGTTTGACTAATTTACAATATTATCAAATGTTGATTTTTAAAACAAGCTACTTCTAAAAGTTAATTGCACCTCTGAAAAGAGCTAAATCAATGAGTCACAGAAAATAGTCTCTCAATGACTCCTTAAATAGATCGCTTGTAAAGTGACCTTGGAGAAGTCAGTCTATTCACAATAAAATAAAAGGCAATTAAAGGAAGGGTACAATTTTAGTTCATTTTAGAAGTGAACTGAAGTTAACTAAATACAGCTAAGTAACTGCCATTGGCAAGCAATTAGAATTAAAGTACATAATTAACAACCAAGTTAAAGCTAAAAGATCACAACTCTTTGTCAAGTAAGAAGTATTTTACCTTGCTTTATATCCAAGAGAGCGAGTGAGTGCTTTACCAAGCCTCCAGATGGTAAAGAGAGGCCACTGCACAGGTTATAGTCTTCCCAGTATATCTACAAATAGCATTACTGATTTTATCCACTGATTAATTCTCCACTTTTAAAACTTACGTTCCATATACGACATTCTTCTGACATATGAAAAACAAACTGCTATGCCCTGAACTAAAAATAACCAACAAAGCTCAACTGCAAGTCACCCAGCAACGCTCTTCATTACACTTTCACAAAACAATCTCCCTAAAACAAGTGTTCAGAATACAATGAAAACAAAATTTCAGATTTAATGTCAGAAATAAAATGGATTTCCTGCAGTAACATAGCTCACCATAAACCATTAAGCTAATAAGCTAACAAATCTGCTTTTGAAACAAGAGAAAGACAAACATTTTAAATTGGACACACTTCAGGTAGCAAGCCAATAACAACTCATCCTTATAATCTGAACCTCTACTCAGATTCACTGCTACTCAGAACAGGGTTATGCCCTCAAAACTTGTTAGAATGACAATCCCCTTAATTATCTGAAGTTCTTCAATGTGCTCTGATAATTGAGACTATACTGTAAGGAAAAGGGCCATGCAAATCAAACATACAGAAGAAGTGACTCCTTGCCAATCTCTCTTCTACTATTCTATTATTTTGTGCATGTAGAAAAAACAGACTACTGCAGAGATTAGAGGTAAATCCATGGAGGAAACAAAAAAAACAACCACCCACAAATACAGTTCAATTTGGAAAATTTTTACTTCGCAATCTTCTATATCTTAAGGGGTAGAGGGAGAGGAGCAGATTCAGTGAGCGTGAGGAACCAGGAAATTTGCTACGGGAGATTTAGAGGTGATGGTGGACAGTGCATTCAACATGAATTTGCAATCACATATGGCAGTAGTTCTCAAAACTCGCCCCCCCCCCCCCCCCGCAGACCACTTGAAAATTGCTGAGTGTCTCGGCAGACCACTTAAAGATCTTTCTAAATGTTGTTTATACTGTTAGCTAACTACTGAAAAGTGCTTTGGATAAAAATGCTACATAAAAACAATTTTTTGTTCTACAAATAAAAGCACACAATTCATATTTTAATATCAGTATCACCTTTCTAATGTGATGGATGTCCCCTTTCTCCCGTGCTGCAGCAGCCTCCGAGCTGGGGCTGGGAAGGAGGGGGGGGTCTCTCCCCAGCAGCTGTAGCCCTGGAGCTGGGGAAAGTCACCTCTTTCTCTGTCCGCCGCAGCCCTGCATATCCCAAATTCCCCCCCCCTCCCCAACCCCTCTTCTCAGCCCACTGCCTCCTCTCACCAACCCCTATTCTCCCCAAGGCCACCACCTCAGCTTATGCGCATCTTCTCCAGGGTCCAGGCACATAACTAGTGGAGCCACGCAAATGTGGCTCCGCTAATTAGGTGGGTGGCCCTTCATTCTCTTGTGTGCAGCCGCCCAGGTGTGCGCCTTACAGGGAACTATCCGCAGACCACCTGAATGGAGCTCACAGACCACAGTTTGAGAACCTCTGACATATGGCATTAAAAAGGCAGGAGCAATTTTGGACTGCATAAAGAGAAACATTACGTTTCACAAGCTAATAGCCCATCTATACAATCCTGGTGTAGCCATGTCTAGAGTATAGTGTTCAGGTCTAGGCACCGCTTTACTAGAAAGATATCAACACATTGGAGGATATTCAAAGAAAAGTAACAAAAATGCTTTAGGAGGCTAGAGGGATTAATTTATGATGAGTCTCTGAAGTGTTAGACAAGTATAGCTCAGGTTTCAGAGTGGCTCAGTGTCAGCAAAGAGAGGACACAGGATGGGTGAAATCCCAGTCCCACTGAACTCAATGGCAAGACACCCACTGACTTCAATGGGGTCAGGTCTTCAGATTAGTTTAATAGAGGGAAGTACACTTAGGAGTAACTAACATAGGTTAAGTTTAGGCTGAAAATGAGGGAGGGCTTCTACAGACAAGTTGGAATATCTGACGCTGAACAGAACAAAATAAAACAAAGGAATCTCTGGCAGAACATAGATTAGAAACATTTAGTACATTTTTCACCTAGGCAAGTTTCTAAACTGAACGGTGAAGGCAACTGTTGATACTCTTGCTCTAATGTACACTTACTTTGTCCATTGCCTCTCAAGCCCTCACTTGCAATGTCATTGTAGGGCAAGAATATTCTAATATTCTTGATCGGTGGTAGATTGTAAATACCAACCTAAATGCTGATCTACTAAATTCCTAGACTGGTCATTTGTGATTATCTATTGTTTAAAACAGAGAAGTCCCAAAATATTTTATTACTTGGAGTGAGATTATACAAGAGCTGTGACCAAGAAATGATGCTTTAAGAGTATCAGAAGAATTCCAGTTGCTGTACAATATCATTAATTAATTTCTGTATTGCAGTAGCTCCTAAAGGCCTAAGCCCCATTATGCTGGGAACTATAGAAATAGAACAAGACAACTGTCCCAGCCCTGAAGATCTCACAATCCAATATTTTCATTGGATCTTACAAAAGCCACCTTCCTTAGATTCATAACTATATCCTGGTTTTGATTTTACTATTTCCAAAGTGAAGGAACATATGTCAGCGCAAAAATGAATTCAGTATTGGCATAAAACTAAACTGGATTTAGTCTTTGTTCCTAAACATGAAGCTCTGAATGGTCTAGACCTTGTTTATTTTGGGAACTTTTTAGTAGTACCTGTGGTAGTCATTTCTTTGAGAGTTTGTTGGCCTTCACACAAGAAGGCATTTATTTAGGCAGACTTTTGCAAAAAATTCTGAAAGCTGGTGCAGATAAATCTAAAAGATAGCAAGTGCAGCCATTGTACTAAAACTGTGGTGATCATTTAACCATACTATGTGGTTAGTATTCTTACTTGAAAGATATAAAAATAAGCTATAGAAATGGGTACCATCTATATAGTGATATTCCAGGGTTATCACTTGTCTGTCTGTATGTCACTCTGAAGTCTACAATGTCTCCTGAGTCAGTGTGAAGGGATGGAAACAGCTACAAGCATGGTTGAGAGCTCACCAGGCTCAATCATCACTGGGATTCATGGTCTGTTACCATCCAATTTTTAAGTTCTCTGCCATTTTGACTGTGTACAGCTGCAGTAGGGCAGGTGTCCGTCACTCCAGATTGTGATATCAGAGGTAACTCAGCCAATCATCACCATTACTTTGCAGCTAATTTGCATTCAACAACTTAATTAGTTGTATGAGGAAGACTACACAGATGGGATTTACTTGGCCCAGCTGCCAGACCTGTGAAACAACATAGGCTTTCAACTACTAGAATATAAATAATTAGAGGAGGACAGTAAAGCTTCTTACTCCTCCACATCTGAGGGGGGAAAAAAGAAGGTAAAACCTAGTGACTAGATAGTTTAGGAGATTGGTAATAAGCTTTTCATTTCTATAGCACTGGTATGAATCAAGGACTAACCAATGATTAGATAGCTAACAGAAGGCAGTAACTTTTGGCCACTATCTGACAACACATGACATGGGTTGAAAAACATTCTGGTGATATGCATTCCCATCACAAGGAAACTCACCAATCATAACTGGAAACATGGATAGCAGTCTCCACATGAAGGTCCAGGGCTGAATGCTATATTTTAATATGCTCATCACCCTAGTATTTGGGAACACTACTAAATTAAGATATCCTCTTCTATTACTTTCTCAGTGATCAACTTCCAAAACAGCCCTGTTGTTCGCTGAACTCTTACTCATGTGGGTATTCACACTGATCTCAGGTTATTTTATTCCAAAAATTTAAAGAGGATGTTTGTCACATTTTATTTATTTTGTACAGCCTTCAGTATGTTTAAGAATGGCTCATTAAAAATGTGGAGTTAATGGGAACAGGATCTGACTCAATTTCCTAGGTCAACGTAGAAGGTTACAGATTGATTATCTGAGCATATATTGGTCTAAAAATTAAGAAACCAGTTAAAATATTTTAGAGCAGAAGCAAGTGATTAGAGCAAGTGATTTAGCCTCTCTGTGACTCAGTGCCCGGTTTGGATGGTAATAGTAAATAGATAACAGTAACTTTCTGCCTCACAGCAGTGTTGTGAGGATAAATACATTAAAGATTGTGAAGCACAGAGACAATACAGTGATGGGGGCCACATAAGTGCCTTAGCTCAAGGTAATACCTGGACACTTCATGTGTTAACTATTCAGAAACATAACATCACATCTCTTCTAAACTTATTTAGCTCTTCTGATTGTTTGACAATGTGGCTGTCCACATGCTAGAAAATGGAAGTCACAATTATATCATTATACTGGAGCTTTTCTTTAACATGAATCACGATCAAGCCTGCATTGCTAAAATATGACCTACAGAATGATAAATTAATGTATGTGCTCTTAATCTGAGCACACATCCCTCATTTTCACCATTAGCTATTTTGTCAACTACTCTGGCTATCTTTATACATTTTCCATTTATGAAAAAAACAGTATTTCAGCCTTGCAATATCATAGGAGAATCATCATCCAGGCACAAAGTCTACTCACTCACTGAGTGCCAGGATAACGGAGATGAGAAAAGCTACGTTATTAAACTGTTGGAAAAAAAAAAAAAAAGAGAAGACTCACCCCAAGCAAGTTTTGCAAGGTTGATGTATTAAGGCAGCTTATGTAGTAAGGTTAGGTGTCTGCACCTCTTTCCACCCGAGCTATTTCGTGAGTTTCCAAACTGTGTAAGTTTCTTATAGTGAGAAGTCCAAAGGTAGCCGGGTCACGTGAAACCAGGGACAGGGTAAAATCTATCCTGTTTGCAGAAGCTGCGGAGCACAAGTTCATAATTTCTCAGCCACCAAACACAGTGCGAGAGATTGGAGAGTTCAGCATTACACCAGCCGGGGATGGCTCCCTGCAGCCGTTTCCTGCCAGTCCCTTTCCCCGGACACTGTCCAGCTCGGACCCGCTTCTCGCCAGACTCCTTAGAGCTACGGAACCTACCGGGGGTCTGCTTCCTCCCAGCGCACCGGCCACAGGCCGCGACCCTGAGCCGCGCCGAGAGCCCCCAGGCGCAGTCCCAGCGCAAGGTGCCGCTGTAAAGGCTCTAGGGAAACCGGCCCCAGCCTCAGAACCGCCTGAGACAGCCCGCACCGGCCCGTCAGCGGGGCGGCCCTTTCCATCCCCACCCACCGGGCGGGGCAGCCCCGGCAGCCGCCTCCCCACCCAAGAGGGGCCGCTGAGCTCGGCGGCGACTCACCCATCAGCCCCACCCCGCCTAGGGGCAGCAACTCTGCCCCCTCCCCTCCACCCTGGGGCAGCGGGACCCAGCCCTGCCCCTCGCTGACAGCCCGCTACCGGCCAGTGCCCACAGAGGCAGCCAGACACGGGCCGGCCTCCCGCCCAGCGCGAGCACTTAGACGCAGGACCCAGGAGACCCCGAACCCAGCCCCCCGGCCCGCGAGACGCGGCCTCACCTGGCGGCTGCAGCACAGACTCGGGTCCGAACGGGACTGGCAGAAAGCGGCGGCTGCTCTAGCTGCCGCGACACTTCCGGAGAGCGCGATCCAGACCGAACCACCACCCGGCCAGCGGGGGGGAGGGGACCCGGGCTACACCATTGGCGGGGAGAACGCATCAGTCAGGCCCAGGGCGCCGCCGCAGTGCATACACCAGGGAAGAGAGTGCGATTGCTCCGCAGTGAGCCTGCTGCTCACGACCCCCCGCCCGAGAGAGTTGGTTCGGACAGCACCCCCCGGTGATGTGATGGTGCAGTCCCGTGCGCTCACTGCATTCCACCGGGCGGGGCGGGGCAGGGGAGAGGGAGATGCTGATGCCCTTGTAAGGGAATCGCAGGGCGTTTCCTGTTTGTCGCCGTTACGACACAGGCTTCGTACGAGTCCCGGGTGAAGCGGAAACGTCCGCACCCCGAGCTGGAGGGAGGAGCTGAGGGCTCCCAGGCCGCGGCATAGACCCGCCCCGCCGGCTAGGGAAACAAGCAACAGTCCGGGGCGCTTGCGCAATATGCGGCCCACCAGGGAGGCGGTTCCTCTTGCGGACTCCTGGAGCAATTCTCATGGCCACGCAATGCCCGAACCCCCCAACTCCCATTTCTAAGGGGCCCGAGGCGCAACTGGCACCGAACCGCAGTGTCCCCGGATCCTAGCTACCAGGGACCATTCCCCCTACTATCACCAACCACAGAGTATCCCAGGATTCAAGCTCCCATGGACCCCCCCCGCACCTGTCACCCAGCCACAGAGTGTCCCAGGATTCCAGCTACCATGGAACCCCTCCCCCACATACCTCTCACCCAACCACAGAGTGTCCCAGGATTCAAGCTACCATGGACCCCCCCCGCACCTGTCACCCAGCCACAGAGTGTCCCAGGATTCCAGCTACCATGGAACCCCTCCCCCACATACCTCTCACCCAACCACAGAGTGTCCCAGGATTCAAGCTACCATGGACACCCCCCCCCCCACCTGTTACCCAGCCACAGTGTCCCAGGATTCCAGCTAGCATGGAACCTGCACACACCTGTCACCCAACCACAGTGTCCCAGAATCCCAGCTACCATGGAACCCCCCCACACCTGTAACCCAACCACAGAGTGTCCCAGGATTCCAGCTACCATGGAACCCCCCCACACCTGTAACCCAACCACAGAGTGTCCCAGGATTCCAGCTAGCATGGAACCCCTCCCCCACATACCTGTCACCCAACCACAGAGTGTCCCAGGATCCCAGGTGCCAGGGACTCCCTTAGCTGTCACCCAACTGCAGAGTGTCCCAGGATCCCAGCTGCCTGAGACCCCCAAACTGCACCGATTCCCATCTGCTGTTGGTAACTGGCTGAGGGACACAACTGTCATGCACAGCTCAGTATTTTCTTGGAGCCTCGCTCATAGTTTCATTAATTTGTTTCACTCACGCTGCTTCTCCCCCTTATTCTGGGGTTGTTTCTGCGAATGTGTCACCAAGGCAATCTTAACGGCATATACGCTGGTAGAAATTAATTTCAAAGTGTGTGTCCATGCAATTTAACATTTTCATGCACAAAGTATTCATGCCAGAAGTGCGTGGAGCAGACCCAACACCACATGACTTGCCTGATCACTCAAACTAATCAATAGTGATTGAGTGTCAATCCATAGAGTGAAAAACATTTCACCAATTTGAAATTTTTCATTTCTGATTACTTATATTACAGTAATGCCCGGATGCGCCAGACCAGCTTGGGGCCCCATTGGATTAGGCATTGTTCATGCACGCAGTAAAGGGCTTGTCTACATGGGAAGTTATAGGAGTATACAGACAGTAAAGTGTGAATTTAAACCAATAGTTATGCTAGTGTAGCTGTGTGAGCATGTTATTCTGATATGAGTGCCTTTTACTGATTTAGGTTAGGTGGCTTTGAAAACAAGTTAAGATAAATCAGAAAAAGCCACTTATTCTAGACCAGGGGTAGGCAACCTATGGCACGGGTGCCAAAGGCGGCACACGGGCTGATTTTCAGTGGCAGTCACACTGCCTGGGTCCTGGCCACTGGTCCTGGGGGCTCTGCATTTTAATTTAATTTTAAATGAAGCTTCTTAAACATTATAAAACCTTATTTACTTTACATACAACAATAGTTTAGTTATATATTATAGACTTATAGAAAGAGACCTAAAAATGTTAAAATGTATTACTGACACACAAAACCTTAAATTAGAGTGAAAAAATGAAGACTTGGTACATCACTTCTGAAAGGTTGCCGACCCCTGTTCTAGACTAAGGCCTGGTCTACACTAAGAGTTTAGGTCGAATTTAGCAGCATTAAATCGAATTAAGCCTGGACACGTCCACACAACGAAGCCCTTTTTTTCGACTTAAAGGGCCCTTTAAACCGGTTTCTTTACTCCACCTCTGACGAGGGGATTAGCGCTGAAATCGGCCTTTGAGGATTGGATTTGGGGTAGTGTGGACGGAATTCAATGTTATTGGCCTCCGGGAACTATCCCACAGTGCTTCATTGTGACCACTCTGGACAGCACTCTCAATTCAGATGCACTGACCAGGTAGACAGGAAAAGCCCCGAGAACTTTTGAATTTCATTTCCTGTTTGCCCAGTGTGGAGAGCACAGGTGACCGTGCAGAGCTCATCAGCACAGGTAACCATGATGAAGTCCCAGAATCGCAAAAGAGCTCCAGCATGGACCGAAAGGAAGGTACGGGATCTGCTCGCCATATGGGGAGACGAATCAGTGCTAGCTGAACTCCGTAGCAGTAAACGAAATGGCAAAATATTAGAAAAAGGCTCAAAGGCCATGAAGGACAGAGGCCATAACAGGGACACACAGCAGTGCCGCGTGAAAATTAAGGAGCTAAGGCAAGCCTACCACAAAGCCAGAGAGGCAAACGGAAGGTCCGGGGCAGAGCCGCAAACATGCCGCTTCTACGCGGAGCTGCATGCCATGCTAGGGGGTGCAGCCACCACTACCCCAACCTTGTGGTTTGATTCCATCAATGGAGAATCATGCAACAGGGAAGCGGGTTCGGGGTACGAGGAAGATGATGATGAAGACAATGAAGATAGCTCACAGCAAGGAAGCGGAGAAACCGGTTTCCCCAACAGCCAGGATATGTTTATCACCCTGGACCTGGAACCAGTAACTCCCGAACTCACCCAAGGCGTGCTCCCAGATCCTGAGGGCACACAAGGGACCTCTGGTGAGTGTACCTTTGTAAATATTACACATGATTTAAAAGCAAGCGTGTTTAATGATTAATGATTAATTTGCCCTGGCAATCATGGCCAGTACAGCTACTGGAAAAGTCTGTTAACGTGTATGGCGATGGAGCGGAAATCCTCCAGGGACATCTCCAGAAAGCTCTCCTTCATGTACTCCCAAAGCCTTTGCAAAAGGTTTCTGGGGAGGGCTGCCTTATCCCGTCTGCCATGGTAGGACACTTTACCACGACAGGCCAGTAGCACGTAGTCTGGAATCATTGCATAACAAAGCATGGCAGCGTATGTTCCCGGTGTTTGCTGGCATGCAGACAACGTCCATTCCTTATCTCACTTTGTTATCCTCAGGAAACTGATATTCATGGTCACCTGGTTGAAATGGGGTGATTTTATTAAGGGGCCATTCAGAGGTGCCCGTTCCTGCTCGACTGAACATAAATGTTCCCCGCTGTTAGCCATGCGGTGCGGGGGAGGGGATCATCCCAGAGAATTGGGGGGGGTGGGGGGGGTCAGTTGGGTTTGTGCTGCATGTTAACCCGGAAACTGCAGCCCCTCCTTTTACATTGCAAACCCATTTTAAATGGCCAACCCAATAGGTGCTTGGTATGGGAAATAAGGGCGTTGCTGTTTGAAACCATTCCCACATGTTATGAAGGTTAAAAAAGCCAAAAGACTGTGGCTTACCATGGCTGCCTGCAGGCCAAATTCTGTTGCCTGGCACTGCGTGAGTGATTTCTCACACCAAACCGGCAGGCCCTCAATATAAGAGGAAAAATGCGACCTTGTAAAGAAAGCACATGTGTTGTGTAATGTGAACAGCAAAATTAAATGTGAAAGAGTGTACTCATTGTTCTCTAAAATGTGTCTTTTTTAACCACCTCTCCCTTCTCCTCCACCAGCTGCAAATGTTTCTCCTTCGCAGAGGCTAGTGAAGATTAGAAGGAGAAAACGGCGGACTCAGGATGATATGTTCTCGGAGCTCCAGATGTCCTCCCATGCTGACAGAGCACAGCAGAATGCGTGGAGGCAATCAATGTCAGAGTGCAAAAAAGCACAATATGAATGAGAGGAGAGGTGGTGGGCCGAATCGTGGGCTGAAGAGAGCAAGTGGCGGGCTGAAGAGGATAGGTGGTGTCAGCTTGCTGACAGAAGGCAAGAATCAATGCTCCAGCTGCTGGAGCATCAAACTGATATGCTCCAGCATATGGTTGAGCTGCAGGAAAGGAAGCAGGCGCAGAGACCGCCGCTACAGCCCCTGTGTAACCAACAGCCCTCCTCCCCAAGTTCCATAGCCTCCTCACCCAGATGCCCAAGAATGCGGTGGGGGGGGCCTCCGGCCACCCAGCCACTCCACCCCAGATGATTGCCCAAGCATCAGAAGGCTGACCTTCATTAAGTGTTAAAGTTTTAAAGTTTTAAACTGCAGTGTGTCCTTTTCCTTCCCTCCTCCCCCACCCTTCCCGGGCTACCTTGGCAGTTATCCCCCTAGTTGTGTGATGAATTAATAAAGAATGCATGAATGTGAAGTAACAATGACTTTATTGCCTCTGCAGGCAGTGCTCGAAGGGGGGAGGGTAGGGTGGTTAGTTTACAGGGAAGTAGAGTGAACTGGGGGGGGGGGCGTTAATCAAGGAGAAACAAACAGAAGGTTCACACTGTAGCCTGGCCAATCACAAAACTGGTTTTCAAAGCTTCTCTGATGCGCACCATGCCCTGCTGTACTCTTCTAACCGCCCTGGTGTCTGGCTGCGCGTAATCAGCGGCCAGGCGATTTGCCTCAACCTCTCACCCCGCCATAAATGTCTCCCCCTTACTCTTACAGATATTGTGGAGCGCACAGCAAACAGCAATAACAATTGGAATATTGGTTTCGCTGAGGTCAATCTGAGTCAGTAAACTGCGCCAGCGCGCTTTTAAACGTCCAAATGCACATTCTGCTGCCATTCGGCACTTGCTCAGCCTATAGTTGTACAGGTCCTGACTACAGTCCAGGCTGCCTGTGTACAGCTTCATGAGCCATGGCATTAAGGGGTAGGTTGGGTCCCCAAAGATCACGATAGGCATTTCAACTTCCCCAACGGTTATTTTCTGGTCCGGGAAGAAAGTCCCTTCCTCCAGCTTTTGAAACAGACCAGAGTTCCTAAGACGCGAGCATCAGGTACCTTTCCCGGCCATCCCACGTTGATGTTAGTGAAACATCCCTTGGGCTGCAATCCCACCAGGGCTTGCAGCAGCATTGAAAATTACCCCTTGCGGTTTATGTACTTGGTGGCTTGGTGCTTCGGTGACAAGATAGGGATTTGGGTTCCGTCTATCGCCCCACCACAGTTTGGGAATCCCATTGCAGGAAAGCCATCCACTATGACCTGCATGTTTCCCAGAGTCACTACCCTTGATATCAGCAGGTCTTTGATTGCATTGGCTTCTTGGATCACAGCAGCCCCCACAGTAGATTTGCCCACTCCAAATTGATTCCCGACTGACTGGTAGCTGTCTGGCATTGCAAGATTTCACAGGGCTATCGCCACTCACTTCTCAACTGTGAGGGCTGCTCTCATCCTGGTATTCTGGCGTTTCAGGGCAGGGGAAAGCAAGTCACAAAAGTTCCATGAAAGTGCCCTTAAGCATGCGAAAGTTTTGCAGCCACTGGGAATCGTCCCACACCTGCAACACAATGTGGTCCCACCAGTCTGTGCTTGTTTCCCGGGCCCAGAATCAGCGTTCCACGCCATGAACCTCCCCCAGTAACACCATGATTTGCACATTGCTGGGCCTGTACTTTGTGAGAGGTCTATGTTCATGTCAATTTCCTCATCACTCTCGTCGCCGCTCTGCAATCGCTGCAATCGCCTCCTCGCCTGGTTTTGCTTTGGCATGTTCTGGCTCTGCATATACTCCAGGACAATGCGCGTGGTGTTCATAGTGCTCATAATTGCCGCGGTGATCTGAGCGTGTTCCATGATCCCAGTGCTATGGCATCTGGGCTGAAAAAAGGCGCAAAACTATTGTCTGACGGAGGGAGGGTGGGGCGAGTAACAACATGGCTTACAGGGAATTAAAATCAACAAAGGTGGCTGTGCATCAGGGAGAAACACAAACAACTGTCACACAGAATGGCCCCCCCAAAGATTGAACTCAAAACCCTGGGTTTAGCAGGCCATTGATTTCACAGAGGGAGGGGGAAGCAAATGAATACAGAACAAATCTGGTCCATCTATCTTTTACATCTTAGGCTGGCAGCAGACAGTGCAGCATGACTGATAGCCATCGGCATCTTCTGGGTGCTTGGCAGAAGATGCTGTATTACGACTGCTAGCCATCATCATCAAGACGGTTCAATAGGACTGCCGTCAGGACTGAGTCTCCAGGAGACAAAACATGTCTGCCCAGGTGCCTCTGACCGAACTCACTGAGGAATATGATGACAATGGATACCAGTCGTAATACACCATCTACTGCCAAAAGGCAAGGAGCTGCTGCTGTATAGCAATGCAGACCCACGTCTGCCAGTACCCAGATAGCCGATGACGGCTACCAGTCATACTGCACCATCTACTGCCAAAAGGCAATTAGCTGCTGCTGTGTAGCAATGCAGTACCACGTCTGCCGGCACCCAGAGGACATATGGTGATGGTGAGCTGAGCTGAGCTGAGCTGAGTGAGCTCCATGCTTGCTGTGGTATGTTGTCTGCACAGGTAACCCAGGTAAAAAGGCATGAATCAATTGTCTGCCGTTGCTCTGACGGAGGGGGAGGGGCCTGACGACATGTACCCAGAACCCCCCGCGACACTGTTTTTGCATCATCAGGCATTGGGATCTCAACCCAGAATTCCAATGGGCGGCGGAGACTGCGGGAACTGTGGGATAGCTACCCACAATGCAACGCTCCGGAAGTCGATGCTAGCCATGGTACTGTGGACGCACTTCACCGACAAATGCACTTAGAGCATTTTATGTGGGAACACACACAATCAACTGTATAAAACCAATTTCTATAAAACCAGCTTCTATAAATTCAACCTAATTTCGTAGTGTAGACATACCCTAAGAGTGTCCATATGGAGGGTTATACCTATAGCAGTTTAACTAAACAGATATAAATATACTGGTATAACTTCTCATTTAGACAAGTCCTATTAGTGCCTTCCTTGGAGAGCTTACAGTCTAAACCGACAACACAGACAAAGCAGGGTTTAAATTCAACCAGAGACAGAGTAAATATTTTCAAGCCCATGGAAGGAAGCTAGGGCTCAGGGCTTCAGCACTGTGACGTGTGCCTGGGCCCTGTGGCTTCAGCCCTGAGGGAGGCATCAGGGCTCAGAGCTACAGCCCCAGTGCGCACCGTGGGGACTGAAGCCCCAAGCCCTGGCACCTCCCCTCCTTGTGGGCTAAAGCCCCAAACTCCAAATGGGGTGGGGAGGTCCCGGGAAATAAATATTGGGAATTTAAGCCCTGAGACAAAGGATGAAAGAAGGAAGTATTATTTGCATTTTAGCAACAGAGAACTGCGGCCGGAGGATATGACCTGCCCATGGTCATGCAGAATCTTTGTGGTAGAGCTGGGAATTGTACCCAAAAAATCATAAACACAGTCAAGGAAAGTCTGATCGATTCACAGATATTCCACTTGCAGAAAGAGACTGAATTCATTGGCTGTTGAGTTTGGTTTGTTGATTCCTGTTTACTTAACAATTCACATTTGTCATGCTTGTGAAATTTCATGAGCACCTAAATGTCATTCCCCGCTGCAACAGAGCACAACTATCTTTTCCATCTCCCATAAAACCACAGTTGTCATGAAACTCTTATTCCCAACTGCCAACAGAGCCACAATTGTTATTTCCAAACATCATCTTCATCTGTTACAGAGCTGCAACTGTCTTGCAAGTGTCACGGAATGTCAACTGTCATTCCCAACTGTCAAGGAACAACAAATACCTTCTCAGCTATCATGAAACCTCCAGTCCAATGTAAAAGTCCATTTACCTTTACAATTAGATTTTAATACAATATTCTTCATTTTCTGTCCTGAACTATTTTATTATTAAACAGCTGCTGGGTTGCAGTTGTGAGTGAAGCAGACCCATATCTATCTAATACATTTTTATACCTCAAAGGACTGTTCAGAAGCTTAATTATTCAATGTTTGTTAAATGTTCTGACCCCATAGTTTTTAAATACATGATTGTATTTATACATAAAAACTTACATACACCATGTCACTACCAGTGCTGTTGACAAGATTATTTATTGTATTGGTGGTGAAACCTGATAATAACTCTCACAAGTCCTTTTTGTGTATACCAGAGGGAGTGTTTGAGGATTTCTATAGACTTGCCATGTCTCACACATTGGAAAAATACTTCATTCTGGAGTAATTATAAGGAGACTTTTAAAGGGAGCTGTCCTATGAAGAAGCATTTTGTTGTGTGTTTCAATAAGACTTGAGAAAGGTATTTCTCTCTGATTTTGAAATCTCTATTCCAATTGTCATAGTTTGTAACCACCCACCTTGTTGTGAACCTAGAAACCCACCCCTTCCCCATGCCGTCTGTGATGTTGTATGGTTGAAATATACCACTTATACAATTGCAACAAATCTTATACAATGTATGTCATGTAAAGTATCAATGAAAAAGTTACAATCTATCAAATATGATAATCCTATTTGTATGCATGTATCATTTTTGTATCTAAAGTTATGAATACTGACTATGAACCAGTATTTCAAATGTGTTTGATCCAGGGGTAACACCCACCTGGTCAAATCTACATAGAAGCCAGACAGCTTTGTGTTGATAACCTATCTAAGGCAATTAACTCTCACAATGGGCCACAGAAAAAACTCATTCTGGCCAAATGGCTCTTCCTGCAGACGCCTTAGCCTCTTGTACCTGTATTTTTCCACAAACTTTTCTGAGGGCTTTGTTTGGGACAGTAAAATTCTATCCACATGGAAGAGGGTATAAAAGACCCTGGAAACATCTTCATTTCCTGCTTCATTTCACTGGACTTCTAATGAGGAAGGAAGCTCTAAACAAGGACTGATGACCCCCAGGGCCGGCGCTTCCATTTAGGCGACCTAGGCGGTGACCTAGGGCGCCAGGATTTTGGGGGCGGCATTTTGCCGCCCTTGGCAGCAATTTGGCGGCAGGGGGTCCTTCTGCGCTCCGGGTCTTCAACGGCAATTCTGCGGCGGGTCCTTCACTCGCTTCGGGACCCGCCGCCGAAGTGCCCCGAAGACCAGGAGCGCGGAAGGACCTCCCCCCCGCGAATTGCCGACAACAACCAGGAGCGTGGAAGGACCCCTGCCTATGGCACCAAAAACCCTGGTGCCGCTTTGGGTAATTTCCAGAGAAGACTTTTTCAAACTGGCAGTTTATTTCATCATTGCTTCAAACCTGATACAAGAACTTTGCAATGACTGTGTGTGCATATAATTTCCTTAACCATTTTAACTCTTTTTTCTCTTATAAATAAACCTTTAGATATTAGATACTAAAGGATTGGCAACGGCATGATTACTGGGTAAGATCTGAATTATATATTGACCTGGGTATGTGGCTGATCTTTTGAGATCAGAAGAACCCTTTGTTTGATTAAATTGGTTTTCAATAGCCATTCATCATAATAGTTTAGTGTCTGGGTGGTTGAGACAAGGGCTGCGATGCCTGTATTTTGGACTTCTTGTTAACCAGTGTGATGACACAGAAGCTTACTTTTGTTTCTGGCTTGGTATATCTAACAATAGAATAACCACCAGTTTGGGGTGAGTCTGCCCTATTTCTCAGCAGTTTGTCCTGAATCTAGCATCCTCAACCATGACCCACTGAGGCACAGTGACACCATCCAACACATTTGTGCTTGTTTTAGACGTCTTTCTTCATTTTCATTTCTTGAGCCCAATACTTCTATTAAAGTCACTTGCAAAAGTACTATTAACTTTATTGGAAGCAGGATTGACACTTTTCTCTTTGTACTACATGAGAGAAATGGTTATGTGTCATACAAAAATTGAATGTTGGAAATTAAATATTTAGAGGAACACAGTATCTTTTATCGATCAATAAAATAATAAATAATTAAAAATAAATAACCATATTCTAAGTGCTATCCTCACAAAAATATTCTGTCAAACTGAATTCAGTGGTGTTTTAAGTATGTCCCTAGTTCTATGACCATTTCTAAAATCTTTAATTTGTTAGCATCTCCAAAATTATATTTTTTAACATTTTATAATTAGGAGGAACACTTTAAAGATAAAATGGTAACAATGTGTATATGGAAAGACATATAAGACATGTAAGGCTGTAATATGTGTACAAAACGTCCACCTTTATTTTAACATGATGTGTAATTCTAGTTAAATCAACTACAGAGGATGTTAGCTACTGTTAGGGAACAATTTATTATTAAGGCTCTAGCATAAAAAGGACCCATCAAAAATGCCACGGGTAAAATTACGGAGTAGGCCTTTTAATAATTTACAAACCTGATGGGGTGATGGTAAGCTTTGAAAAAAATTATCCTGAAAAACTATGTTTGAAAAGGATAATAACATGCTAAGATTAAGGGCATGGTAACCCCCATAATGTTCCTATTAAATAAAATGTAAAGGTTATATAAATGTTTAATCTGGGATTATCTGAATGTACATATATACTAAAATATGAGGGAAATTGCTGAGTAGTAGAAAATAAGGAATAAGTATTGTTAGTTTAATGCTGATTTATGTTAATGATTTATAAAAACGAATGGAGAATGAAAAAAATTATGAAAGTTTGGTACATGGATAACTGGGTATCTGCAATGTTAAATAATGTTGATTGGTGGAAAGCTAATGAATGTGTAATATGGAAAGGTATAAAATCTAGTGGATAAAGGCGCTCAAGTCAGATAAATACTGAACCTGAAACTAAAGGAATGAGACTGAAAGGCTAGAGACTGACACCATGAAGTGCAGGAGGGCTTCCGAGTGCCCCAGAACTCGGTAATTTGAGCCCTTACCTGTTTGTTTATTATCTGGCATAAGTGTATATTCAGAAACCATAAGTGACAATAATTCTGTTTGAAAATTTCTAAATAAAGGTGAAAAGTGATTGAGCCTAAATTGGGTAGACTCGCAACTCAGTTTCCCATCTTACATTCCTTGAACTATACTTGACTTTAGTGCAGAGAAGTTTGCCTCATTACCAATTACCTTTTGGTAAAAATTATTCATATTAACTATGTGATTTCAGACATTAAAAAATATTTTGTGGGGAGAAAAGGAAATTTATTTTATATAGTGTCATTTAAAAGGACATTAAGGCTTTATGCATGAAAGGGGAAAAAAAGAGATATATCTCCCAAGGAGAGAAAAGGTACAAAAGAGTCTCTCCCTGCAGTTTTGTTGTTGTTTGTGTTTGGGTTTTTTTGCATCAAATTCCTCAAAGGAAGAGGTGTGCAACCTTACATATTGAGAAGGGGGGAGGAAGTCTACAAACCCATTTGATCCCAGGTTTCCTTAGGAAATGCAGAAGGCAGTAGGATAGATGCACAAATCCTACCCTTTTGTTCCATAATAAATAATAATACCTAGTTCTTATACTAGGGAAACTGAGGCAAAAGCACATAAGCAAATTAGGTGCCTAACTCCCATTGAAAGCAATAGGAGTTAATGTGCTTAACCTGCTTAGGCATTTTTGAAAATTCCATTTGGCACCTATCTGCACCTAAACACCTTTGAAAATCTAACCCAAAATTACTTGCCAAAATCACCCAGCAGTAGAGTGACCAGATAGCAACTGTGGAAAAAATGGGACGGGGATGGGGGTAATAGGTGCCTATATAAGAAAAAGTCCTCAAAAATGTGACTGTCCCTTTAAAAACAGAACATCTGGTCACCCTACCCAACAGGCTAGTGGCAGAGCCAGGTGTCTTGAGTCAGAGCTAATTTTCTATCAAGTAGACCACAGCAGCATGATACCTGAAAAAGTTTGTTCAAGACGTTATAAACCATTGTTGAATACATAACAGCCTGCAGCAGACCCTGATCCTGCAAAGAGTTCTGCATGTGTTTAGCTTTACACATCTGAGTAGCCCCATTGATGCAGAGACTGTATTGCTGAAGCAGCTGACTCAACCACTTTGTGTAGGATGGGGGCAATTTGAATGGAAGTCCCTTATGCGTTGGTCTGTTCGGGGAAACAATCTGGCTTCCTGGCCTTACACAATCAAGAGTACTTATTGTGCAATATATTCTCAACAGGTTTCTGCATCCTCCATTATAAAGTTATCTTCACCAGGTTACCATTACTTTCCTTATGGTCTTGGGCCACACTGCAATACCTTTTCTCAAATTGAGTGTTATCTTACTTCATCAGTAGTTCCATTGAAGTAAATGGCACATTATGTAGAGCAGTGGTTCTCAACCTATTTACCATTGTGTTATGTAGGCTGCATCCACACAATATATTCACTACCTGTATGGCCTGAGGATGTCACATGGGCTGCAGCCGTGTGCTGATGTTGAGAACCACTGATGTAGAGTAAGATGCTACTCAGCATGAGCAAAGCTATTACAGTATGGCCCAACAATAGCATTAAGTTAATCATCCAAATTTACAGAGAAAATCTGTTGCTGGCATATGTCTTTGGGGTGAAATCCTGGCCCTATTCAAGACAATGGCCAGCATTTCACATCCTATCATGAACATGTCCTCTCTAAGAGGATTGTAGCTTATAACTGCTACTATAGGTCCATACATGTCAAGTCTCATTTATTGGGTGTGACACTCACTCACTAGCATGCTATGTCACTCTCACACACATTCCTAAGCTTATCTCACTCATTTTGCGTAAATATATAAAGATTTAAAATATTTTTAGTCAGGCGCTGAAAGAGACAACAATACAACCGGGGCCTCAGAACTGGGGCATAGAGCTTGGAAAGTCACTTTCCCAGCTTGTATACTGTGGTAACCATGAAGATTACAGGTCCCTGTTCAATACTCTGGGAGAGGAGAGAGGAGGGTGTGTGTGTGTGTGAGAGCGAGAGAGAATACTTGACAGTCAAAAAATACAAGTTTGCCCAAAAAACGAGCATGACTTGATGGAAAGTTTGCAGGTTCTGCAAAATACAGTTCAAAATTTAAAGCACACTGGACAAATTCATGGCCCTTCACTGTCCTGGTTGCAGTCAAGACTTCTTTTTTTTAAAATGTGGTCTTCTCAATTTCTCATTGCTGTCCAGGGTTTCCTGGCTTGTCTTAGTTTTACTCCACTCAAATGCAGGAGAAGAAAGTGTTCAGTTTGTTTGAAAGAATAAGACCCCATTCAGACCAAACCTTGGACTAGGTGAGACACTGTCCTCTATTATCCCAGTGAAGCTGGCAAATCCTGAACTACCAAAAAAAGTTATAAAACCAACAAGGGGGGCCACATGGCAATATAACAAAGCATATGAATGAAATGTGAAACCAAATTAGATATTAAAAGAAACATGGAATCTGAATCCTTTATCTATGGTTTGTTAACTTCAAATTAATTGAATTCAATTTAATTACTTTATTTTTGCATTCATTCCATGTATTGCTAGGATGTGTTTTTAATTATTTAACTTTTATTTTGGAATCTGATTACTTTATTTTAGTTTGCTGAAAATGTAACATGAGCAATAATATACAAACCAATTATATTTGTACTGTAAAGTGTTTTTCAAATTGATGATCACTATGACAAGATGATATGCAAAATAAACATATTGTTGTATTGATTAAAACAGTTTTTGTTAGGTTTATATGAAAGTTTATTTTTGAATATTTCTCTTGTTCTGTCCACTGACTGTAGGGTGACCAGATGTCCTGATTTTATAGGGACAGTCCTGATATTTGGGGCTTTTTTCTTATATAGGCTCCTATTACCCCCTACCCCCGTCCCGATTTTTCACACTTGCTGTCTGGTCACCCTAACTGACTGTGTGCCTAAACCATGGGTTATTAACTCTGGTTCTCAGGGATCTCCTACCATCCAGGTTTTTGTTTCAACCAGCAAATAATTGTTTTTATTAAAATCCACTGGGTTACATTGCATATGGAATTTTCACGTGGCCTAGAGTTTAGTATGAATTAGGACATTTAAATGTTTGCATATACAATATTAAGCAGTGTACATTTTAAAACAAATGATTAAGTGCTGGTTGGATTAAAAACCTGGATTATTGGATGTCGCCAACGATGAGAATCCCTGTCTTAAGCAATGATCTAACACACTCCCTGGAAAGTCTCACTCTTTGGTCTTGAATCTCACTCTTTGGGGCTCTAAATCTTATACTTAAGGACAGCCAACCCTTGGCATCTCTGTGGTCACATTTACCCATACATTCAAAGTTTTATCTCTTCTTTTGGTTCATAAGTAAACAGAAAAACAATTACCAGACTATTTAACTGTTTTTAAAAATAAGAATTTAATTACATTTGCAGCAAAATACAGCAGCATATAAAAAGTTGGGTACACACAGTCCTGTAGGGTATTTAGTTATTTAAATAGTATGTACAATTAATCAGGATATTGCTACACTAGTCATCAAATTCTGAAAAGAAATAACCCATCATGTGGCATTTTTGGCTATGTTGTAGAAACTGCTTACAGACAGGAAGGGTGGATTTTGCTCCGAGCTGTTACAAACCCCAGTGGTAAACATACTTATCTCTTCTAAATTACACTAACTGGTCCAAATTCTACTATCACTCACATGGTGCAACTGAAATCAATAATTGGCACTCATTTAACTGAGGGCACAATCTGGCCCTGTCATTGCTAAGGTATTCCAGTAGTAAATTGAATATACAGGCACACAGATTAATGGAAATCTGACCCACACAGATTAATGGAAATCTGACAAGGTCCATAGAGTTGCTGCTCCCCATCTTCCCAGAGTGCCTCTTTCCTTCTTTTTGCTTCCCTATACACTTCCTAGCTGAGGGGAATATGGAGCCCCAAGTTAGTTCTCTCTTCTGAATGATAATGTATGAATTAAAAAAGCATATTGAAAATGCATGGTAACTTCAATACATTTGTTAAAAAAAACAGTTCAATACCAGTTTTATGGACAACACAGTGGTATATGGCATATGCAAGAAGGAACTACAACCAAAGTGTCTGAAACTTGAAAACAGAGAACTTTTGTGTGTTGGTCATGTTGGCTGGAAAACCATGTGTACATTAGGGTTGTACCCTGCTGAGACTGACATTGCAGAACTGCAAATAACTTGAAAACAATAATTATTTTAATATATTGTCTCCCTTGGTGATGTTATGTTGCATTATTCCAGTTCCTATATTTACCTTCCTTGTTTCCTCCAAACTGATATATACACAGGCCGCTATGTTGTAGTTTTTCTAATTACGATCAACTCACATTTTTTAGTATGGACAGTACTGTATCATTTCTTTTTAACCTTGTGAGTGTGTATGTTTTCTGTTGCTTCACACAGTTACAGTTCACTGAAGTTAGATTTTCAACTTCATTTAAGGGCAAAACCAGGTCCTAGCATACAACCCAAATAACCAAGCCAGTAAAAGGAATATTCCCTCCATCCTTGCTGCCTTTTGGCCACTACTGAAGCCCTGAAGATGCATTGTAGCCTTTGTGGTCCCTGCATCTCTTCTCCCTGGGGAACGAATGTTGTTTCCACATAGTAGCAAACATACTAACAGTGTATCTGGACATTTGCTATCCATCCTTTAAATATTTCATGCATGCTGGGACACAGGGATTCCTTCTGTGCTCTATAATGCACATGGTGTATGGAACCCTCGTGCAGAGTCCTAACATTTTACTCCCCATTCCCTTAGCCCACCAGTTCTACTACTGTCAGGGTTGCTGGAAGATCTAGAAGGGATGGGGCAGAATTTTAATTTTAGCATGTTCCAGGCCTTGAGTATTGACCTAAATTCATTGTTAGGCATGTTTTTTCATCGGGTTGAGCTTCATGCAGATCATTCTAAGAGGCACAGAAAATGTGAAAAGTTCTAAAGGAAATGAGCTCTGCACACATAGTTAAGGCTACGATTTAGTCACGGGTATTTTTAGAAAAAGTCATGGACAGGTCAGGGGCAATAAACAAAAATTCATGGCCCCTAACCTGTCCATGACTTTTACTAAAAATACCTGTGACTAAATCTTGAGGGGAGGAGGGTGCTGCTGGAGGAATGTCTGGGGGGGAGCACTGCTGGGGGAACCTGGGGGGGGCGCCGCTTGGGGGTGACACCTGGGGCCAGTGGCACCAGCTGCTGGGGGCAGCAGACTACAGCTGCTCCGGCCGGAGCCCACTAGCCCCATGGCTGCTTTGGCTGGGGACCACTGCCCTGGGCCAATGGACTATGGCTGCTCCAGCTGGCTGATGACCGCTGCCTGGGGCTAGCAGACCATGGCTGCTCTGGCTGGGGACTGCTGCCGGGGCCAGTGGACCCAGCTGCTCCGGCCAGCCAGCTGGCTGGCCAGGGACCGTGGCTGCGCTGGCCAGACCACTGCCTAGGCTACAGACTGCGGCTGCTCCAGCTTCCCAGCTGGGGACCACTGCTAGGGCCAGCAGACTGTGACTGCTCCAGCCGGCCTCCCAGGGACCGCTCCCGGGGCCAGTGGATTGTGGCTGCTCTGGCCAGCTGCCCAGGGACCACTGCCGGGGCTGGCGGACCGCAGCTGCTCAGGCCGCCCTGCGACCACTGCCTGGGGCCACCAGAGCAGCAGCTGGTGTGGCTGTCCCCAGGGCCACTCCAACAGTGGCTGGTGTGGCTATCCTGGGGGGCTACCTGTGCAGCTGGCCCCAGAGCCAGTTGCTTGGGCAGCCCTGTGGTCAGCCACACTAGCCCCAGAAGAAGTCATAGAGGTCACGGAAAGTCTTGGAATTCATGACTTCCACAATCTCCCTGACAGACACAGAGCCCTACACATAATTTATCCTACCATTGTTAACGGTCAGCAAATAGTTACCCAGTAGTTCTATGTAATTTATATCGGTTATAACCAGCAGGAGGAGCTCTTCACTTTGGTTTAAAAAAGACGAGAGAGAATATGTATCTAGGTATAGGAATTGGCAGAATTGACATTGTTTGATTAAACCTAAACTGATATTGGGCTAAATCCTGCTCCGGTCTGTAAAGGAAAGGATAACAAGGATATGTCCTATAGAAGTCTGACAGGTGAAGATGGGTTTGAGGGATGGGATATAGACAGGGCCAGCGCAACCCATTAGGCGACCTAGGCGGTCGCCAGGGTGCTACAATTTGGGGGCCGGTGACCACGGCAGTATTTCGGCGGCGGGACCTTCTGCCGCCTCTGTGTGGGGCGGCATTTCGGGGTGGGACCTTCCGTCGCCTAGGGCGGCAGAAAAGCTGGTGGCGCTCCTGGATATAGAACAAACCTGGACTCTTCAGGAGATTAAGTACATTATTGCTATAAAAACAGTTATTTGTCATTATGTTTATATGTCTATCAAATAGTAACTGTTGGACAATTTTCAGACAGTGTAATGTCCATCTTACTACAATAGCCGCCTTCACTCTTCTTCAATGATGATAGTTCCCTACTCTCTGGTCCCAGAAATTTTAGACATGCAGCTTTACTATCTCTAATTGCGGCAGATAGTTGTCTGAGAATTCTGTTTCAATGGTTATCACTAAGCCTACATTTTAGTCATGGGTATTTTTAGTAAAAGTAAACAAAAATTCACGGCCCATGACCTGTCCATGACTTGTACTATATAACCCTGACTAAATCTTTGGGTGGCCCGGGGATGCTGCAGGTGCTTGGGGGGGTTGGCCCGGGGAAGTGCCATGGTTGCTCTGTGGGGAGCAGCCCAGGATCCATGCTGGTGCTGGGGAGGGAGGACGGGTGGCAGCATGCAGCCTGGGACCCTCACCAGTGCTGCGGGAGGTGGTGGGGCTGGCAGGCTCCCTGGAAGCGGCAACATGGCCCTCCCTCAGCTTCTAGGTGACGGCACAGCCAGGCAGCTCTGAGCATTGCCTCCGCCCCAACTGCCAGCTCTGCAGCTCCCATTGGCCAGGAGCCACGGCCATTGGGAGCTGCAGGGGTGGTGTCTATGGGCAGAAGCAGTGCACAGAGCCATCTGGCTGTGCCTCTGCCTAGTAGCCAAGGAAGGGACATGTCACCGCTTCCAGGGAGCCCCCCGAGGTAAGAGCCACTCAGAGCCCTCACTCGCTCCCATGCCCCAATCCCCAGCCCTGAGTCCCCTCCCACACAGGGGGTGTGGTGGCCCAAGAGCGCCCCAGCAGTGGCCAGTGCAGCTGGCCCAGGGTTGCCGAACTGCTCAAGCAGCCCCCGAGCCAGCTGCACCATCTGCTGCAGAAGTTGCAGATGTCCCAGAAAGTCACGGAATCCGTGACTTCCATGACCTCCATGACAAACTAGCAGCCTTAGTTATCACTACAGCTGTGTGATACTTAACAAAGCTTGAAACCTGAAACAACTTGGTTGGTTTCATTACAAACCTAGAGCCAATGTATGCTCATTGGGGCAGGGCTCAAGTCTTCATCTCTGTATGGAAGCATTCAGCACACATTACATGTCATCACAATCTAAATAATAAATTATTATTATGAATAATAGTTATAATTATGTTCTCTTAATACAAGTAGTCCCATTGACTTCAATGGGAGTACTCGGGTGAATAAAGAGATCATGATTTTGTCAGCTGATGATGGTGGTCTAGCTTAGTGGCCAGAGAGGGCAGCAGGTCTAGTGGCTGGGGTCAGAGCCATGATCAGTCATCGGGAGCTAAAGTCAAGGCTCAAACCGGAAGGCAGAAACTGGGTACCAGAGCCAAGGGTCGAGCTTAGGGTGACCACCAATGTTCCCTCTAATTTTTCCCATCCATTAATTTTGTTATGTGCACCAATATCGAGATAATGTGTGGATGTGCGCCAGCAGCAGGAAAAAAACCTAGATATAATATATATTTTTAAAAAGTTACCATAGGGATAATTACTCCAGCCAGGACAGATTAGGCAATTTAGAGCTCACTACTCAAAGAATTAATTTAAGCATAAGAGAGAAATAAAATTATGAAATGCATAGGCCAGTCAAAAAACTAAAATAACAGCACTTTGAAAGAATAAAATTACAGAGAACATATGTGCATTGTAGGAAGTACCAAGAAGTAACAACAACAACAGGAAGCAGAGAAGCAGGAGGCATGGCCATTGAGTGGGGCGTGGCTCCTGCATGTGTCCTGCTTTTGCCTTTTGAAAAGGTGGTCACCCAAGTCGAGTTGCAGTCTATAGTTAGGAGAAAGAGCCAAGGGTCAAAACCAGAGGTCATGAACTGGAGCAAGCAGGGTATAAGGCAAGGAGGGGTTCAAAGCAGGGGCAGGACAGAGGCACAAGGTAGGAGTGGCAGGAACAAGGTAACACAGGAGCAGGCACAGTGGTGGGCATGAGCATTAAGAAGACAGCAAGCTGCTGTTGCTGCTGCTGCTGGCTTAAGCGCCAGCCTGATGGCCTCAGCAGCCAGTCAGGCCAGTTGCCTGCTGCAGGTCAGTTGTGCTCAGAAGACTGCCCATACTCAAGTTAGGGTTACCATACGTCCGTATTTTCCCGGACATGTCCGGCTTTTTGGTTTTTAAATCGCCAGCCAGGAGGAATTTTTAAATATCGAAAAACGTCCGGGATTTTGCTATTATTATTTTTCACCAAAGAAGAGTTGATCATTCAAGAAAGAGAGTGAATGTTGATCACTCGAGAGAGTGCCCGCTTCCCCCCCCAGCTCCCAGTGCTTGCGATGTGAAACAGCTGTTTCGCGCGGCTGGGAGGAGGGGGAACGCAGCATGCTCAGGGGAGGAGGCGGGGCCGGGGCGGGGATTTGGGGAAGGGGTCCAATGGGGCAGGGAGGGGGCAGAGTTGGAGTGGGGACTTTGGGGAAGGAGTTGGAATGGGGGCGAGGAAGGGGTGGAGTTTGGGCGGGACTGGGGAGCGGGGGGCACCAGGGAAAGTTGGCACCTAACCCTATGGTTCTAGACAGGTATGATCATTTTTCCATAGTGGCGATAGTGCAACATTGATAATTTCAGTGTCTTTTCTGAGTTCATATCGTGCACGGTAGTGTTTCCTCCAGAGCGCTTTATTTGATATTTTATTTTACTACCCCCAAACACAATGCCAAAATGAAAGTGTAAATTCACTGCAGAACTAAAGAAAAAATTCCCGTGTTTTTGAAGTGGTAGAGAAGAATGGGAAGCTGAGTGCTTGGTATGTAGACCTGGTACTTACATCTCTGTGAAAAATAAAGGTGTTAATAATTTACAAACTCATGTGGACTCAGATAAGCACAAAAAAGCAGTTCGAGGAGAGAGCTCATCAACAAAATTGACAGATTATTTTGTAAAATCAGGCAGCAAATCAGAGGATGCTGTTACTGCAGCAAAGGATGCTTTTGCATTTCACACCGTTAAGCATCATAATAGCTTTAAGTCAATGGATTGCACATCTGTCTTGTTGAAGAAGACATTCCCTGATTCTGAAGTAGCACAGAAATTTTCAAGTGCTAGAACTAAGACAGAAGCAATTGCTATCTCTGTGTTTGCACCACATTCTGTTGATGTTCTGAAAATGTTTGAAGAAAATGACATAGCTTACTGTGGAGTTGCTACAGATGGAAGCAATCATGGTTCAGTGAAAATATTTCCAGTAATTATTCAGTATTTCGACTGGGAGAATGGCGGTTTGCAGTCAAAATTGATTGAGGTCCAGAACCCACCTAATGAGACTGCTGACAACGATTGCTCATTACGTAAAAGAAACGCTTGAAAAAAATGGTTTGTTCAAGAAGTGTATTGCATTTACAGGTGACAACTGCAGTACAATGTTTGGAGGACTCCGGCGTGATGAAGATGGAAAGAATGTGTTTGCCAACTTAAAGAAGTTGTTGCAGAAGAGAACATTAATTAGTGTGGGTTGCCCAGCACACATTTTGAACAACTGTGTTCACCATGCAGCAGAAAGAATGAACATCGACATTGAGAACATTATTTTTAAAATTTACCAGTACTTTCATATCTACACTGTCCGAACTGAGTGGCTGAAGAAGTACTGTGAGTTTGTTGATGTTGAATACAGAAAGCTGCTTTCTCATAGCAAGACACAATGACTGTCATTATTTCCAGGCATTACAAGGCTGATACAGATGTTTCCGGCCTTGAAGTCATTCTTTCTGTCACTGGACAAACCACCCACAGTGCTTAAGACATTTTTTTAGTATGAATTAAGTGAGATTTACCTCTGGCACATGCATTCACTCATGAGTGTATTCCAAACTTACATCCAAGAAATCAAAAGGGAAAGCAATTCTGTCGTGGAACTATCCTTCTTGAACGCAAGACTCACAACTTTATGTCCCTGAAAGTTAAGGGACTACTGGCACAAAAACGCATGGAAGGAATTGATGAAGAGTATGACAAATTCTGTGCTGAAGTAGATAATATGTACAGCAGATGCTTAGAATATTTGGAGAAGTGGCTTAGACCCCTGGAAGATTTCTCTTGTTTCAGGTGGATTACCCTGAGTGAGATACTGAATTGGAGTGATGTGGAACTTTGTATCAAGTATCTGATCGATAAGGGGGTGCAAATTGATGACGTGAAGTGTTTTGATCAGGTCAGCAACCTGAAGAAGTTTACGGAAAGTTGCAACAGTGATGACGAGTTCAGTAATTATTTGCTAGCACACCAGAAGTGGACCAAATATTTTCAGAAATCCAAAAACATTGAGTGTCGTTCAGAACTGTTAAAGATTGCACAGTTCTTCTTTGCTATTTCTTCTCACAATGCAAATGTAGAGTGAATTTTTTCACTGATGCAAAGCCAGTGGATAAAGGAAAGGAACAACTTGAATGTTGAGTTGCTGAAAGGAATTCTACTTGTACAGTACAAGTTCAGACAAACTTCTTGTAAAGACTTTCGTGTCTTCTTAAAGAGCAATCAACCACTGCTGAGAAAAATGCGAGCTACAGAGAAGTATGTGTGGGCACATGAGGAGAAAGAAAACTGAAGAACTGGTGAAAGGAAAGGACTCACTACATATAAAGAAGTACAGTAAACTTTAAATAATTAAACTTCACTTTTGAGACCATATAACTTTTTCTTATACACCTCTACCCCGATATAATGCTGTCCTTCGGTGCCAAAAAATCTTACCGCTTTATAGGTGAAATCGCGTTATATCGAACTTGCTTTGATCCACTGGAGCGTGCAGCCCTGCCCCTCCCAGAGCACTGCTTTACCGTGTTATACCCGAATTCATGTTATATCGGGTCGCATTATATCGGGGTAGTGGTGTATATACTCAATATAGACGACCTATAGCGCACAGCATATATAACAGTATAAAAACACATTAATACAACATGAGCTGGTAGATACTGGTGCAAATGCCCCCCATTGAGTTTCCTCTTTTTTGAATGTTCAGATATGGTAACCTTAACTCAAGTCAAGTTTGCAAATCTTCTTGTGAATCTGGGTTGAGTTTTGAACAAGCCTAGGCTAAACTTTTCAGTGAACCTGGGTTGAATTAAACATGCATCTATTTATGGATTTGCTTGGAAATTATATGAAACTAACTGGTCTCTAAATCCAAACACCAGAGAAAAAATGGAGGTTTGAGGTGAGGTGAATTCAGAACTGAAATGAAAAGCAAAATTCACGGGTTTTGAAACCATGTGAACGAAGACTGAAAAAAGCTGCATATGAGCCACTGCAAACTCCAATAATTCAATTTCACACAAAACCCTCTTTTCAGCCATGCACCCCAGCTAAACTGTAACCCTCTTTTCAGCCAGGCACCCCAGCTAAACTGTCTGATTGAGCACCCGACATCAACACCTCACAACTGACTTCATGAATTCTTGCACGTCTTTGGTAAGGGGCAGATGATTCCCTCCCTTGTGTAGCATCAGAGGAGTCTAGTCACAGTAAGCCTGTGGAAATTGTGTTCGGGACTTTGCAGTAAAGATGAGTAGTAGCATCTAACTGAAGTGACTAAGCCACCCTTCTTCCTTCCACAACCATTATGTTTGCAGTGACACTGTGCTAAAAGGGCCTGGCCAAGAGGAGGTGGGAAAATAACTTTTCACTGTGACGTGTTCCCCATGAACTCCATCAGAGCCTTCTGTCCATTTTATGGCCTGGCCTTGATGGCAGGCATCCCCAGAAGAGTGTGTATTTAAATTGGTAGCAGGTGAAGAATGGACAGTAGACATAAATGCTTTTAATACCGATGCTTTGAAAACCTGCTTATTTGTAAACCTAACCCATTGAACACTATCTGAATGTGTGAGCTCCTTTCAATGTAGTACTTGATTCCCATTGCCAAATATTGAAGTGAGTATGATTTTTCCACTGATGAGCTAGAGGGGAAGGGTTTTCAAGAGCCCTTATTAAGAGAGCTGGCTTTTGTGCCTTTTAAAAGAAAATCTTACCATCCATTAAACAACAACAACAACAACAAGTAAATCTCTGGCCCTTTTCCTTGCAGAAGCAGCCTTGAGAACAGAAACCAATGCAAACAGATTGATAAGATTGAAAAGCATGTGCAACTTGACTCAACTTCTGGAGTAGGAGGCTGGGGGGAGATGTATCCCAAGGAACCAGTACCCCAACCCTCTACAGAATGCTGTGCATAGTGGGATGACAATGATAGACAGAAATCGATTACAAATTGTTGGGGAAAGTGAACTTTTTTTTTGCAACTACCCCAAAATGCTAAAGTTAAAATGTTAGCCCTCTTTCAGTGCAGTTACTATTGGGGGTAGCTACTGCAAGGGAAACTCCAATCTTGTGTCCCCACACCAGTGCCTCAAGGTGCACATGGAGGATGCACCATGTAGTCCCCATCCTCCTTCCACCTAAACAAGCTATCTTGAGTGAGAGAATAAGAGATGGAGCCAAGCTTTACTGTATGGGAGTCCTGTAACCATTGCCATCTGGTTATCTCCATCAGAGCCTGCTTGCCCAGTCCCAGCTGGAGTCTGCAGTGCTGGTAGTGGGAAGAATGATGGACTCCTATTTGCCCTGAGGAGACTTGTTCTCCCATCTGATACAACCCACCAGTCTGAGAGGATTTGCCTTTCTGCCTCTCAGCAGTCAGGGCATCCTCTGCCTCAGGAACAGAACAGGAACCATTTTCCAACTAACCACCCAGCCCACCATGATAGGGGAATTGGTCCCAATCAGCCACCTCACAGCCAGAGATTGCAGGACCATTTACCTGCTGCCATCACTGCTACTTGAGGCAGCTGGACACTTCCACAGCTTGCCAAAAGCTGCCAAATATCCACTTAGAAGGTACTCCATTAGGTGCTGGAGAGGGGAAGCTTGGCAGCTTGAGAGGTTCTGGTAGGGTTTCCAAATTGGTAATATTTAAAAACTGGAAACTTCAACAGGAGTGCCGGAACCTCCCCTGCCCTGCCTCTCCCCACCCCTGAGGCCCCACCTCTGCCCCACCTCTTCCCCCAAAGCCCCACCTCTTCCCCTGAGTCCCTACCCCTGTCCACTCATCTTCTCCCCTCCCCCCATCACTTGCTACCTTTCCCCTCCCACTGCAACCCCGCCCAGATCAGGACTGACTTGCCTGTGGAGTTGGGGCTGGGAGCTGCAGCTTCCTGACAAAGGTAGGAGGCAGCCCTGGCTGAGTAGGGACTGGAGTGGGTAATGACCCGGCACCTCCCCTGCTTGCAGTAACTGGACCTTGGGTGTCCAGTCAGTAGATCTGACTGGACATTGTCAGGTCCTCTTTTTGACCAGGCTTTCCAGTCAAAAACTGGCAACTAGGTTCTGGGCTGAAGGGTGGAGGTTGAAGGGGCTGATAGGTTTTGGAGGTGGGAGAGAGTGGATTACTGACTTTTTTTGAACGGGGGGGGGAAGGCATATGGTATTGGTGGATTTTTCTTTGAGGGGGAATATATTTTCAGTGAGCCCTGTGGCGGGGCGACGCCTCACCGATGCGGCGCCTCCTGCTGGTTGTCCAGGGAATTAGCTCTTTTCCAGCTCCGGAGCGCCCTCTGCCAGTTGAGGTCTCACCTGCTGCTGGCCCCCATGTCCCTCCTGGACCCCAGTGCCCTTTGCCCAGGGGTTCTGCCCACCGCAGCAACCCACAATCTGGATCCCACCCCTCAGGGGAACTCCCAACCCCCTATCCCCACCTTGCCTCAGTGGCTACTGCCAGTCTCCATTTAGCCTCCGGTCACCGGGGCGGACTGCAGTCTGCAAACCACTCATCATCGGCAAGGGGGGTTGGACCAGCTGCCACCGCCTATTCCTGGGCTGCCCCTCTGCAGCCCTAGTACCCTTTTGTGGGCCCTTAACTCAGCCTGCAGCCTGGGGCTTAGCTAGGCTGGAGCTCCCCAGCTCCCTCTGCCCTTCCCCAGCACTGCTCCACCCTAGGTACCCTCCTTAGCTTTCCAGGCAGCCAGGTCCTTGTCTCTCAAGAGGTGAGAGAGAGAGTCTCTTCATCCTTCTCGCCCACCACCCTCTTATCAGGGCCAGCTGGGCCCTGATTGCACTGGCTGCAGCTGTGGCTGCTTTCCCAATCAGCCCAGCTTTTCCCCTGCCACAGCCCTCTCCCAGGGCTGTTTTAAGCCCTTCAGGGCAGGAGCGGGGTGACCACCCCGCTACAAGCCCCTTGTTAAAATTTTGGCAACAGAACACTAAATTACAATTTTGATTTTATTGATAAGGTAGTATGTACAGAATAGTAGTTCATTGGATCTTGAGAAGGGATGTGAAGGAGGAAAAGGTAGTGCTTTGGGGAGGACATTCCACATGTAAGGGGAAGCATGGAAGAAAGCACAGACATATGTACTAGGGGTGCTGCTCCACCCCCTGCTTTGAAGTGGTTTCTATTATATACAGGGTTTACAGTTTGGTTCAGTGGCTCTCAGTATCCCCACTATACAAATTGTTCCAGCACCCCAAGCACAGATATGTTTGTGGGAGGAGTCAGCCATTTGGCAGACAAGGCTAGCAGGCTTAATGGAAGGAGTGGGTGGGGCTTGTGGTAACAGATCAGGAGAAAGGGGGCAGAGCTGTGAAGGGTCTTCAGGTGGGAACAAGAAAGTTGCATAATATTATAGGGTGGAAAGGGAGGAACCAGTGGAAGTATTCAAAGAATGGGTTGTTGAGGTCAGAATGACAGAGAAGGAAAATAAACTTAGCAAATGCATTTTGAAAGGAGAAGAGGAGGTATATGATGTGTGCATCAGTGAAGCCAAACAGAAAAAGGTTATAACAGTTGGGAAATGATGCAGGGCTGCTCCAAGTTACACTAGCTAATATGAACCCACTAGGAGCCATTATACCAGCCGGGGATTGCAGCAACATTCTGGACATGCTTAGGGTTACCATACGTCCGGATTTTCCCGGACATGTCCGGCTTTTGGGGGTTCAAATCCCCGTCCGGGGGGAAATCCCCAAAAGCCGGGCATGTCCGGGAAAATCGGGAGGGAGGGAGGGCTCGGCCGGGGCCTCTTTGGCCGGGGCCGGTGCGGGGCCGGGCCAGGGTCGCGGGGCCGGGGGCATGGTGCCGGGCGGGGAGCCGGGGGCGCGGTGCCGGGCCGGGGTAGCGGGGGGGTGCGCCGGGCCGCGGAGCCGCGGGCCGGTCCGGGGTAGCGGGGGGGGTGCGCCGGGCCGCGGAGCCGCGGGCCGGTCCGGGGTAGCGGGGGGGGTGCGCCGGGCCGCGGGGCCGGGAGCCGGTCTGGGGAAGCGGGGGGGTGCGCTGGGCCGCGGGCCGGTCCGGGGTAGCGGGGGGGGGGGTTGCGCTGGGCCGCGGGGTCGCGGAGCTGGGAGCTGGTCCGGGATAGCTGGGGGGTGCACTGGGCCGCCGGGGGCCGGCAGTGCTGGGCGGGCCGGGGGTGGTCGGCCGGGGCCGGCACCCCAGGGCCCGAGCCAACCCAGGCTGGAGCCGCCGGGGGCCAGCCTGGGCCGCGCCTCCTCCCCCCACACTCCCCCTTACCTGCTTCAGGCTTCCCGTGAATTAGATGTTCGCGGGAAGCAGGGGAGGGGGCGGAGACTTTGGGGAGGGGGCGGAGCTGGGGCGGGGCATGGGCGGGGCTGGGGGCGGGGCCCCGTGGAGTGTCCTCCATTTGTAGGCACAAAATATGGTAACCCTAGACATGCTGTACCATACTGCCCCTTGCTAGTGGCAGGAGAAGGAGTGGCCAGAGTGCTTTCTGCTCTAGTCATCACTTGCTGGTGGAACATCCCCTAGGGCTTGTCTATGTCAGGGCTTAAGTCTGTACTAACAAATTAGTGAGGATTGAAAAAACCTGTGTACCCATGACACTAACCCTTAAAGTGTGCTAGCTCCCTATTCGGTGCAAATTCTGGAATCCTGTTTCAAAGTATACTTCATTTGATGTGGATTGAGTTAGTGTGGCCTATTGTTCATGTGCTCCAACTACTACTCCACACTGCTTTGTGGGTGTCTGTGGCTGACCTGTGTGTTCACCTGTGTGCCCTCCATTGGGTTCTGGGGTCTAGCTGACTGGATGTCTCCTGCCCCCCCACCACACTTTAAAAACTAGCATGGGGCCAGGATTGGGTCATCTACTCTATAGTGCGATATCACTTCAGAAGCCTGACAACAGGCCTCAAGGGTGTTGCCTGGAGCTGTGGTAAGGTCCTTGATCTCCTGGGGAGAAGTAACAGTGCAGGCAGCTCTTGCAGCCAGCCACCAAAATCAGAAACAGTTTGTGAAGACCGATTGCTAACAGGGTCTCACTTGGGATGCTTCTCAATGCCTTATAAAACTGAACAGCTCAGGCAAATGTACAAAGACCCCAGGGTAGAGTTACCATAGTTAACAAATAAAAAAAGAGGACCCTCCACGGGGTCCTGGCCCCGCCCATTTCCCACCCCCGCCCCCTCCCCGCCCCAACCCCGCCCTAACTCCGTCCCCTCCTCCCTCCCACTCCCAGCCACGCGGAAAGGGCTGCCCGAGCGCTACCGGCTTCACGGTTTGCCGGGCAGCCCCCAGACCCTGCGCCCCCGGCCGGCACTTCCCCAGCGCAGCTGGAGCCCGGGAGGGGAAGCGCCCAGTCGGGGGCGCAGGGTCTGGAGGCTGCCCGGCAAACCGTGAAGCCGGTAGTGCTTGGGCTTCGGGCAGCCCCCTTGCCTCCGGACCCTGCGCCCCCAGCCGGGCACTTCCCCTCCTGGGCTCCGGCGGCGCAGGGTCCGGAGGTATGGGGGCTGCCCAAAGCCCGTAGCGCTCGGCTCTTAAACAGAGCCGAAGAGTCGGGGAGGAGCAGAGCCGCCGCGGCCGGAGGCTCTGCTCCTCCCCTGACTCTTTGGCTCTGTTTAAGAGCCGAGCTGCCCCAGCGCTACCGGCTTTGGGCAGCCCCCATGCCTCCGGACCCTGCGCTGCCGGAGTCCGGGAGGGGAAGTGCCCGGCCGGCGGCTGGGGTCCGGAGGCAAGGGGGCTGCCTGAAGCCCATAGCGCTCAGGCAGCTCGGCTCTTAAACAGAGCCAAAGAGTCAGGGGAGGAGCAGAGCAGCCGCGGGAGGGGAAGTGCCCGGCCGGCATTTTCCCGGACATGTTCGGCTTTTTGGCAATTCCCCCTGGACGGGGGTTTGATTGCCGAAAAGCCGGACATGTCCGGGAAAAACCGGACTTATGGTAACCCTACCCCAGGGATGACAGAAGAAAATCTGGTACTGGCCATTTGACCTGTCCCTTTTTTGAGGAGCTGGGCAGGTTTTATAGCTACTACAGAGCCCATCACCATTGTGGAGACTTGAGCTGTGCAGGACAAGCAAGAGCAGCAGCAAGACTCATTGTGCGAGGAGGACAATGAGGAGGACAGTGAAGAGATCTCCCTGAACAGCTCAGATCTCTTTGGAATTCAGAACCCAGAGGGTGACCTTGGAGGCAGCAAGCCCGATTCAGAGCCCCAGACTCAGCCCACAGCACAGGAGCAAGATTTACGAATCCAACTGAGGGGACATGTAAGATGTATCTTCTATTTTGCAATGTATTATTAGGCTATACAAATACAGCTGCAGATTTTCAGGCCCCAGACTCAAGTAAGAACAAAAGGCATCCCTGACAGCATTGCCCTGGAAGTTTACACTTTCTAATGGATGCCTGGATGCCACTGAGCAAGTTTCTGCACCTCAGCCTCCCACCTATTGTTAAGACTTTCTCTCTTCCTCTCACAAATATAGTGCAAAACACAACATGCAGCTTTTATCCCAGGCTAGTTTTGTTCTGTAACTTCTAACCTAGCCATAAGACAGTGCCTTCTAGCTTTGAAATGGCCAAATGCACATTCAACTATCATTCTGCATGGTGCCTGAGTCCTAAAAATAGAAGTGCTGGAACACACTTCTTAGCTGGATCCCTGGGTTGATTTGTTCACAGGCAGCAAAAGAGGGAGGGGGGGTCACTCTACTTCTGCCAGGACCCTTTGGCCTGTGCAGCAGTAAAAGCTCTCCCCCATTTTGGGGGAAGACAGGGGCACCTACAGCACTGACCATAGGTAAGGCAGGAAAAGAAGAGCAGGGGACATGCTGAGCCAAGGAAGTTCTGAGATGTGCCACGTCTGGGTCCCCGGTGCCAGGGAAGGATGCAACCCGGAGAACGCAGGGGGAGGTACCATGCAGCCCTGTGGGCCCCCTGCACACCTGCTCCCTGTGGAAAGCCCCAGCATCTGGGCTGCAACCCCTTCCTTGCTGCTGCCTCATCCAGGGCAGGGAGTTTGGAGAAGTGCCAGGGCCTCCCCTCCAAGCCTGCAGTGCCTGGAAAGCCAGCAGGGGCTCCCTCGCTGGGTGGGGCTGTGGGCAGCTCAGCCAATTATTTCCTGCATAGGCGGTGGGTCCCTGTCCGCAGGGCAGACCCGCACTGCTGTCTTGTGCATGGCCGGGGGGGGAGATGGTGGCTGCTGGGTCTCCACTCAGAGCCAGCCAACGGGGGAGGCCTTTGCCCCTTACCCCTCCTATTCATTGCGCCCCAGTTAGAAGTACCGGAACACCATTCCAGCTCTCAAAAAGAGCTCCATTCTGGAGCATTCCAGCACCACTCCACTGCTGACTCTGCAACTATTGAGGCGATAGTTAAACATTTAGTTTCTTCTATCCAATTGACCTGTAAATTCATTAGCCAGGGAATCTAGGTCTCCTAGAATTAGCTAGGTGATCCTGGGGGCAAGCTTTCCGTTATTCACTGAGGTAAACAGGTGTGTGTTCCGAAAGATCCTAGCATTGTGGGCCTTTCCAGACCTCCCTACATGTATGTTTATAAACCTGCCATCGTGGTCAACCAGGCATTGGAGCATGAAGGAGAAATCCCCCTTTCTGTTGTAGGAGTCTCTGTGGTAGTCACATCATTGGCTCAGTGGTGGGTCACTTGGCTTCCAAAACCAAATTCACCCAGAGCTCATGTAAAGCGCAAAGAACCTCTACTTGTTCACACCTGCCGGCATTGCAGCGCAGAGCTTTCTTGCATCCATGCTTGCCAACAGCAATTTGAAAGTGATGCTTGTCCACCCAGAAAGAAAAAAAGCATGAGATGGAGGGAGTGGAATCATGGGATTTTTGGAGTTTGACCGCTAAGTTCCAGAATTCCACTGACTTCCACCTGGCTTCTGCTGTGCATCCCACAGTGCACAGCAAGAAAAATCCCAGAATTCACACAGCTCAACAGTAAAGCAAAGGGTCATGTGATACCCTTTGCTTTACTGTTGAGCTGATATGCCATATGCTTATTGTGCACCAAGCCCTTGCCATGTGTACACAATAATATCAAGGGATAGAAGGCACAGCTGCCCTGTTTGCATGCTATTAGTGCAGTTTATGTATTACGCACCAACTAGTGCACAACATCTCAATACAAACAAAGCTCCTGCATGTAGACAAGCCCCAAGAGGGCCATTGCAAACTAGAGTAGCTTATAGCAGGTGTATAGGATGGCAAAGAATCAGCCCCAGTATTGGGAAACAGACAGCTCTTTGCTTACTGGTTGCAGCTGAGGATTCAGCCTTTTATGATCATTGTTAGACCTGTGCAAACCTTCCATAATGAAACCACAAATAAATCTCATTCATGATCTTCAGAGAAATTTTCAAACCTCTATACAATGTAAAAATATTGTAGTCGAATTAATAATCATGCTATTTTTTCCATAAGCAAAATTAGTGAAATTTGATCTAAACTGAAAAATTTTAATGGATTTTGAAAATCTGCAAAAATAGATGTACAAAAAGTAATTTCCAGTTTTTCTGTACTAGGTTTGGTGACAGCTCATGTTTCATTACACAAAACATTGATAATTATAAAGAAAACAGTGGCATAAATCTTAAGGAATAATATGTGTCTTTGGTCCCAAAATCTTGGCAATCTTCCCTAATATAGACCAGCTGTAGTGAGGTTCCACAGAAATCCAGCTAAAACTGGAACATTATTCAGGAATTTTAACCTCTCCAAGAAATTAGCCAACATGAAGCTTTAATTAAGGAAACCACAGAATGTGAAAATAGGCTTGTGAACAATTCATTTCAGTCTCTGCTTTGTGGTTAACTTTTGTTATTTTGGCATCTGACCAGAGCTAAAGTGATGCTTTAGCTAAGGGAATCTCATTGCAAGTACAAATACAGTAACAATGGCTAAGCTTCAAAGAGCTGCCATTAGGTGACAAATGGTGGACAGATGGGTTCAAATTTGAGCCATCTAATAGAAAATAAAACATATATCGGATGATCAAATTTTTCCTCTCCATTTTTTGCCTGTGACTATAAATAGTGAAGAAGATTCACATGCCATGTTTCTCATGTCTGCTGCATATATTTCTTTCTTGGATTGTTAACTTTAAACTCAATATCATTCTTAATATAACACAAGCAGGTTCCACATTTTTAAAACTTTGTTCTATAACTTATAAAGTGTTACCTCCTAGTCACTGATCTAATTACTCTATGCGAAAAATTATACTGTTAACTACAAGAGTTCTTTCAATTGAACTAATCTAAACAGTAAAAAGCAACAGAGGGTCCTGTGGCACCTTTGAGACTAACAGAAGTACTGGGAGCATAAGCTTTCGTGGGTAAGAACCTCACTTCTCGCATCTGAAGAAGTGAGGTTCTTACCCACGAAAGCTTATGCTCCCAGTACTTCTGTTAGTCTCAGGCCTGGTCTACACTAGGCGTTTATGTCGAAGTTAGCGCCGTTACATCGAATTAACCCTGCACCCGTCCACACCGCGAAGGTATTTAGTTCGACATAGAGGTCTCTTTAATTCGACTTCTGTACTCCTCCCTGACGAGGGGAGTAGCGCTAAATTCGACATGGCCATGTCGAATTAGGCTAGGTGTGGATGGAAATCGACGCTAATAGCTCCGGGAGCTATCCCACAGTGCACCACTCTGTTGACGCTCTGGACAGCAGTACGAGCTCGGATGCTCTGAACTGCCACACAGGAAAAGCCCCGGGAAAATTTGAATTTGAATTCCTTTTCCTGTCTGGCCAGTTTGAATCTCATTTCCTGTCTGGACATCGTGGCGAGCTCAGCAGCACTGGCAACGATGCAGAGCTCTCCAGCAGTGATGGCCGTGCAATCTCAGAATAGAAAGAGGGCCCCAGCATGGACTGATCGGGAAGTCTTGGATCTCATCGCTGTGTGGGGCGATGAGTCCGTGCTTTCCGAGCTGCGATCCAAAAGACGGAATGCAAAGATCTACGAGAAGATCTCTAAAGACATGGCAGAGAGAGGATACAGCCGGGATGTAACGCAGTGCCGCGTGAAAATCAAGGAGCTGAGACAAGGCTACCAGAAGACCAAAGAGGCAAACGGACGCTCCGGATCCCATCCCCAGACATCCCGTTTCTACGAGGCACTGCATTCCATCCTCGGTGCGGCCGCCACCACTACCCCACCAGTGACCGTGGACTCTGAGGATGGGATAGTGTCCACGGCTGGATCCTCGGACATGTTAGCGGACGGGGAAGATGAGGAAGGAGATGAGGAGGACGAGGCAGTCGACAGCGCTCACAACGCTGATTTCCCCGACAGCCAGGATCTCTTCATCACCCTTACAGAGATCCCCTACCAACCCTCCCCAGCCGTTACCCCGGACACAGAATCTGGGGAAGGATCAGCCAGTAAGTGTTGTAAAAATCTAAACATTTATTTGTAACAGAACAGGAATATTAACAATTTAAAAAATGGGTTTCTCATGATTAGTTTGATTAGCTTAACGGTTCAGTCATGGGCAGTGCAACTATTGAAAAAAAATCTAGCAATGTCCGGTTTTGCATGATTGTCCTGCCCAAGCCGCTCTACTGGTTAGTCACTGCTACAGCAGCTACAGTAAAATGCGGTCTATATGTCCGGGGATGGAGCAGAAATCCTCCTGTGACATCTCGAGGAAGCTCTCCTGGAGGTAATTGGAAATCCGCTGCATTAGGTTCTTGGGGAGAGCGGCCTTATTGGGTCCTCCGTAGTAGGACACGTTGCCACGCCACGAGACTATCAAGTACTCTGGAATCATTGCTCTGCACAGCATGGCGGCATACGGCCCTGGTCTTTGCAGGCTTTCCCGGAGCATTCTCTCTTTCTCGCTGTCAGAGATCCTCATGAGGGTGATGTCGCTCATGATGACCTGCTTTGAATGAGGTAGGGGAATGTTAGTGTTGGGACTGCTTTGCCGTTCCTTTACAGAACTGTAACCGCTGGTTTGCAGCCACGCGGTGGAGGCGGGAGAGGGGCAGCCGAAAGGGATCGTTCCCGGGGACAGCCGCGAGGGTGTGGGACAGGAGCAGACTTCCTGCTTGCCGAATTGCTGGCAGCAGGGACCGACATTGATTTCAATGTGAAATGAGGCCATTGCTAATATTAAAGTTTTAAGCTGCCACAAGTCTACGGCTTACCATGTCTGCCTGCAACAGAAATTCCGTTCTACTGAGAGGCTTCTCAAATGTGCTGTAGAAGACCTCAGGCACTGAATGCGAAGGCCGAGAATTCGACCTTGTGCTGAGTGCGCATGTGATAGGTGCTGTGCATGGTCTTGTTAACAGAGAAAGACTATGTTCTTTGTTCACAACTACATTTATCTTTCTGAGGAATTCACTCCCTTTTTCCCATTCCCACAGCCCCATCTGCGACTGTCTCACAACCTAGCCTGTCATCACACTCCCAGAGGCTAGCGCGGATTAGGCATAAGAAGAAGAGGACACGGGAGGACATGTTCTCGGAGCTTATAGCCTGCTCCAGAGCCCAGGCAGCACAGCAGACCCAGTGGCGGGAGAACTTGACCCGAATGCACCAAGCCAACATGGATCGGGAGGAGAGGTGGCGTCAGGAAGACCAGCAGGCGACTCAAACCCTGCTTGGACTAATGAGGGAGCAAACGGACACGCTCCGGCGCCTTGTGGATGTTCTGCAGGAACGGAGGCAGGAGGACAGAGCCCCGCTGCAGTCCATCTCTAACCGCCCTCCCCCGCCACCAAGTCCCATACTCCCCTCACCCAAAGTGCACAGAAGGAGAGGCGGCAGAGTCCCTGCTAACTCTCACTCCACCCCTGCAGAGAGCTCGAGCAGCAGAAGGCTCTCATTCCCCAAAATTTGACAAGTTCTTTCCTTCCCGCCTGACACAAGCCCCCGTCCAAGTTTCACTTTCCCAGTTCCATGTTTGGTTGATAATAAAAAATACGTTTCTGTTAACTACTGTTTCCATCATGTTCTTTTGGAGGAGGGGGGGATAGGGGGTTGGTAATTCGACAGGACAGTCACCTTTGGCAGGGTATATAGTCGGGGGCAGGCACAGCAGCAGGGCACATACATAGTGCAGTGATGCAGTGACTAGTTACCCTGGTTAGTCTGGGAGGTTGTTTTCATGTTATGTGGTGGGGGGTGGGTTGCTCTGTGACTTTGTGGCAGGGGAGGGCAGTTACAGATCTTAAGCGGCGGTCCTTAGGCAGGATCACAGAGCCACACAGCAGGGGATCTGTAACCGTCCTCCCCCTGCCACAAAGTCACATAGACCCCCCCATACACACAGTCCCTATCAGGAGGGGTGACAGGCTCCGTTGAAACAACCATCCCACCGCAGCGGAGCCTGTCAATCCTTGAGTTTAGAAGCTGCATTCGCGCCACTACAGTACACCCGCTCCGCACCACAGTCTGCGTCCCAGTTTTAAAAAATTCCCGCGAATACAGTATTAAAGAAAACGGTGTGCTTTAACAAAGTAGAACTATTTTTATTTTGAAACGTGTGTTGGAAGTGGGGTGAAGGGGGTATGTAACTGGATAGGATAGTCAACATTAACTGGGCAAAGAAACGGGGGCAGGTTTAGCTTCTCAATACACAAACTTTAAAGTCACAGGTTACCCTGCTCACTCAGGAACTTTGCTTTCAAAGCCTTCCGGATGCACAGCGCTTCCCGCTGGTCTCTTCTAATCGCCCGGCTGTCTGGCTGTGAGTAATCAGCAGCCAGGCTATTTTCCTCAACCTCCCACCCCGCCATAAAGGTCTCCCCCTTGCTCTCACAGAGATTGTGGAGCACACAGCAAGCTGCAATAACAATGGGGATATTGGTTTCGCTGAGATCACAGCGAGTCAGTAAGCTTCTCCATCTCCGCTTGAGACGGCCAAAAGCACACTCCACCACCATTCTGCACTTGCTCAGCCGGTAGTTGAAGAGTTCTTTTTCAGTGTTCAGGGCGCCAGTATAGGGCTTCATGAGCCAGGGCATTAGCGGGTAGGCTGGGTCCCCGAGGATGACTATAGGCATCTCCACATCCCCAAGAGTTATTTTGTGGTCCGGGAAGTAAATACCTTGCTGCAGCCGTCTAAACAGACCAGAGTTCCTGAAAACACGAGCGTCATGAACCTTGCCCGGCCATCCCACGTAGATGTTGGTAAAACGTCCCCTGTGGTCCACCAGTGCTTGCAGCACCATGGAAAAGTAGCCCTTTCTGTTAATGTACTGGCTGGCCTGGTGTTCCGGTGCCAGGATAGGGATGTGAGTTCCATCTATGGCCCCACCGCAGTTTGGGAATCCCATCGCTGCGAAGCCATCTATGATCGCCTCCACGTTTCCCAGGGTGACTACCTTTGGCAGCAGTACATCAATGATTGCCTTGGCTACTTGCATCACAACAACCCCCACGGTAGATTTGCCCACCCCAAACTGGTTCGCGACTGACCGGTAGCTGTCTGGCGTTGCAAGCTTCCACAGGGCTATGGCCACTCGCTTCTGGACAGTCAGGGCTGCTCGCATCCGGGTGTCATTGCGCTTCAGGGCAGGGGACAGCAACTCACAAAGTTCCAGGAAAGTTCCCTTCCGCATGCGAAAGTTTCGCAGCCACTGGGATTCATCCCAGACCTGCAGCACTATGCGGTCCCACCACTCAGTGCTTGTTTCCCGTGCCCAGAATCTCCTTTCCACGGCATCAACATGACCCATTGCCACCGTGATGTTCTCGGCGCTGGGTCCCCTGCTTTCTGAGAGGTCTGTGCTACTCTCAGACTTCAGGCCATCACCGCGTTGACGTAGCCTCCTCGCCTGACTTTTCTGCATCTGCCTCAGGGAAAGGTGTATGATAAGTTGCGAGGCGTTGAGAGCGGCCACAACTGCAGTGATGGTTGCAGCAGGCTCCATGCTCGCAGTGCTGTGGCGTCCGCGCTGTCACTGACTAGAAAAGTGCGCGAACTGATTTCCCGCCGGCGCTTTCAGGGAGGGAGGGCGGGAGTGATGGACGGATGACGACAGTTACCCAAAAGCACCCTGGACACATTTTTTTTACCCAGAAGGCATTTGCGGCTCCACCCAGAATTCCAATGGGCAGCGGGGACTCCGGGAACTGTGGGATAGCTGACCACAGTGCACCACTTCCAATGTCGACGCTTTCCCCGTTAGTGTGGACTCACAAAGTCGAATTACTGTCCTTAGTGTGGACACACACGTTCGACTTTGCAATATCGATTCCAAAAATTCGATTTAAGTAAAATCGAACTACTCTCGTAGTGTAGACAAGGCCTCAAAGGTGCCACAGGACCCTCTGTTGCTTTTTACAGATTCAGACTAACACGGCTACCCCTCTGAATCTAAACAGTGTGTCTAGTTACAGACAATAAGTCTGGAAAATATCTTCTCATTGTTAACATCATTAATTGTGTCAGGTTTAAAATGTAGTGGGTCATGTAACATGAATATCTTTTGTGATAAAGAGACTGTGTTCTAGTTATGCGGTTAGGTATTCTGGGATTGTGTCTATGCATGCCTATCAATGAAGAATAGATTCCTCTGGGACTAAATTACTTGTGCAGCTCTTTTTCATGTGTAGCATGCAAGGTTTGGAGGAACTGATAGAATAAACAGTACAAAAGTGGGAAATAACTAGTTTTGGCAGAATTCAATTTTTTTTTATAATTTTGATCAATAATATTACTTTTTATTTGTAAGCACTTTTTTGGATTTGTATCAATTTAAATGTTCACAGTTGCATGAAATTATGAATTTTAAGCATTTTTTCAGTTTTTATCAATTTAAATTTTCACAGTTATGGGAAATTATGGGGGTCAGATGATTATTTAATTAAAATAGGCACTGAGATTCAAAAAGTTGAAGCCTTATAAACTGTTAACACAAATTATCAACATCACATGTTAAAATATACAAAGTAAATATCCTTAAAATAAAAAAATTAGACCTGTTCTTACTATTCATTCACGAGTCCATTTGTAACAAGCCTAATTCCAAAGTCTAAATCACTGGATTTTGACATTAGTAAGTTCTAAAGCAGCATTTTTCTTACTTTGTCTACCTATATGTTTAGAGTTTTAGTGATAGATTTTTTGTCAGTTTGTGTGCGTACAGAGAAATTGATGTTTGCTGACATCTTCCGATCAATATCTAATAACCAGCAAGAAGAGACCTGTCCATCCAGTTGCCAAAATCTTCACCAACAACACCAAGAAATATTTCGAGAGGTGGAAATGATCTTTTGTTACGTGGATAAATGCATGTAACCAATGCTTTATCAAAACTACCAATTCAGAGACTCATGGGCAGAAGGACCAAAATCTTGGTGCCAGTATCCAACATACTTCTTGAATCAAAGACAGCTAACCCTAAATAGTCACAAAGACGTGTATGCAAGGAAACTAGAGCAGAAGGAATTCTGTGAGAAGAATGACAAATTGTTACCCCCACTACAAGTGGTTGACTTGCTATCAATGTAACAGCTCTACCAGCTGCACTAAGGTCATACATCATCATACTCTTCGAAGGTCAGTCCTAAAGGAGGAACAGAAGACATCTAAACAAACCAAGGAGGACACTGGCTCTTTGCTTGTTGTGGACATCTAGAATGAAGTAGCCAGCTGAAGTAACGCATGCCAACTCAGTCAGGGTAAATGAAAAAGACTAGCAGAAGAAAATACGGACTCCAGTTGTGGACACTGCAGAAGGAATTGTTCTGAGAACAAGAAGTGGCTAAGTGTTAAGAAACCCATTTTGGTTCAGAGACTGTAAGTATTGACAGATTATTTTGTGTTTGTTATTTTTGGCTGGTGTTATGTTTTATTTTCATTTGATTAAAAAAAAAGAAACACTAAAACCTGACCTAGCTAAGATGACCATATTTTCCCAAAGGGAAAAACGAGACACCACACGGGGCTGGCCCGAGGCCCCCCCGCCACCCAAGCCACCCCCTCCCTCCCAGCCCTCTCTACCTCCTGCCTGCAGGACTGGCCCAAGGCCCCCCTTTCTCCTCTGCGCGTGAGGCTGGCCCAAGCCCCCTTGTTGCCCACCCGAGCGGGGATGGCCCATCCCAAGCCACTCTCCCTAGCCCTCCCTCCTGCTCCAGGGCTGGCATTGCTGCTCCTCACTGTACATTCCTCTGTACCCCGCTAGGGGTCGCAACCCACTTGTTTGGCTTTTTTGATCATCGCTTGGCAAGAGTAAATGGGACAAATGCCCAGTTTTGCCAAAAAATTCAGGATGGCCGGGATAGGGCTTTAAAAAGGGACTGTCGCAGCCAAAACAGGATGGATGTGGTCACCCTAGACCTAGCTCACGTGACTAGGGTCAGACAATAAAGTTTCAGGGCTGGATTCTCTGGTGTGCTAAGGTCACTTTGCACCACATTTGCCTCCTGTGCCAGTTGCCTCCTCCTTACCCACCAACATAAGAAAAGGTGGCAGCAAGATGCAGGGAGGGAAGGGATGAGAGAAAGTGCCACCACTACTTTCTACTATGTTCACACATGGCTAGGACATAGCAGGGAATTAGGGCTTCATCCAGTTCCTTATCAGCACTCATTTGTGTCCAACCCTTATTACACTGGGCAGGCCATTGATTACTTGCATATGCGGCTCACTGGATAAGCTGTTATTTACGAACATTTTTGATATAATGGACTATATCTTGAAAAAACCCATTACTGTGTAGTCTACTCACTTGAAGGCGTAGGATGCTTGGAAGGTTTATTTTTCCCACAGCTGCCACCTCTAGCAAAAGCAATTTTATTCCAAAACCAAATTTGATAGCAACATTGAAAAAATTGATTTTTATTTTTGCTTACAGAACTGAAGCTAAGGAAGAGCTGACTGGCTTTTAATTTCAAGGACTCTTCCTGTTAGCTCATTATTTTAAACTAATTTTACGCTCATATCTGACACTTGAAAAGTAAACATTACTGAACAAAGAAAGCATTATGATGTTTACTGAAGATCTCAGATATTACAATATTGCCATTAGCATTTCTCACTGATACATGGTCATATGTGTGAAAGATTGATTAGCTAGTTTTAGCTTTTACCTTTTAATTACAGGCATAATTTGAAGACATGGGCCACTTTGCAGATTAACATTGTTCAATTTCTAACCATCTAGTATGTTCTGCATTTGAAATGGTTTTCATTGTGACTAGAGCTGTCGATTAATCACAGTTAACTCACGTGATTAACTAAAAAAAATTAATTGCGATTAAAAAAATTAATCATGATCAATCACAGTTTTAATCACACTGCTAAACAATAGAATACCAATTGAAATGTATTAAATATTTTTGGATGTTTTTCTACATTTTCAAATATATTGATTTCAATTACAACACAGAATACAAAGTGTACAGTGCTCACTTTATATTATTATTTTTGATTACAAATATTTGCACTGTAAAAATCATAAACAAAAGAAATAATATTTTTCAATTCACGTCATACAAATACTGTATTGCAATCTCTTTATCATGAAAGTGCAACTTACAAAATGTAGATTTTTTTTTACCTAACTGCACTCAAAAACAAAACAATGTAAAACTTCAGAGCCTAAAAGTCCACTCAGTCCTACTTCTTGTTCAGTCAATCACTAAGAGAAATAAGTTTGTTTACATTTACAGGAGATACTGCTGCCTGCTTCTTATTTATAATGTCATCTGAAAATGAGAATAGGCATTTGCATGGCACTTTTGTAGCTGTTACTGCAAGGTATTTACATGCCAGATATGCTAAACATTTGTATGCCTCTTCATGCTTTGGCCACCATTCCAGAGGACATGCTTCCATGCTGACGACGCTCATTAAAAAAATTGCATTAATTAAATTTATGACTGAACTCCTTTGGGGAGAATTGTATGTTTCCTGCTGTTTTACCCACATTCTGCCATATATTTCATGGTACAGTAGTCTCAGATGATGACCCAGCACATGTTGTTCATTTTAAGAACACTTTCACTGCAGATTTGACAAAATGCAAAGAAGGTACCAATGTGAGATTTCTAAGGATAGCTACAGCACTCGACCCAAGGTTTAAGAATCTGAAGTGCCTTCCAAAATCTGAGAGGGACGATGTATAGAGCATGCTTTCAAAAGTCTTAAAATAGCAAAACTCTGATGCAGAAACTACAGAACCTGAACCACCATAAAGGAAAAATCAACTTTCTGCTGGTGGTGTCTGACTCAGATGATGAAAATGAACATGCTGCTCGGTCCACACTGCTTTGGATCATTATCAACCATAGCGTCTCCGCTGAATCCTCCCTGGCAGCAGTTGAACCTAGTGACCTTACCCTTCCTCTTTGGAAATTATTGAGTCCTCAGAGCTGCATTGGCTGCTGTGGGGCAGCAGAGCAGCTGCTCCATAGCCTGGGGGGAGATTCCTTTCTTCCTTTCATGTTCAACTACTCAGGCTGGGTGCTGGGCTAAGGATCCGTCTGTCATTGTGAATCCATACTTATGGTAAGGTTGCCATGTGGCCATGTTTTTTTCACTTGGGACATGGTAGAATGCCCTACAATTCACACCCCAATAGTCCAGACTGCCGACTGTTAGGATAAGGTAAGTAAAGAAAAATGATAAAATAAAAAAATACACATGGTGTGTGTGTGTGTGTAGGGTGGTATAAAATAGTTCGTTAAAACATTTTAGTAATAATTAGCCATAGTCAGCAGCACTAAGACTATTTGTTGCTGGGGCTGGAAGTGACCATTGGGTGTTTATTCTGCATTTCAGAGGTGGCAACTCTATAATATGTGCTCTGTTTAAACATTTGCAGTCTGATTGGCTGCCTTCCCCACCTCCCTGACAATGCCATTTTCATAGGAGGGAAGGGGGAAGGAAGGAGTAGCCTCTCTGCTGCCCTTTGTGAAAAATGGATCAGTCTGCTCCCCCTTTCTCTCCCCCCTCCCTGCAGCACCAGATCTGGGAAGGGGGAGGGGGGAAATAACTGCCCCTCCCCCACAGGCCTGAGAAAGGGATCCTCCTGCAGCTACACCCCCAGACCTGGGAGGACATTGAAGCACTCACTGAGTGCAGGAGGTGCACTGAAGGGTGAGGGGCAGATATGGGTGCTCCTGGGCAGAATTGATGTGAGAGGTGGGGGGAATATTGGCACAGGCCTAATTAATTAGGGTTACCATACGTCCTCTTTTTCCTGGACATGTCCGGCTTTTCGGCACTCAAACCCCCATCCGGGGGGAATTGCCAAAAAGACGAACATGTCCGGGAAAATGGCGGTTCTGCTCCGCCCCTGACTCGGCTCTGTTTAAGAGCCGAGCTGCCCGAGCACTACCGGCTTCTGGCAGCCCCCATGCCTCCGGACCCTGCACCGCTGGAGCCCAGGAGGGGAAGTGCCCGGCTGGGGGCGCAGGGTCCGGAGGCAAGGGGGCTGCCCGAAGCCCAAGCGCTACCGGCTTCACGGTTTGCCGGGCAGCCTCCAGACCCTGGGCCCCCGGCTGGGCGCTTCCCCTCCCGGGCTCCAGCTGCACTGGGGAAGCGCTGGCCGGGGGCGCAGGGTCTGGGGGCTGCCCGGCAAACCGTGAAGCCGGTAGCGCTCGGGCAGCCCTTTCCACGTGGCTGGGAGTGGGAGGGAGGAGGGGGCAGAGTTAGGGTGGGGTTGGGGTGGGGAAGGGGCGGAGTTGGGTCAGGGTGGGGTGGGAAAATGGGCGGGGCCAGGGCCCGTGGAGGGTCCTCTTTTTTTATTTGCTAGATATGGTAACCCTATAATTAATTAATTAGTATTTAGGGACTTGGGAAGAAGCTAAAAGCTTTGTGCCATCAGGCAGGCAGCAAGAGTTCCTGCAGTGGCAGCCAGAGTCACCTTACTCTATGCATTTGGGAAAGTAAACACTGTAACTGGCCCAACAAAACTGGGCTGGACTGGGGGGAATTTGAAAAACAAGACAGACCAGAAAACATGATATTTAGTTTAGACCAGTGATTTTCAACCTGGAACGCGGACCCCTAGGGGTACACAGACTATGTCTAAAATTTACAGCAGGTCCATGCCTCCATTCAAAATATTTTAGGGGCCTGCAAATTAAAAAAGGTTGAAAACCACTCCTTTAGACAAATGTAATAATTTTTAGGCCAGACTTATGATTTTTGAACATTATGGGGTGGCAATATTGCCTATATGGAAAGCATATAATGAAACTGTATATTAAGGTTGCTCTACAAATGTATATATCATTGCATTTTAGCAATAAGAACAATTTTTAGTTACTGCATAATGAATTTAAAGTATGCTTTTGGTTCTTTAAGGTTTGGAAAATAATATGCATATTAAAGCAAATATAAGGCTAGGAAGACAGAAATAATGGCAAAAAAAATCTCTATCAGTAAATTAACAGGCATCTTGTCTTCTGGTTGTCTAGCATTGGCATCCCATCATCCTAAACACCTAGTGCCAATTTCTACAGTTCTTATTCAAGCAAAATTCCCATTGATTTCAGAGGGAGTTTTGCCTTAATAAATAATGGAAGATTTGACCTATATTGACTAAATGAAAATTCAACAATAAGCAACTTCTGAAATAGCAATTGATAAATCTTGCACAGAGCATACAGATCCAGTCTTTCTTCATGCAAGACATTTATTTTCCTATATTTTCAATCTGTGATAACTTTCTTTATAATTGAAGTATTACTCTAAACTTACTCCAACACAGGTAACAAACATTTTTTATTTCAGTTCAGACCTGCAGGGTCTGGGTAATTATAATTGGGTTATACTGCTGTATACTATTCTGCTTCATAAGGGATAAGCTTGATTGAAAACCACAAGTGAAGTGGCATTGGATTTAGATATTTTGCTAGTGGTGCATCATCCGAAATAGTAATTCCCTGTGGGGTATGGAAAATTTAGAAAGTGCTCCAAGCAATCAAGCACTGTTTTGATACTGTGAACAGCAAAATATGAAAGAGAGAAAGAGTGGACTATTACACCTGACCTCCTCCCCACCCCTAAAAAGCACAGAATAATAGATTAAAATCTTTGTAAAAGAAATGTGAACCAAACAGAGTCCTGTCTATGGCAAAAATGAATACATTGGAATAACATAGGGATAGACTGGGCAAACTGCCCAAATTCTCTCACTTTGATGGTGAGAGCCGTGCTGAACAGAGACATTTTGCCAATTATATAGTGGTGTTTACTGTTTTGCCAGCAGAAATTAAGTAAATTTGCTTTTATAGAAACAAACAAAAACTGGAAATGAACCTAGAAAATGTGATTACATTTTTTTCTGGTGAGGAGAACATTTTTGTATTGGTCTAACAGTAACAGTGGACAACTGATTATCATCAGTAGATACTAGCATAGTTCCTCTAAATCATGTTTATTTGGTGCTTTAGAATCTGCAGTGCCTTTGGGAGCAGGATTCAGTCATGACAGAGTCAATTTTTCCTCTTGCAAGCTCTTTTTTCCATGACGCTGGAACTCAGTCACTGAGCTTTCGTCCAGACTCCAAATCAAATCTTTATTTTCTTTCACTACTAGGCTGATCTCTTTCATTAAAAACAAACAAAAAACATTTGCTTAAAAGAGTACTTATATTTTAATTTATGCTCACAAAAGTATTTTAATCTTCCTGGCTAGTCTCCAATATGATAAGAAAATAATTGTTAATAGTTCAGTCTTTCTAGTTTTTCAACGACACATTCATAAAATGGGGAAAATAAAAGTGAGTGATAATCAGTGAAACTCCTGAACTGACTTTCCAAATGAAAAGGGATATAACATCAAACACAAATGGAAATCAAATATGCCCAGAGAAGGCCAAGCTAGATCAGGGATAGGTAGCCCAGATTTTACTACAGAGAAAGGTCTAGATAAAGTCTATGAGATACAGTAAACGAGAACAGAGCAAAAAACAAAAGCCAACAAGAAATAAAAAACTGAATAAAATAACCACCTAAATACAAAACAAAGTGGCAGATGGGAGAGACTGTACTATATAAAATTGTACTTCTTGTAAAAGCACAGTAGCAGATAGACTTCCAATGACTACTGATTCTACTCAGGATGTTGCTATTATTCTTAAGGAAAGTCCTTATAATCTCTTCCTCTCCCTCATATTTAGCTTTGATTTATGGCTAGACAGTAGTAGCCACGATCTAAGAAAAAAATTAGGGGAATGTTAGAATGTTTCTGTTTTCCAACTTGCATGTTCCCATAAATTTGTACCAAATATTCCTGTCAAATTTCGGGCAAATAAAAATCTCCACAGAATTCCCAGTTGTGAAGATTCAGTAGTGGTGTCTGAATCAAGGAGAAGCAGAATAGTTAGTGTAACAGAGCACATAGATTTTTAAAGAATGATTTTTAGTGCCAGTGGACTACTACATCCGCCCTCCCCACTGCCCCTATAAATAACTGAAGCGCTAAATGAAAAATGAGGCAGATGAGAAACTCAGCCCACAGAATAGGGCCTAAGTTGTGCACTCAGCAAAAATGGGCAATATATCAGTTGTTGATGCATGCAGCAACCTGCCAAATTATGGTATATACCAGCCATTTAAGACCTTGGTAGAGACTGGTGAGCCCCAGGAATAGGGTTTGCTTATCTGACAGCACGTAGATTGATTACCTGATGTATGAGGCAAAAGATACTTCTGCTTTAGTGCTTCGTTCTTTATGCCAGATTTTGCATGCCAAATTTCATGATGCAAGTTCTTATGCCAAATCTTGTCCAGCAACATCAGCATACAGAATGGTGATTGAAAATGGAAAGTAGAAGATGAAAAGTAAACAAGGATATATATTCTAAGAATTGCACAGCAAAGTACAGACTAAGAGGAGGTGGTGAACAATTTGGTCACCCTAGCAAAAATCTTTTCTGTGCAGTGAAAAAAATATTATATGATCATGTAATTAAAGACTGTATCATAGTGCAAGGGACAGAATTAAGATTAAATAAGCAACCCTAATTCTGGCATTTCCTAATTTTTAGGTGCTTGACTTGGCAAATTTAACATTCTTTTAACTTAGTTTGAATGTAATTTCCTATGTATTTATTTTTTTTAAAAAGGCAAACAAACCCTATGATGTACAATTGTAAGAATCCCTCGTCACACATCATCATCACAGTTGGAAAGTGGTGCCTTCAGCACAGAATCCTAGGCCTCATCACTTGAGCTAAGAGAGTAATTTAGCTGACGGTAGGAGAAGGCTGTTATCTTATGCAAACCAGCCACTCATGTAGGACATATAAGTTGTAGCAGACTGAGACAGTGGGTTACATTTGCAGGAGTAGCTACATTTTACAGACAGCATACCCAAATACGAAAATTTGGTAGTCTTTTTTAGAACTAGTGTGGTTAAATGGCTGAGAGTTGGGTTTGCCATATTAAAGGTCTAGGTTCCTTTCCCATCATGTATAACTCCTCAGTGAGGTATAAGGCCTTACTCAATAATAAAGATTGTGAAGAGCACAGAATTCTCTCTTCTTACTGTTTGTTTATTTAGGAAGTATTAACAGGCTTACAAATTTTTGCATTGTAAATATCAGAAACAAAACTATAATAATTACAACCGTGAGCTTTTGTTTAAAGAGACATTATACAGTAGTACAGTCATCAGATCTCTCTATTTAACAGTGTTACCATATTACAGAGTGGGCGTCACTGCACTTATGACATGTTGTTTCTAGTGATTTTATTAAATTGTGTGGAATCTCTGATTACACATATTGAACAGAACAGGCAATTCTATCATGTGTTAATATTTAAACAAATTGGAGAGGTGCACTTTTTGCATGTGAATGTGTTGTCTGAGTAAAAGGTGACCAAATATCAATGAATTTATTTGTCCTCAGTCAATTTTTCTGGGTATGTAATTGGTGTATTAATTTCTCCATAACAACATCTTCTCATATTTTTGAACCATTCCTCTGCAGTTAGCCTGGAAAAACAAAAATAGTCCATCAGTAGAATTCTTAACACTAGTCATGAGAAGGACTGAGTCTAGAATTCATAGTTTCTTAGCCCTACGCTCCTTCCCCAATTTGGCGAAAAGGTGGAGCCATTTTTTCTGTGTCCCATCCAGAAGGTTAGTGCTGTGCGGCTTCCTGAGTGTGGTACACGTGCAGTGTTAATAGAACATCAACAGTTTTTGGTAGCAAGCCAGGAACAAGCTACAGTGAGAAAAAACAGATGTAAATGGTGATTTTTGACAATATGTAATTTAGTCATATTCAAGTGGATTTTCAAGGGGACAAACAAAAGGCACCTACTTGAGCTCAGAACTATCACCATGCCAAATTTCAAAGTGTTACTGTAAATCATGGGATCACAGAGCTCGTAAAAAAATAATTTTTAGAAAGGAAAGTGGTAGGCAATCTCAGTATAGGTCACTACTACTCCTCTTATACTATGCATAAACTATAAAGGCTTATGCTTCAGGTCTTAAGCCAGTCCGATATGTGATTGTGGAGAAGGCATATAAAACCTGGAACATCTAGTGAACTGTTGCCCAAGAGGGGCAGCCTTGATTCAAGCCATGTCACCAGAAGTCATAGAGTGGATGACAAACTTGGATATCAATCTTTCATGTTGCATTTCAAGTTTCCATATGAAAGAAGAATGACAGATGTTAGGGCAAATTTCTCTATGGGCAGGTTATTCCATAATTGTCCACTATGCGGTTTCTTGCACCTTTCTCTTAAGCATCTGGTACTGCCCACAGTCAATCAGGACACTGGACTGATCCAGTATGGCAATTCCTATGTTCCTATCTCCTAGGGTTACCATTCGTCCGGATTTACCCGGACATGTCCTCCTTTTGTGTGCTAAAAATAGCGTCCGGGGGGAATTTGTAAAGCACTCACAATGTCCGGGATTTCCCCCTCCCCCGGCAGAGCGAGCGGCTGGGAGGGCTGCAGGAAAGTCCCGGGCTGGACTCCGGAGCAGCTTCCTCCTCCCACCCCCCCCCCCTGCATTCTGAGCCGGCCGGCAGCTCCTCCTCCTGCAGCCCGCTCCGGCAACCCTGTGCAGGGCCAGGGACCGGGTTTTGTGTTGTGCAGGGGAGCTCAGCCATGTGTCCGGCTGGCACAGAGCCCAACACCCTGTTCTGAGCAGCAGGGTAAGGGGGGGCAGGAGAAGGGACAGGGAGGTTCTGGAGGGGGCAGTCAAGAAACGGGGGGGGGGCTTTTGGAGGGGAGTGGAGAAAGTTTTGGGCAGTCAGGGTACAGGTAGGGGGTAGGGTCCTGGGGGGCAGTTGGGGGGGGGTCTTAGGAGGGGGCAGTTAGGGGACAAGGAACAGGGAGTCTTAGGTAGGGGGTGGGGTTCTGGAGGGCAGTTAGGAGCAGGGGTCCCAGGAGGGGGCAGTCAGGGGACAAGGAGCGGGGGGTAGGGGGCTGGGAGTTCTGGGGGGGAGCTGTCAGGGGGCAGGAGTGGGGAGAGGGATCGGAGCAGTCAGGGGACAGGGAGCAGAGGGGTTTAGCTGGGTTGGGAGTTCTGGGGGGGGCTGTCAGGGGGTGGGGAGTGGTTGGATGGGGCGTGGGAGTCCCAGGGGTCTGTCTGGGGGTGGGGGTGTGGATAAGGGTTGGGGCAGTCAGGGGACAAGAGGCAAGGAGGCTTAGATAGGGAGTGGAGTCCCGGGGGGCAGTTAGGGGCAGGGGTCCCAGGAGGGGGCAGTCAGGGGACAAGGAACGGGGGGAGGGTTGGGGGTTCTGGGGGGGCGGGAAGTGGGAGGGGCAGGGGCGGGGCTAGGGCGGGGCTCCTCCCGTCCTCTTTTTTGCTTGTTGAAATATGGTAACCCTACTATCTCCTCTTCTCCTGTATTTGTTTTGTAAACCTTTGCCTCCTTTCATCTTGACTGATAGTTTTTGTTTTGTTTTGTTTTGTTTTTGCTGTCCCTTAAGTTGGTTCAAAATGTAGAGATTTGTCTCACTATCTGTACTGACAAGTGGAAAAACAAAACCTTCATTACCGAAAATTTCCAATGGCTTCCTGTCCATTTCAGAATTTAGTACAAAGCCTCCCCCCTAGTCATCAGAATCCCCTGTGGACTTGTGCTCCCTCCTTTGTATCTCTCCAATCTTATTCCTCCCTATTCTCAAGAGAATTCCTTATGCTCTTCAAATACCAGATTTCAGTGCATTCCCTCTCTTTCCTCAGTGAGTGATAGAGCCTTCTTCCAAAGTGTCCTCACCTTCTGAAACAGTCTTTCTGTATTAGTTGACTCCCTGACATTTCAAATCTCTAATCAAAACCCTTTTTGGCCATCTTCAATAAAACAATCCAAAGATTTCCAGGTTTCCCTGGCTCATTTTCTCTGAAGCTTTTGTCACTGTTGCAGGGCTGGCCTTACGATGAGGCAAACAGAGGTGGCTGCCTCAGGTGCCAGACTGTGTGTGTTGTGGGGGAGGGGGTGCCACTAGGACCCAGAGTATAGAAAATTGTCTGCTGCTGGTGCATATGTATTTTCTCTGCTCTAGATGCGCAGAGATGGTGGAGTGCTGTGCTGGAGGAAGGAGGGCATAAGAGACATAACAGGGAGGCATGAGAAAAGGTGAGAGGGAATAACAGAAAGCAGCAGGAGCTGCAGGGAGAGAGAGGAGGAGGAGCCACTTATGTCCCTCTCTAGCACCCCCAGGAGCCTGGACTGATTCACACCAACTTCTCAGGGAGCTTCCTGTTTCCTGCTGCTTCCCTGAACCCACTTGAGGAGAACAGACAGTCAACTGAAGTAGTAGGAGCCAGTTAGGCCCTTAAGACGCTGATATCTTCTGTCACTCAGGCCCTGCTACCAGCCTGCTTATTTGTCCCCTTCAATTGAGAGTTGAGAGCCACTATAGCTGGCACAGAACAGCAGTCATGAGTGAAAGAAGAAAATGCCCCTCTGGAGCAGCATTCAGAAGAAAGAAAGCAAGCAAAGGAAGCTTTTCTATCTAAGCAGGAAAGAGCTCTCCTGAGATACATAGACACAAATGTTCACGGTGAGCCTTCCGGCCCCAGTGAGGATGTGAGTGGTGAGGAGATGCCTGATCTTCCAGTTAGTCAAGAGTGTAAGTGACCTGGCAGCTACTGCAGCATCCATATCTCCATCTCAAATGGATGTAACCATGCACATTCCTGAAGAAAAGTGTAGCTCAGAGAAGAGTGTGGTGGAGGCGCAAGAAACAGCTGCTGCTGAGTTTAGTTCCTTAAGTCTAGATGATCCAGGACTGTGGACCCACTTGAGCAGTAGCCTGAGGGACTTCCTTGTACTGCATGGGCCACAGCAAGTGAAAAACTTCATGTTCCCCAAAGACAATGAAAATAGAAGTTTCCATCCAACACATTACTGGCGTGAAATCCCCAAATCCCCAATGGGGACAAAGTGGAGAGCCCATGGCTTATGTACTCAAAAACCTAGAATGCTGCATACTGTTTTTGTTGCAAACTCTTCCAGTCTAATGTTCCAGCCACACTGGGTTCTACAGGAACAAAGGACTGGAAAAATCTGGCTAGAAATCTGGCATGCCATGAGAAGGCAGCAAATCACCAAAGAGCATTCCAGAGGTGGAAAGAGCTTGAGATGAGACTAAGGTTAAAGGCCACCATAGATGATCAGCATCAAGAGAAGATTGCATCAGAGTCTCTTTACTGCCAAAAAGGCGCATTGCCATTGTGAGAATGCTTGCTACCCAAAACCTAGCACTGTGTGGCATTTCAGATCAGCTGTATGTGCCAAACAATGGAAACTTCCTTAAAATTATGGAGCTGATGGCTGAATTTGATGCTGTACTCCAGGAGCATCTAAGAAGAGTCACCACCCAAGAAATGTACACACACCACTACCTTGGAAAAACAATTCAAAATGAGATCATACAGTTACTGGCAACAAAAGTCAAACAGAAGATTGTGGCAGATCTGAAGTCAGCAAGATATTACTCTGTTATTCTGGGCTGCACACCTGACATCAGCCATACAGAACAAATGACTTTAATGGTGTATTTTGTAACAATAACAGAACCAAGTGAAAATGTCCCTGCAATGGTGACTGTCAGATGTGGCCTGGGTTGGCATAAGTTAACTGCAAATATCTTTCATAACCAACCATTGGTGGTTAAATAGAAGTAATTTTTACTCCTATTGGCTCCTTGGTTACCAAGCAAACACATACACATCACCTGAAAATATGGACATGTTGATATTTTTGGATAACAATTCCACTTTTGAAATGCAGGAATGATTCTGGAGAGGAAAATGAGGCAGAAGTATGTCATCAAGACCATTAAGAAAATATTCCCTTACAACACAGATCTAATGTATATACATAGGTCTGGTCTATACTACCCGCCTGAATCGGCGGGTAGAAATCGACCTCTCGGGGATCGATTTATCGCGTCCCGTAGGGACGCGACAATCAATCCCCAAATCGGCGCTCTAACTCCACCAGCGGAGGTGGTAGTAAGCGCCGCCGACAAAAAGCGGCAGAAGTCGATTTTGCCGCCGTCCTCACAACGGGGTAAGTCGGCTGCAATACGTTGAATTCAGCTACGCTATTCACGTAGCTGAATTTGCGTATCTTAAATCGACTCCCCCCTGTAGTGTAGATGTACCCATAGCTGTACCTTTGGCATATACCGGGATAGGTGGGTCTAAGCCTGCCCAAAATTAAAGATCCAACCTCTCAACCAAGGGGAAGGGTGGGCCACAGGCCCTATACAGTGACTAATACACTCAGCAGTAATGCACAAAATCTGAAGTGCTGTTTGGTGCTAACCACTTGTAGCAGCTTGTCATGTATCTCATGCATTTGGAATCTTGGCAGAGCCTGGTTAAACCTGCACAAAGATAAGAGGGGCTGCTTCTCAACTGCCTTCCATTCTATGTAGTCATTCACACCTGTGCAAAGAGGGTGTACAGTTGATGTAAAATGAGGTGTCATTAAACCCACTTTGTCATGGCTTTATACAGGGGCAAATGTCATAAGGTGCAAGGCAATGGGGAATCAGGTCCACAGCTTCTATGTCTTAGGGGGGCAGTGAGACTGCTACTTTTGTGTGTGAAGTAACAACATCTGAAAGTTTTAGTGACCTCGGTGCTTTTAGTATGCGTGACAAACTTGCCCTGACAACAAGAAGTCAGAAGCAATATATATGGCAGGTTAAGCCATGTACTGTGACCAGAAATTGTTAGGCAAAATGTCCTTGGACTGATGGAAAAATCAGTTAAAAGCTACCAGACTATTCGCTTGGTCACTGCATGAGCTCACTACTGCTCTTCTCTGAATGATAGGTCTTTTGATGAGCTCAGAGAGAAGAACTATTATGCAATTTACCTTTACCTCCCTCACAATAGTTGGTATAAAGGCAAATGGCTGGCAAAAGACCAACAGCAAATTTGGGCAGTAATCCCTTTATTCTCCTGCTGTGTGGTTATGAGGTAGAACCTGCCCCTGCATTTGGCTATGTAGGGACCAATTGATCTTGTTCAGTGAGCTCCCTGACAACACTCTCAAGAGCCTCGCATTAGATGGTAATTGTCATGAGTGGAATCTGGGACTCTACCATAGGGAAATGGGAGTGCAGAATACCTTATGAGGCATTTCACAGCCAGCAAAAGAAGAGAAGATTGCCTCTACAACAGCAATTTTCAACCCATGGTTTCCACAGAGATCCACACCTCCATTCAAAAATTTTTAGGGGTCTGCAAATGAAAAAAGGTTGAAATCCACTGCTCTACATCATAAAAATTAGTACCACAACTGCAGAGAGTAGAAGGCCTGTGGAACTGTTATGGGCTAGTAGCCTGGGAACCTTTTTCTGCCAAATCACACTCTAAATGTGGTTTCCAGTTTTCCCATTCAGAAAATTGTGTTGGTGTCTGTCACTTTGTAATTCTAAATAGCAGGGAGCTGAGTTAAAATTCCAATGATTATGATCTCCCAATGTCTAGGTAACTAAATATATGTTGACACACCATGTCACAGGAGTTTTTAGACCTTAAATGCTCTGTGATTTGCACTGTTTATTTAGATAGAAGTTAAATGGTTTGAAATTAGCACCTGAATAGCATCCCTTCTATAGCCTGAAACAGATTATATACCCCTGAAAGGTCTAAATTTAACTGCCAGGTATAATGAAGGAACCCAGAGGAATTTACTCTTAATATCCTATATGTATCTTATTTTCAATGTAAGCCATTCAGGACAAGGATCCTGTTTCCTTATATACCTATAAAGTACCATGCATGGTAGTGGCATTTTATCATAATAACTAATAGTAATATAATCTTTTGCAGGTTTTAATATCTGATCTGTCATGTAGGCAATTTATGGTATAATAAAAGTAAATTAATACATACTATTAATATTTTGCACTTCTTTACTGTCTTTCATTGAAAGATTCCAATGTGCTTTGCACTCTTGAAAGTGTTTCTAATTAAGGAAGGGTGTGAAATTTAAAGTGCAATGGCTGTTCCTGAATTGCTCCATGTGTGGACACTCTTATTTTGTTCCCATCTAGCTTTGAAAGTGCTTTTGGCTAATGGGAACAAGGCACTCTTACTCTGGAATAAGTATGTCCGCACGTGCAATTAAATGGGAGCAACTTCATGTGTCGACAAGCCCTAACAAAGCCTCATAAAATATTTCTACGCATTAAGCCCTAACAAAGCCTCATAAAATATTTCTATGCATTATTGTACCTATTTTACAGATGGTTGAACTGAGGAACCAAATTTGGGAATCAATAGCAGACCCCAGAAGTCCTGAAACTCAATTTCCTACCTTATCTAAATTAACATATATTATGGCCCATATTTTCTGGCCTAGCTGCAGCTGGAGAGGCACAGGACTGCGGATCGGTAGAAAAGGTGACTTTACAGCATCAACTTTGCATTCTCCGAGTCCTGGGGCCAACAAAGGGTCTGACCAACCCCTGAAGCCCAGCTGCTAACTGCTCCAAGGAGTGATTCCAGTGGCCAAATATAGCTAAGGAAGAGGGATGACTCAGCTGCGCTCCTTTTTACTGGCCATGTCCTCTTTGCTGGGGAGCAGGTGACCAAAAGCTACTATGATGGATCTAATCTATACCACCCAGGGATTCCACCTAGGAAAGAGGTCTCCTAAGGAGGGAGTTTTCAGCAGACTTTTCAACTGTTTTGCACTGCTTGGATGATGCAAAACAATCATAGTGAACCTATGAGTTAGGGCCTGTATCTATATAAATCAACATGCACAAAATAAAATAGTCTAATAGCTTGTATCTTAAATAAAATGCACAGTGCTGGAGAAAATACTTGTTTGTTGTAAAGTCACAATACATGCCACATATTATACACAGATATTTCAAGTCACAGAAATTCATCTGTTGTTATATTCAGCCATATTAATTGCATATAATGTCTGTGTCAAGTTTCTGTGACTTAAATGAAGGAAAAAGAAAACCCCATTTAATTATCTGTGGGCTAAAGCTAAAGGAAGTTTTCCCTGACTATAGCTTAGTAGAGATAATACTTTTATTAATTTAGAAAAAAATGTTGGCTCTTAGAACTGTAGTGTTTATATCTAGTTAAATGCCTGGCATGAGGTTATGTCCTTAATTTAGAATCTTATCTTAAATATGATTATAAAAAATGTGACAGCTTGTCAACAGACCAGAAAAATCATGTTTTCTATTTAAGTGACACTCACTGCTTCACCTTATGGACATTAGCCATTAATTACCTCTCTGAATTCTCTTTCATTTAGTTGGAATCTGTTCTGTACATAGCTATACATGTTATGTTGATAAAATCATGTAGTGTAATTTGGACATAAAAAAATCCAAGGAGTCCATATAAAATTCAGGTTACTGAACACTGGCTTTTGCAAGTATGGAGACTTCTCTTTTCTACTTTTAAATCATGCTGCAGAACATTCTCTTCCTTTTTCTAAATCTGATTGCATTTCAGTGACAAAAATATATAGAAATGATCTTGAACTGAGATACAGATTTTGTGTTGAATTTAGTGAGGATACTTAAAAGAGAGAACTCTTAGCTTGAAGCTACAGTCATCATGTGTTTGCATAGAGATAGCTCCCTGTATCTGTCTCTATCTCTCTCCCTCTTTGCTGCTATATTTATCAGCCTTCCTGGCCATAAAAGGTCTGGACTGTGGCTCTGACATTCCACTGACTACAGGCATTATTTCTGTTCTGGACCTTGGAGTCCAGTTCTTAGCCCCGGTCCTGACACCTCTTTGCTGGATTTAATTTTGCTGGATTTTTCTTTCTATCATTCATCCACTTCAGGACTTTTATATTTGTCATTGTTCATTTGGCAACTGGTAAGTGTTCCATTTAGACAGGAAATATTTCTAACTTGTTAGCTCTCTTTATTTTGAATCTGTACTCTGGATTGATGGTAGCTCCCTTTAATCTTTTGAGCTCAGCAGTTAGTTGAGGGAGTTGTGGTAACAGGTTGGAGAAATCTGAAAGTGTAGCTGCAGAGACAAAGCCAATCCATTCAGGGGCTCAGTTATTATCAGCTCAGCTATCCGAACAGATAGCTATAGGACTTTTCAAATGATGCATGAGTTATTAGAGGTACAGGAGACTTTTGTTGTATAAATTCCTCTTGAATGAGAGAAAGTGTAAATAATCTTCTAAATATTTTCTAATTGTATGGGATTTATGGTGAATTCTGAAGCAGATGAAGTGACACTGACTAAGCTCAGAGGAAAATCTGATATTTTTTCCTCTGTCAACATTTTTGTTTTTCTATTTCAATATTTTTTAAAAAAGGATTTTGAGTAGATTTTTAAAAGCACAAACTAGTCATACTTACTACTAGCTCAATGGATAGGTTACAAATTAAATATTTCTATAGTATATTTATATTGTACAAATAAGTACAGAATATATGGACCCAAAAGCTGTACCTGTGGGTACCTATGATATGGACCATTGGCCACCCATGTCTAGGCTAGGCTCTGCAGTCACAAAAGCATATACAAATTCCAAGGGGAAATGCTACCCTCACACATAGCTGGGTACTGTCAGGATGTACTGAGCATGTTATAAAAATTAATCCTACTCAATCCTACTCCACTGAAGCCAAAGTCAACACTCCCATTGATTTCAGATTTTCTTGTGGGCTTTTAAAGGAACATAGGAATTGCCATATCAGATCAGACTAACCTGTTCCTACCAATGGTCATTACCAGATTCTCAGAGGAAAGTGTAAAAACCTTGTAATGGACAATTATGCAATAACATGCCTAACATTAGTTTCTAGCTAATGTCAGGCAATTAGCAGTTGGCTTATGTCCTGCACCATGAGGCTTGATATCTCATGTAAGTTTGTATACTAGCTAGTGTAACTAACTAGTTAGTGCATATTCGTATCTGTATAAATGTATAATCTTCCTAAGAATCCTACTGAGCTCTTTGCTACAGTGATTTCTTGTGGCAGTGAGGTTCATAAGTTAATTAAGTATTGTAGAAAAAAAGTGTTTCCTTTTAAAAATGTTAAATATGCTGACTTTAAATTCACTGACTGTTCTCTTGTTCTCATCTTCTAAAAATGTACATAGGAATGCCTGATTTAACTTCTCTCTACTATGCATTTTATTTTATACTCTTCCATCATGCCGCCTCTTATTTTGTCTTGTTCTCTAAATTAATCAATTCTAGTCTTTTTAATCTCTCCTCCTAAGGAAGTCTGTCTAATCATTTTAATTGTCCTGCTCTGGACCTTTTCTGTTTGTTTCATATCCTTTTTGAGATTGGTTGACGAGACTCAACGCTGAAATATTCAAGATGAGGGCGTACCATAAGCAACAGGAACAATGCAACTGCTAGTATCCAGAATGAAGCTTGCCAGTGCTGGAGACAAAGCTGGTGAAGATGAATGGGGATCAGCTGTAGCACTCTCCATGACAGGAAATCAGAGTGTCTTGCTTCCTTTTAATGTATAGAGCAAGACTCATCTCTTTGCACTAGCCTGTCTTCTGTGGACATGGATTCACTCTGGCTGGCAAGCCCTATCCCTATCTTTGTGTGGGGGAATGAAGATGATGAAGGTGTAGAAGAAGAAAATAAGACTTATACTACAGTGATTATTGCTATATGAATAAGAAGACATATAGTTTATACCAGCAGTTCTCAAAGTGGGTCGTGACCCCATTTTAATGGGGTCACCAGGGTTGGCGTTAGACTTGCTGAGGCCTGGGGCCAAAGCCAAAACCCGAGCCCCACTGCCCTGGACCAGAGCCTGAACCCGAGGGCTTCAGCTCAGGTTATGGGGCTCAGGTTACAGGCCTTGCTGCCTGGGATTGAAGCCCTTGGGCTTGGGCTTTGGCCTTGCCAGCCTGGGCCAGTGGGGCTTGGGCTTTGCGCCACGCCACCAAGGTGGGTGGGGCTCAGGTGAGTTCAGGCTTTGGTCCCCCCTTCTGGGGTCGTGCAGTAATTTTTGTTGTCAGAAGGGGGTTGTGGTGCAATGAAGTTTGAGAACCCCTGGTTTGCATATATCAACCTCCTTCTTGTTGAAAATTGAGTTTATTCCTAGTCTTTATTTTCTTTCTTATAACAAGTTCCAACTTCAAGATAGAAGTTAATCTCTCACCCCATAACTAATTATTTAATTGCCTCTTATGAGGGACTTCAAATATTTTTTGAAAGTCCAAATAAAATATACCTTCTGGTTTTCTTTTATATACTACCATAACTCATTGGGTCCTTCATGGAATTCTAACAGATTAGAGAGGCGTGATTTTCCTTTACAGAAACCATCTGGTTTGTCCCTATCCTATCATGCTCATCTAGCTATTTAATAACTCTGTCCTTCATTTTTTGGTTACCTGGTGTCCAGTTTACCTTGTACTGGCTAGCTCTTTGGTCCATCATTTACAGGATCACACCTAGCATCTTTTAAAAGATAAATATAATATTGGCTACCCTCCAGCCCTTTGATATAGCAGTTTATTTTTTTAATGATAGTTAAGAACTCTTGAATGAATATTCCACAGCGCTGCTATATAATTGCAATTTAAATGATCATTTTGGTTCTAACACATCTTCTTTTGATACCTCAGAGACCCGTAACAGAAGATAAACTATAACTGGAAAAATGTATGATGAAATTAGGAAGGTTAAGAGGAACTATGAAAAGCAAATTGCCAAAGACATAAAAATGAATAAAAAAAACTTTTGAGGTATATTAGAAATGGGGATCCTGCACAAGAGTTAGTGGGATCACTAGATTTCCAGGGGGAAAAAGAGCAGTCAAGAAAAATAAGGACATTGGAGAGAAGCTAAGTGATTTGTTTGCATCAGTTTTCATCAAAGAGGACAATAGGCAGGTGTCTCCCCAGTGCCACTTTTGAAGGTAAAAATGAAAACGGGAGTGAAATTCTAGCCCCAGTGAAGTCAATAGCAACACTGTTATTGACTTTAGTGGGACAGGTTTTCACCCAGATATTTAATGACAGTTGAGAACTTTTGAAAGAATACTCTACAATGTTGTTAACTTTGCCATTGAAAATTATCAGTTTTGTTATCAGGACAATATAGCTGTGAGACTTTGGCTAAGTTGTATCAGTGAGCATAGGAACATTAAAACTCTATTATTTTTTCATAGTTTGATTAGTCCTGGGGATTACTTGGTTGACTCCAGATCAGAACAGGATTTCTGAACCCTATGAATGACGTGAGTTTCCTGAACCCTAAAAAAATTGTCTGAAGATTGTCCTAAGTGCATTGATTTGAATTAAGGAAAAGTTTTAGGTTTTATATTATTTGTTAATTCAGAAGTTTCCCTGATTTGAGTTTTCTTCTGTTTAATATATTCTTTTTCAGACGGTGCACACCTTAGCATTTCCAGGCAGAAAAGCACAGTGGACAGTGAGTTAGGAGGCACCATGATGGCTTTACCTTTCTACCAGAAACATCACCAACACTATGACCGTGCGTACCGCCACAAAGAGCTGCAATCCACTCTGAGCCAGTACCAAAAGGAGGAGAAGCGTAAATCGGCTGTCTACAGTCATGGGTCTACAGCCTACACTCGTGGATCTGCCGCCTACCGCCATGGGTCTGCAGCAGCTTACGGTCACGAGTCTGCAGCCTACAGTCATGGATCTGCAGCCTATGATCATGAATCTGCAGCTCAGAGTAGGAGGTCTGCTGCCTACAGTCTTGGATCAGAATCCCTCAGTAAGATGTCTTCAGCCTATGATCATGAATCTGCAGCTCAGAGTAGGAGGTCTGCTGCCTACAGTCTTGGATCAGAATCTCTCAGTAAGATGTCTTCAGCCTATGATCATGAATCTGCAGCTCAGAGTAGGAGGTCTGCTGCCTACAGTCTTGGATCTGAAGCCTACAGTCACGGGTAGGACAAAACACAGCCATATTTTTGGGGCAATGGTGGGGAAAACTGTTTGCTGAACTTGCCCCCCTTAGATCAGAGTCAACGCTCCTATTGACTTCAACAGGAGCAGGCACTGTAATCAATAATGTTAATATATTTTCCATACTTACTGCTTTCAGTTAGTTCTGGGGAGGTGGAAGAAATTTAGTCCACTTCTTGGAAGTACTGTGGTGACGGGCCCACTATAAGAAGAACGTAGATAACTAGATAGCTTTTCTAAGGTGCAATGGCTGTGTTTTTACATTATATGCACAGTTCATATTAATGTTCAAATTGTCACACTGTAAATTGGTTGAGAAGCTTGGTATTTTCAAAGCAGAAACAACATGAAGTTTTTGTCAGGTGCAAGAAGAGCACGTCATAATTGACACTGAAATAATATAATAAAACATTGTCTAAACAATTAGATTAGTGGAATGTGCTAGATTTCCTGGCCTCAGGAACTTCAGTGATAATAAAAGCAGCTAGGGTAGTATTAAAGCAAGATTAGTACTGCAGTTAGCAATAGAAGAAATGATCATCAAGTCATAGCAGAAAATATCTACTCTCAATTACATCAGCGTAAACTCATTAAAGTCACCAGTGTACTTCAGAGGAGAATTTGATCTGTTAGGCCAAATTCATGCTTGGTGGAACTCTTCTGATATCAGTGGAGTTACACTAGGGATGAATTCTACACTCAGGTCAATAGAGTTACACCAGAGATAATGAATTTGGCCTAATGCATTTAACAATTTTCTTACAGAAACATAACCTTAATACGTTTCCAGTTATTATGAAGTTTTCATATGAGTAAATAGATTTGATTTTTATTTTAAGTCATATATATTATGATGGCTTCCAGGCTGCTCTATTTTAAACCAGAAGCCAACAGCTTTTAAAAGCCATACTAACCCCCAAATCCAAACCCAAATATAGATCTAGATCAGAAAATTTTAAATAACCCCCATTCTTATAACGGGCTGATGCATGACACTGGATTCTAAATACAAACCTAGATTTTAATTGTGTAGCTTAAGCCTATCTTGGGAAAAAATATGCCATTTGAATTTTGAGCTAAATTCATGGAGGATAGGTCCATCAATGGCTATTAGCCAAGATGGTCAGGGACACAACCCCATGTCCTTAAGACTCTCACTACCAGAAGTGGGGACTGGCTGACAGGGGATAATTGCCCTGTTCTGTTCTTTCCCTCTGAAGCGTCCGGCACCTGCCACTGTCAGAAGACAGGTTACTGGGTTAGATGGACCATCGGTCTGACTCAGTATGGCCATTCTTATGTTCTTATGAACTTATGCTCACATCAGTTCTTATTTTATCCAAACTGGATCCTTTAGACCAGTGCTTCTCAAAGTGGTTTTCGGCTGCCAGTCTGCGGCAAATTTCCTTATAAGAGCGTCGAATAGGATAATAATATGGCACCGGTCCCTGGCACATTGGAAACAAAAATGGCCAGTCCCCCACATCAGATAGCTTGAGAAGCACTGCTTTAGACTCTGTCATACTCAGTGGTGCAAGTAAAATCCATTTCTTGCTGGTATGGGGCGGGGGGCACTTGCTAAGGGGAGCATGTGACCTCCCCACGTGACCATCCATGTGACTCCTCCCCACCCCAGCCCCAGCCTGGAGCCCCCATGCTCTCCCCATCCCTCCCCATGATCCATCCCACGTTGCCTATGGGAGAGCGGGGGGCTCTGTCCTCCTCCTGCTGCGCCAGAGACTTTGGGAAAGGAGCAGAACATGGGGCCACTGGGTAGCCCCATGCTGGCAGCTCCTCCGGTGCGGCTGTACCACCCGCAGCCCCACCCCCTGCCCTTCCACGCAGCTGCATCTCCTCTGTCTGTACAGCAGCCCCGCCAGGGGGCGGGGCTGGCGGTGTACAGCTGTGCCAGAGAGGAGTTGCCGGTGTTCTGCTCCTTTCCCCACTGCAGTTCCTGGGAGAGCTCTGTGGTTCAGGGCCCTCCCAGGAACCACAATGGGGAAAGGAGCAGAACCCCCAGCCCCACCCTCTGCCCTTCCATGGAGCTGCATCTCCATCCTCCGTCCACGTACTACAGCAGCAGCCCCACCAGAGGACAGGGCTGGGGGGCGGGGCTTGGGGCGGTACAGCTGCCGGAGGAGCTGCCAGCATTCTGCTCCTTTTCCCTGCTGCCCCTTCCTGCGGGGAAAGGAGCAGAACCCCCAGCCCCACCCCCGTCCTTCCACAGAGCTGCGTCTCCCACTGTACAGCAGCAGTCCCACTGGAGGACAGGGCTGGGGGGGCGGGGCTAGGGGTTCTGCTCCTTTCCCCACTGTGGCGGGGCAGCGGGGAAAGGAGCAGAATATCAGCAGCTCCTCTGGCAGCTGTACCGCCCCCAGCTCCACGCCCCAGCCCTGTCCTCTGGTGGGGCTGCTGCTGTACCGATGGAGCTGGAGGAGAGGCAGTTCTGTGAAAGGGCTGGGGGTGGTACAGCCACGCCAGAGGAGGCGTGGGACTGCCAACTCCTCCTGTGTCTTTCCGATACTCTGTACTGGCTATAAATAACTTGCTGGTATGGTGTACTGGAGTGTACCAGTGTACTTGCACAGATGGTCATATTCATAGGACCAGATTCTCACCCCTCCTGTGGCTTCTTTACACTGCCTCAGGGCACGTCTTCACTACCCACTGGATCGGCAGGTAGCAATCGATCTATTGGGGACTGACTTATCGCGTCTAGTGAAGATGCGATAAAATCAATCCCCGATGGCTCTGCCGTCGACTCCAGAAATCCACCACGGCAAAACGCGGAAGCGTAGTCGACGGCGGCGTGGCAGCGGTCGACTTGCCGCCATCCTCACAGCCAGGTAAGTCGACCTAAAATACGCAACTTCAGCTACGCTATTCACGTAGCTGAAGTTGCGTATCTTAGGTCAACCCCCCCCATAGTGTAGACCTAGCCTCAGTAGCACAAAGCAGCCATATTAGAATTGGAAAAGGTACAGAGAAGGGCAATGAAAATGATTAGGGGTATGAAACAGCTTCCATGTAAGGAGAAATTAAAAAGATTAGGATTGTTCAGCTTAGAAAAGAGATGACTAAGATACGGATATGATAGAGGTCTGTAAAATCATGAATGGTGTCAAGAAAGTGAATAAGCGAAGTGTTATTTACCCCTTCACATAACACAAGAGCCGGGGGTCACCCAATGAAATTAACAGGCAGCAGGTTTAAAACAAATATAAGGAAGTACTTCTTCACACAATACACTGTCAACTTCTGGAACTCATTGCCAGGGGAGGATGTGAAGGCCAAAAGTGTAACTCGGTTAAAAAAGAATTATATATGTTCATGGAGGATAGGTTCATCAATGGCCATTAGAAAAGATGATCAGGAATGCAATCAAGGCTCTGGGTGTCCCTAAATCTCTGACTGCTAGAAGCTGGGACTGGATGACAGGGGATGGATCACTCGATAGTTGCCCTGGTCTGTTCATTCCCTCTGAAGCATCTGACACTGGCCATTGTTGAAAGGCAAGGATACTGGGCCAGATGAACCACTGGTCTGACCCAGGATGGCTGTTATGTTCTCATGTTCAGAAAGCATTACTACAGGGGCAGCCAAGGATTCCTTGAGAGGCAGTCTATGCTACCTGCGTCCCTCACTTTGTGAAGGGGATGTGTCAGGAAAGGTATACTGAGATGCAGAGTGGATTGCACAGCATTTGACCTGATCCCCAGATGGCCTGTCATGTAGGACAGTGGTATTCAACCTTTTTTCATTTGTGGACCCCCAACAAATTTCAAATGGAGATATGGACCCCTTTGGAAATCTTAGACATAGACTGCAGACCCCCAGAGGTCCATGGACCACAGGCTGAAAACTAATGTAGGAGACTCAGTGGTGCAGAAAGCATTCTCAGTGCATTTGGCATATACTGTAAAGAGTTTTGTGGCGCTGGATCATGCTCAGTGTAGATGGAATGCTTGTCAGTTTTAGCAGCACGCTTCTAACAAGCTCTGCTGAGTATAGAGAAATGACAACTTTCAGAGGCTTATTGACAGGGACCAGATCAGCTAGGACCAACTGCTGGCCTGCTCCCTGACTGACTTCTCTGCTAGGGAGCCATGAGCCAATCCGCACTGCCTGGGAACTGACAGAGTGGCCACAGGCCCTGACTGGCTGCTGGTTTCGAAGCTCTGCTTATAATCCTGGCCCTGACACCAGATCAGCAGCTGCTCAACGCATACCATGCCTGCAGCTGTGCTTGCCCTTGTTCCAGTGCCTGCTCCCCTCTGGCTTCAGACTTCTGGCTTCAATCCCCAGCTCTGCATGACTTACCACTCTGGTTGACCCTCCAGTTCTGGCATTTGGCTTCTGCCTTTCCAGTACTGAACCCTGGCTCCACCTCAGGGTTACCCAGCTCGGGCATTTGGCTTCTGTCCCTCCAGTACTGACTCTTGGCCTGTTTCCTGGACTCTGCCCATCCTGGACCCAGCTCTAACTGGTAGGCCGAACTCTTGCTTCCACCACTAAGCCTGAGTACCCATGGCCCAGTCAGCTATAGTTTGAGCAGCCCCAATACAAAGGCTAAGGACCCACATCACCGGCATGGCCCCCTCTGGTGGGGGCCCATGCAGAACTTGCAGGTGCACAATGTGGCCCTACAAGCCCAGGAGACTCCACTATCAACCCTGGCTCTTGCCCCCCAGGTGCCAAAAGTCCCACTCCCAGACAAGTTTAGTGGTGATTGTAGTCAGTTCTGAGGTTTCCTAAATCAATTCAGGTTCCTCTTCTTGTTACACCCCCAATTGTTCCCCACAAAGCAGGCCTGAGTAGGGCTCATCATTAGTCTGCTCACTGGGGAAATCTTGGCCTGGGCCTCCTGACTTGAAACAGTAAATCCCCCTCCTGGGTCAGTTGGAGCAGTTCATTCAGGCCATGTTGGTTCTCTTCAGTGACCCCCACCACACCCAAACTGCTGAAGCTGTGCCGCAAGCATTACAACAAGGGTGTCAATCAGCCACCAATACGCTGCCAAATTCCATCACCTTTCTGTGAACACCACATGGAATGAGACTGCGCAGCGTCATCCATTTCAGATTGGGCTGAACGATGATATAAAGGATGCACTGATGTGGGTTGAGCTGCCATCCCATCTTACAACCTGATCAACCTATGTATCAGAATTGACAACTGTCTTCATGAGCAGTGCCGTGAACGTGGCCCAACCCCGTGAGCCCTGACAACACCCAGGCCTTCCACCGCTCAACAATGCACCTGCTCCAGAAACCATGTATGTTGACTAGGCCCACCCAGGATATCAACTGGGAAATCTCTGAAGTTCAGGACTCGGTTCCTCAGCTAGGTGTGGTGCTCTGTCCTCTAATGGCACCTAGTCCAGCTAGCGATTCATGAGTCTGCTACAGCCTTGGCTAAGAGTCATGTGGCTTTTAGGTCATGCAGTAGAGCCTCATGCAATAGCTCCAAGCCCCCACTTGTAACCCTGACAGACCCTGGTTGTCAGTGGGCAGGATTGAACCTGGGACCTCTGGAGCCGTTCTTATTTTCTAATGCCTTGGAACTGATAGAATGGCCACAGCACCTGATTGGCTGTTGGACTGGTAGTCCTGCTTATAAGCCTGCCCCCACCCTCACCCCACAGCAGCTCAGTGGCTGCTCTATGAGTACCATACCCACAGCTATGCTTGCCCTTGTTTTCAGTCTTTGCTTCAGCCTGCTTCCAGTTCCTGCTCCCTTCAGACTTACAGCTTTGATCCCTGGCTCTGCCTCTGATTTATGACTCTGGTTGACCTTTTGGTTCTGGCATTTGGCTTCTGTTTCCAATACTGATCACTGGCTCCACCTCTGGCTTATGACTCTGGTTTACCCTTCAGCACTGGCTTCTGTCCCTCCAATACTGACCTTCATTTCCTATATCTGCCCACCCTGGACCCAGCTGTAACTGGTTGGCTGAACTCTCGTCTCCACCCCTACGCCTGACCACATACAGCACAATCCGTTACACTTTTAACTCAGTCAAATCTGGGTAGATTTTCAGGGGGACCAAAAAATAGGCATCTCTCTGACACTCGGGTGACACCTCAAACACCACCAGATTACATTTCCCTGATCCAAAGCATGGATGTACAAGAGCTCTTTGAAGAAATGAAGAGGAAAAAATTAACATTGGCAAAACTGCCTGTTGTTTGCTAGCATCATTTTTGGAAATGGTTGAATCATTTTCATTGAAACTATCCGAAGATATTCAGCCTCAAGCAGGGACCAAGTATGGAGAATTTCAGCCTTAATGGTTACAGTTTGTCTGAATTATAAACAACTAAAACCCAAGGTCTGGAATGGAAAGTGTTAGGCAACTTTACCGATAGGCATCACCGCTAGCTCTGCCCCTTACTTCTGTACAATGGCAGAGCTAGACTAATCCCACTTATTTTCTTACATTGAAGGATTAATCATTCAAATTTGTGTGCAAGATTTCAGTGGTTTTTCATGTGTATTTTTCATGGCTGGCAACATATTGTTCGCTGACAACAGCTAATAATCCAGTGCAAAGGAACTTGTGCTGTAGACTTGTTGTTCACCACATCATGGGTCAGATATTTACTTAAAGAGAAAATACAAAATATTTGGCAAAGTTTGAGCTTGAAACATGTTCACTTATTTGCAGAAAATTAATGATCGTGAGGACATGACTGAGACAAACCAAACAAACAGAAAAACAGGGTGTTTTTTTCAGTATGTGCAATTAATGCTTCTGTCAACAACAAATAAATATCACGAGCAAAGTAATGAAGCTAGGATCAGTGCAGAGTTGAGTAATTCATATGCATTAGTATCTGTGAGAAACACAAGAAGATAAATGTGTAATCTTGAAATCTCTATTGGCACTGCCCCCATCCATTAGTTTATTATAGGTGAGGATTAAAAAGAGCTAGCTTACAAAAGTGTCAGGCAGAGCCAGAAAATGTTTTCATGAGACCTGCTTCATGAAAGCAGTGTGACCAGCAATGTGACCTGGCTGCATGATGAATCTGTCAAGAAGTTAAAATGAATATAATAAAAAGAGTACTTCTCATCTATCTGGAAGAGATTGGCTCTCACATGTGTCTGATGAGGCTCCACATTTTTTTTTTTTGAGTCTATAGCCAATTCTCTAGTCTACTATGTCCTCTTTGCACCATGTAAACGTAAACACTGCAAAGTGGACTTAAAAGAGGAGGAGATGGCCCAAGGAGAATTTCCCTTTCACAGGGGAACTCTGCTTGCAGAGGTGGCTCTGCTATCTCCTATACCTGATGCACTCCCCACCCTCGGTATAAGGGGATTGAAGGGGTGTTCTGGGGGCATGCTGGGGATAGGGTGCCTGATTCTCCATCGGTGTAAGGTCAAGCTCCCCTGCAGCTCTAACTTGTGTTGGGGCTGGCGGCTCAGGATCAGGGAGTTACAATCAGTTCCCTGAGCATTCCAACCTCCATTGTACCCAGGCGTCACTCGGGTGGAATGGAAAATCTGCCCCTACAGGCCCAGAAACAATGACAAGACAAATCACATAGGGTAGATTTATATTTAGTACATTTATCTGGGGGCAAGATACCAAAGCAAAGCCACAGCCTGGGGTACAAAGGCACTGTGCAATGATCTCAGATTGGGCTTCTATTATGAGAACTGGGTAGAAGTTCACATTGATAGCTATCCTGTTTTTACATCTATATAGGATTACATCTGGGTTTACATCTTTAGGGACAACTCTAGTTCTGCTCCCATTTCATGGGTAAATTCAGTGAATCTGAGCAACTGAGAAACACTGGCATTAATATTAGAAACACACTGAAAATTTTGCAAACTATATCCAGAAATGAGGACAGTAAGCTCAGTTCACAGTCCTGCTAACGGATTACAGATAGCGTCTGACCTGGATAAAATATACATATATTAGTTGGGGAGATCAAATTAGGCTGAGAGCTATTTAAAGGTCATGGTAGTGTTCCTCTGTGAAATCAGAGAGCAATGTTGGTCTGCTAGGTTCTTCTCCAGGGAAATTCTGTTGCACATATCAAGTAAAAGCTTTGGTCACAACTTATTGAAATAAAGGGCAAGATTTTTGGAATCTGTTTTCAAGACGGTAGCGGCCTCTTTCTTAGGCCAGCTAAATGGTGACTATAGACAGAATTTATTTATTATAGAGCACCATAATAAAGATTGTGAATAACCAAAAAGGAACCAGGAGGTGCAGTGATACCGAATTTGTCTTCATATGCAAACAACTCAATTTGAATGTGCTCCTGTGTTAGTCCTTCATATAGCCCACTTTGCATGGAATGGAAGCTAATGAATGATATGAAGATTAGGAAAGAAAATGAAGTCCAGTTCTGGGTTTTCTTGCCCAGAAAGCCTCAGTGAAAGCCTGAAACATGTTTATTCAGCTCTTCAGTACAGTTCCTTTGCTGTTTGAAGCTTTTCAATACTGTAAAGGGACAGACTAGATCCCACAGGAACAAGCCTGTGCTGGGGAAGATGAGGAGATGCACTGCTCTAGCGCATGCACTACAGTCAGTCTTTCTATGACTGTTTACTCCAGGCCAGGGTTTAGGAAGTGCAGATTGTTAAAGTAGTTAGTCTGTGAATAACAAAAGCCAGGAAGAATTATAGGGTCTGTGTGGGTCCAATAGCTGGACTAAGGAATCATATTGGTATGCTTTACAATAGAGTGGTGTCTCTTATCTGCCACAAGAAACACTTCATCAGGGGGCAGGTTCTGCACTCTGGAGACCACAGGGGCTGCAACTGTAGCTGGCCCTTAGACAGGGGGAACAAGAAAGGTGACGGCTCCAGTGCTTTTCTTACTCTCACAGGGGCATACCATAGTCTGGTCAAAAGGATATAGGGAATAATCTCAGCTTTCTGTAGCAAAAGAGCGACAAGATGGGTGAGATATTGATAAACCTGTGAAAGATATTCCTCACCCATCTTGTCTCTAATATCCTGGGACTGGCACAGCTACCACTACACTGAATGCTACCTGTCGCAAAAGGGACGGTAGCAGGTAGCTCTCACGGGAGATTCAGCTCAGTTGATTTAGTTAAAGGCAGTGAGTGGGAAATTTACAGGATTCAGGGGGCCTGGGAAGGACCCCCCACCGCGGGTCTTCAGGGCACTTCGGTGGCGGGTCCGGAGCGGAAGGACCGCTCGCCGCCGAATTGCCGCCGAAGACCCAGAGCGGAAGAAGCTCCGGGGGCCCGGGCGCCACGAGAGTTTTCTGGGGGCCCTGGAGCGAGTGAAGGACTCTGCTCCAGGGGCCCCGAAAAACTCTCGTGGGGGCCCCTGTGGGGCCCGGGGCCTGGGGCAAATTTGCCCCACTTGCTCCCCCCCCCCTCCCCGGGCGGCCCTGGAAATTTAAGGCAGGGCAGGGGTATGTGTGATATTTTTATCATGTGCAATGGCTCTCAATGAAAATCTCAGGTCCATTCTTGCTGGCCAGGACTACACATTCTAATGGAAATTTCCTACATGAATCTGCAGTACCTGAGCAGGAATGGAACTGACCTTTTCAGTAGTACCAGTTGTAGAGAAAATAAAAGAGGGGATATTCAGCTGCAAATTTTTAAAGGCACACTTAGATCACTTCATAGGAAATGGAGTATGCAATTTATTTTATCTTTGCAAACTCATTTTATTTTAGAGAGTTACAGTTAGGGAAGACAAAGATACTTGGTAAAAGAAATCACAAGTAAAGCAAAGGGAAGGACAGTGGTAGTCTCAAATACAGGTAATTTTTACCCCTTTTAAATATAAATTGATTGTATTCATTCTTCATATGTTGTTTTCTTTTCTGCCTATCTGACAATCACTGTACTCCACTTGGCAAAGTGCTTTGAGCCATAGATTAATGGGCCCGGTATTTTTACTATAGCTCTAAAGCCTTTTGTGAGCCTTTTTATACTTATATTTGTGTTACTTTACTTTCCCTTCCACACCAAGGCTCCACCAAGGGCCATCCCCACCCACTTTATGGGAAGAAGAGTAGCAGCCCCTTGGTGCTTGTTCTCCCAACAGCATTGTGATATGTCATGTGAATAACCTGCACAAGGAAGTAAGGGTGCTCTTTATGCTCCCCCTCCCAAATTCCTTGTGTGGGTATAGAGTCTGGCTTGTAGTCTTGTGCACAGTCTGATTTGAGAAAAGAATTGACTAGAACTAGATATGAGCCAAAGAAGTGAGGTTCAGTTCCTAATCAAAGTTAGGTTTAGGTTAGGTGTGACAGGGTTCCACTCACCATGCTCGTGCTCCCTGCTGTCCGTCTTGGGGATTAGCTCTGCAGGCTGGTACACCCTCTCCAGATGGTGCCTTGCCCCCTGTCACCTGCTCCTGGACCCAAGTCACTCCAAGAACTGCAGTATCATCTTCATGACACAGCCCTCTGGCCATGTCACAATCTGTGCTCCCCCATTCCAAGGGTAAGTGCTGCAGTCCAACTGTCCCACCATTTCCCCGTGGCAACTGCAGCCAGCACCCTCTTTGCCCTTGCCTCAGGGACTCAGCCTGCAAATCCCAGCAGCCAGCCAGGAGCTCTCTCTAGCTCTCCCAGTCCCTGCTAGCAGCACTGCTCTGTGTAGGGTGCTAGCTTCTTTCTGTCTGCCTGCCAGGCACCCAGTTCTCCCTCCTTAAGCTCCAGGGAGTAACTGACTGCTCTGCCCTGCAGCTCTTCTTATATGAGACTACCAGGCCCTGAATGGCTGTTCCTTTCAGCCCCTCTCTAATTGGCTGCCTCCTGCACAGCCTTCCTAGGGTTCTATTAATCCCTTAGAGGCCAGTGTTGGGCCATCACGCTACTGTTCTGGGTTTGTGCTTCAGGAAGAATCAAGGGTGGAAAAGGCCTGGGTTGGATTTAATGGTGCTGAAAAATTGAATGAACTTAGATTTCCATCACTTTGGGCCTGACATCTAATGAAAACAGATGTTCCCTTATGTTTCAGTTAAATCTAAATGAGAATTCAAAATTGGTCTCTCTAGATTTGGAAACATCCAGGAATCAAAAGGCAGGTTCAGGTCCAGGTTTTCAAATCTGAACCTTAGGAAATTTGAAGGGGTTCAAATTCAAGATGCCAGTTTTGTACCATTTTAAAGTAATACATGAATAAGACTTTTTGGTGGGTAAAGAACTTAGTTTTCCTTCTGAGTAGCGCTCATTTATGAACAGTAACTAGCATGCTTTGGGTTTGATGTAATATTTTTACCACTTGTTTGATGCCTTGTCACAGTGCATTTGTGGTTTGGCTGCAATGCTCTTATTATATCATCCACAAATCCTAAAGATGAGTATATTATCTAACATTATACTACTGCATATCTTGTTTCACTTCTCTCATGCTCTGTGTTGCTTTGTCTAGATTGTTGGTCACACTCTGTTTATGCCTGGATTTTGGTGCAGGAGGTTATAAAGCTTGGAGTTTCTAATGGATTTGCTCTATGGCTGCTGCTGAGCAGTGCAAGCAAATTCAGCCAATGCCACTACAGTTCCTGAAGGAGCCATACTGCCACAGGGCATGGGGGCTAGTGGAGCAGAAACCACCCCTAAATGTCTCTGATCTGAGTGGTATTGGGAAAATTCTATGAACAGAATTTTTCTCCCCACTCTTAGCCCCTTCTTTGGGCTTTTCTGCTGCAGAGGCTGATTTCATCCAATAAATCCACTTTGTGTGTATGAATATGGGAGAAACATTAGGAAAAGTCCAGACATAGTGTAATAGTGGATGGAGTATAAATGCAATGGTCAAAGATGCAGCAAAGATGCAGTCAGTCCTATTTAGCATATGGATATCCCCTACATTATAGGCAGAGCTGGTAGCACTGCCTATTATTCAGGTTGCCCAAAGCATGTGATCATGTAATTAAAGACTGTCTTATAATGGAGACACGCAAGGGGGCAAATTAATGTTTCAGAGGGACAACCTTAATTCTGGCATTTTCTAACTTTTGAGTGCTTGCCTTTGCAACCCTTAATAATGTTCTTTTAATAGATTTTTGTGTGGTATATATCCATCCATTTAGACACAACTGTAGATCGGAGGTGTAATTCATAGTTTATCATATAGGTATAATCCTTTCCAGGATTTCACAGAGTGGCCAGGAGCAAAGTATTGTGAAATGCAATTTGCTAGAACTCCAAGCAGAAACAATTGACATGACCACCATTTGTTGGTCAATGTGTGCAGTTTGTAGCAGTGGACATGCTAGTCTTTGCCCTGAAGATAAGGATGAGATGTACATCCCTGCTTGCACTTTCTTGAGCACTATGGAGAGATTCTGCCTGGCAACCAAACCTGGAACAATGCTGCTTGTTCCAAGTTTGTGGGAGCCTGTAATTTTTTTCTCCCTTCAGGACTATTGCAAGTGAGGGTGGGATTTAGCACATATTTTGGAATATCAGGAAGTTCCTTCTTGGAATACAAATTATGGTACTGACATCTCTAAAGTATGTTACCTTCTAGACTCAGGCTTCAGCCTACAGACTACACAAGCCCATAGATACCTGAATATTTCATGTATTAGCACTAACAGTATAGATTTGGAGATCATCTTGCGTTTTCATCCAAAGGTTCCAATACCAAATACCTGGACTTAAGATGTGACTGATAACTATGGTCAGTCCTTTCGGGCTGCCCATTTATAGCTGGTGTTAACATGGATCTTGGCGACATACAGTCTGAAAACCGGATATCCTTGGATTACTTGTGCCATGTTCTGATTGCAAGTGGGTAGACAAGCCAAGGATTTAGAAAAGGCTGATGCTTATTTGGGACTTATACCTTTGGAGCATATTATGAATATGAGGAAAAAATGGCTAATAATAAGTTCAGTGCTCATTATTGTATTGTGTAATACTGAAAATATCAGTAAGGAGGACCTGTGCTTTTGGAAAGAGGAAGGCATTTGGTATTCCATTTTTAAACTAAATTATTACACTTCTAAAAATAAACCAAAATACTGTACGACTACCCATGCCTCAAATGTATTCTGACTGTCTTCAGAAACTTGTCCAAAGTTGAGGGGAATCCATGGATTCGGCAACTGTGGCATTCCCTTTTCCTCTGTTTCTCCCCTCCTCTACTTTTCCTTCATTAAATGACAAATTAATTCATTGTGCTTGCTTTTTTTCTTTATTTGGTAGTGGGGTAGCATGGTATAGTAATAGTACATGGTCTTATCAGTCACTGAAATTCATGCTGCCATACAGTTTGCATACATATAGTTTAAAAAGCATTAGCACGCTGAAGTGTTTTGCATATAAAAAATTATTCCAGCTAGGGGAACTAGATAACTTCATGGCTGGTTTTAGAATATAGAGCTTTTCACCCATAGTTCACTGGTTCAAATCGAGTTCGGAGGATTAAAATTCTTTAGGATTTGTTAGATGTTCAATGGCCCTGAGTAGCAGGTGAGGTAGTCTTAGTCTAGGATCTAGTAAACAGGTAGCCACATCACAAAAAATATCATTACGATTTACATGAGTTGGAACCCGCCTGTCTTGATTGACAGGCTCTGCAGACTACCCATGGACAGGGGTATAGAAACTCTAGAAGGCCCAGCTCACAGGAGTGGTGAAATGTGCACTGCTACTAGGTATGCTGGACATTCTCTGTACATAGAGGGATTTAATTTCAAGGCCCATCACTTTGGCACCTTTAATGAACAGTGAGATAAAATGCATTTTGAAAACTTGCTAACTGAAACATCATAATTGTTTGCTAAGAAAGCATACGAGAGCGTAAATTATAAAATCCCTAGTATTTCTTCTAGTTTTCTGAATGTTTTTTTTCAACAGCTTCCCAATTTTCTTTGAGTCTAATAATGTGGCTTTTATTTCAGACTAAAAGATTCCAATATAATGATAGAAGATCGATCCTATAAATTGAGTCCCAAAGCAAAGAGGGCAAAGCAGAGTTTATTCTCTGAGGAGAAAGAAAATAAAGCCATTGACTATGTAGTACCAGTGTTCACAGGACGGTATGTTTGTTTTCCTTTCCCTTTTTCTTGATATCCTTGTTTATTTATAAAATATTCCTTATTATAATAATTAATAATCCATCTTTTTTTTATTTATCAACCTCAAAATGCTTTAAAAAAGGGGGGTTAGTTTTCTCCACTTTGCATATGGGGAAACACACAGAAGTTAAGTGTCTTGCCCTGGTCACTGAATGTGTGAATGACAAAGCCTGGAAGGAAACTCAGGTATTCTGATTTAGTTTTGTGCCCTTGTTTCTGTGCACATCTTATTTCCTATGAGAAGGAAAGAGAGGAAGGACATTTAGCCATGAAACCTGGGCTTGATGCAGGAATTACTGGGTAAAATTCCATGCAATAGGTCAGATGGTTTTTCTGGCTTTTCACATCTGTGAATCTGTGGTGAATTTGAAGGGTCAGGCACCCCATTTCCTAGAAATCTGAGAAACAAGTTTGTACCCACAATTTTGTTGGCTTTTCTAGTTTAAATATTTTCTCTATAATTTAAATGTCTCTTATCAAGTCAGTGTTAAATATGGCAAAATTGAAAAAAACTTGGTCATGTTTTGCCCTGGCAGAGGAAAAAATGTTAACGATAAAACTAATTAAGATCTCAAGTCCAACATAATCAACTCTAATGCTCCCAGGTAGTGGTGGTATTTATATCATGTCTGCTATTGACGTGATAAATTTCTGCTGCAGCAATGTCCTAAGTAAATCTGAATGTGAACTTTACATAGTAGCCAAAACCAAGGCAAACATGGAGACTTTCCTGGGATATGGCATAATGATTTATTATAAGATAATGACAGTCCAGGCATAGTCATTTGTTCAGGTTTATTCATACCAGGACATGTCATGGAAAACTAACTCGTGATTGGAGATCAGGAGAAAAGCCCATTTGTTGTCAAATACACACCTCTGTTTAGCTTTTATGTCTCCTGCGAAGCTGGGATTTTCACATGACATTTATGAAGTGTGAGAGACAAGGTAGATGAAGTAATATCTTTTATTGGACCAACTTCTGTTGGTGGAAGGGACAAGCTTTTGAGTTTCACAAGCTCTTCTTCAGGTCTGGAGAAGGAAACTAGAGTGTCCAAGCTAAATACAAGGTGGGACAGATTAAGCATAAGGGGCTCACAAATATTGTAGGAGACCACATAAAATGAAGTAATTCATACTTCTACAGTTGTAGGACAATGGAGGGTCAGTGGGCAGCAGCATGTGTTATAAGTTGTTGCAAAGGGCCATAAAATCAATGTCTCTGTTAAATCTATGTTATTGTCCAGTGGAGTTATGAATTTAAGTTCCCAGACTCATCTGTTGAAGGTATTGTGCAGGTTTCCTTTCAGGATGAGGATTGAGAGATCAGACGTGGAATGATTGCTATGTAAAGGTGTGGAATTCAATGGTATCATGTGCTACTGCTGAATTTACACTTCTAAATTGTAGCACTTCTACTGTGTGTGTAACCTCATGCTTTTGTGTGGAATTCAAATTTTCATCTAGTTAGTGGGACACATTTGCTTTTGCCTTTTTAATACCCTGTTTTTGAGATGAGGCATCTCTAGCCCAGAGGTTTTCTTTCTTGTTCTATCCCCTCCCATTATCTCTAAATCCAAGAGCCATTTTTTTTTACCCTGCCTACTCCTCCATGCCAGAGATTCACTGCTCTTTAATTCAACTAAAATACAAAGACATATGCCCCCTACAAAACACTATTTTGGAGTTTTAAGTATGTCTCCCAGGATGGAAATAGATACATTTAAAATTTCATGCACAATTTGCAATAAATCTCCTTTAAGGCTACTTACGATTTATGGCACTAGGTGATTTAGGGCAGGTCTACTCTAGAAGTGCTACATCAGCGCAGCTGCACCACTGTAGCATGTCTGGTGAAGACGTTCTAAGCCGCTGGGAGAGTGCTTTCCCATTGGCATAATTATTCGACCTCCACAAGAAGCGGAAGCTATGTAGGCGGGAGACACTCTCCCACCAACATAGCGCCGATGTGGACAGCGCTTAAGTTGCTGTAACTTGCGTCACTGAGGGGATGTCTTTTTCATACCCCTGAGCGATGCAAGTTAGATCGACTTCAGTAGTAGTGTAAACCTGTCCTCAGGTAACTGGGCTGTTTTAAAGAGTGTTGCATTTGCGATGTTCCATTAGCTGCTTCTCCTTCTCTCCAAGACAAACATGTCTCCTTTTATGTGTGCCTAACCTTTACAAATACAGGATTTATTCCTCCTTTTGGAAGGAAGTGTTGTCCAGCAACTGGATGACATTACTCCTGATTTGCTTTACTTTGCTTTGCTTTACTACTGGGTTGTGTGATTTGGGGCAAGTCACGACCACTCTGTAATTCATTTTACTTGTTTGTAAAATTAGTATAATAGTACCTAACTCAGAAAGGAGTTGTGAAGCTTAATTAATTTCTGTCTGTACAGCACCTGGAAATCCTAAAATAAAAGATGCTATAGAATTCCAAAATATTATCATCAGTATAATTATTATGCCTTATACTACTACCTATTGTCGACCCTATTTCCTGCACATGGCAACTCAGAATGTTGTGAATGCTTTTGGGCCATTTTGTTGGCCTGCACTGTGATTTTGAATTAGTTTAAGAGTTTTAAAAGGCACATGATGGTCATTAAGTGTCCAAGTAGGCATTTTATCACGTGTTTTGTTTTTGTGAATTTGTTGGCATCATATTGGTGTCTGTGTGCCAGGATTGTGGAAGTGATATGTTGCAATAGTGTCAAGTATTTATTCTTGTTTGAAGGATAATAGCCCAGACTCATTGAACCATGTGCATGTTATAAATCAGACCTAAATTCTCCTGTGAAACCAATCCAAAGTTTCCCATGCACAGATAGTTTGTCCAAGGAGTAGGTACTTAAAAAGGTCAGCATTCTATCCATTCTACAGTGCTAGTACATTGGCTGTGGTACTGTTTCAGTAATGTTTCCATTATAACCCTCTGTTTTCAGGGGTTTCAAATTCTACTGTAAAAATTCACTCACATGGAATACAATGACTCAACTCATTATTATTTGTTCTTACACACACAGAGTCAGCATCAGCTTCTGTGTAATTGCAGGGTATAAGTCAATGCAGAATTTGATCCATGGAGGATAAAATTAGGGAAAACATGTTGCTGTTCTAGCATATAAAGCAACGAGTGCCCAATCCAACTACCACTGAAGCCAATGAGATCATTTCCACTAAAGTTAATTGAAACAGAATCTGGCTCATAGACAAGAACTCTGCACCCAACAACACATGTAAGCCGTAAACTTTGTGGGTGCCATACACCGAGAACTGTTTTCCTGAAGAAAGTATTTTAAATATATAATTTTAGGCTTGAACCTGCAGTCTATACCCAGGTAAAGTTCCCACTTATGTCAATGAGAATTTTGACTTTATAAGGAATGCGGAATCAGGCCCTAAATGCTCTGTTGTTTTTGCTGTGATTCACCCTTTCAGGGAACACTGAATCCTGATCTTTGGCCTTGGCAGATAAGGAAAGGAAGAAAGCTGTAGATCTACACACTTGAGGCCCAATCCTGCAAGGTGCTAAGCCCCTATTTGGAGCTGAGGGTGCTTATTATCTCACAGAAGCTGCTCAGCAGCTTAAGGATCAAATCCACGTTCCATTAACGTTATGGTATCTTAAACATTTGAAGAGCGCTACCAAATTCATGGTCCATTTTGATCACTTTCATGGCCAGAGGGTTTTTAAATTGGTCAATTTCACATTTTCATCTGTTTACAGCTGAAATTTCATGGTGTTGTAACCATGGGTATCCCAACCCAAAAGGTACCTTGCAAGATTAAGCTTTAGATGTGTGTTTTCACTTTCATTTGCTGGTATCCATTTCTAACTTTAACTCTTATACTTGAATTCACTTAAATCCTATCTTCTTTTGTTAATAAACCTGTTTTATTTTTAATCTAAACCAATCTAGTGCTATGTTTAAACTGAACTGGTTGATAACTCCAATTAAAGTAGCAAACTGTTGAATATTTCCTCCTTAGAGCGGGAACAAACCATAATATCCCTCTGATTTTTCCAGGATAGGGCGGGATATTTCAGAACACATATTTCTGGGAAAATTCAGGGCTGGGGAGATGTGGAGTCACCATACCAGTTGTTAACCACAGTTGGTGGAAATCTGTGGTATTGCAGGGAGGCCCCAGGATCCAAAAAGCATTGGAGCAGAGCTGCCCAGTACATAAACAGAGTGCATGCTTGTTGCTGACTATGGGCATCCCACGAAGTGAGCTAGGGGCAAGGCATTGTGAGGCACTTGGGGTTACAGGGTAAGAGGTGACACAATGCTTCACTAATCTGGATTGCACACCTGAATGTGACAATATTACTAGAGCTGATGTTGATTGTATCCTCCATTGTTGAATGCCTGAGAGGGATGCTGAAAAGAGAATAAAGTGTTTATGAAACGCTAATAATCTTTTAAAAATATTTTAAAGAACAAATGACTTTACCGACATTAAAGAAAAAAGTGCTCGTTTGATTGCAGAGAGCCTGGGACTGTTCTTTTTCATATAAATCAGAAGTGAGAACTTTGTTATACTGCTGCTGTAATCTCCAGTTTGTGGTGTTATTATAAGTGCCACTGCTTCAAATCACTATTTGAAGTGTTATTGTGATAGCTCTATGGGTATATCTTACACTGTTCTTTATAGCCATGGAAATGTGAAAGTACAACAGGAAATGTATTAAAATGAAAACCTGCATGACATACTTGTAATAGAGAAATGCTCTGAAAATGGTAATGACCTTAGATAGCATGATATACTCAGTCATTGAGCTGTACCCTTCTGTGTATCTGTTGTTAATATGATATGAAATTGTTTATTGGGTAATGATCCTTAAAGTAGAAATGCATTCTGAAGAGTCTAAGGCCCATTATTAAATCGAGAGGGCCAAGCTAAAATGAAGTGTTATAAATGAAATGTTTTCTCACCACTTTCCAGTGTGATTGTGCTTTTTTAATTCCTTCAGTCAAGTGTATGTCAGCGGAATTACAGATACAGAAGAGGAAAGAATTAAGGAGAGTGCTGCATACATTGCCAGAAGGAACCTCTTTGCTACAGGCGAAGGAATTAGTGCAACTAGAGTGGCCACTTCATCCTCTACAGAAGAGCAGCATGAAAAGAAGTCAAGGAAAGTAGCGATACGAGAGTCAGCTGAACGTCTGGCCCTGAAGAAAACGGTAATAAGACACAAATGAATCCATGGAGTGTAAGAACTTTGGGCCTGGGATTGTTTTTTTGTTTGTTTGTTTGCTTTTTGTTTGTACAGTGTCTGGCACAATGGGGCATGTCATGGCTGTCTAGCCAGCACCCAGCTCCCACTCTGCATGCTTGCATCATGCCAGGGGCAGACAACAGTCAATGGGGAAGCAGCTTCTTAGTCCCTCCCCTAAATCCTTCCAACTCTTATGCAACTTTCCAACAGTTGAGCCTTTCACTAAGGTTCCCCTCAGCCCTGGGACCTGGCCCTGCCCACAGACCAGCATCCCCCAGCCCTGCGACCTGGCCCTGTCCACAGACCAGACCTGCCTTCCTTGGCACCTGGTCCCACGCACAGATGGCTGATTTTTGTGTGCCTTGGAGGTGGCATCGCTAGTAATTTTAGAAGACCATCTTGAAGCTGAAGAATATTGTCTGTCTGTCTAAGTAAGAAGGATTTTTATTTTAAAATAATCTGGATTTTAAAATAAAAATAGCATTCTGCATATTGCCCTAGAAAAAGCTCTAAAACTTTCTTGGGGTGTGGAGCAGTAGTATACGTAAATGGTGAGTTTTATGATGAAATATTTCTGTTCTAGTTAGAAGAGACTGAGGAATTTCACAGAAAGCTGAATGAAGATAAACTTTTACATGCTCCTGAGTTTGTTATCAAGCCTCGTTCCCATACTGTCTGGGAGAAACAGAATGTCAAATTACATTGTACTGTGACTGGCTGGCCAGAACCCCGTCTTACATGGTAGGCTTGTATCTTCATCAGCAATACTGTTCTTGATTGCAAATATGCGTTCTGAATTGGTAAATTCTCAGGAAAGCTATGTGGGCGACACTGAGGAAAGCGCAATGTAGATATGTGATCAGTGCAGAGCAGTGATGTAAAAAGCAAAGGCATTCATGAGAAGCAGGAAAGAATGCCATACACCCTTATTCGCAATGAGTAGCTCCTTACTCCATGAGTGGTCCCACTGATTTCAATACTTAGCACACTTTAAATTAAGCTGAGAGAGCTCATAATGAACATACTCTGAGACTCCCCAGAAGTCCTCCAACAAAACAAGGAAGACCGGATTTGACATTTTTGATATTTCTAAGATAAAAAACAAGCAGAGGCCATCCTCCCAGCCCGCCTTCCCTTTTTAAAAAACACTTTTCAGGCCACCTTTACAGAGAAAGAAGCATAAAGGTTACAAACAAGCTCAATTTAAAAAACAAATCCTTTGCAGGTCATCTTTAAGGTGCAAAACTGCTGTTTTTTATTAAAATGTCCCAACTAACCAAAAAAAAAAAAAGAAGAAAAAAATGGAAATAAAATAAAATATATTATCAAGGCCATCTCGAATGGAATGTTTTTCTTTGAGGCATCAGAGTGTCTTTATTGTCTCTGGAGCATTAATGGCTACTGTGGTTAAGAGCAGATGCTTAGCTGCTGATTCAGTTAGTTTTTCTCCATGTGAGGACACAAGCTTGTTCCTGGAGGTCACATCATAATTATTTAAGTTATATGCCATAGATAGATTTAGGGCCTGATGCAAAGTCCATTAAACCCAGTGGGAATCTTTCCTTTCACTTCAGTGGGCTTTGGATCAAGGCCTTAGTCTAAGGGCTTGTCTCCACTTACCGTGGATCGATGCTACAGCGATCGATCCACTGGGAGTCGATTTAGCGGGTCTAGTGAAGACCCACTAAATCAACTGTCGATTGCTCTCCCGTTAACTCTAGTACTCCACCGGAACGAGAAGCATAAGGTAAGTTGACAGAAGAGTTTCTCCCGTGGACCTACTGTGGTGTAGACACCGCAATAAATCGACCTAAGGTACGTCGACTACAGCTACATTATTCACGTATCTGGAGTTGCGTAACTTAGGTCAACTTAACCCCATAGTGTAGACCTACCCTACGAGGTCCCAAAATATTCTCTTACAAATGTGTGGGGCATAGATGAAAGTCTAAGTCTCTTGGATTAGTGTCTTTCCTGGCTGGAATTTAATTTATGCTTAATTAGTGCTGAGCTGAGGAGCCTTTCTGTCTCATTTTTTTTAATCTGGCCTGGGCTATCCAGAAATACAATCAAGTTATTGAAACAATTAGATGGGGACATACTGGTGTTTTTTCAGACTTTAAATGGAATTTGATACTTGCTTTTATCTTATACAATACTTTGAGATTGTGTCTATCAAGCCATAAATATTTACAACTAAGAGCTGACAGAAAATTAATTTATGTTCAGTACTGAACATTAAAGGATCTATAAACTGGAACTGAAACTGCATTTGTGGAGGCGTTAGAAAAACTGATAAAGACTAACATGACTACCACTCTGAAACCTGCTCTCATATCAGTATTTTAAATATTAAACAAATGTTTGGGTTTGCTGCCTGAATTATTTAGCATCCTACAGGAACTCTGCTGTACTTGTCATTTTATTTACTATCTATATTTCCTTAGCATTGTGCTTTTAGACAAATAGCTCACTACCAAAAATTTACCTATGGCCCTGATCCAAACCCCACTGAAGTTAATGGGAGTCTTTCCACTGAATTCAGATCAAGTGCTCTGCGGACAAATTGTTTCAGTTGTGTACACATTTAATATTTTAGTTGCATTTATTCAAGAGATAATCTAAAACTGGTATTTCAGATCTGACTCATTTTGAACTTAAGAAAACATCCAGTTTTGGATCAAAATTCGTAGCTGGAGCCCAGCCCTATAAGATGGATCCAAACCAAAACACCAGATTTGAACCCTTTTTAACTTCAGCTCAGATCTATCTTTAAATTATTCCAAAAGATTGACATATTCATTTAGGGCTAAATGAAGCTTTCAGATATATGCCCTAGCCTCTCATTGAAGTCAATGAGAGTATCCAACATGAATGCAAGGACAAACTGGCTCTTGAATTAAATTTAAACCGCAATAAATTTGGGTAGTGGAATTTAGTACATTATTTTACTTCAAAAAATGTGTACTTTGTGCTTGGTCACTAATGGAAAGAATGAATTCAGAGCCCTTACAGCAGGTGGTTTTGCTCAGACATAAGAAGAGCACTGAACAGTATCTGATAACATTCATTCAGCATTTGTTAACCAAATGTCATTCACATATTCCAAGCCGTTGTTCATTATGTGAACAATGAAGAATTTTGAATGCCGTGGGTGACAAATTAAAAAGCTTCAGGGGCTTTCATTCTAGAAATCCTTACAGTGTGATGCAGGTTCATTAACTGATGCAGTTTTATTGGCTCCATTGGAAAGAAGATATGAAAAACCAAGGATATTTGGGACTTGCAGTAGAAAGTAAAAGTTATTAGTGCATAATGATAGTGGGCTGGTTGCAATCCAACATTTGCTAATGATGTGGCTGTTCTGGAATTTATTTGACTTTCCAGAAATAACAAGTGGTCCTTCAAAAGTGTGAGGCAGATGAATATAAATCTGCCAAAAATGTAATCATTTATTTTTCACTAACATGATCATGAAAAGAAAAGGAGTGCAAGGATTCTAAAATCTGATAGAATTCATTTAGGGTTTGATCCTGCACAGTGCTGAGCACTGAATGATCTCAATTCCTACAAAGTTCAGTGGGTGCTCAGAACCCTGTCACGGTGTTTGGTAGCTTGCTGGATCAAGTCCCTTGTTTTGTGTGTTACTATTGGGGGAGTCAGTGCATGTGGTCAGAGATGAGTTCTGCATAGATGCCCTGCACATCCCCACGCAATGCAGCTGGGGAGCACCACTGGCTAGTCCAGGGAAGAAGTGGTGGCAGTTGGATCCACTGTTATGTAGATCTTCTGACCATTGTTCCCTATAAGACAGGATATAGAATAGCAGGGCAATAGTGCCTATCAAACAACTCTGGTGTTGCGCACAATCTGAGGGATAGGATTCCTTCACCCCCAATCCTTGTGGAATGCCCTTGCACCAAACCGATCTCCTTAGACTTTGCACTGAGAGGAAGATCAGACTGAAAGTTAATGGGACTTGTGATGTTAACTCACTTAAGCATTTTTGAAAACCCCATAAATTTGCTGTTATGGGTAATGTCTGTTATTCCCAACAGTAGGAAGACTTGAAAGGCAACTTTCAATGTAAGGGTTGATTAGCAGAGATAGCTTTGGCTTGATCTGTTTCAAAAGTGATTTAAAAATACTGTTATACTGGTTTCCCAAATAAAATAAGCTATACTGGAAGAAGGGCTTTTTCGTGGGTATAACTAAGTCTACCCGGGGGTTTATACCAACATAGATTGGTAACGTAAGTTTTAAGTGTCATCTAGGCTTTAGACTGAATATATGGTGATGTAGAGAGCCACAGAGTTATTATTGTCATTGATATATAGAGGTCTGAAATATCTCAATGTGGCTCTGCTACTCATTAATAATATGATATAGATTGTAACCTAAACACCAAGCATTTGCCCTTTTATTGTAAATGATTTACACTTCAGATTACTATATCTTGTTTTTGTTGTTCCATAGGTACAAAAACAATGTGCCCATCAATGTGCATACTCACCCTGGCAAGTATTTCATTGAAAGTCGATATGGGATGCACTCACTGGAGATTAACAAGTAAGGGAGTACCAGATAATTAAATGATTTCAGTAAAAATGTTACTGTTGATTTACAACTGCCTGATGTGTGTATGTCTCTTGGGAGTTGAGGGATAAGAGCTATGAAAGTGGTACAGTTGAGCAGAATAGTGTCTCCTAAAAATGTACGAAGCTGTGGTTTTCATCTATCAAGGATAAGCAGTCTTCCTAAGTGAGTTATAGCTGGATTGTAGTTCAATTTATAGTTGAGTCACAAATACTTGGGCTACTTTTGATAACCTCTGCCACCTTCTTCTCCTCCCATTTACAGTATAAACATGATAAATAATCTTGTCCAGGCTTACAATTGTGACTAGTACAATATTTGATGATTTATTTAGCTCTATTTTCAAATACAAATCTTGGGTGTTAGTCTTACAGAAAAGAACAGTATTGGGCGCCACCCACACAAACACAAGAAGGGTTTTAGCAATATTCTTCATCCAAATTGGGAATTTTTTGCAGTTGCCTGTATTAAAGAAAAATTGAAACATGGAGACCTCTTTGTAATGTGAGGCTCCTTGAGTGATCAGTTCTGCTTTCAGCATTCAAGTGCCTACTTTAGATGCCCAAGTGCTGATTAAAGCATACAAATGTGAGATTTGGACATCATAGTAAGATTCTCACATTACAGAGTTCACCAAACAGTTCCCATAGGTCCCATATTAGACCCCTCTGCGGGATATAATAACATGGACAACATCCCAGGGATAATAATCAGTACATTTGGTTTTTTTCCTACTTCTTCTATTCATTGATCCTCATCCTGAACTTCAAAGAGACATTTTAAAATAATTATTTCTCCTGTAGCTTGAATTTGAGTCCTGGAGAAACTTAATATTTACTAACAATACCAGTTAGAAATACTTATCTCTTCAACATTATGTTCCCAACAGTTTTAACCTGTTCATATATTTAATTCAGCTTTATTTCTTATTTCTTGAGCTAGCTTATTTGAATCTTAAACAATTGTTTGAACATCTATGCAAGGTTTTTTATTTGTTTGTCTTTACTCTTCCATATCCACATAATGGAGAAAAGTATTAGTATGTTATTAATTAAATAAAGAAACATGCACATACTCCTTGTACATCGTACCAGGTGAAATTCAGAGAATTTGCTCAAACGAATAAAAGTGAACCTTCCCTTGGCTCTTTGGCATCTGTACAACATCTGGGAAGATGCTGAGCACCTCCTGATGAAAGCTGAAAGTATTCAGCACTTCACAGTATCAAACCATTTGTAAGGAATATTGGATCTGATTCTTCTCTTATTATATCAGGAGTGAATCAGTTTAGTTAAATGGTGTTGTATTGATGTAAAAACTAGTAAGGGGAGACTCAGGCCCCTTCTGTACAATAATCTAGGTTTCTTGTTTCCATTGAAGTCAATGGGAGTTCATGAGTATGGACTAAGTAAAAATGGCGAGGAGGGGGAATAAGTAGCTGAGTGAGTACTAACCAAATACTAGGTAAGGACCTCAGGATTGCATCCCCAAACTTTTCAGAGTACAATTTACTAGATTCTTTACTGAAATGCTTTGACTGGCAAAACAAAACTGTGCTTAACTGTAGTGAAGTTCTACTGTGAAGAAAAATATGTCAGCAAGGTACAATTTTAGTTAGGAAATGTAATTAGGACCCTGAGGAAAGGTTTAAAGAATTAAGAAACAAAGAAACCCTATAAAGACCACTTTTCTCTCTTTCACTGCCTCAGACCCTTCAATAACCACTCAGCCCCTTCCCTGTCCCCATCATTCAGTTAATTCCCTGAATCCTTTTCAACTCCCTGCTGCTCTCCAATAGCTCTGGAAGAGTTTCTGCTGGCCTCAGGCCTCTACTGAATTCTACTTTGTGCTCTCTGGGACTAAGTGCTCCAGAGAGTTAGACATTTGAATTCAGCACAGACAAGGACTAAACAGATGGAATATGTTTGGACATGATCAGTAAAGTTGGGTGAAGGGTGAATTGGGGAACTAATTGGATGTTTGCATGGAAGGAATAGGTGCTACTGAAGGGTTGGAAGAAGGGAAAGAGTAATGGGGATCTAATGAGAGGTTATAGGTAAGGCTCTGTGTTTGTCACAGAGGTCACAGAATCCGTGACTTTCTGTGACTTCTGCAGTGGCCCATGCGGATGGCTTGGGAGCTGCCTGAGCAGCTTGAGCAGCCCCTGGGCCAGTTGCACTGGCTGCTGCTGGGGCAGTCTCGGGGCCCCTCTCCCCCAGCAATAGGAGTTTGGGTGTGGGTGTGGGGGGCTCAGAGCTGGGGGTTGGGGCATGGGGCGGTGCTTACCTGGGGGGAGAGGGGCACCTGTAAGGGCGACAGGAACTTCACTCCTTCAGCTCCTAACTCCACATGCTGCGTCCAGCTGCAGGCACCATCCCCATGGCTCCTATTGGCCACAGTTCCCAGCCAATGGGAGCGGCAGAGCTGAGACTTGGGGTGGAGCAGAGGCAGCACATGGAGCTAGGAGCTGGAGGTTGCTGCTTCCCAGGAGCTGGGTAGGGAGCCTGCCCCAGCTCCGCCAACACCCCCCCCAGCACCCATGACACCCTCTGGGCCACTCTCCCCAGCACCAGCGGTGCCCCCCGAACTGCCCCCTCCCCAAGTTTTAGCCATGGGTATATAGTAAAAATCATGGTCAGGTCATGGGCCGTGAATTTTTGTTTACTGCCCATGACCTCTCCATTACTTTTACTAAAAATACACTAAAAATACACAAAAATGTAGCCTTAGTTATAGGTAAGAAAGCACAGCCATGCTGGTTGCTGAAGAGAATAAAGGAGGGAGATAAGCAAGTCATACAAGTGAATCCAAGCATAATGAACTTTCAAGTTCAAGTCAGTCTGGCGGATGGGTAAAGTTTCAAGCAAATTCTACTTTTAAGACCAATTCATTTCTTCTAGTTAATGAGTAAAGGAGGCTTGTGTTTTCAAAAATCTCATAAGGCCCTGTCCTGCACTCCTCACTCATGGCCTGCTTCAAAATCCATTTAAATCAATGACAGTCTAAGTTTAATCAGGTGTAATTTATATTGACTTCAATGGGACTTTTACCTGAGTAAGGTTTAGGCCCCTCGTTAATTGAATGAGAGAGAAAAGCATTTAAATCAACACTGAGTAACTATTTGCTACATTACATTGTGAAAATAATGTTTAGAAAATGAAGTTTTGATATCAGGCATAGATCCTAGAAATGTCAAAGAGTACTAGATGCCCTGCCTAATCATTTGCATCATTTCAGATGTGATTTTGAAGACACCGCTCAGTATCGAGCTTCTGCTATGAATGTTAAAGGAGAACTTTCAGCTTATGCTTCCCTTGTGGTAAAGAGTAGGTTTGCAGGATATATTTCCTTTGATTTTTCTTTGAGGGGGCACATTAAAAATTCTGTTTACATGGCTCAAAGTGCTGATTACTTCTAGGCAATTGTTGACTAGAGTTGTTCTCTTTTTTATAGGATATAAGGGAGAGTTTGATGCAAGTTATTTTCATGCTGGAACTGTTACCATGCCTCTCAGCTGTAAGTTCAAAAAATGTGTTTGCCTGACCTAATCCTTTAAAAATTGTGCCATTGTGACAAAACAACCAAGCAGATTATTTGGTGACATTGTTTAGAAACAAAATGGGTCTGATTTTCAGAAGCTCTGAACAGCTGCAACTTCAGTTGAAGTTAGTGAGAGCAGCAGATGCTCGGCACCTCTGAAAGTCAGACCTTGTATGATATAAACTGATGTTATCTCTTGGGGCTGGTCCACACTAACCCCCCAGTTCAAACTAAGATACGCAACTTCAGCTACGTGAATAACGTAGATGAAGTCGAAGTATCTTAGTTCGAACTACAAGGTACTTACCACAGGTCCACACGTGGCAGGCAGGCTCCCCCGTCGACTCCATGTACTGCTCTCGCAGAGCAGGAGTACCGGTGTCGACGGCGAGCACTTCCGGGATCGATTTATCGCGTCTGGACAAGATGCGATAAATCGATCCCAGATCGATTGCTTACCGCCGAACCCGGAGGTAAGTATAGACGTACCCTTGGTGTCCACAGCAATTTTTGTTTATTTTACAACTGTCTACTGTACTTATCTGTTAGAATAGTGAGATAGACACTGATACATGCTTTGTGTTTATACCTTTGGCATTGCACTTAGATCTGGAATATAAATGATCAAAGAAAGAGGTGGAAGCCTCATCCCTTGAAACCTGTAAGACTAGACTGGATAAAACATTAGAGGACAGTCTTGCATTGGCTTCATGGGAGGGACTGGATGACTTGATAGCTCTTGTTCATCTCTAACTTCTATGATTTCATGAGGATGAGTAATAGAGATCAAATCAACAGAACCTGAAGTTAAGTCTTCTAGGTATAAGTAATCAGTGGGGCAGATCCTCAGCTGGTATCGAAGTAGCTCTACCAAAACCAATGGGGATATGCTGATTTACACCAGCTGAGGATCTGGCCTTATATTTATAATTACTTTCAAGTTTTACATAAGTACATTGAAATTTGAGGAGTTGTAGCAATGCTGCTCATTTAAATAAAGTATATTGGATCTGCTTCTGCAAGGTGCTGGGAGCTCTGTATTTCATAGAATCATAGAATATCAGGGTTGGAAGGGACCTCAGGAGGTCATCTAGTCCAACTCCCTGCTCAAAGCAGGACCAATCCCCAAACAGATTTTTGCCCTGCAAGGATTGAACTCACAAGCCTAGGTTTAGCAGGCCAATGCTCAAACCACTGAGCTATCCCTCCCCCCGAAGATTTGGAAGATTTGAGAGAAGGGGGGTTTTGGGTGTTTTTATTATTTATTATTGTGAAATGTAGTAATAATGTGAGGGATCTGCTATAAAAATATAGAAGGTTCCATTTATATACAGTAGTTTTTGCTGGTTTTCGTCATTTATCACTACAAAAAGATAAAAAATTAAATAATCAGACAATTTTCTTTAACAGTTGGTGTTACCCCCCATGGCTATGCTTCCAAATTTGAAATCCACTTTGTTGACAAGTTTGAGGTAACCTTTGGGAGAGAAGGAGAGACAATGAGTCTGGGTTGTACAGTTATCATTCATCCCGACATTAAGCGCTTCCACCCAGAGATCCAGTGGTACAGGAATGGTAAGCACATATTACAAGATGAATTTTAAACTTGTCTGACACAGAGCTTCATTCCCTTTCATATCCAAATGAAGAATGAAAAGAGGAAATATAAGGGTATATTGTAGCTGTAAGATATGGTATAAAAACAAGAGGGAAATGTTAATGACTTTTTTTCAAAATTTTCCCTTTTTTTTTAAATTAAAAAAATGGCAAAATTTTGAAATGCAAAAAATTTCAATTAGCTCTACAGTTGGTCAAAAATGAGAGGAAAAATTTGGGAAACTATCTGAATTTTTCCCATTTCTTTTCAATATTTTTAAATCTGAAACATTTCAACCAGCTTTAGTATTTATATAGCCATTCAGTGCTTGTGACTTTTGTTATTCATTGATATGTTGAAACCTCTCTTAACTGATCACTCCAGAGACTGAGAAAAATCAGTTGCTTAACGGAGTTAGATCACTGAAGTCAGTGTAAAATAGGTCTGAGAGAAGAATTAGGGATACTTTTGTGATTCTCTTTTAGGACAGGAAGTTGTCTAATATGGATAATCTCTTGTACAGGCTTCATTGTATTTAGGAATAGATTCAATTCAGACATCTCTCATTACAGAACTCTCTAATTTCTAGGTGTTCTTATTACACCATCCAAGTGGGTCCAGATGCATTGGAGTGGGGAGCGGGCTACGTTAACCCTTGCTCATGCTAACAAGGAGGATGAAGGTCTTTACACTCTTCGTGTGGTCATGGGGGACTACTATGAACAGTACAGTGGTTATGTCTTTGTTCGAGGTAAGATCTGGTGATGTTACCCTATGAAGAAAGCAGGATAACTAAACAAAGTGAAGAGAAATCAATCCCATTAATTTCACCTTTTTTTCAAATGAAAACAGTGTAACTATTGAAAACTGTGAGATGCTTTTAAGGAGCTTGTTAATCAAGATGAACAAAATGCTGTGACGTTGAAGAAATGTCAGTTGTTTAGCATTATAATTTCCCATTATTGTCATGTGGAAAACTTGATAAGATACCTCATACCTGGGTGGCACCGCCATGTGTTTGAGGGTCTTTGGAGCCTACTGATAGCACCATTATTCAGATGAAGAAATTCACTGTATTGGTGCAGTTATACAACCCTTTGACTATAGTAGCTTGTGGACAGTGATGAGCACTAATGATAAAGAGGAGAAACCCATGTAACAGATTATGAATGCATTATTTTGCCCATTTGTTGCTAACTACAGCCCATTGGTTTGACCAAGATGCTGTGCAATAACTATTTGACTCTCTTTAACACAGTGTGTAATAAGTTAAAGTACATTAGGAAGTTTATGAGGCAAGTAAAGAGTAGAAGTTATTTAAAATTCAGAACCCACTAAAAGATTAGTTTTCTGTCTATCTTGGTTTATACTCTTGTACATTGATAAACTTCCTACATTTTCCTTAGAGGGAATGTCCCTTTAAAAAGAGCCTTGATTATCAAATTTCACTGGTCCATGCACTGATTCTATATCTGTCTCAGCTGCTGAAGGCAGCTGAAGTGTGTAATGCTAATCCTAAAGGCTCTTGAAATTCTTGGCTCTGTGAACGTGCCCAGAATGGCGCCACTTTGCCAAATATAGCAGAACCCGGTGATATGCAGATTACAGCCTGCTTGGAGATCATGACTAAAGCAGTCATGCTCACAAATTGTAGAAAGAACCCATCAAAATGTTTGTTTGTGACCTCACAACAAAATAGAAAGATGGGAAAACAGACATATCAAAAGCTGTGTTGGTATATACATAAATTATCATTTTTGTTAGTATTTCATCTCTTGCATGAGACAGAGAATTGAGGTCTTAGCCAATTGTTACCATTAAAGGCCACATAGCACTTTTTGCAAGAGTATGGATGTAGCTTTGGTATCCTGGCAAATTCAAATTAGGTGAATTACAGTCTTGCTTATTTAAATTCCCCGTACAGTTTCAATTGGATAATACAAAGTTCACTTCCTGTCCTAAACTGTTGTGTAATGATGCTACATACAGTTCATCAGCTGCCATATTTACTCTGAAGTGGTTGCCCTTATAGAAATTCCCATCTATAGGCCCCCAACTTGTGAGGTGCAGAGCACTGCGCAGGATCAGGTCCCTATTGTAAGTGCATTAGTAAAGTTTCTGAAGTGTTTTGTGAGCCTTCTGTACTACTGTACAGTGGTCACCATTAACAAGTCAGCATTTGCTAGCAGGCAGTAGGGGTGAAATCCTGGCCCCATTGAAATCAATGGGAGTTTTACCACAGTTATTTCCTAATCTAACTATTGGAGAGGAAGTGTGGTACTCAGATACCACTATGTGTAGGGCCCTACCAAATTCAAGGTCCATTTTTGAAAATTTCATAGTCATAGCATTTTAAAAATCTTGAATTTCATGGTTTCAGATATTTAAATCTTAAATTTCACAGTGTTGTAACAACCAGGAATATGTATTTTTAAAACAGCAAAATATACAGCCCTTAAGACTCCGTTGTTTCTCAAACTGGGGGTCCTGACCAAAAAGGGGGGTGGAAAGCTATTGTAGGGGGGTAGTGGTATTGCCACCCTTTCTTCTGCGCTGCCTTCAGAGCTCGGTGTCAGAGAGTGGTGGCTGCTGGCTGGGCGCCTAGCTCTGAAGGCTGCGCCCCCACCAGCAGCAGCACAGAGGTAAGGGTGGCATGGTATGGTGGCAGCAGTATTGCCATCCTTATTTTTGCACTGCTGCTGGTGGTCGTGCTGCCTTCAGAGCTCGGCTCCTGGCCAGCAGCTGCTGCTCTCCAGCTGTCCAGCGCTGAACGGTAGGGTAAAAGTACACAAAAGTCCAGATTTCACGGGGAGACCAGATTTCATGGTCTGTGACATGTATTTCATGGCTGTGAATTTGACAGGGCCCTATGTGTAAATATTGGCAATTAAAGGCTTTTAAATGTTGACCACTAGACGTACATTGAAGATTTACTATTATTGCTATTAATAATGTTTATTATTGAGCTATATTTAATGGATTGTGTAAATAGTAGTTTTTAAAGATAACACCAATGCTATGATAGAACAGGAAAAAAATTATATAGAAGTCAGGCTCGGTAACATTGACATAGGATAGCTCCAAAACCTCCCAAATTACACTGCAATACCTGCAAGGAAAAACAGTGTAATATGGTCTTTTCCAAAGCTTTAATTTAGAGTGCTGAATAATCTTTTCATGTTGTTATTTTGGAGCTAGAAAGAATAAGGGTTGGAAACTTATTGTAAATAAGATCATTATAATAAATAATATAAAATGCTATAATACCCTGGGATCCAGCAGTTTTAAAACTTTTGATTTTAGATAGAGTTTAAAAAATGTTTACTTAGCAGAGATGTACTGTTTTCCTTCAAGTGTTAGGCTCCTTTCTGTCTAGCCCTAACCCATCCCCCGGTCCTGTGAAGTAGCACACAACAGGACTGGGAAAATGCCAGGAGTAATTGGACAAACTGATGTTGATCGAGAAAGAAACAATGCCTCTTCTATGAAAACCTGTCACACAGACTTCTTGGAAAGGTTACAAAATGTTTATTTTCCTCACAAATATGCTAATAAACATACAGCTACACAAACAAGTCATGTCCCACAAATGAGGATACAGTTGCATAAACATTTTCAGCTCCCTATATCTAGCACTGCACTTCGGCATTTAAAGTTTTAGATAAGGTTTGCCTAAAAACAGACTCCACAGTATCAAAATCAGGGCTCCTCTGACACATAGGCCCAGACTTGTAACAAACATTTGACAGGAAGTACATATATACCCTTCAGTTTATTTTCCAAAATGAGTCTGTCTAAAGTAGTAATAGATAGACCTCAAAGGGTCTTTCTTGATAAGCATCCTTGCTTATCTGAATTCCTTGTGCCTAAATGTCCTCCAATTTATTCTGGATTTGTACTGTTGACTTCAGTGTATTTACTCCTGATTCACACTAATGGAAGTGAGACCAGAATCAAACTCCTTCAGTTAGTTCCGGGTTTACAGTGGCATCAAAGGCACTGGGGTGCCAGGTCCACACTGGGAAGGGACCCATTAGAGACCTGTCTAACCCATCCACCTGGCTGGGTCTGGCCCCTTGCCCAGGGCAGTCTAGCGCCCAGGTCTTGCTGTCTGAGCGGCTCCCCAGTGCGGCTCCGGCTCCAAGAGGTCTCTGCTATCCATCACCTGTGGGGCACTGCCCGCCTCTCCAGGGGCCGAACCGCCTGGGACCATTGCAGAGGCTGGGCCAGTCTCTGCCAGTGGGGGGAGTAGTGCGGGGGGCTTGGCTGGGCTCTGCCAGGCAAGTGGGTCCTGAGGGAGCCTGGCCTGGACAGGCCCCACTCCTGTTCCGGCCTGGCTGATCGTGCCGCTTCTGAGGGACTGGAACAATCCCTGACCTGGGACTGGCCCCGGCTGCACTGCTGATTCAGCCCAACAGACACGGTCACCTCCCAGCAGGGCTGGTGAGTGTGGCCAGAGCGTAGGGCACAGGGGAGTGGGTCTCTGGGGGCCTGTGGCAGGGTGCCGGGCAGTGAGGGGGCAGGAGCACTGGGCAGTGGCTGGGTGCAGGAGGTTTGTGTCTTTTGGGACACTTGGCAATGGGGAGTATGTGGGGGGGGGGTGGGCAGTGGGGAAGGTTTGTATGTATTGGGATGCTGGGCATAGGGGGGCTTGTGGAGCGGTGCTGGGCAGTGGGAGATGGGGGAGGTCTGTGTGTGTTGTGACACTGGGTTGTGGGGGAGTCTATGTGGGGTGCTGCGCAGTTGTGGTGGTGGGGCTGTGGGTGGGCACTGGGGGGTCTGTGGATGGGGGGACGCTGGGCGGGGTGGTGGTGGTTTGCAAGGCGCTGTGCAGTTGTGGTGGGGGGTCTGTGGGGAGGGGTCTCTCTGGGCAGGGGGCACTGGACATAGGGGCTTATTGGAGGGGTCTTTGGGTAGGGGACACTGGGCGTAGGGGGTAGGGAGGCACTGGGTTGGGAGGCGGTGTGGTATGTGGCACAAGCCCGCCCCCGAGGGGAAGGGGCGCACTGGCAGCACAGGGCCGGGCGGGCCAGTGTGAGTCTGGTGGCTGCCAGTTTGTAAATGGTGTCCTTGTGCTGGGCTGGGCCCAATTGTCCCTAACCTGCCCTTCACTCCGGGGACTGACCCCTCCCGTCTCCCTGCGCCATGCCTCATTGCTGCCATGAGGGCCCACAAATATGTTTGACACTGGGCCCATAAAATGTTTATCTGGCCCTGCCTTCAGTCTGAAAAAATTGGGCTGGAAAGCTCAAGAGAATAAGTTTTCTTGTGCCAGCCCCATTGATTCCTGCCTCCTAGTGGAGTGAATATCCTACAAGAATAGCTTTTCTTCCAAGCCCAGCCAGAACAAGCAATGAAGGGAGTGTGGAGGGGGGGTTCAAAATGAGAAAGGAAATAAAAAATTTCCATTTATATTCACTTTTTGAATGAAAAATATATTCAAAATTTTTCAAATGTCAAAGAATGGCTTGGACTGAGTTTGGGATTGGTATCTGGTTATTAATTTTATCCAACCTTCTTATGGAATCCATCAATGTTTCTGTTATCCTTCCCAGATCACCCACCACAGTTCATCCATCTAAAATGGAGTTGTATCTCCTTAAAAAATACATCCTCTCCCCCACCCGCCAAGTTCAGGAGTCTAGCAAACAATCATTTCATGAAGATGATTGTTTTCAGGGGCGGCCTGGTTAAAACCATACCTTTTAAGGGGGACACTCTGTCTATCCAACAGTAGCTGGGGTTGAGGGTTGGGGAAGATGTCTGAGACCTAATAACATTTTGTCAACTTGTAATTTCATCATGAAACATGTCAGTGAGCTCACAAAAGTGTACCGTATCACTCTTTGTCCTTGAAAACTACAACACTCTAGATCCAAACAACATTGCCTGAGCTACTGTCCAGTGCTAAGAGAATAGAGTTTGATATTTTAGGTCAATAAAGCAGCAGGATGACATTTAATCACCCAAGAGATTTTACTTGAAGTATGGCAGTATCTTAATCAAGAAGCAAGATTCCTGATTTGGTTTGTTTTAGAGGGCCTCGATCAATGATTACAATATGCTGCAACATACTGGGTGTTAATAAATATTGATAACAGAAAAAGAAATCTATAATAATAAGGAAGATGTAGGACCCAATCCTGGTCCCACTGAAGTGAGTGGTAAAACTTTCATTGGTTTCAATGGGAACAGAGTTTGGCCCTTAAAGAGTAACCTGGAAAAAACTGTGACTCAGATTTAAAAATGTAAATCTCCATCTTCATAGATGCAGATGCTGAAATGCCAGGAGCCCCAGCTTCTCCACTGGATGTGGAGTGCTTGGATGCTAACAAGGATTATGTCATCATCTCCTGGAAACAACCTGCTGTTGATGGTGGAAGCCCCATCCTTGGATACTTTATTGATAAGTCAGTATTTATGTCAAACTGTACCTACTACTGTATTGCTGATCATTGTTATTCAACAGCCTAATAATAATTTAGTGACATAAAATGTGATATTGTCATTTGTAGCTCTTCTTGATAGCTAAAAATACTGCTTTTCTATTTCAGATTCAGACTCCTAGGGCCTAATTTTATTTCCACTAAGTTTAGTGGGAGTTGGATTGGGCCCTTAATTATTTAGGAAATAATCTTGTGAGTTGCTCCTTACCCTGTACTCCCTTTGACTTCAGTGGGATTCGAGTCCTCAGTATCATGCAGACAGTGCTCGGTAATTTGCAGAATCAGGCCCTTAATAAGTCAGCCTGGGATTCCTTCTGCAGTATTGCCAACCCCAAATATTCAAAAATCATGTCAGGCACCAAAAAATCATGATATTGGCTATCAAATAATATATGTTGAGTTCTTTATATTTGCCTTTTGGTTTCTGAACCTTTGGGGCTCACTCAAATCATATTGCCAAGCTTTTCTCTGACAATTACTTTTAAAAGAAATGAGACCTGAGATGCTCACATAATGTGATGAGTCATCTCTGAATTACCCCTGAGCCTGTTTAAACCTGATAAGTCACCCCTGAGCCAGAGAGTGTGATGAGTCATCAGAGGGAATTTGCTGCAGGTCTTGTGATAGGGCCTGTGCCATTCAACCAGGGTTCAGCCAATCCACAGGTGAGGACCCACCCACGTGATCCCAAAGCAGGTACATAAGCGCCTAAGCATAGCAGTCTCTCCACTCTGTTCAACATTATTACTTGGCTAGGAGCATTCTCATTGCTTAGTAGTTCTGACAGCTTGCCTGTGCTCCTGCTCTAGCTCATCCCTGTTTCCATACTAGCCAGTCCCTGCTTGAACCTGTGTCTGCTTCTGCCTCAGCCAGCCACACAGTTATTCTGACATGTAATCACAGGATTCCAGGAGCTGGGGCTTTATGGAATACACCAAATATTGTAAGACTCCTGATAAAATCATGAGAGTTGGCAATACTAATCAGTGATAGAATGTCGCTTATTCAGAAGTGTGTATAAGGATTTATAATGAGAGACCTAGACCGTGGGGCAGGTCTAAGTATATCAGTGTTCAATTCAAGCACGTTTTCTTTTGTTTGATCATTTTCCAGTTTCCCGTAGCGTCCTAACTGATATGAGCTTGGTCTAAATTCCATCCTCCCCTCCCCCCCCCCAGGAATTAAAAAACAACAGAACAAGACACTGAAAAATAATTAATTTTGAAACTGAACTAATATCAAACAACGTTAGTCAACAATTCAGGTAACTGCTAGCTCAGCCACAGGATGTCTCTTATTACCCTCTTGCTTGTCAATCCATAGAAGATGTTAATAATCTACTTTTAGCTCTGTACTTTGTTTAGATCTTACAAATGCAAATATTCATCACTATTCTTAAACCCCTCCTCAAGACTTATTTCTGCCTTGGTGCCTATAGTAAATTGTCAACAGATAATGGCCAGGCATGTGGTCAGTAGGGCTTACTGAGATCACTACTTCTTTTGTTTGTTTATATCATTTTAATAAATTGACTCAAAACCTGCTTATTGTGTATGTAACCACCTGTTCCCATTATTGTTACCTTCACCCTCATTTCTACACTCATTTGTTACATCTTGTCATAAATTAGACTGTGAACAATTTGGGGTAGGGACTCTCTCTTTGTTTGTGCAGTGCTGAGCACATTTGGTTTTAATTCTTTATATTATAATAGTACCTACAGGCACCAACAAGTTCAGGGACCCATTCGCTATATGAACATATAACAAGAGACAGGCACTGCCGCCAAAGAACCTACAATCTAAGATGCGCAAGACAGATAAAGGGTGGAAAAGGGTCCAGTGATTAGGCGACTTGGGACTCAGGAGAGACTGGTTCAAGTCCCTGCGCCACCCCAGACTTCCTACGTGACCTTGGGCAAGTCACTCTCCCTCTGCCTTAGCTGTAAAAGGGGGATGATTGTATTTCCTTTCTTCAGGGAGTGTTCTGATGATAAATACATTAAAGAGAGTGAGGTGCTCCGCTACTACAGGATGTGCTACAATTAAATACCTAAGGTAGCTAGATTGTCCCTGTTTTACAGGTAGGGAACAGAAGCACCAGGGGGCAAATTTTCAAAGGTATTTAAGTGCCTAAAGATGCTGACTTTCGATAAGGCCACTTGGTGCCTAGCCCCCAAGTGACTTGCCCAAGATTACAGAGGCTGTAGTAGAGACAGGAATTAAACCCACATTTCCTGAGTCCCAGCCCAACACCTTGGCCACAAGACTATCATGTTGCAATCCTGATTGGGACCTTTGGGTGCTACTGTAATACAAACAATAATACCTGTCAAAAAGCAAAGGCTTTCTTATGGGTTCAGAGAACTATTTAGGCAGAGGAATAGTTACCCAAGCAGTTATTTCAGAAGCAACAAAAATGTTAATGGAGCTGCTAGTTTATCTTCTTATTTATCGTGTTCCTAGAAACTGGGAGGCCATTGAAGATAGATCTTTGTCTTGTTATATATCATGAGTGCAGATGGGCTGGCTAGAGCAGTGACACATAAGACAAAATGAACCTGCAGTGCTGGGTTTCTAATAAGATAAATTGGCTTTTCCATAACTGATTCCCCACAAGGAAAAAGAGCTTCCTTCAGCCCATAGTTCAAGCATGAGAGAAGTGCAGAGTTTCTTTTAGCTTTAATGTGCATAGGAAGAAACAAATTAATTAGACCACCAGCCTGGTCTCCTAAAAACCTCAGCCTCTCCTGAACACCTTCCCTGCTGCGAGTTACATTTCTCTTTCCCAGAGACTCAGGTTATTGCTGCCTGGTAAGCTCACCAGCATTTTGCCATGGAACTACTGCTGGACAACCAAGCCTTGCTGATGCACTGCTTGCAGTCACTGCCTCCCTTGATAATCCTGGCAGCATTCAATGTGCTGTCATGTCTGACTATATGCTAGAGGTTTTTTTTACCCTATCCCATCTAGGGGCTGTGTGGGGTCTATCCACCTTGTCACAGAACACACAGCTTATGTTTTTACGTCCCATGAAGCCAATTATACTTGCTGGATGTTCAGCAGAGGATGTAAATTTTCAGTGCAAAGGCAGAGGAGTTCATTTCCTATAAACAGGAAGGGGAGTTGTGTGTTTCATTTCCCATGGTGAATTTGAAACTCTCATTGAACATCCTGAGGCACACTTTAAAGTGTTTAATCAGTGAATAGTGTTAAGTTTCTTTTTCACTACCTCAGGAAAGAAGCAATGCAGCTGCAGAGGATTTAGTGCCAGCATTCACATAAGGTATTTGAACCCTTAGCGTTTTGTGAGGCTGTTTTTATGCTGGCAATATGTGAAGCTGTTAGGCAGGCTGGTAGGATCAACAATGGACATGAACAGCTGTTTGGAGTATTAGGGGTGTGTGCTCGGAGTTCTCTTTCTCTTTCCATCTTCAGTTCTACTTGAAATGTTTGTTTTTTCAGATGTGAGGTTGGCACCACTCACTGGACCCAATGCAATGAGACTCCGGTGAAGTTTGCTCGTTTCCCTGTCACGGGTTTGATAGAAGGTCGCTCCTATATATTCCGAGTCCGGGCGGTGAATAAAGCTGGAATAAGCATACCATCACGGGTTTCTGAGCCTGTGGCGGCTCTGGATCCCTCTGACAGAGCTAGGCTTAGAAGTAAGAGTTTTTCAATATATTCCCTAAGACCGTTGTTCTCAACTAGGGGTACACATACCGCTGGGGGTATGCAGAGGTCTTCTATGGGGTACAACTCATCTAGATATCTGCCTAGTTTTACAACAGGCTACATAAAAAGCACTAGCGAAGTCAATACAAACTAAAATTTCATATAGACAATTACTTGTTTATATTGCTCTATATACTATACATTGAAATGCAAGTACAATATTTATATTTCAAATGAGAAAGTAAGCAATTTCTCAGTAATAGTGCACTGTGACACTTTCAAATTTTTATATCTGATTTTGTAACCAAGTAGTTTTTAAGTGAGGTGAAACGTGGGGTACGCAAGACAAATCAGATTCCTAAAAAGGGTACATTAGTCTGGAAAGGTTGAGAGCCACTGCCCTAAGAGGCTTAAGAAATTTGACTCCTGCAAGAATCTATGCACATTTGTTTTGTAAGACCTCAAAGTTTCCACAAGAGGGAGCAATGCAAAAACAAAATATCATCTTTTGTAAACTTGGATTTGCCAAGAAAAACCCCCAAACTTGAAGGCTGAATCTTCTCATCAAAGCTTGTCTTTTGTTATCTAAAATACAAAGCTGTGTACTTACAGGAAATTGAAAAAAAGGAGCAGAGCAGTTTCCTGGAAAGTGCTGCTTTTGTTTTATTAGCAGATTCCATGAATAGTCTCTTGCTGTGTAGCAGGTAAGGGAGCCTAATTCTATCAAAGCCATGGAGTAACACCTGCATAAAACTGGAGTAGGCCAATGGAGAATCAAGCTCAAACTCTTTATCCTGAAAGTTAATGTTTTGTGAGTCACACTCCTTATCCTGTGGACTGCCAGTTTTGCTCTTTAAATGACAAAAAGGCCTTCCCAGCGCTGATGGTAGATTTTTATTTAAATGTTTATTTTTACTTCCAAGTATCCATCCCATGCCGAAACACAAGCCTAAAGTCCAGGTCTTCCCATGCTATTCTGAAGTTTTTGTCATTAAAACAAGTCAGGGTGAGGGAAATACTGTACTGAACCCTGTCCTGAGTTGTTCAAATGGCATGCAGAGCCACAGGAGTGATGCCACAGGGATCGCCAGCCAGCGCTGTAGTCAGATAACCAAAATACCCCACTTGAAATGAAAAAAAAGGAAATGTTAGAGAAAGGCTCAGGCTCTAAATGCCCAGGAAAGTTAATCGCCACCTTGCTCAGAGCAACCTGGGACTTGGGAGGCATTGTTCTATTGTTTTCTTGTTGGGGAGAGTGGAAAGGCAAGACTTGGAATGAGTGAGGAGCTTGTCCATGAGAAGGAAGCCTGATCTACATAGCATACTTCCATCCTCCTTGTTATCTCTCCCCTTCCTTACCTCCATGCTGCCCCTTGCTTAGTCTATCTTACTCCTGGATGATCTTCTCTTCAATCCCCTTCTTTTCTTCCCTCCCTTCTACCTTTCATGGCCCTGCAGCAATTCAGAAAAGTAACTCAGCAGATCTGACTTTCATCTGTGAGGAGATCCGCTACTCCAAGGTGAAAGTGCATTGAACAGGTTAATAGTCTAACAGGCAGAACAATGCACTGGACTGGCAGTGAGAAAATCTGGGAGGCTTTCCCAGTTCCTGGGTCAATCTAATAACCATTGCAGGATTTCTGCCACTTAGAATAAAATGTCTTCAGCCAGTCCATCTGCTGGATAATGGACTCAAGCTTTCAATCTGGCCTTCTGTTAATGTAGTCCATTTTCATTATTGAAACCCTTCTTGGTACAAATAAAGGAGGCTTACAGTGCTGCTAATGGGCTGCAGTGCACTACCAAATGTGTCCAGGATTTCTTAAATACTGTGTGTGTAGTTTTTGTTGTTGTTGTTTTTAAACTGACATTTGAATAATAACTCTAAAATCGTTTTTTAAAACTTTTGTCCAGAACATTCAGTATCTTAGATGAAGATTACATAAATCTCATGTCATTCCAACCATTTGCTTTAAATAGTAAATGAGTTACTTTTTCATTATTTTCAAAACAGTTTCTGATCTGTCTCACTCTCATGATAAATCTACTCTCTATTTCAGGTCACCCTTCTGCTCCCTGGACAGGACAGATTATTGTCACTGAGGAAGAACCTGCAGGTAAACACATACCTTCTCTTAAAAAGGTCTGACCTGGCGCTGATTGAAGTCGATGGAAAGACTCCCACTGACTTCAATGGGCTTTGGATCAGACCCAAAGTCCTTTACAGTTAAAATCTCTGTAGCCTAAAATACCTCTGAGGTTAGCTGTCATGGTTTATGTTATTCAGGTCCAAATAAATAAACATGAAAACAATTTATGCAAATTCAGAAACAGTATTTAGATATTTTTAACTCTGCTATTTTTTAAAGAAATCACACTTCAAAACAGTGAGATCCGTATGAGATACTTGATTTATGCTTTCATCAGGATAATGATTCAGAAATTCAAATAAGTCAGTGCACATTTTGAGGAATTTTAAAATCACTCAGCTTTGAAATTATCCAACCTGACAGAAATAAGTCTATTGATGTTTTCTCAGGAACACCTGGGGCAGGGCTAGGGACTCGGCTAACCTAGCTACCTGATTCAAACCTAAACTTCCTTCTCTTCTGTCCGGTTCTACAGAGGGTGTTGTTCCCGGCCCGCCATCAGATCTCCATGTTATTGAAGCCACCAAGAACTATGTTGTGCTTAGCTGGAAACCCCCTGGAGAACGGGGTCATGAGGGTGTCATGTACTTTGTGGAAAAGGTAAAATTGCTGCATCAAAGTAAAGTAAAATGTCATCTTCTTAAAAGTTTGCTCTGCCCTCTTGTCTAATCTTCCCAAGCTACTGTACCCTTTATACTGAGACCTTCGGACTATTGTCTTTTCCATATTCAAAGATCATAACATGTGCACTCAGTCTAGATGACTTTTACTGTTGATTAAGGAAAACCACAGATTAAAGAAGAACAAAGATAAAATATCCACGAAAGTGAAAGCAGAGTGTGCCTCTCACTTGAACTACATCATGGGTCCACCTCCTAGCAGATAGGCAGATGGACTTTCTACATAAGGGTGCAGTACAGGGAAAGCAGAATCCTACAGATACCTCACCTGTGTAAATAAGGCTAGTCTTGTGGGAGGTCTGGGTTCACACTGTGGCTGGAGATGTTCCTCCAGAGGGCCATTTGGCATCAACTCTTCTTTTCCTCCTTCATCTGTATTCTCACATTCATCCTCTATAGTAAGATTTTCATTGGCTGATAAGCACTTTTCCAGTCATACACAGTCATCTGTCTTAATTTTAGTGCCCTCTCTTTTCTGAATCTTTATGTTGTACCTGCTGGCCAATGTAATTCTTAATTTTCTCCCCTTTTAGCTCTTCCTGGTCTGTTACTGCTCCCCCAAATCCTCCTGACAATGCTTGTTTTTCCCCTCTTTGTTCCCTACTGGTCTAGGTGTAAAATCATGAGAGACATACTTTGTGGGTTCTCTACTTTGTGAATCTGGTAAATCAAATCTAATTAGCAAAGTACATTTAAAGAATGATGAATTTTCTGTACCGCGGACTGTGGTATACATGACAGAAGAAAATCTGCAACACAGCGTGGCAGGGTTCTCCCTCCATTTTTTACCTTCATGCCCTTTTAAGTGTCTGCACAAGAAAGTGTTTTGCTAGCCCATTGAATGCTGGGTGACAGGCCGCAGATGTGATGTGTGCTACTAACGTTTTCCTGAGGAATATTTGAAATTCCTCAAACAAATTGAGGACCATTTAGGTGACCCACATGGAGTGAACATATTCTTTATTTTCTCAGTAATATTGGTAGCAGAAGTGTTCATCATATGCAATACTTCTGGCCACCTGGAACAAGCATCAGCCACAAATTCAATGCACTTGCTTTCCCCCCACCCTCCACCCCTGAAAAATCAAGGCCAGATTGTGGCTGATCATGACCTAGTACATAAGGGAAGGGAGAAAGTGCAAGGAACCACCTCTACTTTGCAGCCCCTCACAGCAGCCTCCAACAATCACATTCTCTGGATTTAGAAGAGAGCAGGGACTGCACATTGTTAGTGCATTCTGTGCTGCAGTCCACCCTCAAAGGATGCTCTGGAGTGGCCAGGGAGCTCCAAGAAGCACTGTGGTGATGTTACTGCTTTGCACCTCTGATGATACTGGAGACCTTTCTGTGAAAGATGCTTCTTTTCCCCCCCTGAAAATTCTAGAGCCAGAGCAAGGATTGGAGCACTGATCCCAGGATATGATGCAGACTTGGTCCTAGCAATGGCAGTGCTTCCTACACACAAAGGATTCTAGGATGTATCAGCTATGACATAGTGAAAACAGGAAGCCTCTAGAAATAGGTGATCACTTGGAGAACTCATGAGGTGGGAAGTCTATTTACACATTCTGAGGCCTGGTCAAGAAGAAGAATGTGGCTCCCCATCTTCCATAATAGCTGTGGGGTTGGCAGTCAGATGGAACTTCTTGGCAGTCTAGATTGTCTACTAAGTTCTGTGCATTGAATAGCTCTGTCCTAATGGCTCTTTCTTGTTTTGAATGCAGTGTACTGCAGGCACAGAGAACTGGCAGAGAGTGAACACTGAGATCCCTGTAAAGTCTCCTCGCTTTGCTGTTTTTGACTTGGCTGAAGGGAAATCTTACCGTTTCCGTGTTCGCTGTTGTAATTCAGCTGGCATTGGTGAGCCCTCAGAAGCAACTGAAGCTACTGTGGTGGGTGACAAACTTGGTAAGTGTATAGTCAGACATATTATCCCATGTCTGTGGCTACCCTTTAAGAGCATCGGGTAGTTATTTTGTTTGAAGCAGACACATGGATGCTCCATAATTGACACAACTGTGAACAGTAGACAGTGATTTGTTCTTTATTTCATTGTTCATTGTGACTTGAATTGTGGATCCTTTAGTATATATTGAGGTGGCAGATGCTAATCAAGGGCATCAAAGACTTCAAATAATCATGCAAATAACTGGAAACACCACAAATAATAATAAAAAAAATGGGCAATTTTTTTGGATAAAAAATGTTTTATTTCATTTGAAAATTTTCACAGAAAAGAATTTCCAAATTTGACCAGCCCTAATTGTTTTTATTTTATCAAATTATGCAATCTAAACCAAAACTAAATCTAATACTTCTAAAGTTGATACAGGGACTTCTTGTGGAGGAAAATCCAAGATAGTAGCCATAATAGAGTAACGTTGGCTACTTTAGAAGTTGAGGGCTGAATTCTACTCAGAGTTACACTAGTGTAAATTTGGAGTATAGAAACTCAGATGAAGTCATTGGAGTTGCTTGGATTCACACTTTCATAATCAAGAGCAGAATGTGATCCTTATTTTGATGTTGGTAAATTTTACCCTTATTGGTCACTAATTTATTTTTGTTTGTCCCCACAGATATTCCCAAAGTCCCAGGCCGTATTATACCAACCAGGAATACAGATACCTCAGTGGTTGTCACTTGGACAGAATCTAAAGATGCCAAGGAGTTGGTTGGGTACTACGTAGAAGCAAGCATAGCTGGATCTGGCCATTGGGAACCAAGCAATAACAATCCAGTGAAAGGCACAAGGTAGTGGTCATAAAAACATGGAAGGCAGGTTTGCTGGTCCCTAAGCATGGCAAGTTTGTTTGCTGCTTTACATACTTTATGGCTATAACAATAATAGTATAACTAGTATAGTGGTAACAAACTAAGGTCTGAATCAAGATTGGGGCCACATTTCACTAGGTGCTATACAAACATCTATTAAATCATGGTCTCTGACCCCAAGAAACTTACAAGCTAATTTGAATTCAGAGGCAACAAATAAGTGTAACAAACAAACAAAAAGGGGAAGTGGCAGCAAGCAAGGAAAGAACAAGAGTAACAAATAGGTTAGCTATTGTACAATAGTACAAAATAGTAAGATAATGAATGAGTGAGCTTGCAAACTTAGAAAACTAGATTGCATGGTGTTTGGGAGCAAAGCTTTCCATTTTGAAGGGCAATGGTAAATAATTCTAGAACTGTATAACTAATATGACATCAGCAAATGTGGCTGCTTTCCCTCCAACTGCCCTTCCTGTCACTGCTATTTCACTTTCATCATCAAAGAGACTCATGAGCACATTAGAAAATTCCATGCTACATTGCAAATGTACTAATTATTTGCATACAGAACTTACATCCTTTATTCATACTAAATTCATTCTGTCAGTCAATGAAGTTACTCCAGATTTACACCTTCATAAATTAAACCAAAATTTGTCCTAATAGGAATTTTGCCTGAGTAAATTTTACACTGCTGTAAATCCAGAGAAATTCCATTGAATTCAAGGGAGTTATTGAATATTTATGTTGTAATGGAAAGCCAGGTCTGGCTTATTATGACTTATTATAGTAACTGATTAATATTGCTAACATTACAATCATTAGCCACCATGATAGAGAATTATTATTTATTTGTATAACTAGCGTGCTTAGGTTCCAGTCAGCATTGAGGGGCTTTTGTTGTATTGAGGACTTTACAAACACAGAGTAAAAGATGGTCCCTGCCATGAAACGCTTACAACCATTACTATTTATTATGCGATAGTGTAATGAAGATGTTGCCTGGGCAAAAATGTACATCAACCTTCTGTCCACTATTGATTCCCCTATTTAAATGTTAAGGAGGTTACTGTGTGATGTTTAGAAGCAAGAAATTGAAGTTGAAATTCTGATATCTTTTTTTCTGCTCTTATTCTCTATAGTTACTGTAACTTTCATGGTTATTGTAATTTTTCAAGTATGGTTGAAGACAAATTATAGCAGAAATTCATACTAACCACATAACTTTACACCTAGCATTATAAGCATGGCACTGAAGCAGACAGGTCTAGGTCTTGCAAGTCTTTGTGATGTACCCGTTGGAAAGTACAAGCGTGAGCAGAGGCTACATGTGGGTGCAATTAGGTCTGTGTATTCCTCTGCACTGAGCAGAAGGAAGCTACCCCCTGACACAGCAACTCCCATACTCTCATGAGCTCAGGGAAAAAAGTGGTAGGTGTTGGAGAATGGGCATGTCTCAGGAGACAGGAGTGTGATCCTTGTTATGCAAATGAGGTGCTTAGCTGTGCCTTCCGGTCTTTGACCTTTCTCCTGCTACTAGGCAGAAGTAATTGATTGCTTACTGAGAAGTTCTCCTTATCCTGCCCATCACATTGTACTTATCCCTGCCACTAGCTATACTTGGGCTGTGCAAGATCAATGTTATAGGGGGTTAATATGGCAATTAAATGAATATTTCATTTTTAAAAGGAGCAATGATCATTAACTTCTTCACAAAAATCAACATGCTCATTTTATTTTTCCATATTTCACCTCCGTTTGCACACTTCCATAAGCCTTGCTTTTATCAGACAGAACCCTTAAATTAGCATAAGAACTGCTCACATACAGATCGGGTTGACAGTCATTTCCAGACATTATTACTGAAACAAACCTATTTGCTTCCTTGAGATAAAATTTCATATTAGCCTTCCTGCTGATATCCAAATCTCCTTTGTATGTTGTCTCACTGCAGTACAGCTACTACAGGGGTGAAATCCTGGCCTCACTCAGGTCAATGGCAAACTCCCATTCACTACAGTGGGATAAGGGTTTTCTAAATGTTCCTTTACTGTTTTGCTTTAGATTCATTTGCCATGGACTCCTCACTGGTGAGAACTACATTTTCCGAGTCAGAGCTGTTAATGCAGCTGGACTCAGTGAATATTCACAGGAATCAGAGGCTATTGAAGTCAAAGCAGCCATTGGTAAGCTATGTTCCATTGCCATGGTCAATAGTAAACAAAAAATTGAATGATTCTAGAAAGTTTTTTTCAGCAATTATTTGTAACTAATTATATTGTTTTACAGTATTGTCCACAGATAATGATTTTCCTGTTGGTCATATCATGTGTAATGCTTCACAGCCATACTTTTACAGTCACTCAGTCACTGTAGATTGTTCATCTTCACCATCCAGGCTTCCTCAGATGTTATTCATGAATCACTGTATGAAAACGCTGTTAAGTTCACGTCATAGTTACGCTGGAAAATGGAATGCCAGTCTAATTTCATATTGATATAAATCACCTCTAATACACATCATCCTGCATAAAGTCAGTTCCTAAATCTAAGGGCTTGATTTATTTTCATACCTGAACCTACTAATAATGCTGTCGTTCTCTTCTGTAAACCTCCTAAAACCCTGTGCATCCTCCATACTGTTGATGAGCTTTTTCTGTTTTGCCTGAACTAACATAAGGAGACTAATGAACTCACTGAACCAGAATAAATTGTATGTTTTCAACATTCTAACACTATTTGTATCGAACTGACATACCTCCCAACCTCAGAAGACAAGTGTGGCAGAAGAAAGAGGCACTTCTAAAGATGAGCTGAAACGATCCTAGATATGGGTAAAAGGATCTAATCTTAAAAGAAGTGTGGCAAGTGACAATCACTTTACTTCTATTAGCTTTCCAGATTATTGACTGTCACATCTGTGCTGTAAAATATACACCATTAAAAAAAGAGTTACTTGTAGTGAGAAGGTTGGGAGGTACTATATGCTTTTCACATTTCTCGTGAGTTGAAGCATATCGTAATGTCAGCAAAAATCATGTTCGTTCATGTCCTGCCTATGTTGTTCTTTGTGATCATTTCTTCATTCTGTTGAATAAATGAAGAAAAAGGAATGATGTCTAATTCAAAATGTCTGTTATTTTCTGGCAATTGCAGGGGGAGGATTGCTTCATGGTGTGTGTCCTGAACTGAGTGGTAAAGCTGGTGGACTAACAGACTACACTACCTCCTGGGAAGGCATGCATGAGTCCTCCCAGCCTATTTTTGACACAGATGCTTTGCTAAAATGCAATGCTAAATTTAACAGACACGTGCTACCCAGTAGCTCTGATAAGCTGGGGAGTACAGGAGTCAGTGAAGTAAGAGAAACGGTTAAGAATGTTCCTACACCTTCACCACAGAAGGGAGCTGCTAAGCAGGCAAGTAAGACTCAACCTGGGGACCCTTTGGCATTGGAGAAAATGAAAGAGAAGAAAGATATAGGTGAGAGCTAATAAACAAATTTCACCATTTCAGCACATTCATCTCAGATAGTGTTCATCGCTTATCATCCAAGTCACAATGGACATTCTCACCAATGATGCATCTTTCATCAGATCCATTTACATGCTCAGCTTTTCATTAAGGGTCATTATGCATGGAATGGTATGGGGGACCATTTCCCATACAGTGTGTCTGTTGACAGCAAAACATTTAAAATCATTTACTAATTTAATAGCTTGCTTTACTTTACTTTATATATTACAGTTATGTATCCAAAAATACCATGACTTCTAAATCACTTTGGTGGTATTTCTGGGGATAGCAACAAAGCTTGTAATGCATAGTCAGAGGGATTTTTAACACCTGCCAGCAATTCATTCTCTATAAGGAGTCTTGATATTCAGACTTTAGGTTATAGACAAAGGAAACAAAATCTCGTGAGTTAATTGTTACATCATAGTGAGCAGAAACAGCTCTGCTGTTATCAGATATATTGAGTTCCTTTCTGGATTTATGCTTAGACTTCTTCTTATACTTTAAGGCATAGTGCTAGTGAATATTATATATTGTATTTGTTAGTTGACAGTAATACTTTAATGGAGAAAATCCATCAAGTTTGTAAGTGCACATACAGCAGTTATATGCAAATCGACACTTTAGCATCCACCATACTTAAGGACACTGGGCTAGATCTTCAGCTGGTATAAACTGGTTACTTCAGTAGAGCTATGCTGACACCAGCTGATATAGTCTGTTAAACAGGACAATAAGAAAACGGGGAATTACTGTAATATGTACACAATTAAACTTTTCTTATACATCTTCCAGCAATACATGCCCATCATGTATCTGAGCACCTGTCTAAATGTATACCTACATACAGTTGAGTACACTTCAGCAACAGTTTCCTGCTTAAATGTAGTCAATTATTGATAGAGTTATCCTTGATTTCAAAGGCAATAGGGTTTTTTCTGCGGGTTTCCTTTACTAATTAAAATAAAGTTTTTGCTGACTGGATGATGAGTTATTCTGAAAGAACATTCAGCAAATGAGGTCGTTCAAAATTCTATCTGAGCTACATCCAAAGTGAGACAAGGAGTTCCTAAGTATTGGCAACAGCTGATCAGTGGTAAATACTCTGTGTACAAATATTCCACCGGTATGCATATAGGAGATATTGTAAGAAAGTGGGTGCAGTTGCAGGACTGAAGTTTCATGCTTTCTATGTTGGTTTAAAAAAAAATTGTGCTCCAGATATTTTTGAAGTAAGCTCCAGAAACAGGCCTCTTCCATTTCTGATCAGACAGCTGTGCTATGACTGTGCTTTCCTTCAGTAAGGTAAGTTTACCCAAAGGGTGCAATGATATCATTATAACATTCAGAGACCAAAAATGAGGAAATAGGTGGTGTTGCATTACCTCTTTTCTCATCATGGTACTGTGGGGTAAAAAAGGAACTAAAGAAAAAATTGAGTGTGGGAAAAAGGTTGGTTTCAGCAAAAGAAAACAAATCATTGCATCTCCAAAATTTTGCAAGTCTGCTATGGTGTTAGTTTTAGTTTCTGTTCTTTCACTGTACTGAAAATGAAACCTGTTCACTTATATGAGAGCTGCAGTTGCGACACATACTTTCACCGTGTATCAGCTTGTTTCTCAAATATCAAACACTGCTGTATAGCTAATGCTTATGTAGCTTAGTTTTTTATTGGCTCATGGAGGCCTTCATCCTGCATTCCTTACAACAGCAAAATTTCCATTGACTACAAATGGAATTTTTCCTGACAAAGAAGTACAAGATGAGAAAGCCAAATGCTCATTTGACTAGTAGAATGAATAGGCAGTAATCATATGATGTTCATGTTGACACAGCTGCCCCATCTCCACCTTATGACATCACTGTACTTGAAAGTGTTCGTGACTCAATGGTGCTAGGATGGAAACAGCCCAAAATCATTGGCGGAGCTGAAATTACTGGCTACTATGTGAACTATCGTGAAGTGATTGATGGAGTTCCTGGAAAATGGAACGAGGCCAACATTAAACCAGTTAGTGAGAGGGCCTACAGGGTAAGAGGTTAATTTTCATATTGCTGAGCATGCATCAGAAATATATATGTAACAAGACAGATTAGGAAAAACAGCTTCTAATTCATTGTTTCCAGTGGATTGGGATGTTTATGTCAGAGATACTCTATTGCAAACAAATGCTAGTCTAATATTTGCTTGGTTTGCTCATTCTTTAATGCCACAGATATAATAAGAGCTATGCTGTCCTTTTTTTGAAGTATTTTGGGTTTCTTGATAGAATGGTGTTATATAAGTGAAAAAGTATTATTACTCTATTAAATGTGACTCAGAAACCGGTCTACAATTTAATAGAGGGTATTCAGCTTTTTAAAAGGTGTGTCATGTCCTAGATGGTTAATATGTTGCTCACAATGATTTGTGATGCTATATCAGGTATGTATTAGAATGAAAAGTAAAACAACTTATTCTTCTAGTCCTTTGCTTCTTGTCAGTGTTTATTTCTAAAGCACGATAAGAGTCACCAGTTAACACTTCTTGGATGCAGAGGGTTTGTATATAAATGTTTAGTGTCATACCCTGCCCTCTGCTTTGTGGGTAGGAGTAGAGTAGGGTAAACTTTTTCCTATGGCTATGTCTACACTACACAGCTTTTAGCGACATGGCTGTGTCACTACAGCCATGCCGCTAAAAGTCACGCCATGTCGCCACTGTTTGTCGGCTCTCCTGCCGACAAAAAACTTCCACCCCCAATGAGTGGCATTTGCATTGTTGGCAGTTAGGGTGACCAGATGTCCCGATTTTATAGGGACAGTCCCAATTTTGGGGGGGTTTCCTATATATGCACCTATTACCTCCCACCCCCTGTCCTGATTTTTTTACATTTGCTATCTGGTCACCCTATTGGCAGGAGAGCACTCCTGACGACAACACGCTGGTCACACTGGTGCTTGTCGAAGCAGAACTTTTGTCTTTCGGGGGAGGGGAGTTAACACCTGTGAAAGACAAAAGTTTTGTCATTCAATTACCAGTGTAGACATACCCTAAATGTGTGAGTACAAATTATCTGCATTCAGTAAGGCTGTGTCTACACTGCCATTTTCAGTGCTAAAAGTTTAGTCATTCAGGGGTGTGAAAAAACACCCCACTGAGCGACAAAAATTTTAGCACTGAAAAGCGCCAGTATAGACAGCGCTCCCGGTGATAAAGCTACCATCCCTTGTTGTTTTCTATTGCCGGGAGAGCTCTCCCACGGCGATAAAGTGTTACTACACTGCCCACGTCACGCCACAACCGTACTGTAACGTGGGCAGTGTAGACATACACCTCTCCCTCGATATAACGCTGTCCTCGGGAGCCAAAAAAAATCTTACCAAGTTATAGGTGAAACCGCGTTATATTGAACTTGCTTTGCTCCGCCGGAGTGCGCAGACCCGCTCCCCCCGGAGCACTGCTTTACCGCGTTATATCAGAATTCATGTTATATTGGGTCTCATTATATCGGGGTAGAGGTGTACCCTGAATGTACCATCAATCTACAAACTTATCTATTGAACGAGCTACAAACTATCTTTCAGTCTTCAGAGTAACAGCCGTGTTAGTCTGTATCCGCAAAAAGAAGAACAGGAATACTTGTGGCACCTTAGAGACTAACAAATTTATTAGAGCATAAGCTTTCGTGGACTACAGCCCACTTCTTCGGATGCATATAGAATGGAACATATATTGAGGAGATATATATACACACATACAGAGAGCATAAACAGGTGGCAACTGCACCACTGTAGTGCTGTACACGAAGACAAGCCCAGAGTCTCAAACCTTCCTCAGTTTGCTGAGATGTGGCTGCTTATAGAAGGTATTGCCCAGGTGTCAGTGCACAAAGGTAGCTTTTGTAGTGCCTTTTCATTCTTAAATGATTGAAAAGAAATGAAAGTATACATAACTGATTTTTAATATTGCTTTCACCTGTTCATTGTACAGGCTTTATAAAGAGGGTTTGTATCCTAGAGTTTACATATGTGACAGTCATCAGTACAATCTCCTTCTACAACTTTAAAGCAAGGTTAATGGGTATTGTTTTCTTAATCCTACAGATTCACAATTTGAAGGAAAACATGGTGTATCAATTCCAAGTGGCTGCTGCTAACCTAGCTGGGGTCGGCACACCCTCCCCACCTACTCGATCCTTCAAATGTGAAGAATGGACCATTGCTGTTCCAGGTAAAAATCTAAACAAAACATCAAAGTTCAGCATCATTCAGTGGAGCATACCAAACCCCCACTCTACACAAAATGAGAGAGGAATGCTGCTGGCTAGAACAGGGTTCTGTTCTTATTCTCAGCAGGCTGCATCCTGAGATCTGCTATGGGTTTGCTGCTACACCTGCTGTGTGCTCTCAGTTCCACTTCCAATAGAAGTCAATGGAAGTAAAGTATCAGAGGGGTAGCCATGTTAGTCTGGATCTGTAAAAGCAGCAAAGAATCCTGTGGCTGCATGCATCCGACGAAGTGGGTATTCACCCACGAAAGCTCATGCTCCAATACGTCTGTTAGTCTATAAGGTGCCACAGGACTCTTTAATGGAAGTAAAGTTGCTCTGCACATAAGGCTCTCCATTGCTTTGCAGAGCCATTTACACCTGTGCAAAGTGGGTGTTAAACATTGCTCTTCTCATTTGGTAGCATTTAATACCCATTTTGCAGCTAATTGTTTATTTATTTTCTATTTAGGTTCCTATACTACATCTATGCCTGGTGTAAATGTCTACACAAGGTGCAAGGCAGTGAAGAAACAGGCCCTTTAGCCCTGTCCTAAGCATGTCAGTTCAGGGCCAGATCCAATACCCATTGAAGTTAATGCAAAGACTCCCATTGGCGTCAATGGGCATTAGATCAGGCTCTCAACAAATGAATGAGTTTAATAATTAACTTCTCTCCCTGTCATTTGATGAGGCTGGTCATTTATGTTTGATTGACAGATTGTAGGTTAGAAAAAAGGAAATTGGATCATTTTGGGAGCTAGTTCATTTTGAACATGGCCAGGACTGTATAAGATCACAGGTACAATGGAGTTGTATCTACTTACACCCACTCTGAATTTAGCTCACAGTCTTTTTGAGATGGTACATTTTTCATTTGTTTTATGCAATGGCCTGCTTGTGGCTTTATTTAACGCACAAGATTCCAACTTTATTTTTATCCTTTAGGACCACCCCATGATCTCTTATGCACTGAAGTTAGAAAAGACTCTTTGGTTTTACTGTGGAAACCACCAGTTTATATTGGCCGTAATCCTGTAACTGGTTACTATGTTGATGTGAAGGAAACAGAAGCAACAGACGAACATTGGAGGAGTGTCAATGAGAAGCCAATTGCAAATAAATTCTTAAAGGTAATCAGTTTTGGAACCAAATTCAATTACACCAGTGCAACTTCTGTGAAGTCCATTCTAGATATGCCATTCTATTTTGGTAGTGCTTCCTTATAGTTTTAGACTTACCAAGCTATGTTGTGCCCTCAATTACACCCATGTAATCCTAGCAGAGTCACATAGGGGTTTAACTTGGAAAAGAATTTAGCCCAGTAAGTCTAAAAATAAAAGAACGCACTACCAAAGTGAAATGGCATTCCTAAAATAAGGTTATAATACAGATGTATCCTCTGTATTTCCTGACTCAAAGGTGAACACAAGTGGCAAATCACTGCGGTGTGTGCTGTGAAAATATGACAGGATGACTGTTTTAACATAATATACCCTGTCATCTCATTTTTTTGAGTTTGTAATTTAGATGGCTAGGCTATTATGGTACATAATTTCATGGAGCAATTTCTAAATATAAGATTAACTGTATCTTGATTCTAAACATTCTTCCAAGAGTGTACAAATGTATACATACATTTGAAATTTGTATATTTCAAAGGTCATTTAAAAAAAACACCTCATTTTAAAATGTGATCTTCGCTTGTGTATTTTTAAAGAGACATTGGAATGTAGTGTAGCCTCAAACTGGATGTTAAAATCATTATAATCCAATAGAGAATGACATCCAGATTCTAAATATCTATGGTTTGAATTATTGACTCTGATTACAATTTTTTTAAAAGCCAGAATTGACCTGCAGTATTTTTGTTCTGCTGCTGCAGAGGCAGATGGACTGCACAAGAGTTAAAAACATCCTGTTCCCAGAAATGTGCTAACATCATTGATGACACCATCAAAAATGCTGGCTAGACTCAAGTAGCAAACAAAAATAAGTCACGTTAGCCTGGATGGGAGGGACATGAGGAAAGTGGAAGTTTCCAAGTGAAAAAAGAGGGGGGAAAAAGAGGAAGATATATTATTGTCAAGCCGCCAAACTAGTATTATAGATATGGAAGAGTAAAATGAAGTGCTCAGTAGTGTACTGTGCTTCTCTATTTGCTTGTTCTAGGTCAGTGGCCTAAAGGAAGGTGTCAGCTATCTATTCCGGGTGCGAGCAACAAATCAGGCTGGTGTCGGGAAACCTTCTGATACCACTGACCCTGTCATAGCAGAAACACGACCAGGTTCGTTTACACTTTTGTTTTGCATCTGCATTAATATAGGTTCATATTTATCAGACATGCTCATAATTAGAGAATACACACAAAGGAACTGAACCCATATGTCCTTCGATGTATTACCAATGCACCAAGCCCTTTTCCTATAAAGGATACCAGCTGAGTGTGACTCTTTACCTCCTTTATAAAATAAGTTTTCTGAATACACTTGGATGCCTATACTATACATACACACAAATACTGGAACACACAAATATGGTAAAATAATATTTGTATGCAATTGCAGATAAATAGAGGGTCCAGTTGTTCCCCTAGATCAGCGCATGGAGTGTAACTTCCACACTTAGGTTTTACTTTTCCCCAGATAGAAGGGAGATCAGCTGCTGCTGCCACTGCAGCTCATATCCCTTCTGTCCCTTGACTCACAGATTGTTCCTGGGGAGGGGACAGGCTGTGAATGGGCCAAGGAGAATGTTCTTTTTCTTCCTTGGCACCAACAGTAAATCCTTTCACAAGTTAACACAGACACCCTCCTTGCTGTGGAGACTACCTTTACATGGAGAGCTCAGGGCAGCTGCTGATTGGAGAAACGCTTGCAGCATGGCTACAATGAATCCACAATGCTAGAAAGGTGTGGAGAGAAGCAGGGAACCCAAGAGTCAGTGTGGAGGCACAGAATCCCCACACAGCTGGACCCAGAACTCCAGTGGATCCATGGGTTTCATATAGGTATCTGAGTATCTGTGGTTTTGGACTCTGTACCCCTGCTATTTCCACAGAGGACCTAGCCCTTAATAAAACAGAAAAACATGGAGGAATCTCTATGAGCCTCATAGAGCTTTCCTCCCTCCAGATCCTTTCCATTGGTATTTCCATAGGAAGAGGCTGTTGGGCCCATAGATTTTTAACCTACTCATAAGAGATAGTACTGTTGTTAGAACTGACACACAATACATGAAACTAATAAAAACAAACACAAAAGTAAAACATCTAAGATGCTGAGGTTCATGCAGGTATATTTTTTGTGTGCTGTAAACACAAGCTGCAAGAGGGGGGAGGGATAGCTCAGTGGTTTGAGCATTGGCCTGTTTAAACCCAGGGTTGTGAGCTCAATCCTTGAGGGGGCCATTTAGGGTTCTGGGGCAAAAAATATAGTTGGGGATTAGTCCAGCTTTGAGCAGGGGGTTGGACTAGATGATCTCCTGAGGTCCCTTCCAACCCTGATATTCCATGATGAAAAATGTACCTCCAAAATCTCCTTAAAATACATAATTTAGTATAAGATAAACACATCTAAGGCTGCAGTCTAGTTCTAGGAGCTCCTTGAGCCATTGAGACTTTTGCCAGTAGCCAATGATAGCAGGACAGGGCCCTTAGGATGTCTACACTTCAATAAAACATCCCGTCTCAGCTGACTCAGGCTTGTGGGGCTGAGGCTATAAAATGGCAGTGTAGATGTTTGGACTCACACTTGGAGCCCTGATTTTGGGATCCCATGAGGGGGGGAGGATTCCAGAGCCCAGGCTCCGCTAGTGCCTGATGTCTATTCTGCAATTTTAGAGCCCCACAGCCTGAGCTCTGTGATCCCAAGTCAGTTGACGTGGTCCTGCTGCGGGTGTTTCATTGAAAGCCATAGAGTCTTATTGTTCTGACATTGGGTTATGCACAATGGAAACAGAAAACCTCATGAAATAAGAATTGGATGAACATTTTCCCCAAAGTTTCTGCTTCCCTTTGAGGATTAATGCTTAGCCTTCAGACTGATAACACAAGCTTGTCATGCAATAGCAACCCCCACACACATCAAATAAGGAACCTCACATATAATTTCAGTTCCAACAGAATGAGAATTTAAGCAGTCATTCAGAGCTGGGGATACTTTTTTACCACCTGCAAGGAGATTTAGGCCTTGGCTACACTCAGGAATTCACAGCGCTGCCGTGGCAGCACTGTGAAGCATGAGTGTAGTCGCACCGCCAGCGCTGCGAGAGAGCTCTTGCAGCGCTGTATGTACTCCGCCTCTCCAAGGGGAGTAGCTTGCTGCGCTGCGAGCAAGCATGCAGCGCTGCAGGCTCTGATTACACTGGTGCTTTACAGCGCTGCACTCGCTGCACTCAGGAGGGGGAGGGGGGGCGTTTTCACACCCTGAGCGCAGCAAGTTGCAGCGCTGTACAGCGCCAGTGTAGCCTCGTAATTCCCATTGAGATCTATGATAGCTGCAGTAAGGTGTGTGTCTAGAGTAATAGGGCCAAGTTCAGCAGAGAACGTCCACAGCCCTTAACGCTGGGGGCAAGGCTGCAGAGCTGCACCCTGGCTGTTACCCATATGGGACCCTTGTCTCAGGATTTCATTATTGCTCGGGGGTACAGAGCTGGGGTCGGATTCCAAGTCCACAAAGCAGGAGAGTCAAGATTTGGCCCAACAAAGTTCTCCGGGAAGCTCAGGGCCAATTAATCTTGTAGTGACTTTGTTGTTGACACATACTTTTAGCTCAGATCTGTAAATATGGTCAATGCCAAACTACACTTCTTATGAAGGGTTAAGAAAAGACAAAACAAATCTCTCAGAAAGGCAAAAATCTGGTTAAAAATGCTTTCACTCAAACCATGCAAATCTCAGGCACAATCATGACATTTTAAAAAACTGGTCTCAAATCTTCTGGAAAGGTAGTTTCCCAACTAATGTTGGCATTATTAAGATCTTGGAGAGATGCAAAATATTATTTTAGTCAGATGGGTCTCTCTGGAGAATTCCTGCATTTTGCAAATAGAATTGCAGTGTTACTTTTGGCGAATAAGTCAGAAATATCAGCAGGAGAGCAAGATCTCTAACCCAAGAGGAATAGAAACTTAAATAAATATACTGAAATAATTATTTCTGTCAGTAGGACTGGAGGCAATCTCCTATTTCCAGCATGTTTGGGTAATATGGTCAAATATTTTGTATTTTTTGTTTCTAATTTGCCAACTATGTACACTTTTTCCTTATAATGTTTGAAAAGGTAAAATAAAATAAAACAATTGGCCCAAACAAACAGCAAACCCTCAAACAAACCTATATCTTTAGCTATAACTTAGTCTTGATTTCATCAAAGTGATTTCATTGTGTATGTTTTCCACAGAAAATCCCAGGGCTCTGAGGAGTATGCTTTAACCCTTTTTCAAATCCCGTTGTGCCAGCCCCTAGTTCTGATACTGCTCACTGCAAAGTAGAATTAGGTCCCGATTCTGCAAAATCATCTGTGTGGGCGGACCATTGCACCTGCATGAAGCACCATTAATTATAGTAGGACTCTGCCCAGACATAAGAGTCTACCCACAGGTATCAGATTGCAGGATCAGGGCCTTAAACCTCACCTATGTCTTCAGCTGAGGATTCTCCTTATGTAGAGCCAACACAGGGACATATTGGAAGAGTGGCTTTTAGATGAGCTCCTGTCTAGAGTGCTGCTGTGCTCTGGCAATCCTCAGCTGCTAGAACAGGGATCGGCAAACTTTGGCACACGGCCCATCAGGGAAATCCGCTAGCGGGCCGGGACAGTTTGTTTACTTGCAACGTCTGCAGGTTCAGCCGATCGCAGCTTCCACTGGCCACGGTTTGCCATTCAAGGCCAATGGGGGCTGCGGGAAGCAACGGTCAGCACATCCCTCGGCCCGCGCCTCTTCCCGCAGCCCTCATTGGCCTGGAGCGGCGAACTGTGGCCAGTGCGAGCTGTGATCAGCTGAACCTGTGGACGCTGCAGGTAAACAAACTGTCCTGCCCCGCCAGCGGATTTCCCTGATGGGCTGCATGCCAAAGGTTGCCGATCCCTGATCTAGAAACATGCTTTAGTTTCTTAGTGACCTGTTTAAGTATTTATGGTAGAGATAAAGCAAAATAAGAAAAAATTAACTTATAAAAATGCACCCTGAGTTGTATAAACAACACCACTGCCAGATATAAATGCTGAGTGGTAGTAGTAATATATAGTGAATGCAAGCTAATGAAGTGTCAAGCATATTGCCTTTTGAATCGCTCTTATAGCAGAGGTTTTGCATATTACCTACACTGTCAGCAAAAGATTGATACGCTAACAATCTGCAGTGGAAACAAACACTAATGACATTTCAAATGGTGAATTTCCATATAATGGATTACACTTGTAAATTTACAAACATGTTACTGCCCAGTAAGAGATATGTAGACCTCAGACTTCATTTATCATTCATGGGTACTTTACATGTATTTCTGAACTGCATATTGCATTTCAGAAAGGGCTGATAAATGATAATACTGGTATAGCAACAAACATTGATCTCTCCTTTTATTAAACATTTATGGCAAGCTATAAGCAATAAGACAGTCAGTTACATGTTCACAAACTACTTTATTACCAAGGAATGTGCTTCTGCTCACAGTATTGGAAAAGCCATGTATGGTATTAGGATTATGGGAACAGGACTCAAGAAACGTGCTGGAAATAAAGCACTTATTACTAATTTCTGGATATTCTGATGGCTTTTTGTGAATAAAGTCCTTTTCTTAAGATATAACATTTTAGAGGAAAAGTATGTCATTGACATTTTAGGCAGTTCAAGACACTCTCAAACTGAATATTATAACATCAGAAGCCTTTTTAAAGTATAAGGTCCAGTTCAGTTCAGAGCTGTGCAAAAAACAATAGATATTCTCCAAGTCCTCTTGAATGAACAGTGCTTCCAGTGATGATACCAAACAAGTTGTTAGATAAAAATTACCTCCACATTCGACACGGGTGAAGAGCCATCTCTGCACCCATACAGAAAATGCAGTTCTCTTGGCTGCACAGGTATGCATGAAAGGCAGATCCTAGGTATATTCTGGCCCTGGACTTGTTATTCCCCATTCAGTGCCCTACCAGTGCACACTGGATGGTCCTACCCTTACCAAAGCTTGCAGGCACTGAAGTAGCAAGCAGTATTCAAAACCAGCTCTTGGTTTGAACCAAGGTGTTGCACTTAGCTGCCAATCACAAATACACTCCCTATTGGTTTCAGAGTAGCAGCCGTGTTAGTCTGTATCCGCAAAAAGAACAGGAGTACTTGTGGCACCTTAGAGACTAACAAATTTGTTAGTCTCTAAGGTACCACAAGTACTCCTGTTCTTTTTACTCCCTATTGGTGTGCACAGGATGCATTCCATAGGCCATTTCAGGGCAATATGTCAGACTTGATTAATCCAACATCTGTACGTGTGAATGAGCTGCGGTGTGTAACACTATTAGTTGCACGAGTGCTACTGTGATGATTCATTTGTGAAATTAATATGAATTCTTAATTTCCTATTCACCCCTCCACCTTTCCCAAGTATATGTGTGTGGCATGAACTTGTATTTTACTAGAAAATTAGACGTTTTCCCTATGTAAAGAATACAATGAATAGCCCTTACTGCGGCAGGTATTGCTTTTACAATATTTTCAACATTTAATGCATTTTAATGGACTTGCATTTGTTCTTGTTCAGTTTTTCCAGTGCATTTAATTTTATTTTTAAGCCTGAGATAAGGCTTCTTTCAGCCCAGGGCCCAATGCTGCAACCTTCATGTATGCATAGTCCTTAATCATGTGCAAGTAATCTCATTGACCTATGTACCCTTTTTAATTTGTTCATTACTTCAGTGGAATTACGCACCTAGATAAAGACTCTTCTCATTGGTAAAGGATCAAGGACACTAGCCTGTTGCAGCAGCTTATGTATGTGCAGAAGGAAGGAAAGGGCTCTGCTTAATTTACCCTGTGAATGATGTGCATGCAAATAATTTATGCTTTCTATTAAAAAGTAAACATGCTTTGTTTTGCTCTTCCAGGAACTAAAGAAATGGAAGTAGATGTGGATGATAATGGAGTCATTTCCCTGAACTTTGAATGTGACCAGATGTCTCCAGACTCTAAGTTTGTCTGGTCCAAGAATTATGAACCAATTGAGGATGAATCTCGATTAGCCTTTGACGCCAAAGGTGGAAAGTAAGGAACCTTGCTTATAACAACTCTGTTATATTTAGAAATCTTAGGAATCACAGAAATCCATCCCTTTGGAGGTGGACCTCACCAAGATTATTCATGCCCTTCTCACTGGAAGGTTAGATTATTACGGTGCTGTCTACATGGGAGACCACCTTCAGACTATGCAGAAATTGCACACACACAACGATGCATCCCACTTGTTTAAGCAGTGCTTCAGATAAAGAGCACACTACACTTCTGCTCTCTGACCTGCACTGGCTCCAGATTTGCAGGTGCAATTTAGTATTTTTTAACATATTTAACCTAAATTGTTTTGGTCCTGACTGCTTCAAAAACTTTCCCATATTATACTGCACTCGTTGCATTCCTTTGAGGTGCTGGAGCAAACAACACTCTGGTTTGATCAGGAGGGAGCTGATGGTGGGGCATTCTCAGTGAATATTGGAACATTTTTGTTCACCAGATCCCAGATCTGGTGACTTTCAGCATGGTCTGGATCACCTGTTTCCCCAGGCATTTTCTCGGGAGGAAGGAGATGCAAATATACAGGTGCAAAAGTAACATATATGGAAGAAGAAATGGATGTATGAGCCCTGCCTATCGTAGCACCCCAGAAATCATTTGACATTCCCCTCCCTGTTTATAGCCATCCCTAACACATCCCTGACATCTCACATGAAAACGAAGTCCAGAGAGATGTTTCCTAGAACCAGCCTGTATTTACCATACTCCCAGCAATATGAACCCTTTCTGGCATCTTTATTCCATCTCTCATATGTTCTACCCTGCAGGCTCCCATTTCTCTTCCCTGCAGGACTAAGCTGGACTTATTCAGATCTTTCATGTACCAGATACACAGTCTGGGGGGGAGAGGGGGTTTCAACATGTATGGTAAACACCATGGGATATACCCACTTTTTCACTGGTTATGCCCCATACTCTCCTGTTCAGCCAGAGCCACAGCAGATGCAGCACCCACTAGTAGGGGAAAGGGAGATGTTCTGATTCAGGGTTTTAATCAAAATGTTTTTGTCTGAAGGTCAAAAGCTGCTTTTAAAGATCTTGGGGAAGATGATTTGGGCATTTACTCTTGTGCTGTCACAGACACTGATGGAGTTTCATCAAGCTACACAGTAGATGAGGAAGGTAAGGAAAAAACCTATTTCTTACGATGCCTGCTTTATCTTTCACCTCTCACTTCTTTTTCTGCACTACATGAAAAAGTAAGAGAATCTGTGATCATTATAACTGTTAAAACAGAAATGCATACGTAACATTTCTTTTTAAAATTTTTGTAGAGATGAAACGCCTGCTCGCTCTCAGCCATGAGCACAAATTCCCAAGTAAGTGAAATGAGCATGCTCATAGAAGAGATACTGGCATGAGTCCCTGCCAGCAACAGCTAGGGGAGCTGCTCCGCTGGCTCACAAGAAAAGCATGCAATGTGTGAAGCTGAGGTTATGGTTTCTACTAGTCAGTCTTTCAATTCTTCCCAGTACATTAATGTATTAATTGATGCCTTTGCTGTTTATTTAGATGCTGCTCTCTAGCTGTACAGTATAATCTATATATTGGATGTGTAGTAAGCATTCCAATGGATTTGTTTTTTTCTGGAGCGTTGAATTTTACACTTACTCAGGACCCTATGAGTTGCCAAGCCAGTGTGAGAGTTTATAATTTTCTGCCCCTTTAACTTTAGCTGGCAATATTACTGCAATGTAAGTTAAGGCCAAATTCGAAGTTAACAAAACAAAACATCACAGCAAGTCCGGCTAGAATGCACCATCTGCACAGGAGTTTTCCTTCTGAACTTCCCCACCTTCTTCTTTTTCTGTTACTGTAGACAACCTGACCATTCTTCCTGTTACACAGGTCTGTACCTTGAGGACTATATTTAATGATTCCCTCTCCTACTAGCTACAGGTTTTATTTATCACTATACTACTCCAGTTTTAAGCTGGTGCAATACCACTGTTTTAAACAGAGTCACAATGGCGTATAACCGGAGTAACACAATGGTGAATCCAGTCCCGTATATCCAGGTCTAAATCTTGCCATATCTTCCTCCACTACATGTCTAAGTTCTGACTATTCCTCTCAATCCCAGTAGCTAAAGTTCTTCTTCGAGTGCTTGCTCATATCCATTCCATTAGGTGTGTGTGCGCCGCGTGCACGATCGTCGGAAGATTTTCTACCCTAGCAACACCGGTGGGTCGGCTGTGGAGCCCCCTAGAGTGGCGCCTTCATGGCGCTGAATATATACCCCAGCCGACCCGGCGCCCCCTCAGTTCCTTCTTACCGCCCCTGACGGTCGTTGGAACTGTGGAGCGCTGCTTAGCTGTTCTCCACTCTCCCTAGCTTAGTTTGTTGTATCACAGTTATAGTTATAGTTATAGTTCTAGTGTTTATAGTTAAATAGTTAAATAGTTTAAAAGTTGTTCTAGTTGTTCTAAGTAGTTCAGGGGATTAAGGGGGTCGTCTCCCCCTTTCTCCCCCGGCCGCGGGGCCGGGCTCATGCCCAACGCTCCCGGCTTCAAGCAGTGCGCCTCCTGCGCTAAGCCTATGCCCACGAGCGACCCGCACGACTCCTGTCTGAAGTGCCTGGGAGAGTCCCATCAAACAGACAAGTGCAAGATCTGTAAGGCCTTCAGACCAAGGACCAAGAAGGAGCGGGACTTTCGGCTCTGGCAACTCCTGATGGAGGCGGCACTTAGTCCGGACACTCCATCTACAAGTCAGGCCCCGGCACCTAGCACCTCGGTGCGCAGTGCCCCGGCGGCACCGGCTATGACGACCACGCGAGTGGCGTCAGACAAGCCTCCCCGGCACCGGACCTCGTCGGCACCGCAAGCAGTGCCTCGGCGCCGGTCATTATCCCCGGGGCATAAAAAAGCCCATAAGACGGGGACATCCGTGCCGAAGACGCCGGCTCCCCCAGTGCCGGGGGTAGAGCCGCGTCCGCCGGTGGAGCACCGGAAACAGGTGCCTCCAGCACCGTCGACTCCGGCGCCGAGGCCGTTGAGTCCGGTGCAGATAGCGTCTCCACCGAGACCGGTGGTGATACAGTGCCTCCCGTCGACTCCAGAGACTTTTGCGGCGGCGAGAGACTTAATAGCTCTCACGGAGCCGGCACCGCCTCAACCACCGGCACTGACTGCACCGTTGACTCGCCCGGTCCAGTCGAGGGGGAAACCTGCCTTGATGCGCCCTCCATCGCAAGGGCTGGAACCTCGGCACTGATCCAGGTCCCGAAGCAGGTCCCCACGCCGCTCGCAGTCCCGGCACCGAATATCGCCTCGGCACCGGTCGTACTCGCGGCCAAGATCTTCTTCGCGGCACCGCTCTACGTCTCGGCACCGCTATGATCGTCGGCACCGATCAACGTCGAGACGTAGTTCTCGGCACCGCTACGGTCGACGCTCGACGTCGAGAGGCCGCTCCCGGCACCGGGCATACTCCAGGTCCTCGTCGAGGTCCAGATCCGACTCCCGGCACCGACGAGGTCATCGGCACCGGTCGCGGTCCCGGCACCGATCGCCGGCACCACGTAGAGATAGATCATCTCCGGACCGGCACCGTGCGGCACCGCAGCCAATGGGAATCGTCTCGACGCTCTCGGCACCGCCGTGGCCATCGAGATCGGTGTCCCACTCCTCGGAGGACCTCTCGAGATTGGCATACCCCCCTCAGGGGCAAGCCGAGGAACAGGACTTGGGACATTGGCAGGACACAACAGGGGACCATTCTCATGGCCCATCTCACTGGTCGTTTTGGACCCCGTGGGCGTACCATCAGGCGCAAGGGGCTCCAATTGCTTCGACCTCTCGCTCCGGTCACTCCATCAGAGGGGCCCCGGAGTCCACCATTTCTCGGCCTCCGCCAGGGGGCATGGAGGCTTCTGGGTCCGCACCACCTGACGCCCTGGACCCAGGCACAGATGATGCTCCAGCCCAGGAACAGGGAGACCAGGACCAGCCCTTGGATCCTGTTCCACCGGAGGCATCTTCCTCTTCTTCTCCGGATGAGGCAGTGGCGGGCACATCGTGCACAGGCCCACCTCCAATAGATCTTCGGGCTCACCAGGATCTTCTGCGCAGGATGGCCCGTAACATGGACCTGCAGGCGGAGGAGATAGTGGAGGTGCACGACCCGATCGTGAATATCCTTGGAGCGGATGCCCCATCGAGGGTGGCGTTACCCCTGATCCGCACGATTCAAACGAATGCGGATACGATATGGCAAACTCCTGCCTCTATCCCACCCACAGCGAGAGGGGTGGAAAGGAAATACTTTGTCCCGTCTAAGGACTACGGGTACTTGTATACCCACCCCCAACCGTGTTCACTGGTGGTGGAATCAGTGAACGCACGAGAGCGCCACGGCCAGCAGGCTGCAGCGCCTAAATCAAAAGAGGCTAAGCGGCTCGATTTGTTTGGCCGTAAGGTTTACTCAGCCGGAGGGCTGCAACTTAGAGCGGCGAACCAACAGGCGCTACTGAGCCGCTACAATTTTAACTCCTGGAACTCTATGGGGAAGTTTAAGGAGTTGATTCCCCAGGAGTCCAGGGAAGAGTTTGGAGCCATGGTAGAGGAGGGCAAGAAGGTGGCTCGGACCTCCTTGCAGGCCTCCTTGGACATAGCAGACTCAGCTGCGAGGACCCTGGCTTCGGGTATCGCTATGCGCAGGATCTCCTGGCTTCAGGTTTTGGGTTTGCCTCCGGAGCTGCAGCAAACCCTACAGGATCTGCCCTTTGAGGGACATGGATTGTTCTCAGACAAGACGGACTCTCGCCTGCAGAGCCTCAAGGACTCGAGAACAATCATGCGCTCCCTGGGGATGCATGTTGTGGGCCCTCAGCGCAGACCATTTAGGCCGCAGCCTCAGCGCTTCTACCCCCCCCCCCCGCCTCGTCAGAGACAAGACTCGGCCCGGAGGCGAGGGCGAGGTGGTAGGAGAAGATGGGCTGGCCCTCAACCCGGTCAGAACCAGGGGCCACCAAGACCACCTTCAGGTCCTAGACAGAACTTTTGAAGGTGCGGTCGAGGACGGCGCCCCAGTCATCCCCCAGGATCCAGCCCCCTCCTTTCAGGATCGTCTCTCCCACTTCCACCGCGCTTGGTCCCTTATAACTTCGGACTGTTGGGTCCTCCGCACGGTGGAGAGGGGATACGCTATCCAGTTTTCTTCTATCCCCCCCTCCCACCCGCCTTCCCCGTCCCTCTTCAGGGACCCTTCTCACGAGCAACTTCTTATACAGGAGGTTTCTACGCTCCTGGCCATGGGGGCCATAGAGGAGGTTCCAATAGAGTTAAGGGGCAGGGGATTTTATTCCCGTTACTTCCTGATCCCCAAGTCCAAAGGAGGTCTGCGGCCCATCTTGGACTTGCGCGGACTCAACAAATTCGTAGTAAAGTTGAAGTTCCGCATGGTCTCTTTGGGGGCCATTATCCCTTCCCTCGATCCTGGAGACTGGTTCGCCGCCCTCGACATGAAAGACGCATACTTTCACATCTCAATTTACCCACCTCACAGACGCTTCCTGCGATTCGTGGTAAACGCGGTGCACTACCAATTTGCAGTCCTTCCCTTCGGCCTATCCTCGGCCCCAAGAGTGTTCACGAAATGTATGGCTGTCGTGGCAGCGTACCTTCGTCGGCAAGGGATACAGGTGTTCCCGTACCTAGACGACTGGCTGGTACGCGGTCGCACCAAGGAGCAAGTTCAAGCTCACGTCCACATAATAGTGCACACATTCAACGAGTTGGGCATCCTACTCAACAAGGACAAATCCACTCTAGAACCTACCCAGAGAATAGAATTCATAGGCGCAGTTCTAGACTCCAGACGTGCACAAGCCATCCTGCCAGACAACCGATTTGGCACCATCACGAGCCTCATTCAAGGGCTCCAGGCGTTCCCAACTACCACGGTGAGGTCGTGCCTTACCCTGCTGGGTCACATGGCTTCCTGCACGTACGTAACCAGGCATGCCAGACTTCGGCTTCGCCCACTCCAGACCTGGGTGTCGTCAATATATCGACCACATCGGGACAGCCTGAACATGGTGGTCACGGTCCCGATCTCGGTCCTGACCTCCCTCACCTGGTGGCTAGATCACAATGTGGTCTGCGAGGGGATGCCATTTCACGCCCCACAACCCTCTCTGCACCTGGTCACAGACGCTTCATCTCTGGGTTGGGGCGCCCATCTCAACGAACACCATACCCAGGGTCTGTGGACTGCACCCCAGCTAGCCCTGCACATCAATGTTCGGGAACTGATGGCGGTGCGCCTGGCGTGCCAGGCATTTCTCAACCTCCTACGTGGCCGATGTGTGTTAGTTCTCATCGACAACACCACGGCCATGTTTTACATCAACAAGCAAGGAGGAGCACGTTCGTCAATTCTATGCCAAGAGGCCATTCGCCTGTGGGACTTCTGCATCGCCCACTCAATCCATCTCACGGCATCGTTCCTCCCTGGAGTCCAGAACACTCTAGCGGACCGACTCAGCAGGTCCTTCCAGACGCACGAGTGGTCTATCCGTCCGGACATCATACATTCCATCTTCCAAAAGTGGGGGTTTCCCCAGATAGACCTGTTTGCATCTCGAGACAACAGGAAGTGCCACGTGTTCTGCTCCCTACAAGGTCGAGCTCCGGGCTCCCTCTCGGATGCGTTTCTCCTTCCCTGGAAAGACCACCTGTTTTATGCCTTCCCTCCGTTTCCTCTAGTCCACAAGGTACTGCTCAAATTGCGCAGAGACCAGGCACAGGTAATTCTGGTCGCTCCAGCGTGGCCGAGACAACATTGGTACACCACACTGTTGGAACTCTCGGTTCAGACACCGATCCCGCTTCCGTTGTGTCCGGATCTCATCTCTCAGGACCACGGCCGGCTGCGTCACCCCGACCTGCAATCACTCCACCTCACGGCGTGGCTGCTCCATGGTTCACCCAGGCAGAGCAGCAATGCTCGCACTCTGTCCAACAGATTCTGCTGAGCAGTAGGAAGCCCTCAACACGCACCACGTACCTGGCCAAGTGGAAGCGGTTCTCCTGTTGGTGCGAACAACGAGCCATGTCCCCGTTGCAGGCACCCATTCCTCTCATTTTGGAATATCTCCTCTCCCTAAAACAGCAGGGGTTGGCGATATCTTCAATTAGAGTTCACCTGGCCGCTATATCGGCCTTTCACCCAGGGGAACTCGCGTCCTCGGTATTCTCTAACCCGATGGTCGTTAGATTCCTCAAGGGCTTAGACCGGATGTACCCACAACAACGTCAGCCCGTTCAGACGTGGGACCTCAACCTGGTTCTCTCCAAGCTCACAGGTCCTCCATTCGAGCCACTGGCCACCTGTTCACTTTTGTACCTATCCTGGAAGACAGCCTTCCTTGTAGCCATCACCTCAGCAAGGCGCGTTTCTGAACTCAGGGCGCTTACATCCGAGCCCCCTTATACAGTTTTCCATAAGGATAAAGTGCAGCTTTGTCCACATCCTGCCTTTCTCCCTAAGGTGGTTTCTCCTTTTCATATCAACCAGGACATCTTTCTCCCGGTCTTTCATCCCAAACCACATGCCACTCGCCAGGATCAACGTTTGCATTCCCTGGACGTACGAAGGGCCCTGGCCTTCTATATTGACCGCACAAAGCACTTTAGAAAGACGACGCAACTCTTCGTTGCAGTGGCCGACCGAATGAAAGGCTCACCGGTCTCCTCACAACGCCTATCCTCCTGGATTACGTCTTGCATCCGGACTTGCTATGACCTGGCAGGTGTCTCAGCACCGCACCTCACCGCTCACTCCATGAGGGCCCAGGCTTCCTCGACGGCTTTCCTGGCACAAGTTCCGATCCAGGACATTTGTAGAGCAGCGGTTTGGTCATCAGTCCACACATTTACAGCTCACTATGCACTAGTGCAGCAGTCCAGAGACGATGCTGCTTTCGGATCAGCGGTTTTGCACACAGCAATGTCTCACTCCGACCCCACCACCTAAGTTGGGCTTGGGAGTCACCTAATGGAATGGATATGAGCAAGCACTCGAAGAAGAAAAGACGGTTACTCACCGTTGTAACTGTTGTTCTTCGAGATGTGTTGCTCATATCCATTCCAAACCCGCCCCCCGTCCCCACTGTCGGAGTAGCCGGCAAGAAGGAACTGAGGGGGCGCCGGGTCGGCTGGGGTATATATTCAGCGCCATGAAGGCGCCACTCTAGGGGGCTCCACAGCCGACCCACCGGTGTTGCTAGGGTAGAAAATCTTCCGACGATCGTGCACGCGGCGCGCACACACCTAATGGAATGGATATGAGCAACACATCTCGAAGAACAACAGTTACAACGGTGAGTAACCGTCTTTTCTTGTCCATCACCTCCTATCTTTATCTCAGCTACTCAAACCTCCACCCCTCCAGTCCATCCAAACCGTGACTGCTAAAATGGTCTTCCTTGCCTATTAGTCTGACCACAACATCTCTCATTCTGAATCCTCCACTTCCTCCCTTTTCTACACCACTTCAAGGCCCTACACAACTCTACTCCGGTCTACATATCCGTCATGGTCTCTTATTGTGTCATGCACTAACTGGCCTTTTCTGATCCAGTGATGCCAACCTCGATGTCCCACTTGTTTGCTTCTTCCCCAACAACCTCCATGACTTTTTCTATGCCATTCCCTGCATGTGGAATGACCTCCCAAACTCTACAATCTGCTACCTTCTCATCATTCAAATCTCTTTTTAAGACTTACTTCTTCTATGATGTCACCAAAAGCAAGTCAACAATATTATTAATATATAATAAAATCAGCAACAAAAATAAACTCTTAATTGTAACCAAAGTTAGTAACCACAAAGTCGTATTCCATCACCCTTTGCCCTTCTTCACCCCATCCCTTCTCTGTCGATTGTTCCCCCTGACTGTGTCATGTTCTATATAAGAGTGTGAGTTCTTCAGGGCAGAGATCACGTCTTTCCCTTTGTATTGTCAGGGACCCACCATATATCTAGACACTGTAAAGTATTAAGTAACAATAAGATGAATTGTATCCGCAAATGCCTAAGAGAAGAGAAAATAGAATGAGACCCCCTCGGGTATATGCAGAGCTTCAGTCTCACCTCCGGATAAACTATTTTTACAAGCACTAACAAAATTAGTAATGTATGTGAAAATTAATCACTAGAACTTGCATGTTCAACTTAAACACTTGCATGTTAATTTATTTAAACTGCTCAGTGCTTACTTTAACACATTTAACTTGTGTTCAGAAACAACTACAGCTGGCAAGCTTATTGGTAAGTGGGCTGCTTGAGTACTCCACACAAAAGGTATGTATACACAGGTATACACAGCAAAGAAAAACCCATGGCTGGTCCATACCAACGGACTCACATGGCTCAGGCTGCAAGGCTATTTCATTGCTGTGTAGATTTCTGGGCTTGGACTGGAGCCTGGCTTTTAGGACCCTGCAGGGAGGGAGGTCCCAAGCCTGGAAGTCTAGACAGCAGTGAAACAGCCCCTCAGCCCCAGGCCCACGAGCCTGAGTTGGTTGGCACAGGCCAGCCAGGGGTTTTTCTTTGCTGTGTGGACATACCCTTACTGAACATAGACAATGTATGAGTGTAGTAGCTGCACAGGGCCAAGAAGGATGGGTAAGTCCTCTGTATAGCTGCTCTTCAACTTGGTAACTGCTAAAGGAGGTTTAATCAGGTGCTTGTGATAAGTTGAGACACTATACAGAATAGGAAGTAAAACTCAGAAGCAAGATTGTTAGAAGTTTCCAATACAGCTGCCAGTTAGTGCTTCATAATATGGACACATTTTTAAATGAACACTTTTGTTGGAAAGCACAAGGACTCAGTCTTGTTAGTCTTGTGGACTGGGGAGTGACTTCTTTTCACAGAAGAAGATGCCTTTAGCTTATTTTAGTCCTTTATAGAACAGCCTCTGGGAAGCTTGGTTTTTTTCTTTCCATTTTAGGCTAAGATATTCATAGTTAATTACATACAAATCAAGTTAAGAGTTTAAAATTGCCACAAACCTGACAGTAAAACAAAAGCAGCACAGCCTAATTTCTTCATTTACACCCACTTCCTGTTGCAAACACTGGTACATCTGGCATTTCTCTCCTTTTGTTTTTAGAGATTAAGTAAGATCCAAGGCACCTCTCATTTCTCATAGTAAGTGAGGAAGCTTTTTACAGCACCATTGCACTAACATGCAGGAGTCAAAATGAGGAGAAAGTGGTGGTGCTCTGCTCGCCTCCCAGTTGCCGTAGCCAATCCCCTGATGACTCCATTTTCCACCTTCCCCTTTTCCTGCTAGTTACTGCCCATCCTCCTTCCCCTTTTGGCTATTCCCCCATTTCCCTACCTATCAGATGTCTTCAGGTGGGGGAGAAAGGAAGAGGGTTCCCTGCTACTCAGGACAAGGATGTGTGTGTGAGAGAGAGGCAGACAGAGCAGTCTCATGTGCAGAGTGAAGCTTCCACCTGTGCTTCACAGCCTGATTCAGAGCAGACTGGGAGGCAGCCACTTTCATGCATGTTGCCTGCTCCAGAAGGTGCGGTAGGGTTCTGGGAGGAGCAAGCAAGTGAAGAGGTGAAAATCTTTAAAGGAGCCATTTCCAGGTGTGAGAAGTGGGAAGAAAAGTGAAAATGATTTGTAAGTTTCACTCCCTGCTGCTGGCAAGTGGAGCTGAGCAATGGAGATGACAAAGGAAAAATGCCAGACTAGCCCTGCTAGAAAACAGGCTAATATGCCCTGCAGTACAGCCTTGTATCTGAAACAGTTTCACAACCCAGAGTTGTGCTGTTCATACTTTGGGTATTCTGTTTTACAGTATAGCATGCATAGCCCCACTTTACTGTTGTTGAGTCCTTTATATGTCACATGACCTCTACCAATATCTATATGATAGGAGAGTTTCACATTTAGTTCTACAGCCATTACCAGACTATATAAACAAATGAAAAGATTCTCCCCCTGATTGTATCACAAAGATGTTTGTAGATCCATCTCAGTAGCTCCGGGACAATGTCACACCCTTCCATGCATACACTTTACAGTATTCTCACAGATGAAAAACAATGACACACTAATTCAGACTACAAATCTGACATGTCCTTATTATATTTTGGGAGCTCCTCATATACTTATGCTTGTATAAGCTGTATACTCATAGGAGAGTAGAGAAGTGTTCATGTACTGTTTGCATAGCTCTGTGAATCTAGGTAAAAATCAAGGAGAGCTATTTAGATGCTCAACACCTTTCAAAAATCAGCCCCTATATCACTAGGTCTAATTGCTTGTGTTTTCCACGTAAGCTAAAGCCTAAGGAAAAGTTAGAATGAAAATAAGATGAAGACTTGAACTTGTCAATAATGGGAAAACTAAAACCATGGCTAAATGTACTGTAACGTAAATGGCCACAATGCCATTCAATGGAGTTGACCCTGCTTACATCAATAATGAATGTGACTCGTAATGTCAGTGTTTCTGGTTATCTCTTTGAAAACGGAGTGTACTGCTGAAATTTTTGGCATGATATGACACACATGATCAATTCTAGGAATGAAGGACCAGCGTGGGGTTCAGCTGTTTACTTTCTGATTACCCTTGAAGGCAAGACCTTGCAGGCTATTTTTTTCTGCTGAGTCATTTTGACATTTTATTATAACATTACAGAGTGAGTCATAAAGCATGGTTCTTTCTGGGCCATACACACTCACATCATGCTACAGAGATATTTTCAGTTTACCTTTGAGACAGATTTTTCTTTGAGTTAGAATGGAGCAGCATCAAATATAACTCAAATGCTGAATATTTCTAGCTCTACACAGCCCTAGTGACCCGGAACAATAGAACAACTACACAGAGGGTGGGGGCAGACAACACACTTCCATAAATTCTACACCTATCAATGGGAGAATTGGCTTTTTGACGATGGAAAAGAATAGTTGTGAAACAAAGGAAAGATTCTCTTCAGTCTTTTCTTTCCTTTTCGTAGCTGTCCCACTTAAGTCTGAGCTGGCAGCTGAACTTCTGGAGAAGGGACAAGTGCGATTCTGGCTGCAGGCTGAAAAGCTGTCTGGCAATGCAAAGGTCAACTTTGTATTTAATGACAAGGAAATTGTTAATGGAGAGGTATGACTTTTATTGCTTATGGTTTTCTGACTTTTGTAAGCAATAGGTATCAATGTTCCAGCTAAGCACTTTGGATATAATCAGGTCCCACTGCTCTAATGCATTTACATGGAAAACATAACATGAAAACATCAGTATAAAGATTGTGCCCACATTCTGAGCTGTGGGTGAGCACTGCTGGATGCAGTTCAGGAGGGTGCACTCAGAGTGGCTTTCTGCCACCTGCAGAGGCAATACATAACTGTGGATAGTGGGGGAGGGCACAACTAAACAGTTCTGTGGGGGCACGTGACCGCCCCATGTGTTGCCTCTGCCTCCACTCCCTGAAACTCGGTGTATGTAGACAACATACACTAGCAACTACCTCCTCCTCCTCCTGCTCTCTGTCCTGTGAGTGCCCAGCCCCCTGCAGAGCTTGCAGGCATCCTCCCTGCCTGAATGCTCTTCAGTCAATTTAGCCAGTGTTCAAAACAAGACCAACAAAAGGAGCAACACAATTGGGAGGCACAATCCCCCACACGCCATCAGGATGGGTGGCACCAGGGTGGGATGGTGCTTGGGGACTGGATCGTCTCAGTGAACAAGAAGTTGGAGAATTATCAGTCACTTTTTGTTGGAGGGAGGAATATGACACCCCCAAATTGCCTTCATCTTGATAGGCACATTGAAGGCTGGTGCTGTTTCAGTGCACCCCCAGCAGCAGAAAGCTGCTACTGGGAGTGCATTGGAGCAGCAAGCAGCAGCAACAGCATAGTCCACCCCACTTTCCCACTCTGCCCGCTAGCCCCCTCTGCTCACTCACCTCCAGGGCTCTTGGGCTGGATAGGGCTCCACCTGAGTTGCTTGGCGCTGAGGACCATGTCACAGTTCCTCTTCCCGATCTCGAAGATGTCCCCCTCACTTACGTCAGTGAGCAGTCTGCGAAGCAGGCAGCAGGAAGCGCTTGGACTCCAGCAGCAGGGAAGAAGCAGCAGCCCATGTAGCGATGGGGAGCTCAGCCCACAGCCAGCTCAGTGCCCTGCTGCTTCCTCCCTCCCCACGCTGTACAGACACATGGTGAGTGCCACCACCAGGGGGAGCCGCTGTTGGGCATCCTGGCGAGAGGTGGCCCGAGAAATCTGGTGAGGCCTGTGACCCCACGTGTCCCCCCACCCCGATCACCTCTGGCCACCTTTGTGGGCATCCAGATTCTCTAAGCAGCTAGGGACCATTCCAATCCTCAGAACAAGGCAGTCCTGTAATTTAGCTACCGTCCATATCCCTCTGTAGGTCATTCCAGGAGACCAAAATTCCCAGAGTGCAGTGCATTCAAACCACATCCCCACATTTCCTCATCCATGTGCCCACCCCCTGAATTCTGATTACACCACTGACCAAAATTCTGGATGTAACCCAAAATCAGGGCCTATGTTATGTGCAAGTTCCCATAAGCAACAGGCAGAGAACTTTTTTTAACCCCAAAACATATGAAGTCTCTAGCATTCCACTACATTGGTTAGAGGGCATGGCAGGGCATGCTATAGAAGTAAGATATAAAAGCATCATCTCAGGGAAAATATTGTGTTGAAGAGTTGGGCAATAGTTTTCATATATTTAAAAAAATCCTTTCTAATGAAACAGAACATGATGCTCAGTACAGAACAGATATAAAGAATTATGATAATAATAAATATGCTTATATCATATTTGATTAACATATTTTATGTATATGTTTAGTTATGTGCATACAGCCCGGGACAGAGACAATGAACAAATCTGAATAAAGAAAATAAAGAATGTTATTAAGTGTATTATAGAATGTGGCCAGATAGATGAGTCTTTTCTGATTCTGAAGAAGACCATTACTCTCACTTTTCTTTTTGTTCCTGAAGAAATATAAGATGAAGGTGGACCATAATACTGGCCTTATTGAAATGATCATGGATAAAATTGAGGACAACGATGAAGGGACTTATACCTTCCAACTTCAGGATGGAAAAGCAACAAACCAATCCAGTCTTGTCCTTATTGGTGATGGTAAGCTCATCTAGAACTTCACTTTTACAACTAGTGCAGTGTGATGAACTAAGGAGCCAGTGACTCCTGAGTCTTGATCTGTGCTCTTACACTAATTTCTTAATATCGATCATGTCCTTGAGCAAGTCACTTAACATCTCTGCTTCAGTTTACCTATCTGTAGAATGGGGATAATAACACCTACTAAATCTGGTCAAGTTTCAGAATTTTTTTAAATGGGGAAAAAGGAAATTTTTCCATTATAATCTTTAGGAAAAATGTTCACATTTTCCAACCATTTCTATTACTTACATGCCCCACAGAGGCATTGTGTGGATTAATTAATTTTGCAGCGTGCTTGGAAGATGGCAGGTGCCATATACTACCTATAATGTCTCTCTCACATCTGTCTAGCTAGTTTTCCTATATCTACAATGAAAATGTCCCACAATGCTAATGTGATGCAAATGTTGTTGGAGATACTTGGGAGTGTTCTCCTATTTCAAGTTAGATATTCAGATATACCTACAGCTGTCTACATTTCAACTGCTTGATGATTCTGCTGCCATTCTTGTTTTCCTTCCTCAGAGGATCAAATGTGATTAGATTAGTGACACTAAATGTCTTCTCCTTTTGGTGGCATATATTCAGATATATTTACAATTCATACTTTTCTCTTTGATCTTTTCTCTTACGTGAATTAAATATTACTCATTGTAGCATTACATTGACATTTACTATAACAAATGAGTTTAAGAGGGTCCTCAAGTGCTGAATGAACCACCATCAATAACACACATTTCCTCAAAAGGGTTGGATACGTGTAAAAGGTTTAATATCTGTGGGTGGCTAGGAGAGCCTGGGTCAGCTGTAATAACATTGTGACAGCTGAAATACTTAACACATGAAGTATTTACTATCAGCGACCTGGGGTGAAAAGCTTGAAGTTAATAGCAAAACTCCCATTGACTTCAGCAGGGTCAGGATTTCACCCCTACAATACAATAATATCCCATTCCCAACTAAGGAGATACTCTGTCTAGAAGGCTCATATTTGTTTTCCTGACTGTTTTTGATCCCTAGTGTTCAAGAAGCTACAGAACGAAGCAGACTTTCAGAGGCAAGAGTGGTTCAGGAAACAAGGTAATGAACAGCATAATCATATGCAAATGAAAGGAGTTCAGGCATCTTTTGGCTGATTAAATGTAGGAGCAGGTTTAAATATGATATTTTGAAATACAAATGCCTATTCAATTCTAATTAATTCCTTACCTCATTTTTTACATAAAGAATAAAGAATAAAAGCCTATATTTCTGACATTATAAAAATAACAGTATATCTAGCAAGAAAAGTTCATTTGACTTGTCTTTTGTATTGTGATTATTGCTCATCTGATTTTATAAAACTCATTTTAAACAGGTCCTCATTTTGTTGAGTATCTGGGATGGGAAGTTACCGCTGATTGCAATGTGTTGTTGAAATGCAAGGTAAGAGTTGGCTGGTTTTCAACACTGTTCAGATAGTTAAGCAAGAGATATACTGGACCAGATTGTGGCCAGTCACTGCACAGGTGTGCAAGGTGGGGAAGAGTGCAAAGAGGTTTCCTTTTTCTTTGTATTCCCCCAATTACATCTGGACACAGTCACAGATTCTGTGCTGTCTTGGGCACAAACTGCTTTCTTCTTAATGCTCCCAAAGGGTGATCTGTGGGGAGGAGGCAGGGGCCCTTCTAAGCAGAGCAGGTCAGAAGAAGGGAACACATACCGCATTCCATTAAGGGGTGTTGCAAACAGGCATGCTTCATCTGCATATTGGATAGTGCCATGAGGAGCTGAGCCTCTGACCGTTGGACTTGGGTGATTTGGAATTTAAGGTTGACTTCTTCACTGTACTCTCCTCCTTCTGTTTGGTCTCCATAGTGCTCCCACTGGGATGTTTTAACTCCATACCTCCCTTTCCTCAGGGAAGTGCCTAGCAGGCACTATCACTATAACTGATATGGTCAAACCACTGTTTCTTTTAGCAGGAATAGCTTCTCAATCTAACAGTAAAGCCTTAGTCTTTAAGTATGGGAGAGAAAGAGATCAGGAGGGAGAGTTAGCTCCTCCAGGCGGGGACTCTGCTTTCATTGAAGTTTGTGCAGGGCTTAGCACAATGATACCCTGAACCTGACTGGAGGCCTCTTGGTCCTATTGTGCTATAAATATTAAATAGTAAGGAGAACCAGGGAGCAGGGGTGAGAGACAGGAAGGAGACTCTGTTCTAAAGGGATACAGAGCATTTCATCTCTAGGTCATAATGTTGTTATAATTTGGCAGCTCTCTTCTGTCCTTTCTGAAATGCATCGGTGATATCAGTCCAGTCCCTAGTGCATATATGCCACAAAAACAGTATGCTCTTGTTTGCCGTCTCAGAAGAAAGGCCAAGAATATAATGAACAAGTAGACTGAACAACCTATTCCTCAATCCAGGAGTGGATAAAAGGGCTTTGTTCTCCAGCACTGTCAACCATCCTTCAGTCTAGGAGGAGCAAGCAAGATGTGTGTGTGTCGGGGGGGGGTCTCTCTCTCAGAATGCTCTAAAGCCTTTTTTTGGTTCCTATTCTTTGCTCTGATTTGGGCAGAGTTCCTCTGGGTGGTGTTCGCTGACTCCTTCTCAGAGCAGTGGAGATTGTTCAGGGTTCCCTGCTCTGTGTTCCCCCTGGATCTCTCATTTGACCCTGGGACCTGTAGCACTCTCCCTGTTTTTCACTTTTTGTCCCGTGTGTAACCCTTCTGCCCATCAGAGTTGGCAGGAACAAGGGCTGGGTTCAGTATTTAGGGGTTCCGTTTCAATAACAGAACGCCCAAACCGGCTCAAGCCCCCACCCAGTGACCTGGGACAATTACATACCACCCCCCTGGCCACCTCTGAGAGGCAATACTTCCCGTCTCACAAGCACGGAGTCTGAGTATAGCAAAAGCCTTTTCATAAAGGAGGGAAACAATGCGGCATTATGTTGGGGAAACACCACAAACAGGATTCATAACACAAACCATGAGCAAAAGACCCACCTCCAAGTAAGTTTGGCAGTGTCCTTTTCCCCTCAGGGTCTTAAGTCCAGCAACCCCTCCCACAGTTTCTGTCCTTGGTCAGTGCAACCCCCCCACCCCGAGTTCAGAAGTTCATCTGCAGAGTTTCACCTCCCAGCCTGGGTAGAAGTGGGGGAAGATATGGGGGCGGGCATCTTACATGCACCACTGCTCAGGTTGACTGCTGATTGCCATACCTCTCCATGGAGTTCTGCTACAATCTTCACTGCCAGCTGTTTCCCCAGCCACACTTCTCCACCAGCTGCACCTCTCCCCTATCCACTCCTCTCCACTAGCTGTCCTGCTAGCCACTCACCAACTTGTCTTCAGCCCCCCCCTCAACCTCTCAGCAATTTTAGCTGGTACACCACTAGCTCAAAGTAGGTCAAATGCTTAAACCCAGGTATGAGTGACTTCAGCTCTGTAGCATGTAATAAGACTCCTAATAGAATCAAAATTAGCTCTGTTGTTACATAGTGGAGATAGGAGAAAATAATAGTGGTGTTTAGGCTCCGCACTACAAGATACACGCATCTGTCCCCCACATTTCTCTATTCACTAGGCTTTGGAACCCATGTCCCTAGCGAGTGCTACTTAGTTGAGGGCAAGTCCCCCCATCATAAAATGCCAAGTACAGTTCTACTGTCCTTGATTCACATAATGAGGATAACAACCCTTTATTACTCCTGCCCCAATAACAAAGAGACTGGGAATCCCACAGCAGCCAAAGTGACCATTTGAGCAAGCAGTCCCATCATGCTAGGCAGGGTGGGTGTGCCCATGCAAATGAGATCAGCCCCTGAAGTCCTTTTCCACAGCTCACCACCAGATGTCAGGGTGGAGCCCATTCTGATTCTGCTTACACCTGTAATCAGTTAAGTTCTGGATTCTGTGTCCCCTTTCACATAAGCTGATACACCTAGCACTCAATTCACTATATTAAAATAATAGGATAATACTGATGTGCTTTTCATATGTTTTAGGTGGCTAATATTAAGAAGGAAACGCACATTGTTTGGTACAAAGATGGGAGGGAGATAATGGTGGATGAGGAGCATGACTTTAAGGATGGCGTATGTACTCTGCTGATATCAGAGGTGAGTGACTCTTGGCTTTTTGATGTACAGATCCACTGTATTCAGTTCAGTTCATAGATGTGATCTAATCTGATATTCCAACATATCTACTATAGATAGGAACTGGGATATAGTTTATAAAGAAAAAGCTTACCTTGCATTTATTTTTTGGCTACAGCAAATTTCTATTTAAATCCTTGTGAATTCAGATTTTCAGGAAACTGTGAGAAAGAGCTAAAGAGCTTCACACTTCCCTTTTAAATCAGTTTAAAGAGCTGGAAGATTACATCAGACTGCTGTGCTGATTACATTAGAAAAGGGTTAAACAGTAATGTGTGCTCCTATCAATCAGCGAGAGGAAGCCTGGTCTTGTGCTTAAGGCACTACACAAAAATTAATGAGATATTGGTTCAGTTCCTAGTTCTGCTGCAGGTTTCATGTGTGCTCTAGAACAAGCCACTTAGGCTGGGTCTACACTACCCACCTGAATCGGCGGGTAGAAATCGACCTCTCGGGGATCGACGCTCTTACTCCACCAGCGGAGGTGGGAGTAAGCGCCGTCGACGGGAAGCCGCAGAGGTCGATTTTGCCGCCGTCCCTACAGCGGGGTATGTCGGCTGCGATATGTCGAATTCAGCTACACTATTCGCGTAGCTGAATTTGCGTATCTTAAATCGACCCCCCCCCCCCGTAATGTAGATGTAGCCTTAGTTTCTCTGTGCCTCAGTTCCCAAACTGTAAAAGGAACAAAATTCTATACCTAGTGAGAAAGAGTATACAGATAGAAGGTTAAATTTGGTGTCCATATATATTTTTTGCCAGCCACATAAATCACCAGGACAGAAACAATATTGCTCTCTGAAATAACTTGTTTTGAATGCTACTGTTTGTTGTTATTGCTTTATAGTTTTCCAAGAAAGATGCTGGTAATTATGAAGTAATACTGAAGGATGACAGAGGAAAGGACAAAAGCAAACTGAAACTTGTGGAAGCAGGTCAGGACAACATTCTGAATGATTTATCCCATACTGGGATAGAGTTTTGCATAGGCAAATTGTGGTATCTTTTTCAAGTGGTTTTTGCTTCTCCTGCATATTAAACAGGCTCCTAAATCAAAAGTTATCACAGATGCCATGAGACCATCCTGATGGTGACTTTTCAGCAACAGAGCATTCCAATATACTTTTGTTAATTAGATTATTTGTAATATTTCCTCAGATACCCCAGTTGAGGGTATTCCAATTATAACAGTTTTCAAATTGTGTGCTCACTATACTAAAAGTAATTCCATTAATGTAGAAGAATGTTGTGGATCTAGAACATTTTATGAATATGATATATTTTAGGTTCCCAGGGGGATGCACTTACAGACTTTTTAATTAATCTGTTTTGCCAATAATTTATTTAAGGGTACTTCTAGTCATAGAACTCTCTATATTTTATAGATTTCATTGCTACTTACTGTGCCCCGTACATGGAGCAAAATTCATACTCAGTATTTAATACATTGATATGGAAGGGCCAAAATTCCCTTTGAATACTGTCACCTTTAGAAAAAAAGAATGTTGCCCTGTTCAGCAGTGAAGGGTTTAAACATGGTGCTGAAACCATGGAATAGATAGGCAAGCTGCCTGAAAACACTCCTTAGCTTTGTTGTGCTTGAAACTGAGGAATATAAGGGTCTGATACATTTTAAAATGCAAATCAGATTTCTGTTAGGAACTCTTTAGAGGGAATGCTTTAGAGTCATAACACTGCATGCCAAATTTTCAACCTATTACTGAGTATGTTTGAGCTGTGGACACTGAGTCTCAGACTGTGCATTTTGTTTCCCCAGCTTTTGCAGATCTGATGAATGAAGTGTGCAGAAAGATTGGTAAGTATTTAATTCCCCTGTCAGACGAATGACTCATTGTGCTTCTTCATGAATGGCAGTAAGGTTGCATAAAACATGTGCTCTTCTTTCAGCTGTATCTGCAACAGAACTGAAAATCCAGAGCACAGCAGAGGGTATCAGATTATTCTCTTTTGTTAATTATTACTTGGAAGATCTGATGGTGAGCTGGTTACACAAGTAAGTGTATGAAAGCTTGCTAGCAGTCTACAAATTCTTTGGTTTTACACATTCAACAGGAAGTGATATGTTAAAATACTGGGCCCCATTCTCCTTTCATTTACTTCCACGTAATCATGCGTAGCTCCATTGAAGTCAATGGAATTATATCAGTCTGTCAGAGGGGAATTGGACCCATTAATTTTTAGCAGTCTGGAGGAAGAACATGAGTAAAGTATTTATGACCAGAAGGTCCATGAAACTGAAGAACACTTGGAGTTCAGAAATGTTTAGCTCAAGGTCAGCCAGTCTGTCTCCCTGAATTGCACTTTTTTACAAAATTGCAGGTACAGTACAGTTACAGACAGGGCCAGCTCCAGGCACCAGCTTAACAAGCAGGTGCTTGGGGCGGCCAAGGGAGAGGGGTGGCACCTGTGGCAATTCGGGGGCGGCAGGTCCCTCACTCCCTCTAGGAGCGAAGGACCTGCCCTGAACTGCCGCCGCCGATCGCGGCTCCCCCCACCCCCAATTGCCGCCGCTGATCACGATCGCGGCTTTTTTTTTTTTTTTTTTTTGCTCGGGGCAGCAGAAATGCTGGAGCTGGCCCTGGTTACAGAACTAACAGGTGCAATATATATTTCTGGTTTCATCCTTATAAGACCCCTTATCTATTAAACTCCAACATGTGCCTTGGAGAGCTTCCAACCAAAACAAGACAGAGAATGAGATTTTCAAACCCCATTTAAATTAATGGCACGTGGGCATCAGAATCTCTCTGGCAGCTTTGAAATCTCAGCCAGAATAGACAGGATGCACTGGGAAATCCAAAGGAGTGACTGATGAGGATTATTTTAAATCTGCTTAGTACCATCTCTACTTTCAACTTTGCATTGCCAGGAGTCCCTACACATTTGAAAACTGGAAGCTAATATCAAATGCTGCAGATTTGTTGCTTGCTCTCACTCTCATGTTTAATTTTTAGAAACTAATTTTATGTTAGAACGATCACATTAATTCACCAAGGGTTAGTAAATTGCTCCCTGGCCCTCTGTTACATTCCAAGACATTAGTTTAAGGATAAAAAGAAATTGAGCGACTGATTTGACAAAGAGCTTCCTCCCTTGTCTAGGGTAATTAGCTCTTTGATTAGAAAGCTGGGAAATGGATACTTTTGTGGAAAGAGATATACTAATGTATGCATGTATTTACCTAAAGGACCAAATTCTGGCACTGTACCAAATTGCCCTCTAAATGGAAATATATTGTTGCTACAAAAGCAGCTTTGTTATCTATTCATGTCCTGGCCATTCATAGCCCCTTGTACAACCCCCCTTTTCACCTCATTCAGAAGCAACATGTGATGAGGTAGAGATATGAATGTGGGATGCATTCTCGGGTTACATGCTGAAACGCATGGATCTCCTAAACTGATCCTTGGGTCTTGAGCTCTGCAGCTCTGGTCATGGAGGGCACATGTCACAGCCTCTCGGTGGGCTGTGAGGAGAGCTAGAATTGGAACAGAAAAATTCCATCCTGTGCCCCACTTTGGTCCTCAGCTTTCCTAGTATGACACAGTCTTCAGACAGAATTTGGTCTAAAAAGTTTGAAATTTTGAATTCATAGCGTAGCACCACAGAACCATTTGCAAAAATTCTCTAGTGCAGACAAGGCCAGTGAGGCCACAAAGGTCATTCACATTTATAATATGATAAAAAGGAAGGTATAATGTTGCTTTTTATTTTTCAGTGATGCCAAGATTAAATATACAGACAGAGTTAAGACTGGTGTTACTGGAGAGCAGATCTGGTTACAGATCAATGAGCCAACTCCACAGGACAAGGGCAAATATATAATGGAGCTCTTTGATGGTAAAACTACACATACAAGGAAGCTGGATCTTTCTGGACAAGGTAAAGGAGTCACACTATAAATAGCTAATTCTTCAGAGTTGTCAGTGCCGATATCTTTCACCAGCATTCAGAACAGGGGTTAAAGGTGTAGAGGGAAAGCTAATGGTGTTTGGATTAATTCTGGGATAGATTTCCACCCAGAAGGCTCTTGAGTCCTAAGGAGAACATGTGCCAGAAACAGGCCGCTCCCGAGGTCCAACCTTTCCTTCCACAGCCATTTCTACCCACAAAGCCCCAACTCCACATCGTGTTTGTGGGCTCCAGGTGATGGGGGAATCACATTTAGTGAAATAATTGTTTTCCATTCTGTACCCTTGCCCAGTTTCTGGCAAAGTTTTTGTCCCTTCTTCTCACTCAAGGGGAGAAAGGGTTTGTCAACATCAAACAATGTATGGAGAAGCTACAACAGGAATAAATCTTGCTGTTCAGTTGGTTACCTGAGCATCAAAGTGAAATTTTGCAGTGGGCATGAAAATACTTGTTAAAAATTGATTTTTTTTTAAATCCTGAAAGCTATAATTAATTTGGAACACTGCAGTTTTGTTCCTGAGGTATCTTTAGTGAGATAATCTTAGCCTCTCTTGGTGTGTTTAAAGACTGATTATTTTTTATTATTATTATCACATTCAGCCCTCAGTTACCTACAGACCACTTCATTTAATTAAACCTTTAGTCATTTTAAGTCTTGTATGGTATCAAAGCAAAGACTGCAAATGTTAATTTTTCTTACACTGATTACATTTTAATCTACATCTTAAAATGTAAATTACCTTCTTGTGATTACTGGTCTGTGAAAACTACCTTTTAACATCAGTTTTTCTCTTTTAAAAGCCTTTGATGAAGCCTGTGTTGAATTCCAAAGATTAAAGTAAGTATTACTCATGACAAGTATTATTTTGAATACAATATGCTGCTAATAAAGCAAGAAACTGTACTCATGTTCACTTTGTTTAACACTAAAAAAAATCCTTTGAGCCAAATCCTGGTCCCACTGAAGTCAATGAGAGATTTGCCATTGACTTCTGTTGGATGAGGATTTGAATCTTTGTTGATAAGGAAAAAGTGGAATTATCAAGTGACGTACTGTGCAGAAAGGTTTTCCTTAAGTGATTTAAAGCAATCTCAAAGATTAGCCATTTGCTAGTCATCCTAAATTAATCTCAACTAAAATTGAATTTTCTTTTTGTTTCCCTCAACTACAGACAAGCTGCTGTTGCAGAAAGAAGTAAGTGAGCTTTCTTTTACAATGATCTCCATAAACTGTGATGAAGTTTCTTTTATCCTCCTGACTATGGGTGTGTGCATTTGATAAAACTAGTTTATCCTGACACCAAGGAGAAACAGGAAAAGTGACCTCTTTGATAGCTAATATTATAGCAATCAGCTAGTGACCGTATAATTATGGTTGTGTTAACTTTTTCCAGTCTTAGCTTCTGTTTTCACAGCCAAATAACTTTCCCTAAAAATTACCTTTTGAGCTGAAATTTCTCATGCCTGCTCCCAACACAAAAGTGACTTTGTTTTTGAAAGTCTGAAGAAAATTATTTAGTTGATTTTGAATTATCCTACATGGTAAATGGCTTCACTTCATAAGCGCCGATGAAAAATATTACAAATGGATAACTGGGCCAAGTTACAGGTGCTCTGGGAACCAGAGGTTTGAGCTTCCTGACATCTGTGCATTTAAAAATCTCAATCATAGCATTATACTGAAGACACAAAATTCAGAGTAATTTAAAAGGAGGGGGTAAAAGTATTTAATCATTAGTTTAATTAACAAAGCCATTATAAAATAATTACAAAGATTAAGCTCTACACACTTTCCCTTCTATTTAAAAGTGCATGGGGTGAAACAGATTAATGCAACATCTCAGCAAAGTGTCCCCTCTCTCTACGTGATTGGGACCAGCATAGTGTAGGCAAAGTTGGAGTCTGAAAAGGCAGTGGAGAGGAATTGGTATGCAGCATTTGAAGTCCCTAACCCTAAAGATCCTGGCCAGCTTCTCCAAACTCTGCTGCAGCCCCCACCACCACACACACCCAAACTAGTATGACAGGACCAGTAAACGTGCTGTCCCTAGATGTTGTTCCTCAGCTGTACTTTGACTCTGATTTTGGGTGGTCATGGATAGTGGGGAGAAGGCACGCCCCTGGGTATAGGTTAGCTCCCAACTCCTGCTCCTTCCACCTCTGGCTTCAACACATTTCTCCAAAAAGTCTCTATTTTACAGAGGGCAAAGAGCACCTATGGTTAAAGGGGAGCATTCCATGTAGCCACTTTCTGCCTCTTCATGGCTCCCTCACTACTAACAAAGGTTGAATTTCACTTCCTGAACAGCTGCAGCAGAGAATGTGCATGCTAGGGTCACCTTACTTATATCTGATTGCAGTAGGGTTTTGAAACTAAAAGCAAATGGCTAGATTCTGATTTTGTTTACACCAGGATAAATCCAGAGGAATTCCACTGAAGTCAATGGAATTATTCCAGATTTACACTGGTGGAATTGAGATCAGAATTTGTCTTTTTATTTAGATCTGAAGCCTAAACTTCACTGGTTTCTGAGTCTCTTCTATGGGCTGCAATTCATTTCTTTTCATAAACTCTGAATTGCCAGACTTTTACCTTGGAAACTTAGAAACATTGGGCCCAATTCTGTATTCTTTGTGCACTCAAAACTCAAACTGAATTCACTGGAGGTAAGGATAAGGCCCATACTTTAATTTCACTGAGGAGGTGATTGACAGTCAGATATTAAGATGTCTGCTTTTTGCAGCAGAGTGACATGATTTTACATGTATAAATGGTGTGCTAGGAATATTGAATAACTCTCTTCATTTGCATATCCAGAGACTTGTACAAAAATAAGAAAAAAGAACAGCGCTAGAGGGGAAATGAAATCTGGGACAGAGTTAGTTTTGCAGATATTAAAGGAAACTTCACTCATGTATTTTCAGATCGTGCCCGGATACTTGGAGGTTTGCCCGACGTTGTCACAATCCAGGAAGGCAAGGTGCAGTAAATGAACTATAGCTTTATACTGTAGCAGAGCAGCTTTTATATCTTGCAGAAAAGGGGAAAACATAAGAATTATTTCAAAGGTTCCATTTTAAAAATCTGCTGCATTATTTATTCATTCTCTATCGTCTGTACATAATTTGAATTTCTTGGACAGATAGGTTTATGTATTTGGGGCAGTTTCATTTGTTAAGCATAAGATAAAAGTGAGATGACAGTGCCAGTCAGGACTAAAATGTGAACCGTGTACTTCTTAGGAAATTCAGAGACAACCATATCTTTAAAAATGTACATTATGCACAGAGATTTCACAGTTGCATTTTTCTATGGGATATTGAGTAATGCTGAATTCCTTACACCCAAGACAGCCAGTCAATCTGTATGGATGATGGTAGTCCCTCAAGGCATGGCACCAGTCAGATCTGGAGAGTTGGCAAGTAAAGTGTGGTAGAAACCTACACAACCTCCTACCTCACCATCCTAAGAGACAAAGGAGAAGTTCTTCTTTTTTATACTAGGGTAAATTTGAGATAAAGCAAATGAAGTCTTTAAATCTTGATTTGGGGACTTCAACAGCTGAGTCAAGGGAGAGAATTCTTCCGGGAGTGGGTGGGTCAGCGTTTGTGGCCCGCATCATGCGGGAGGTCAGACTAGATGATCATAATGGTCCCTTCTGACCTTAGAGTCTATGAGTCTATAAGTCAATGGAATTACTCTGGATTTATAGTGATGATGATGATGATGCTAAATCTACTGTTGAGTTTGACAGATGAGCTACAGTCACTTATTGTGGGTCCTTAGATGAGACCAAAGACCAATTTCAGACCTGCAACCCTATCTGCAGGTGCCACAGGTGAAGACAAGTGTAGATGAATGTGCACTGCTTTTAGCTTTATGCCTCACACATCTCTCCTTGATTGCAGCAATCCATGAGCTCTCAAAGTCTTTCAGTCCAAGGTGGCAGAGCTGCCGCCATGGATCTTGTCATGGGCTAAGAGCTCCCAGGTGTCGAGGTCAACATTGCAAGATTGGACGTTGGCTTTGAGAGTGTCTTTGTAACGTTCTCTTGATCGGCCCTTAAAATGAGTTCCAGTCCAATTCTCCATAAAAGTCGGCCTTTGGTATCCTATTGTCAGACATACTGACCACATGACCACACCATCTCAGCAGCACTCTCACTATAAAAGCTTTGATGCCTGTGATGTTGCAGCTCTCAAGCACTCAGTGTTTGGAACCAAATCTTGCCATTTAATTCCCACTGTCTGCCAGAGACATCATAGGTGGAATTGGTATAAGTATTTTATGTGGTGTTGATTAGTAGTTGAAGGGAATGCTATAGTAATCAGACATTCTCACAGAGAATTCTTTCAACTGCAACAGAGTGGGGAAGAAGGCAGGAGGAAAGTGAGTGAATTTGCCAATTTTCAGCTGAAATAGTTGCTTTTGCTAAGAGATAAGTCTGATATGCGATTGTGGTGGGAAAACTTGGGTGATTATATCAGTTGAGAATTCTCTGCGAGAGAAGAGTTAAAATAAAACAATACAGATAAGTATGAGCTTTCAGAAGCAAAATGCAGTGATATATATATATATATATATAGAAAGATTGGTTGGAATTATGCAAAGTGAGCTGTAAAGGCTTCCTAGCACATTCATTACTCAAAACCACAAGGATATTTGAGATGTTGTGAATAGAGGAAGGCTGGATGTTACTAAAAACTCAGAGCACTCAAGATGAGTATCTTTGGCCCAACAACTATGGATTCAATAGGATGTTAAGAGACCTTGTTTTATTCATGAGAAGTGTAGACAGAGTTGTAAAGTCTTTTACAATTAATATAGTACAGGATTTGTGTAGTCATCTAAGTTGGTGGACTGGGTCCAGAAACAAGAGTAAAGTCTCCACCCAAGTCTTGTTCAAAAGTTTTGACATAAAACAAAGGCTCAGAGAAATCTCAGTTTGGGCTACAGCCCTCTAGCAAATGGGTGTGGTACTTTGCCTCCTCAGAAAACTCTCATCTTCTCTTGCCTAGGTAGCTGTGTTTGTCGTTTGCTGAGTTCAGACACTTGTCCTGCTTCATTACTTCACCCTATACACCTGCATGAGATCTAGACAGGGAACACAGAAAGCTTGCTGGTCATGAACTGGAGCCTCTGTGCTCTGTCAGTGAAGGAAGGAATTGATGTTAGAGCAGGGTAATGGGAGGTTCACCCAGAGATCAAGGGAACAATACAGATTTTATGTAGTAACTAAACTTTTATTTATTCCTGTATTTCCTATTCTACAGCAATTGCCAACTCTTAAGAGCTTTACTCCTACCCCTTAGCCTGTTCCATCCACTACAATGATCAGTCAATGCTGACATTTAATGTCATTGCTGGGCTTTAAAGCTGACATGTAAACCATTAATAGGGGACAGAGGAGTTCATCCTGCTAACTCATTGTTTCAGGTTCTCTTTAGGCTCAGGCAGACATGCCATTGGTTTATGTTTAGTTCACATTTGGAAGGTTATCTCTTCAGTCATAAGGGCTAGAAATTTACTCTCTCTCTCTCCTTTTGTTTTTGTTTTGTTTTGTTTTTTTGTTTTTTAAAAGGAAAGCTTAGTTTCTGTACAATCTGAGTGTGTCATGAGGTCTGGATCCAGCCCATAGCCCATTTGTTTGGCACTGCTGTAGTGCAATATAGTCTTCCTCCTGTGTTAGATCAGTGCTGGTGGTTGATACCATAGTCCTGCTCTCAGCCCATCTCTGCAGAGTCTCTACTAATACTATAGCATCTAGAGTTCCCTGGTGCTTGTGAGCCACGCATACACAGACTGGGATTGATTCTGACCTCTGCAATAGGACAGAATAGGGGAGGCTCATGTCATTCTCTCACCCCAGCCTCCTCATACAGAGCTAGCCCTAATCTAGCCCTGTAGGCTCATGATCTTGCCCATATAATTCAGTGTGTTCCAGCACATACATAATGAAACAATGGTCTCAATATTGTATGAATTCACTCCAGGTTGAATCTTGGTATTCAGGATCACAGACAGGGATCTATTCTTCTTTTAAAAAAACACAATTATACAAATACACATTGTTCTGACCATTTTGAAATGAAGCTAGTGTACAAAAGAGCCTTTTACTAACACTTGATGTATGATTGTAATTATATAACTGAAATAAAGACTTGGTTAAAAAAATATAATTTTGCTAGTCACCATCCTATAACATGAGCCAGGAAGTTTTAAAATGAAAAATAAAATAAAACCCACCAAAATGAAATTATATGCATTGAAGGCATTCTAGTCTACCATATACAGTGACATTACAGTAACTGCTTACTTACATATTGATCGAATTGTCTACGGAACAAATAGTACTTGTAGGGGTGAGAGTGGCCCATTTGTCCCCAGCGTTTGTATGTATTCTGGAGAGATGGGAGCATCTGTTTATACCTGGTGTGTAATTCATGCAACTCTTATAATCCTCAATGACATTTTAAAATGTAAAGTGAGGTAATGCAGGGTGTAGCAGTTACAAGGAGCCTTATGATGTTCTTTTATCACAGTATACATAAGAGCTGCTACATCTAGTGCAATCATATAAACTGAGGGGAGCAGATTTTTCATCCTTGACTTTGAATTTCCAGGTGTATTCAGATTTTGCCTTTAATTTAAAAACATAACCATAATGTTATTTACATGCATTTTTGTATTGAATTGTGTGTAGTGGAATATATGAATTGATGTTTGTTTTAACAGCATATGATAATGTTCCAGATGGCCAAAGATGTTTGCACTGATATACATAAATGGGTTTTCAGTCTTGTAATGTAATCTGAAAAGCCTAAATCTCAAATCACAGCGCGTCAGGTGAGGATTTGAGTTGGCAGTGGGTACTACTGTAAGTTATATATATATGGCAGGGGCCAAAATCTGAAATTCTCATTGTTTTTACTCGGGCAAAACTTCCAGTGATTTACATGGGTGTGTTAACTGAGTAAGGAGTGACTTTTTAAAAACAAAAGTTTTTATCCTGTTTTGTAATCTGAATTTCTGTTAGGAGCTCTGCTAATCTGGAATATAGGTCACCTGGTCTCCTTGAGGGTATGAAAATCTCCTGCCAACTATCCAGAGGGGGTTTCTAGTCCTTTCCTTCTTCCCCCTCATTGCGCCAAGCATGAGTGATGGAGAGTTCCCTGAAGAAAGGGAATGATCCTTGGAGGGGGAAGCTGCCCTCCCCAACAGGAGCAGGCCAGAGTATTTTGCAGCTGATACTAGAAGAAAGTCCTCAGGATTTGACCCATATTATAATAACTGATTTCTATAATGCCATAGGTGTGCATAGTGTTTTACCAACACATATGTTGATAAGGTCCCTGTCCCAAGGGCAAAAATGTCTAAAACAGATAGATGCAATGCTAGGTACAAAGGATCAGGCCTTGGCAGCAGGCCCGCTGTAATGAAACTCCCGCCCATAAGATTTTAAAATGACCAGGGATCTTACCATCTTCATACTGAAATATAAGAATTATCTTTCCACATAAGTAGGCAGAACACAAACAATAAAGAAGTGGGTGCATCGGAGTGGGAACAAACAGCACCAGTGATCAGATCAGTGACATAAGGCTAAGCAAAAGGGGAAGTTATTTTAAGAAACAATTTGAAGGAGAAAAGGGTTATTGGTGCTGCCATTTCTCTCAGTTAGGGAAAAATTGGCACAACTGTAGACCATTAGGGTTTGAGTGATGCATCCAATACAGCTCTCTGCGTCACTGACAGTAACTCATTAGGACCTTGCAATGACAATAGGGACAATTCAATACTAATCCCTTATGTGTCAAAGAATGCGGACACAATATAGAACAGTGGTTTTCAAACTTTTTGTATTGGTGACCCCTTCACACAGCAAGCCTCTGAGTGTAACCCCCCCTTATAAATTAAAAATGGGGGGATTTAATTTAATGGGGGCTTGGGGCTGTCAGCCCCAGGGAGCTAATAGCTCATGACCCCCGTGTAAACACCTTGTGACCCAGGGCCGCCCAGAGGATTATGGGGGCCTGGGGTCTTCGGCAGTGGGGGGCCCCCACCGCCGAATTGCCGCCGAAGACCCGGCTCTTCGGCGGCAGGTCCCGGGGTGGAAGGACCCCCTGCCGCAGGTCTTCATGGCACTTTGGCGGCGGGTCCTGGAGCAGAAGGACCCCCCGCCGCCAAATTGCCGCCGAAGACCCAGAGTGGAAGAAGCTCCGGGGGCCCGGGCCTCGTGAGAGTTTTCCGGGGCCCCCTGGAGCGAGTGAAGGACCCTGCTCCAGGGACCCCGAAAAGCTCTCATGGGGGCCCCTGCGGGGCCCGGGGCCTGGGGCAAATTGCCCACCCCCCTCTGAGCAGCCCTGTTGTGACCACCTGAGGGGACACGACCTCCCGTTTGAGAACCCCTGATATAGAAGTACTGAATAGTGAATGAAACCAGGTGTGGCTGAGCTGTTCATATTCAGAGACCATGAATAGCCAGGAATAATGTGGGCGTTTTTCCCTTTCCTTCAGCTTTTTAAACATCTCTGCAATCAAAAACATGTTTATTTAATACCAGAGGACTCCAAGAGAACAGGTTTAAGAGCCCCACTTACTCTCCAACCATGGCTGCTGCTGGAGACCAGATAGGGTCTCCATTTCAGCAGGCTTTGACCACCTGGCACCCAGAGTCTACCTTTTCTCTGTTCTCACCAAGTTACATATTTTTGGAGGAGGAAGGATATTTTTTTTCCTCTTGTTCCCTTTTTAATCTCTTGGAGTTTTGTTAATTGTTTCTGGGAATCCTCTGCAGTGAGGTCCACCATGAAGAAGTACTTTACATTTGAGGAAATAGAAAAAAATAATATCTCCCTTTTCTTGATTTTATGGGTGGATCTCTTTTTCACCTTTCATCATTATTCCTGAGGCAGGAAGGGAAAGAGGGAGGTCTATTGGATATTTTTTACCATTGATCTTTCCATGACTCTAACTGGGGCTAACAACAGGGGCAGGAATATTTTAAGTCCTTTCCACAGTCACCTTTAGATGAATCTGCATTAGGAGCAGGTAATTTAGAGATGTGGTTCTCAACCAGAGGTATGCATTCCCCCAGGGTACGCAAAGGTCTTCTGGGGGTACATCAACTCATCTAGATATTTGCCTAGTTTTACAACTGTCTACATAAAAAGCACCAGCGAAGTCAGTACAAACTAAAATGTCATACAGACAATTACTTGTTTATACTGCTCTATATAATAAACACTGAAATGTAAGTACAATATTTATATTCCAATTGATTTGTTTTATAATTATATGGTAAAAATGAGAAAGTAAGCAATTCTTTAGTATTAGGGTCCTGTGACACTTCTGTATTTTTTTGCCTGATTTAGTAAACAAGTAGATTTTAAGTGAGGTGAAACGTGGGGGTACTCAAGACAAATCAGACTCCTGAAAGGCACTGAAAAGGTTGAGAACCACTGAATTAGAGGAACAGAAAGCTGATTCTGGTTTTTCACTACATTCCACTTCTATCATCTCACAGGAGATGATTTTCTCTGGAATAAAACCCTTCAAACTACATTTGAAACAGACTGTTTTAAATAATATTTTACATTGCAAGCAATATATTACAGATGTAGGAAAAGAAACAGTGAGACTGATATTAAGATGATGGATTTTTCTGTTCAGAATGTTAGGGCTGAAGCTCTGCCTGGAGGGCTCAGCATCATAGAGATGAAATTCCCCTCAGTGCAGAGTGCCAGCATAAGGTCTGCACACCATTTAAGTCCCACTTAAACCATACTTCTCTACACTTGACTGTCTCTGAAGTGTTCATTTTTATGGACTTTTCAAACAAGATTTGATGGACTTTATTTTTACATTGTCTTATATATGATCTATTATTTGATTCCTGCATATTGTCTTTGAAAGAATTTGTACTGTAATTGTTTACAAGCTAATTATTTTAAAAAAATGGGGAAAAGGAGAGGAGGAAATGTTTAACCCCAGGAAACAGACCTTACCCACAGCCTGACTCTCAGCTCAACACACACATCCAGGGTATTCAGAATTAAAGCTAACACTTCAGCTTGAGATGTTAGCCTTTGAAGTGACTATCTTGAACACAAGCACCAGTTAACTACTTTTCACAACATTTTAGTGAGCTGAATTCAATACATTGACTCAAGAGAAGGGGCAATATTTGCATACAGTGGAAAACCTAAGCAAAGAAGAAAAAATTAGACATATTCTGAATCCTAGACCCCAGCGTACTCACCTGTGTCTGACTGGGGGGACCAGGGATGTAGAGAGAGAAGTCATTAATTCACACAGAATAATTGTTTTGACTTATTTAGCCTTTTTTTTTGCTTGTGGAATGTTGGTCAGCAAATGTACTCATTATTTGAATTTATTCAATGAGAGGTAATTTTTGCAAGTTTTTTTCTACTATGAATTGATTCCTGACAATCTGCTGTGAATATTTATTGCTGTATTTATTAGTCGCAGTTGGTCACATAAGTCATATGGCATTGTGATTGGAAGAGTGAAATTTACAATTAGGAGTAGGGCTTGAAAAAGCCACCGGGGCTTTGAATCTCGTGGGAGAAGTAGCAGCTAACTTAAGCAGGATGACATTTTTTAGGACACATTAAGCCTCCTTTCCAGGCAACTGCTCTTACTTAAGGCAACATTCTGAGACAAATAAGGTTCCACTCCTGGAGATCCTATATGTCCCAAAAGGGAAGGGGCGGGATATGCCCCAGCTGTGAGAGCCTTCATTCTTTTAGTGATTGTATGTTAATTTTATTTTAACTTAGTACTTTCTTTAATAATTAAGGACCAGTTTCATCCTTTGTATTGAAGTGAATGGCATGCTACACATTTACATGTCTGAATATCTTCCCTGTGGGTATTTCTGGGTTGTCATTGAGAGAGAAAAATTAAAGGAGCTCTGACTACTGGTGCATGAGAGAGATTTGCAAACCTGCAGCAGTTATTGAACTGTCAGGGTGATCTTTCTAACAACTGGCCCTCTGCTAATGAAGATACTGCCTTAATGTTAGGACCAAATTCAGCATTCATGCAGACTTAGCTCCGATTAAGTTCAAAGGGAAATATGTGTGTGAGCATCCAAGGGCAGAAATTGGCCCTGAAAACTGTATTGATTTCAGATAAAAATAATAGCAGTTAGATGTTATGCAGTTTTATGGGAGTCTGTAAAACAACTGGATCTGTTTGTGAAATAGTCAGGATGTAATTTAGGGCATTCTTAAATTTGCGATTAATTCATGGTCATTTAATGATTAAGCATTGATTATATTTAGGGAGATTTGCCTTTAATTTTTGGTACACTTATAGAATTAACCTGAACAAATCCATCCAATTTGAAGATGGTTCTTCAAATTTTCATTTAAGGCCTAACATTCAGGTGCTGCTAATGTCTAATTTTTGTATTAAGCAATGCAGAGGGGGTTGTGGTAAGGTCATGAGGGAAGAGGGTCCATAAAATACTGAAGGTTTTTAATGGAGCTTTTTAATTAGTTGTGTTCATTCTCTTTCTTCATGATGGATCAGTCTACATCAGAAATTATTGATCTTGGATGCTTATGGGTATCCATTGTCTAATAGCAGGAAGCTAAGAGGGGACTTTGAGGGAATTATTCATCCAAATGGATGCAAAAAAATCAATTAACAACTGTTGTTATTTATAACCCATTTGTACATTTTTGTAGGCGCTTAATCTTACTTGCAATGTCTGGGGAGATCCTGTCCCAGAGGTCACGTGGCTGAAGAATGAGAAACCGTTGACAGCAGATGCCCACTGCATCCTGAAATATGAATCTGGAAAAAGCGCCAGCTTCACTATGACTGGCGTTAACACAATCGACTCTGGAAGATACGGCATTTTGGTGAAAAACAAATACGGCACAGAAACAAGTGATTTCACTGTAAGTGTGTTCATACCTGAGGGAGAAGATGAAGTATCTCAGCCTGAGCCCAGTAAAGGAGATAAAAAGAAAGTGTGAATTTGAGACTAGGAAACAGAAGTACGGGGGAGAGATTGACTGATATACTGGCATAATTCATGTGTGTAAATTGTTTTATGCATAGCAAATAGCCTTGGATCCTTCCACTCACTTCACTTGTGTTTTTATTACACTTATTTACACCAAGCAAAATAGTGCCTTTACGAATGCATATTTAAACACCATTCTCTTATAGCTAACCACAGAACCTAACCCTGCAAATCTTAAATTCCTACTGAATGCAGCATCAGGGCCAAGATTTGACCCTCTTCCTCCATACAACACAAACCAGAAGAGTGAGGGAGAATTTCAAGGGAGGCAATTAATGGGGTGGCTGAAAGGATTAAGAATGATGGAGGCTTAAAGGAGATGTTTTTCTGAGCAACAATTTAGATTTGGTCAGACTTTGGTAAAGTAGTGTATGTGGAGTGTACTATAGCTATTAGAAACAGAGGTCCTGATTCTCATTTACAATAAGGCCTTTTACACAGTTTTGGCAGTATAAAGAAAGGTGCCTTAAAATGGGAGTAAATGTTATGAATAACCACTTTAAGGCTTGTTTATCCTGTCTGAGTAGTGTAAAGGGGCTGTGGTATAAATGAGAATGAGCCCCAGGATGCTAAATCAACAAATATGTCGTATGTGTTGCTATAATATTAATGTGCGCTCATGTCAACAACAGTGTATGATTCCTCCTCAATGGTTACAAATAAATGGAACACATTTCTTTCATCTCTACTTTCACCTTGTTTCACTGTCTTGTTTTGTCGGTCACTGGTTTGGTAGTTGTTCACAGCACCTTCCAGTTAACAACTTCTTCACCATTGCAACTTCCTGTAGTGGCCCTTTTGACTGTGGTAATCTTCTCTTTGGTCTTTACTATAAAACACAGAGTGAAATCACTGAAACCTCCACATGTTTCAATTCTGATCTTCACCAACTTCAGACCCATAGGCACGTAAGCACATTCACAAGTTAAAGCACATGAGTAGTTCCATTGACTTTGACAATTCTACTCATGTACTTAAAGTTAAGCATGTGCTTAAGTATTTTGCTTAATTGAAGCCATAGAAAATCTCTTTCTTAAAGTTCAGCATATTAACATCTGTTATTGGACATTAACACCACAGAAAACTAGCAATGAGTATTAGAAGTAACATAAGCTGATATTAGTACATTCAATATTTGTCTTTTTATACATTTATTTCCAAGGGATATAAGCTGCGGTGACTGAAATTTTTCTCAATTACATCATGTAGAGTAGAAGCAGCAGCATCTGGTGAACTAAGCATGGTGATAGGACCCAGGAACTCCTAAATTCTTAATCTCAGTTCTACCATTGATTCGCTGGCCAGATTTAACCCTATTGTGCCTCCAATGAAGTGGACTTAACCAAGTCTCTTAAATTCTCTGTTGTTGTATTTTCTCCTATATAAAATTAGGACAGCCCTATTTACTTAACCAACAGGGACATTATGACTATTAATAATTTTTGTTTGAAGATGAAATGTTATATAAGTGCCAAGCCCTGTTATTGATGCAGAGAACTTAATGACTTCTGAAAAGAGGCCACTGGGCCAGATACACCCTAACAGGTGCAGAGAGGCATAGCTTACATTACACCGTGACAGCAAGGCCTGCTCCATTTCAGGAGGGGATTCACCCATGGAGAAGGACAGGTATTCTTTCCCTCACTGCCCTTCCTGGGGTTTGCCCTAGGAAAGATCAGCATAGGTTTCTGTTGGGACCAGGACCAGAAGCTTCAGTGGACACTGCAATGTGGATGTGCCGGATCACCTCAGCACATCACCTAGCTCTGCTGAACCACACCCTTAAACCCCCATTCCACCTGTGTGAGAGGCTCTGATGGTTCCTGTGGGCCTCTGGTAGAAGGGAGGTTGCGGCAGCCTTGCTCCACAACAATCTTCCTTCAGCAGACTTTCTGCTCCCAAGAACTTTGTATCCTGTCTTTTACTGGCCATTGTGGGTGAAAACCAGGAATGAATTGGTAATGTATTCACTGAAATTTATTGTTACCTACAGCTTTTCCTTATAATAAAGTAGAGAAAGAGTAGAAGCCGTAGAATATGAAGCTCCAATAAAGTCAGTTCACTTCTTAAAATTCAGCTAGTTACACTGAGTGTCTCAGTCTTCACAGACATGCGCAATAACAGATTAACTATACTTTTCTTAATTCATAGTCTCTGTAGTTTTTTCCCATTGTTCTTACGAAGGTTACAAAGTAGGTATTCATCAAATCCTAGACAAACTATTTTTCAGCTGAAAGCTTTATATAACCACTAATCCAAATCTTTGATCCTTTGCAACAACTGCCTTCTGTGGCGGCAGTGTTAATACTGTATATTTGTCAGTGATTTACAAAAGCGCCTTTGCTCATTATTAAATGAGCTGGAGCAATGGAATTCATATGTATTTCCAGCATCTTAAGTCATTATCAACTCAGTCTCTAATTTGAGAGCAAACTTATCTTAATATCATGTGGAATGTACCATGTTATATATTTTTTTCAGAATAGATCTCACAGCAGCATGATTTGTCACATCAAAATCTGTAGAACTAACATATCTTCAGCATTTTATTTAAGCATGGTATGTGCTCACCTTTTCACGCACTTTTATCTCCTATAACATCTCAACTATTGTGAACCCACAAATCCTGCAGTTTCCCTTGCTGTAGTAATGGCAGCTCTGTGAGGATCAAACAGGTAAGTGCTGATGGTAATTAAATCCTTGCCATTTGTGGTTTAGTGTGTAGCCCTTATTCATGTGAGGAGTCCATTGGATGCAGGATTGACCTCTGAAGTCTAGTGTATGAAAGAGTAACTGTAATTTTGATAGCTTTAAAATTTGAGAAATTTCTTTTTCTAAAAGTAAGAACACTATAAAACATTCAGCATGAAACACAAACCATGCAACATTTGCCCAGTTTGGGTTTTTTTGTTATAAATCTGAAGCTGAGCTCAGGTTCTCTCCAAAAGATTCATAACCTTGACAGACATTTTGAATTAACCTAGGCTGACTTCTGTTTGAAATCCTGCAGAACTTACAGTTTCTAATAGATTGCTAAGAAATCAGCAGAAAAGTGACACTCAAGGGGCACAAATCCCCTGTAGATCAAAACTGAAGAGAAGGAATTGTGCAAACTTTTGTGAACTGAAATTACTAAATTCTGTATGGCTTAGGTAACAGGACAAATTTTAATGCATTTATCAACATTGATGTAGGTAATTTTTGCACTGGAATAGCAACATTTTGACTAATTTCTAAGAAAAGTTGAAGATTTTGAATGTATGCATCCAAAGCAAAACCTATCTATGTTTATGCAGTAACTGACTTCAATTGCAACACTTATATAAGTAAGGCAAGCAGGATTTGTCTGGTAGGTCTGATCCACCAAAGCATTTAAGTATGTGCTTAACTTTAAGCACAAGTAGTCCCCTGGTTTCAATGGAACAACTAACAAGCTTAAAGTTTAAGCAGATGCGTAAATACTTTGGATGAAGGCTTAAGGAATTAAAAAGATCAACTGGGACTTTGTTTTCACAGAATTACTATATATTAAACAAAGTAAAAGTGGGTTTCAGAGTAGCAGCCGTGTTAGTCTGTATCCGCAAAAAGAAGAACAGGAGTACTTGTGGCACCTTAGAGACTAACAAATTTATTAGAGCATAAGCTTTGAAGTGGGCTGTAGTCCACGAAAGCTTATGCTCTAATAAATTTGTTAGTCTCTAAGGTGCCACAAGTACTCCTGTTCTTCTTTTTAAAGTAAAAGTGCTTCTTACTTTTTATTTTCAAAGCAGGGAAAGTAGCCTCATTGTTTAATATGCCATGATTAACCTTCTGAAATTTAAATACAAATGTTGCCAATGAATTTGATACTTTCACTTAATATGATATGAAGCCAATTGAAAGCTGATAATTCGGTCATTCCATTTTAGGCCCAGAATTTACACTATAATTATAAACCACAATTGACTAAACCTGCTCCAAGTTACACTTTTGCATCATCAGTGAAATCAATAGGATTTCAGAGGTGTAGCTGAGAGCATAGTTTGGCCATTTCTCATTGGAGTAGTAGATTAACTAATCTTTCTTATTTCTTGCAAGTATATTTTTAATAGTTTCATTTTTCTTGCAGAATTTTGTTTTCTCTCCAAAAATCTGTCCCCATCATTCCTCCATATATTTGACAGAGCTACAGGGGAATATTCCCATTATGAATGGTGTAATGGAGAGCATTCATTAGATACACTGATCATCTACTAAATAATGGGCCCGAGTCTGTGCCTCTTCACTTCAACAGACATTGTGTATGTATATCTGGATGAAGAATTTAGGCTGATACCCATTTCTAAATATACGATTATAGGGGTTCTATCACTGCTGTTTAAAAGGAAATTTCTGATGCATCTGCATTTCTTGCTTGTGCATTCTTTGTTCTTGCTTTGGTATAGGTGATTGTGACTCCTGCGACGGCACAGATTGGCATGGTTATGCATGATGCTGATGTGCAGGGACCTAATCTAAATACAATGACTATAGCTAAAAGGAAAAAAGCAACTGCCACAAGTAATTATCACAATGAAGGGGAGAAAGAAGGTAAGAGTTCCTTCATTTATATGGGTGCAGCTCCAAGAAGAAAAATAAGTCTGACATTATGCTCTTAGAAGTCCATGCAGATCATTACTTCCTAGATGTGAGTTCTTAAACCACATATACATATCATGGGCAAGATTTTCAAAAGTGACAAGTGTTTAGCATGCCTAACTTGAGATGCCTGGTTTTCAGAGGGCTGGGTGCTCCACACTTTCGGAAAATCAGGCCCCTTTTGGTGTCTCAAGTTGAGCACCCAAAATCACTAGTCACTTTAGAAAATCTTGGCCAATTTTCTTCTGTGAGTAAATGTTTGCAGGTTCTGTCCCTTTAAGGGGCGGCTCCGGCCACCAACGCAGTAAGCGCGTGCCTGGGGCGGCAAGCCGCGGGAGGCGGCGTGCCGGCCGCCGTGAGGGCGGGAGTCGGGCAGCAATTTGGCGGCGGGACAGATCACCCGCGGAAACGCCGCCAAATTCGCCTGACTGCTGTGCTTGGGGCGGCAAAAAACATAGAGTTGCCCCTAGTCCCTTAATATAAAAACTCTTTAGGCGTGGACCTGTTTACTTATATGTCCGTACAGGGACAAGCTCACTCTAGGCTCTATATATAAAATTACAACATCATAAGTTCTAGTGCAGAATCTCCTTAAATAGGTGTGGGAAGAGGGAAAGGAAGAGCAAAAGGTCATAAACAAAAGTTAAAACAAATCAACACTCTACATGCCTTTGTGTTATGTCAAACAGAGTAAATATGTGAGAATCTATATTACTTCTCCTAAATCAGATTTTGTTAAGCCACATGCAGAAGAGATTATTGCTACAGAAGAGACACCTGATCCAAATGAAATCCTGATTGTGGAAGAGGGAGATGATCGAGATGGTAGCGGGCAAGCAGTAAAGGAGACTGATGTGAAGTCAACAGTACCAGAAATAATTCTTCATCCCACAGGAAGCTTGATTAGACAGGGAGAGAAATCAGAGGAAACAAACACCTGAATAAAACTATGATGTCACTGTATGGGTGTAACAATGATTTTATTATGAAATAGATATCGATCTTGTGTTGAACTTCCATGGGGTTTAGCATCTCCATAATATGTTTATAGAAAGACCTCCTAATTCTGCTTATTACCCTTGTAATGGCTTCACACGCAATGGGTTGTGGGTTTTTTTTAGTGTACATTCATATCTTAACATCATTGATTAAATACATTGCAGTTGCTTCTAAATATTCTTTAGAATGTATCTGGCTGGCCAGTGATTCAGGCTTTGATAAAATACAATGGCACAATGACAGGCGTGATTAGAAGATCTTATGATATATCCTGTCAAGAAGCATCATATGTACTACTCTGCAAAAGGCATGCATTGATATTGTATAGGGCTATGTAGAAGGGTTAGACCAATGCATACTAACCATCATGCTTTACAGCATTGCAATATTCATACATAAGTCAGTGATTCAAGTTTGTGCTAAGGAGTCTCAGATCTTTGGCTACTTCGATATCTTTGCACAAAAATGGCAGAAGTTGAAAAGTGGATGCCTAGAAGCAAGGTGAAAAGAACAATGAGTTCAAAATGTCTTCTGTTGATTTGTAACACAAGCTTAACCATTTTTAACGTGTGTGTGTGTGTGTGTGTGTGTGTGTGTGTGTGTGTGTGTGTGTGTGTGGTTACTGGTATTTGGATAACTCATACCTTTGAATTTTGTACATTTCTATGGAATGTTTTAAAATTGATTTTAAGACCCTCAAGGCCAAATTCTACTTGCTTTACCTAGGGGAGAAGTCCTCTGGATTTTCCTCTGATAGTTCAGAGGATTATTGTCCAATTAAAAGAATTAGGCTCATAACATATTTCCAGGGTATAAATTGACAAATTTGGGAATATGGAAAAACATAAATACCAGCTATTTTTAATGAAATTGTACAGAAATATATTCAAGAAAGAAAAGTTTAAAATGTTTAAATCATTTGCTGGTACTTTGATGCTTCTTATTGAACAGGGATCCAGTGGCCCCATGCAGCTCCCATTAAAAACAATGGAAAGACTCCCAGTGACTTAAATGGTAGTTAAATTGGGCCCTGTTTGGAGGCAATGTGAGTAAGTTTTCACTCTGGCAATGCTAACAACTTTCCTGTAAACAAGATGGATGTCACCAGACAAACCAGAGCTTGAACAACTTAGGATGACCCATACAAAGTGATTCATTCTGAGAGACAGCAAATTGCCAGCAGATGCTAAATAACACACAGCAAAATGTGGATGAAGCAAGAAATACAGAAAACAAAACAACCCCTAAGAATGCATACATCTCAGACTGAGCTATTGCTAAGACTGTTCCCACCAGCCACAGTTACTGTTTGACACATGCGGCCTGGTTCACTACTGTATTACTTCTGTTTTACATCATTGTAACTCCATTCAAATCAATAGAAAACTGGAGTGGCACATAGGCAAATCAGGCTGACAAATCATATATGCTAATGTACACTGGTTTGATACAGAAACACTGAAGGGAGTGGTTCTACACTATGAGATGTTTTTAATGGCAACTCAAATGATACAAACATTGTTAGGCATGTATTGGCTTTTGACTGCAGCAGAAACATGGTGACTAGTCTAGAGGAGAAATAATGACTATATCATTGAGTGAGAGAGCAGCAGCTAGAGAAACTCTGCCCTTTCAAAATGTCACTGCTATGCAAAAAATGGTATTTGCTGCTTGTTTTGTATGCTTCTTAACTCTTCTTTATTGTGATTATTTGAAACTTGCATAATCTTATCAATCGTTCTTTAAAGCTCTTCAGAGCAGGGAATTTGTCTTTGCCTGCATCAAAGTACCACGAATATCTACGGTGCTATATAAGTGATAAATATAACAATGATGCAGGTTTTTGCCATTCAGTGCCTGATCCAGCTCTTATTCAAGTCAGTAGGGGCCTTTCCATTGACTTGAATGTTCTTACAAGGCCTGATTTGATGATCATTCTCAAGTAGCGGAAGCCTCAAATTTAGGCTATGGATATCAATGACAGAATTCTTTATTAACTTAAATTGAAGCAGGATTGGGCCTGTAAACTTTGGTTTAAAACAAAATAGATTGTTGCTATTTTTATCAACGCCTACGCTGAATAGAAAATAAGAGTTTTTTTTGTTTTAGCACTGAAAATATATCAGGATTTCTGTTTTGTTTTGTTTTTAATTCCTCTACAAAGCTCAGAACACAGACACAACAGTATTCTGTTAGGGCATACTCACTAACCGGTCTAGTGTCATTATCAGAGGTGAGTGAAATGCAAAAGGTAAACATACAGCAAAAATGGTGATAATTAAATAAAATCTTTAAAATTATTATTTTAGTTACTAACTTGGTGTCATTCACATAGGCAAGAAAGTGCTTTTAAAAATAAATTATCTTTATATCTTGTTTCTGTAAAATTGATTGAATGACCCTAAACTACTTACAATAAAACTGAAATAAAAGAACTGTTGAGTGTACTCTATTTACGATGGTATTGAATACGTATTTTTCTTGTGTTTTGAATCTTTAATGTGAGAGCTCATTATATGCGCCACTATCCATGTTCTTTAGTCCTCCAGTCCATTATATGATGACAGAATGTGAATTATTTCTAAATCCTGCAGTCAGACAGGTACAGACATTTGTGACTAGGGTTGCCACCTTTCTAATTGCTGGTAACCAGATCCCTGAGGCCCTGCTCCCTGCCCCACCCCTTCCCCCAAAGCCCCACCCCCTTCTCCCCCTCTTTCCCCCAAGGTCCCGCTCCTGTCGCTTGCTCCTCTCCCCTTCTCTCGCTGGATCATCTCCACCACCCTCTGTCCCCCCGCCATCCTCCTGGGCTCCCTCTGCTCTGGGTATGTCACAAGAGCTGCTGCAGCCTGACAAGGAGCCTGCCTGTAGGTAGGAGTCAGCCCCGGCTGAGCAGGGCTGGTATGGATTAATTACCCAGCACCTACCCTCGCCTCACGGTAACTGGACTTTTGGTGTCTGACCGGACACAGCCAGGTCCCCTTTTTTATCTGACTTTTTGGTCGAAAACTGGACACCTGGCAACCCTAAATGGCACCTGGACACAGAAGCCAAAAACCAAACTGTCAGGGTTGCCACCCATCCAGATTTTACCCAATCTGTGACTGTATTTTGAAAGATTTCAGAGTAGCAGCCGTGTTAGTCTGTATCCGCAAAAAGAACAGGAGTACTTGTGGCACCTTAGAGACTAACAAATGTATTAGAGCATAAGCTTTCGTGGGCTACAGCCCACTTCTTCGGATGCATATAGAGTGAAACATATATTAAGGAGATATATATACACACATACAGAGAGCATGAACAGCATATCAGCATATCCTATAGCCTCCTCCATCCAAATCCATTGTTGCCCCCTAGCAGGGTGGGGGGCATTGAACCTGGGTCTCCAATAGCCCAGGGGGGTGCACTAACCACTAGACCAACAGTTAAAGTAGGTGCTACCTACCCCTTTTTTGTGTGGTCTGAGGCAGGTTCCTAACTTATTCCCTCATGAAACATCTCTAGGAGCCTATGCTGTCTGACTAGAGGCAGCAGGTTCCCATTCGTAGATTGCTAAACAGAACTATGTGCTTCCCTGCAGCCTGGACTTAGGCACTTATCGCTGACAGAGGGGATGGGGATTAGCACACATCCCTGTTGTCGGCATCTCACAATGGCTAGCTTAGGTGGCTCCTTGCCTAGCGTGCTGGTTTTGTAGATGGCTGTCTGAGGCCTATCTCTTCCCATCCACTGTATACGGAGCCCAGGCGCCTAACTCAGCTTTGTGGATCGCAGTTTCCTGTGATTATCTAGGCAACATGATGCTCAGCCTTGTAATGCCTAAGTCCTTTCACAGATTCCACCTACTGTTCTGAAATGTATTTCCATATTATCAGGACCCTCTTTTCTGGAGCGGTTTGATAGCGTGTACAACACAGGTGCCAGGAAAAGGTTAATGAGCGGCTGTGGACTCAGCCCCACTCTGCTACACCTACCATAGGGCTCAGGCTTGTGGGGAAGGGAGGTAAGGGGGGAGGTGTGGATCACAGCTCAGCTAGGGACTGACTAGGAAGGAGAGCAGACTTTCAGATCTCATTCTGTGGGAGAGGCTTAGCTGGGGCAGGAAATGGCATAAAAGAAGGCTGCCTGCCAGAGCCTCCCTCAGAGAAGATAGATCTGATGTGGGACTATTGTCCTTTTGATTTGCTACTGATGACTTGCCTGTAGAGGCAGGCGGTATCCTGCCTGCAGTGGGCAACAGCCAAATAAAACCCCTTTTGTTTCTTTAGGGCTGACTAAGGTTTTGGTAGTGGTTTGTTCAGAATGCCGGAGTGATCTGTGTCACAGGCTGAAATGGAACGGCTGAATTATCAGTTAAAGTGACACCACCTCCCAGTAAAGATTTTTCTGCCACCTGAGCAGTCAGTCAATTGCTGGATTTGGTTTAATGTTGTAAGAGGCTCTAGCTTAAGATTTTATTTTGAGAACATAAAGAAGAAGGGTTTATTTTTTGGAGGGGGGAAGAAGCAGTTAAATCTTTCTGGTGCCAGAAAGGAGATTCCTCTTAACTGGAAAAGCTCCTTCTGTTATGTGCAGCAAAGATATCATGGATTGAGGAAGAAAATATTTTTATGGGGACAAACACTAACATGTTTATCTTGCCCTTATCCAAAGTTGAATTAAGACATCGAAGAAGGAACATAACAAAGAGTAATGGAGGGGAAACCTGACTTAATTTAGGATGAATGTATTTTAACATCTTTAAATCTTAGTTCCCAGATACCATATGTTCAGGAAAGATATTATTAAAATATAGCTGGGTCACAGTTATCCTGACATGCTATTCAAATGAGTGGTTCTTTAGAAAACTGCAGCAGCTGAAATAGGCATATTTGTGCAGCAGTGAAGGAGTGAACATTAACCGTACTAACTTGAGTGAGAATTGCAAGTGTGTATCTGGGTGGTAGAATCTGACCCATAAAGTTTTCCAACATTGACTCAATTGCTGATGTGAAAAAGCAACATTATCAAGAAGAATTAGGCTTGAAATTTGACCTATAACTTTAAAACGTATATATATTTGCATAGCCTATGCAATTCTGTGTATGTTTTCTAAATAAATACTTAAAAAAACTTGGAATCAAAAATCAGTGTGTGTGCATGGTGAAGGGAACAGATTTCAGTTCTGTGTCCAAATTTTTTTAAATAACAATGAGAAACACAAAAGTCACACCTAATTAAAATATGTTGACATATCTTTCCAGGCCATTTGTTGTAAGAGATGCAGAAGTCAAACCACATTCTCTTAGCTGTGTTGGATGCAAGAAGCCTATAGGCTGATCAGAGAGCATGTGCCTGCCCACCGTAGCAAGGCTTTCCCTACCCCTAGATCACTGTGCTAGCATATCATTTTCTAGCAATGACTGCTAGTTGTGTTGACTATTATGCAAAATACCCAATTGTGTGATGTCACACAAATGTAAATGTAAAAACAAGGTAAATATCAAAATGGCCCTCCACCTAAATGTAATGAAATCCATTCTTGACAAAAATCTGATCATTTATTGGTTTAAAAAATCTACATTAAAATAAAGAGGCCTGAGCAGGTTTCATTTACAGAACATTGGACTGAGACTCAGGAGACCTGGGCTGTATTTCTACTGCTGTCACGGCCCTGCCGTGTCAACGTGGGTAAATAATTTCACCTCTCTGTGCCTGTTTCCCCTTTCATCTTTTGAATGTCTTGTCTAAACTGAAAGATATTTGGGGCAGGGACTGTCTCTTATTATGTGTATGTACAGTGCCTAGCAAAATGGGGCTCCAGTCTCAGGTGGGGCCTGTGGGCACTATCATAATGCAAATAAATAATAACTAACTAGCTTTACTGAACTCTAAACCAGTGGTGTGAAACATCCAGCTAACTTGAGGTATTTACCTGGCTTGCTTGACAAGTTCAGATTCTATAGAATCTAAGTTTTCATTTAAAAAAATTCAAGCCCCCAATGGATGCAAAGATAACTTTCACAGTATGAACCAAGTGTAGACACTCTGAACGAACACCTCTGAAAAGTGTGAACTCTACCATTACCTACTTTTCATCTCATTGGGTGTTAATAAAGCATAACAAATGATGACACTAAAAATGTAAGCATTAAAACATTTTATTGCCTGTAACAGATGGGGATGAGGAAATGAGTGGGAGTGAAATCTATGACATAGAAAAAGTGTGTAACACAGGAGTGTTGGTAAGAAAATGAACTTTATTTGCTGGGCACAGTACGGTCAACTGAGTCAAGGCTGCAAAAGATACAAGACAGTGGGATCAGAATCCTCGGATTCCAGTGGCTACTTTTACAAATGGGAAGGAGGATTAGGAGCTGCTGCAGGGAGGGAAATACCAGGTGGAGAGGAGACAAGAGAAAGAAAGAGAAAAGGGGGAACGGAGAAGAATGAGAAACTACGGGCAGAAACAGTGGTGGTGCTGAAGAAGAGCATATTTTTCCAGAATTACCAGGAAGGCAGCAAGGCCCATCACTAACGATATAACAACTAAAAGTTTAAATAATTACACAAAGGCCACAGCAAGCAACCTACCCATTGCCCTTGCGCAAACTCCCCATCACCAGTGAGAGAACTAATGTGGGAGCTACGTTCCTGCTAAAACAAATACAACCCCTAGAATGGCTGTTATTACAAGCACAGAGGAGAGAGCGTCGTTACCTGTCTCTCTGCCCGTCCCGGCCCCACAAACCCCCTGAACTTTGGTACTTTGCAGAAATACTGAAATGGACATAGACACATTTTGTGTCCAGAGAGCGGACCTGCAGCAGTCATGAACAGTCTCGGACAGGCAGACAGACACCCACTCCGGGATAAGTAGCGATGCACTGGGAGACACACGCGTTAACAGCCGTAATGCACGGAGACAGACATCAGTTTGCAGCAGCAGCAGCAGCGGCGGCGGCGCTGAACACACCGCGGCTTGCCCGCAGCACACGGCGCGAGAAGGCAGAGGTCTGCAGGACGGCGCTGGGACACGCGCACACTCATGTTGATAGCCCCTCCCCCCCGGTGCTGTCGCTAATTGGCCCGTGGCCCTGCCGCCTGCACGTCGCAGGGGCGGCAAAGCTCCATTCTGGGCGGGCGCGTGCCCCAGCTGAGAGCGGCAGAGCAGATACGCCAGGGAGCGGGGTCACGTGGGGCGAGGCGGCGGCGGCTCAGCTGAGTGGAACTGGCTGGGCTTCGGGACCCGGAATCCCCCTTCCCCCGCTTCAGTGCGCAGGCGCGCCTGCTTCACGGGCTCCCGGGGCAACCGACGCTGCATTCCGCTCGGCCCCAACCACTGCTGCTCGGCAGGAGGTAAGCGGAGGCCCGGGCTTTGCCGGGGGGTTTGCTCCGGGGCCCCGCTGGGGCTGGGTGTCCTCACGCCCACACCCCCCAACGAGCCTGGGGGGGGGGCTGGATGCGGCCAAACCTCCCGCCTCCGCGGTGCCCCAGGCAGCGCCTGCGGCTCCCGCCTCTCCCCGGCCGCTGCGGGGACAGGACCGGCCGCCACCTCATCACGGTGCCGCCGCCCCGGGCCAGCCGAGGGGGCTTCCTGCCTGAGCGCTGCCGTGGCGAGAGTCCGAGCCGGCCCGGGCTGCCGTAGGGGAGCGTGGCGGGGTCACCCGGGGTTGGGGGCGGGTCTGGCTGGGAGAGACGCTCCGGGAAACTGAGGCCGGTTGAGCTAAAGCTGCTGGAGTGTGGGGGGGCCCCGCACCCCGACTCTCCGGGGGAGGGGCCGGGGTGGGGTGTGGAGCGAGCCTCCGCGCCCGGCACGTATCCGCGTGACGCGTGCTGGGATCCTGGCCTAAACATGCCGAATAACGGAACGTGAATTTGAAAAATACTTTCCAGAAACACCTGCCAGGCCCGGCCCTTTGTACCTGTGCTGCTCTTACGGGGAAGTTGTTGAACTTGTTTAGCTGCGGGGCATTTTTGCCTTGGTTATGTCTGTTGTGTAGCAGAGGATGAAGTTATGAATCACTTGGCGTGCACTCGCTGTGTCTGCGTTTTGAGTTGCGGCCAATGACCTGCTTTGTCTGAGTTGTCTTATGTAGACTCCTGCAGTTTTCATCTTAAGCAACCATGGAATACATTTTGAGAGCCTTGATGGCTCTGAGCAGGGCTGGATGACAGGGTGTTTAAAACCCCTGCACTTGGTACATCAGGACATAATGGTAAAAATGCCCACATCTTGGCTATGCATCAGCTCCATAATGGCTATCACCAGTGAAGCTACACAGGAGGTGATGTGTACATCTGATGATTTCTAAATACTACACACTTATAGGATTTAGTAGCCAGGGCTGGTCTTAGGTGGTGTTTTGTCAATCACGGCAGAAAATGTTTTGAGTCCTCAAACATCACTATTCGTGCTCCTCTCCTCCTCCCCCCACCCCCAAAGACACTGAAAAAAAACCTGATTTGGCAGAACCCTGAGAGATTAACTTGGCACTGCTGTAAGTAGCAATGTCCCATGATGTGTGTTGCCCAATTGGGATTCCTTCTGAGGAGAAGGAAGATTGCATACGATTCGTATGTAGTGGTAGGAAAATCCAAAGCATCAAAGTAGTTTCTTAACAATATGATGATGCGTCCAGTGTCTTTTTGAGTGCTAACTAGTCAATGTTTGTGAAATGCATCGAATGTGAAAAGTGGTATATACATACTTACTTATGGTGGCTTTTTCCTAATGAGAAGAGGGAATGTTTTGTCTCTCACTGGTCTCTCTGTACACCCCTGCAGCTCAGATAAAGATCCATTACACTTTTTTCAAAGATTCTCCAACAAAACCAGGGAAGACCAGATTTGATAAACCTGATTTTGAAGGTAAAAATAAGTAATGTTAAAAAAAAATCCTTAACGTTTTTACTGCTTTTTGCTCCTTTATGGTGTATAAAGAGCATAAACCCAATCAAAAATAAAGCACCTTGTTGGTCACCTTTAAATGGTGTCTAAAGCTTTTTGAGGGCTGTGTAAAGGTGGGGCAGTTTTAACTTGTATTTAGAGAGGCTTTAGTTCTTTCCATTAAGTGAGAAGTTCTAGAGCTGTGGTCTGTGGAGCACTTGCTTGTGGTTGACGGAGATGAGATTAGTTACAGTGTTGCTGCTCCTTGTTTCTAACTTCTAAATAGCATGAAGACAGATGAAAATATTTGCCTGATGCTACTTTTCCATGAAAACAATTTTTGTAATTGCTATAGGTATGTTATGTGATTGTACCGATCACCTCCCTTTCTATCTGCTAATGTGAATAGGAGAGGAGGTGGTCCATGAACACTCTGCTATAGTGTTGGTAACATTCTAAAACGAATTTTAGAACCCCCTAAGCTAAACAAAGAAAAAGAGATGTCTATACATGAACATGATTACTGAGGCTGTCAGGCTACTGCTTGAATTAATGACTACATCATCAATGCATCTTCTTGGGTTTTACTTTCAAATACAGCAAAAATAAACCTAAAAGGAGTGGTAAGCAGCAGTAACAATAAATATAATTTTATCGGCTAGTATCTGAGTTCTTTGTTTAAATACATCAATATTTAAGTTTGATTCTTTGTTTTGTGAACTTTGCACCTTCTTTCTGAATATGGAACATTTGATTATATGTCTAATTGTGTACATAACCCCCCCCCCTTTTTACATGCAAATCTTGTAATGCTGGTATATAGCAGGCATTTGTCTGCCACAGTATTCAAAATAACCTATTTGTTTGTAGACTCCTGCAGTTTTCATCTTAAGCAACCATGGAATACACTTTGAGAGCCTTGATGGCTCTGAGCAGGACTGGATGACAGGGTGTTTAAAACCCCTGCACTTGGTACATCAGGACATGATGATAATGGCATACGGTGGGCATGCACACTTTTGCTCATCTCTGAAATTTTGGCCTTGTGGATTTAAGAAATCTCCATTTAAAATGGGCAACTATAACACTTAAAATTTAGATTTTTTAAGAAGTGGGTGTGATGGGTTCCCCCCAGGGTGCCACCTGGAACTGGGGTACCACTGAGCCCCCCTGACCCACCAGCCTGGGCTCCCTTTACACTGTACTGCTGTGACCAGCCTGCCAAGCCCTTTGCCACATACTCCAGCACACATACAGGTAGGGACACACCCAGTTGCAGTACATACAGACTGCTGAGATTAGCTCTGCATGGGGAGGCTACAGCTAAGGAACTGCTCAGCTGCTCAAGTGCACCCCTCCCCCGCCCCTCCCAAGTGCAAACCCAAAATTATACTGTCTTGCACTGCACAGAGATCTGTACAGCGTAAACTCATGAAATTCGTGGAGAGGATATATATAACTGCTTTTTGCCTCAAGTTATAAATCCCACACACTGGTTTGTGATAAAGCAGAAGCAAATTAACTACAAAAGATAGATTTTAAGTGATTATAAGGGATAGTAAACAGATCAAAGCAGGTTACCTATCAAATAAACAAAAATGCAATCTAAGCTTAATATACTAAAGAGATTGGATACGAGTAGCAAATTCTTACCCTAAATAATGATTTAAGCTGGCTGCAGAGATTCTTAAGGGGCCAGCTGCCCTTGCTTGCAGCTTAAAAACCCCGGGTATTCCTTTCACAGGTTAGAAATCCCTCTAGCCTGGGTCCAGCACTTGTTCCCAGTTCAGTCCTTGTTTCTCAGGTGTTTCCAAGAGTCTCCTTTGGGTGGGGAGTCAGTGTAGAACAGTGATGTAGAACAGTCATTCCCCTGCCTTAAATAGCTTTTGCATATGGTGGGAACCCTTTGTCTCCAAGCTTGGTTCCCACGCCTTTCAGTGGAAATGCTCTGGTATTCCAAGATCGAGTCCAGTAACAATCACATGGGCAAGTCACATGTCCATGCATGCTTTGCTTAGTCACAGCAGAGGCCATTACCCATACTTTAGTTAGAAAGTTTACAAGAAAGCCCATTAGATGTAGATGGGTGTCTTCCATGGTCCATTGTGAGTTAAGTGTCCCCCTGATGGGCCATCCAACTTGAGTGGGCCCTTCCCAGCCAGTCATTTGGGGTATGTCTACACTGGCAAGTTTTTGCGCCAGAAGTTATACCACTTTAATTAACGCACTTTAATGAAAAGCGCAGTTGCATGTCCACACTGTTTTCCGCTGGCGCCATAGTGTGTCCACACTTGCAGCACTTGCATTGCCAATGAGAGCAGTGCACTGTGGTTAGGTATCCCACATTGCAGCTCTCCCCCTTCTACTGCTAGGTCTTGTGGGAAGGCAGATGGGATCGCGGTGCATCTTGGGTCCAGGCTCAATGCCCCGTGATGCACTGCTTTCCATCCCAGCATTCAATGTGCTTCCGTCTTCAGTTCGTGGCATTTTGCATTGTCCCTTAGTGCTTTCCCCGCCACATCTGTCTGCAGGAATGGACCCTGCACTGCTCTCCACTGCTCTGCTAGCTGTCATTAGCACATCGCAAGTGGCAGTGGATTATTCTTGAAGTTACAAAGGCAACGGCAGTCACAGTTGGCTGACGTGGTGTCCAACATAGACAGCAGCAATATTAGATTGCTTTTGATATTCACAGACGAGCTGACTGCAGTGGAACATTGCTTTTGGGAAACTAGCACAGAGTGGTGGGATCACATAGTTATGCAAGTCTGGGATGACAAACAGTGACTGCAGAACTTCTGGATGTGGAAAGCCACCTTTATGAAACTGTGTGCTGAGCTTGCCCCAGCCCTGCAGCGCAAGGGATCCCAAATGAGAACTGCGCTCTGGGTGAAGCATGTGGCGATTGCAGTGTGGAAGCTGGCGACTCCAGACTCCTACCGGTCGGTCACGAACCAGTTTGGAGTGGGGAAGTCAACCATTGGTGCTGTGTTAACGCAAGTGTGCAAGGCCATTAATCGCATTCTGCTGCGAAAGACCGTGACTCTTGGCAACATACGTGATATTGTGGATGGCTTTGCACAGTTTCCCTAACTGCGGTGGGGTGATAGGTGGGACACACATTCCAATTCTGGCACCGGACCATCTTGTGACCGAGTACATCAATCGGAAGGGGTACTTCTTTATGGTTTTGCAGGTGCTTGTGGATCACTGTGGGCCGATTCACAGACATTAACATGGGGTGATCTGGAAAAGTGTATGACGCACGTATCTTTAGGAATGCTGGTCTGTACAGAAAGCTGCAAGCAGAGACTTTCTCTTCAGACCAGAACATCACCCTAAGGGAAGTAGAAGTGCCCATAGTGATATTGGGAAACCCGGCGTACCCATTAATGCCATGGCTCTTGAAGCCATACATGGGAAACCTAGATAGCAATAAGGAGTGGTTCAACAAAAGGCTGAGTAGGTTGAATGTGCATTTGGCTGCTTAAAGGCGCGCTGGCGATGCCTATATGGCAGGCTAGACCTGAGTGAGGAAAATATTCCAACAGTTATAGCCACGTGTTGTATGCTGCATAATATTTATGAAGGGAAGAGCGAACGGTTTTCTCGGGGTGGACTGCTGAGGCAGAAAGCCTGGCTGCTGATTTTGAGCAGCCAGATACCAGGACAATTGGAGGGGTGCAACGTGGAGCAGTAGGAATAAGGGATGCCTTGAGACAACAGTTCCAACAAGAAAATTGGTAACGGTTGCTGCTATGCTTGGGACTATAATGATTACTTAAATCTGGTAGCCTATGAAGGAGCTATGATTGTTAAGTCCTAGGATTCAGTGTAAGGGACTAATAAAGTTGCTGATTTGCATGGTGCCATTAGGTACCATCCCTTGCGGGAAAATAAAGAAAGAGTGCATATTAATAAAAACACTGCTTTTATTGACAAACCACACAGGCGCACACAGCCATACAACACAGTTAGTGGGGGGGAGGGAAGGAATCGGAGGGGGATGATTTTCATAATTGAGTATAGGTCCAGCTTTCATTGGAACAGCTGTCTGCAGGGGTGGAGTGTAGAGGAAAGCACAAAGTGTCAAAAAGTGGAAAGGAATGCGCAGGGGAGAGTCTGGAGCATGTCGGTTTGACACTCCATAACTTTAATCAGCCTCTCTGTGGCATCTCTGTTGTAAGAATCCTTCTTTTCTCTTTCCTGCTTTTCACTTTCCCTCCACTTCTTGTGTTCAGTGTTTTCAGCCTCTGACTGCTGCAGCACAATCTAGAACATATCTTCCTTGGTCCTTCTCAAACGGTTTCTTATTTTGTGCAGACACTCTGCTGCTGTAGGACGGTTGTTTCTCAAGGTGAAATCTGGAAACACATGGTTCACAATAAACAGAAGAGCTATTGTCAGCTACACACAGAGCATTTGAAACAACAGTAACATTAACACAATGCTGGTAACATGCCTATCACTTTCTCGGTGACTCTAGGCAAGCACACATGAGGCAGAAGACCCCACCTATGGTGAGGCCAGGGCAGTGAAGCAATCTGAAAAGGTTACTTATGGGGGGCAATACTCTAAACGGTACCACTGTTTTCCACAGGCAGTGGTCACCATGGAAGATATCTCACTCCTGAGGGTAAGCAGGAAATCAAGGGTGCATCTGCTACACGCTTGTGGCTTCCACCTCGGTCCCTAAGTTGCTCGCCTGTGTGCAGCTTTGGTCCCTGTCCAAGTGATTGCAGAGTGGCATGGGAAAGTCTCTCTCAATGCAGGAAGGAACAAGGCAGCTCTGCCAACGAACCTCCGGCAGAGGATTGCCAAGTACCTCAAGGAAAGTTTCCTAGAGATCTCTGTGGAGGATTCCCATAAAATCTCGGAGTGCATCAACTCTTTGTTCCGCCGTACTGACCCCAAAATCTTACTTGAAATTGTATACTTGGCAAAGGTTCCTTCATCGGCATCATGCTTGGCCACGATGCTCTTCTGCAACTGGCTGGACTGCTCCAGGGTTACAAACAGCTCCTGGCTCTCCGGCTCACCTGTCTCCCATTCTCCTCCTCCTTTTCCTCGTCAAAGACCTCCTCCTTAGTGTTGCCTGAACTGGCCTGGGTTTCCGACTCCTCAGAGGTTTCCACGCTGCTCTTGGGGGTTGTGGTGGGGTCACTGCTGAGAATCGCATGCTGCTTCTTGTAGAAGAGGCATATCTGCAGTGCTGTACCAGAGCCACTGTTCGCCTCCCTTACCTTCTGGTATGCCTGCCACAGGTCCTTGATTTCACACGTCACTGTGGTGTGTCCCTGATGTAGCCCTTCTTCCCCACGCTTTGCGCAATCTGCTTGCAGATGCCTGCGTTTCTATGGCTGGATCAGAGTTATGCCTGCACAGCTTCTTCTCCCCACAGACCAAGAATATCCATCACCACCTGTGTACTCCAGGCTGGATCGCATTTGTAGTGTGGAGCTGCCGTGATTATCTGTGCAAGCGAGCTCTCCATGCCAAACAAACAGGAAATGGAAATTCAAAAGTTCCTGGTCCTTTGATAGAGGAGGGACTGTTTCCTGTGTACCTGATTTCTGTGCAGCAGAGCTGAAAGCGTTTACCAGAGCATTGTGAGACACCTCCTGGAGGCCAGTTAGGTCAACGTAAGCAATGCAGTGTCTACTCTGCCTCTTTGTTGACCTAGCAACATCGAATTAAGCACTATGCCTCTCATGGAAATGGAGTAATTAAGCTGACGTAGTGGGCGAGTTACGTCAGTGAAAGGGACCTGGCTCTATAGATGCATTTGTCATTAGGTCAGCATAAGGCCTCTTAAACTACACTACCAAACTGCATAATGTAGATTGGCCTAACACTCCTAACCCATTTGGCCGAGGAAATGAGATTGAACTCAGAAATTAAACTCAAGTCTCCTGAATTAACATACAGAATATTGGAATTGGGCCATTCAATAGGTTAAAAATATTCTGAGTAATAACATTGAAGTCTCATTCTGTAAACAGCAAAATTCTGCATTGGTGTACACTGTACAGCTCCATTGACTGAGAAGTCAGTGAAGTCTCAGGGTATATGCAAGTCTGGAATGTAACAGTCTCAAAAAGAAATCCTGTCTTTGGGCTGGTGGCATGGTCACTGTGCTGGTTTTTTGAGGAAATAATGGAAAGTAAGCAATGGAGGAGCATTCCTGTGAAGGAGGAGATGTTTCAGTAATGTTCATTGGAACTGAAATACAGGCTTATTTCACCTTGATGAAATATACAGCAAAGATGGAACTCTCTAGATCTTGTTAATCAAATGGAGGACAAATTGGAATTTGACTTGTGATATATACTGAAGTGGAGTTATCATCTTCAAGCAATTTTTGTAAACTATTGTTATAGGGTGGTGGTTTTTTTTTTTTTTTGTACTCTCGTTCTACTGCTGATACACTATTCCTTTGATTTATTTCCTCTGATTCCCTGGATGAAAAGTCTGTGTGTTATCGGGGTCAAGGAGCTCTGAGGCTGCATTGCATTACAATAATGTCAAGCATAGATGATCTATGAATGCATAATGTAGAAAACACTATCACATGCTGGGGATTAACAGACTTATCCTTTTTACAAACAGTAGTTTTGTGACTGTCCATAAAAGTTCAATCAGCAATACCAATATTTTATACTAGGAAACAGATCTATTCTCCTCTTCCCTCCTCACCTTCCCAGGGAAAATTCTGGAATCTTGGTTTCCCCTCCCCCCCCTCTTAAATCCCATTCATAATAAAGACTGTTTTATATGCAAATTGAATGCATGATTAGATTCTTCTTGTGATGCATGTGCTTAATTAAAATCAATGTTAAGGGATGTTAAGTGCATCAAGGAGAAAATTACTTGTGTGTGTGTGTGTGTGTGTGTCAGAGAGAGAGAGAGTGTAAAATCATTTAACATTGAAGTGTGAAAGTAGATTAAGGAAAGTTTCCAGTTGTCATTTATGTGGCTATCAAATTGCATATTTGCACTTTTTGGTAAAGACTTTATGGGACTCTGTGTTTGAAATCTCGATGCTTGTATCTGATAGTGATGATGATGGTATAATGTGTGGATACAATGCAATATATGTTTAAAGGTAAGGAAATGCTATTGATAGCATGAATTAATTATTGTTGGATTGCTTTTCATATTTCCAGTCTTGCCATGTACATGGATGCTTTATTTTTTGTTTAAAATTAGGTGAGAAAGAGGTGAAAATAAAGTCCTAGATAATCCAAATCAGATCAGTGGAAATACGAATCTCATCTGTTTTGAGAAAGGAGAGGGACGATCCCTCTTCCATAGGCACTGTAATAAAGGCTTTTCCCCCTGGTGCTGCATGCATGTGCCTCTCCACAGAGTTCAGTAACTAAATTTGGGTTGTAGGGGTGCAGAGAGGTGTGTACCTTTCTATGCTTTGGTCATCCCAGGAAGAAATTGAAATGAGAGGAAATACTGCACAAATTTCATGGTTCCCTTCCATGATTGCTACAGAGAGACCCGGCCAGTTGTGATGTGGCTCCAAGAAGAGCTGCACTGCTGTGAAGAGAGAGGGATCATTAAAGTGGCTGAAGTCTCTTAGGATGGGTCCATGAAAGTGCAAGATTGGGAAGGTGTTCAGCCTCAAATAAACAGATCACTTTTCCTTTCCTCTAAAAGGAATATGCCAAAAAAACTAAGGTCTCTGTCTACAGGTATAAGATATGAATTTAAACAGATACTGGTATAATTATCTTTCTCTCCTCCACCTTGATGGGTGTAGGCACTTTTTTTAAAAATTCTCATATAAAATCTTTTTTCAATTTAGCGTATGTCTCTTGAGAAAGGTTTGAAGCTAAACCAAAGCTACGAGAATATCTTATATGAAAATGAGCCCGTCCACTGGGAGGGTGAAGTTTCTTAAACCAAGCTTTTCAAGTTGGTCAGTAATTGTGTGTTCCTTGTTTTCTGGGTGCCTAACTTGGTACCCTGGGGTCTGACTTACAGAAATGCTGAGCTCCCAGAGCTGCAACTAAAGTAAATGGGAGCTGTGTGTTGAACATTTAAAGTTCTATATTATGCTAAGTATTCTCAAATATCAGGCCCTAAGTGTCTCAAATTGGACACCTAAAACTAGTGGATACTTTTGAACTTAGAATCATAGGACTGGAAGGGACCTTGAGAGGTCATCTAATCCAGTCTGCTGCACTCATGGCAGGACTAAGTATTATCTAGACCATTCCTGACACGTGTTTGTCTAACCTGCTCTTAAAAATCTCCAATGATGGAGATTCCACAACCTCCCTAGTCAATTTATTCCAGTGCTTAACCACCCTGACAGTTAGGAAGTTTTTCCTAATGTCCAACCTAAACCTCCCTTGCTGCAATTTAAGACCATTGCTTCTTGTCCTATCCTCAGAGGTTAAGAAGAACATTTTTTCTCCCTCCTCCTTGTAACAACCTTTTATGTACTTGAAAATGGTTACTATGTCCCCTCTCAGTCTTTTCTTTTCCAGACTAAACAAACCCAGTTTTTTCAATATTCTATAATAGGTCATGTTTTCTACACCTTTAATAATTTTTGTTGCTCTTCTCTGGACTTTCTCCAATTTGTCCACTTCTTTCCTGAAATGTGGCGTCCAGAAGTGGACACAATACTCGAGGCCTAATTAGTGAGGAGTGGAGCGGAAAATAAATTTATCTTTTTCTGCCTCAGTTCCCCATCTGCAAAATGGGGATAATACTCACTTATCTCACATGGATATTGTGAAAATAAAGTAAAGGTTGGATAGCACTTGGATACTACAATGACTGCCATAGAAAAGACTGAGGAAATTAATTCTGTCTTCAGAACAGGGTTTGGATAGTGTGTCCCCAAGCCTTGTGTACTTCACACTTTGAACAATATGGATAAAATAAAATATTAGTTGCTCATTAAGTGCACTCTCCTGTGCACTGAATTAAGAAGTAGCCCTGTGGGAAAAAAATATTATGTAATCATGTAATTAGACTATTCACAATGCCTATGCCCAAGGTGGCCAAAATTAAGGTTGTGCAGGCAATCTTAATTCTGGCATTTACTAACTGTTGCATACTTGAAAAAATATGCTAACTTTATAATTATTTCTAAAGGGAATTACATTTTGTTTAATTTACTAACATTCAGGGAAACTCGAGAGGTTAGAGTGTAGCTCTTATCCAAAGCTTCTCCCACCATCCACTCCTTGAGATATGAATGCCTTCTGGTAGGTGCAACTGAAGTGGTGTATAGAAATGTATAAGGATCTGTTGAAGTACTGAGTGTCAGACTGGAATGCTGAACTTTTTTTAAATAATGGGTAAAACAGAAAATTGTGGGTTTTTTTTTTTTTTTTTTTAAAGTAGAGTAATAAGTTTACTCAAAGGTGTTGAAGCTGAAAAATCAATTTCTAGATAAGGTGGCTTAATCTCTAAAATTGTGGTAAAAGATGACCAGTATAAAGAGAGACAAACAGTATAAAGAAGGAAAAAGCCGAGGAAAAGCAAGTGGTTTCACTGGCATAGGAATGTGCCACACACAATCTTTTTTTAAATAGTTACTATCTTTGATTTAAGCAAGAATACATTTATATCCTAGGGTGTGTTTATGCCTTATGTCTCTTTGCCCACTTTAACAGGCTTTGTCTAACAAGGTTCTTGCTAGGAGAACTTAGGTTTCATAAGTATCAGGAAAGTAGTGAGCAATAGCAGAAGCAAGTAAGCTGTTTGCAGACTGGAGAAGATTCACATTTGAAACTGCAGTACTTAGGTAAGATTAACATATACAAAAATTAATTTCTTACTCCCCCTTTACCTCACAGGTAAGAAAGAAAACTGGTCTTTTCTGTGCCAGTCATTGTAGTATCCAAGTGCTATACAAACTTGCAGGGTGGATTTGATTTAAATTAAATTGTTTTAAATCATGATTTAAATCACTAGTCAGGAAGACTTGATTTAATCATGGTTTTCTACATAAAAGTGCATTCTTGTTGGTTGTTATAACCTTAATACATATTCATCACAACTCAGAGCTAGATGTAGGTTTCATTTTTAGAAAGTACACACTATACATTTTAAAAGTGATTTATTTTGAAAACTTTTCAGATTACTTTTACAGCTATATCAGAAAATGAATGATTGTTCGGTTATTTCATTTACCAAAGGTAATTGAAGCAGATATTTATGAAGTCATTGGGAGGTGAACTATCTCTAATTCAACAGGTTAATCATTTATATTTGGAGGTTTTTCTTGCCATGCTGTATTAGGAGGAGAACATCACCAGACAGACATTTACATTTTTATTTATCTAAAATAACAACGTTATGTATTCTGGATTTTTTTTCTTCAACAGCAAACATATAATATTTTAACAAAACAAGCATTTGAATTTTTGAATTTAGTTAAACATTCAAGTTTTTTAAAATCAGGTTTGTTTTTGTTAAAATTGTTTTTAAGTAAAATAGTTAAATGAAATATTAAAAAAAAAAAATTAAATCGACTATGTCAGACAGGTCAACACAAGAAACTTAAAATATTGGCTTCTGCAGCTAACTCAGACATCTTCACCTTCATTTTCCTGTTTGTTCATAATCTGGAAAAGAAAAACAAGCTTTCCTGCTTTTTCAGGTCCCAAACAATTTCTCAATTTGAAATGAATTAGTCCAAAGGAGGAAAATATTCTTTCTACACTGGCAGAAGACACTACTGCTGTTTAAAGTGAGATTATCTCTTCAAAAAGAAGAACAGGAGTACTTGCATCCGAAGAAGTGGGCTGTAGTCCACGAAAGCTTATGCTCTAATAAATTTGTTAGTCTCTAAGGTGCCACAAGTACTCCTGTTCTTCTTTTTGCGGATACAGACTAACACGGCTATTACTCTGAAACTTATCTCTTCAACAGTCTCTGAATTCAAGTGCTTAAGTGACTTCCACCAGTTCACTGGTGTGTCTTGCTTTAAAACATCATCAGCAAACATATATTTCTTGAATGTTTCCTATTCCCAAACTGGGTCTCTTTTACCGCCTGCTGCCATTATAGGTTTTCCCTTCTAGTGAGAGAATGGTATGGTAGATCTCAAATCAATGAAGGTTACACTCAGAAAGACCTCAAGACTTCCGGAATATGCTGCTCAAATAGTTTCACTTTTGTTTCTACTGTTTGTCTCTCCCTTCTCACATTTATCTGCAGACTTCTTCTCCTTGTCCAGATCTATTCCGCCCCCAACAATCTTCTATTCATTGAACTTTTTGAGACTTTGTACTTTTAGAGAGAGGTCAGGGATTGATTCTGTGTGCACAAATTTGCAGAGGGACAGTAGGGTTGAGGTCTGCTATTTCTCACCTCTATATTTGATTTATTTAAAAACATTTTTGCTGTTAATAAGTATGTTATCTCTGGAGACACAAATCTACAGTTTGAGAACTGCAAAACTAAGTATCTCTGATGGTTATCTTCTAGAATGAGCACTGAGTCCAATTGGGTAGATAGAAAGATTAACCTAAATAATCTATACAGAAGCCCCTGGAGCCCCATAAAATTGGGTCCCTAATCCATGAACTATTGGAACTCATTTACAAAACTTTTCTTGAACATTACATGAATATATTATCTCATACTATATAATTAGAATTTATAATCCCTATTCCATGATGAGATACATTATAGCTCAAATATATCTTTAGATAGTTTTTTATCAAAAAAATTCAATTTAAATAAAAAATCAGGTTTTTTTTTTTGTAATTGTTGATTTTTATCCACCCTGCAAACTTGACAAGAACTTCATTTGTCAGTTGCAAGTAGGGTTTCCTTACCACTAGCCCTGCTCAATGTGCAATACAGACCCCAAGTATACTTGGGGATGGGAGGGGCTTGTCCTTACTAGGATTTTTTTTTTGGGGTGGTGTCTCAGTGTACCCAAAGTTCACTACTAGTCCTATCAAGATTACAGAATTGTTGTGTGCTGCTTTTAGTGGGTTTAACTTCAAAACTGGTTGGTATTTTTACCACTAAAAACTCCAGACATATAGTGAATAAAAATTACACTGGTTTGGGATTTACATGTTTTGAATTCTTACTGATCCAGGGTCAAAGTCCTACCAGCTGTCAGAGCTGAGGACTAATGCTCTGTACTCCTGGACAACTAGGAATTTGATTTGTTGAATGATGTGTTATAGACTAGCAAAGTGTGAGATACTGAAGCTCAAAATTATTTCACTTTTAGTAACATGCTTCTCTCTGTCCAGTGTGGTTCTACTTTCAAAAAGGACTAAAAATGACATTGTCACATTAGAGTCCTAGTTGCTGACTTAAATGAAGGTGGTAGTGGTGGGGGACGGGTGACTGTAAAATCTGAGGGCAAGTGGAGTCTACCCTTGTCCATCCTCATAGTAGTTACTGCAAGTGAGGGACAGTAATCAAGGCTGCATATCTTTCTGGCAAAAATTTAGATTAATCTAGATTGGCTTCACCTGTGGCCTCTAGAAGTTCTCTTGAGAAGATTCTTGAGGCCATTCGGCTGCAATCAACAACTAATTTGCCTTCATCCAAATCTAATGTATTGATTACTTTAGAGGAGGGTATAATGGAGATGGTGGTTCAACATGTAGAACCTCTCAGAAACAATTATGTAAATTTGAAGTTAAAGAAACTTCTGTGGTAGTTACAACCTCTTTATTTTCAGTTGCAGTTGATCGAAATTGATGAAAGCTGTGTGGAAGAAAAATATTAACGTTCTATGTTAGATGGTTCATATTTTTCATAATGTGGTCAAGGTCACCTAGGCTTCGAGGAGAAATTTGCTTTGTTTTTGTACTGAATTTCTCAGTGATTTCATATAGCCTTGATACTAATTAGAGAAGTAGTGCTGCTTTACATTCTCTCCGATTTAAAAAGTTGTGTTTTTTCTTTGCCTTTAATGAAATAGTGATTCTGGTACATGGTGAACTTTTAGGGTTTGTCTAAACACACAAGTTGTACCACCACATACAGGTATAGTTAAAGTAGTATTAACACCCTAGTGTGGATACTGTTGCATTGGTATGAAAGTGCTAATTTGTATAGCTTCTTCTTATAAATTGTAGGGAATAAACTATACCAGTATAACTTCATGCACACTAGGGGTTGTACCAATTTAATTATTTCAGTAAAAAAAAAAAAAAATCACACCCTAATAGAAATAGTTAAATCAGTACAAAACCTTTGTGTGAGTCAGGACTTGGGTTGAATAGTAGGATTTTTTTTCCTTTAAAACTTAAATCTTCAGTTCAACTCCACTGATTTTAGCCGCTGATGGAGTACCAGGGTAGAATGGCTGATAGTGTCATATGATTGTACCCACAGGAAGCTGCGATCTGTACTAAAGCTCACAACATTGCTACAGGTGGTAGTTACAATGGCAAAACATCTAAATCAGCGTAGTGTTGACAAAGCATAAGAATCATTAACTAAATCCCTGTTTCATTACATGGAAGTCTCATCTAATATCATGTGACTTAGGGTAAATGATTTTGTATTACACTATCAGTACAAACATATGCTAAAGTATATTCATGTTACTTCTTATCTCACAGAGGAAGGGGGTTGTGACAGTTCAAGCAAATCTTATTGGTGAAGGAGTTTCTATGTGACTTTTTCTAAATAGCCATTTCCTTACTTAACCATACCATTACGTGTGAAAGTAGACTGAACATCAACCTCTCTCAGGAAGGAAAGACTGCAGGGGAGAAAACCTTACTATTTTAAAATACTTGTGGTAAAATTCTGCTTCCATCTTAAGAAGAAAAAGTTGGTACAACATAATGTTATGCTTTTTAGATTGGTATTTACCTGTACTGTGAAAAGTTAACTTCTTTTGTGAGATGTATTTCTCAGAAAAGATTGATATTGAAGATGACATAAATAAGAATGCAGTCATTGAACATGAAGGAATCCCTTCTGGTATCTTGGTGAGTTCTGTCCCTGATATCCTTATTTACTATAAATATAGTAACTTCATTTTGTGTGGCACAGTCAAGTAGTTAATAGTCACAGTGGATCTGTCAGAGAAACATTTAGTTTCAAGCTCTTTTTGAGTTGCAATACTCTTTAGAAAACCTTAATTTGAACTTCAGTGGACTTGATTTGGTTTCACATTCTCTTTCATAACTACATGCTCAACCGCAACTTCTAAATCTTTTTGTTTGTTTGTTATGTTTATTTAAGAGCAAAATGTATATTTGTTTTTTGCTATGTATACCTTGGCATACCCAGTTCCTTTGTTAGATATACCTCTGTATATCTAGTTAACTTTTGCTATAAAGAATATGAAGTGACCTAGTTAGAAATTTATTTTTATACGCAAACTGAAAAATGGAGTATAAAGTAAAAATTAATGAAACATTTTAAAAACATTATTTTAAATAAGGATTTTTATTCAAGTGACATTTGGAAGCTGCCAGTCCTCTGTATTATTTATTATAACTAAATACAAGTAAATTATTATAACTAATACAAGTAAATATTATAGCTGCAGTTATAGTTTTGCTGATCTTGTAATTAAATCTGTACAAAACTCTTAATTAAAAGTGAACAAGATACTAATAAAAATTATAAATGAGGAACAAATCTAATAAAATTTTGACTAAATGACAATTCTATCCAGTTAAACATAAATCCTACCTAATAAATATGTATTTTTACATGGGCAAAACCAGGTAAATTGAAGAAAATCAAGACTACACTCTTTTCTTTTCCATTCTTCCCTTTTCTGTAGTAGTAATGAAAAGGAGCAACCCTTTATTACTAACTCAGAAGGCACACTGCAATAGATACAATGTGAAATCAATAGAACAATTAATTCTCTTATCCATTAAGACCTCCATTGACATTTTTTCATAATGATAGTTATGATTCATTCCCTTTGTAGCGGAAACATCCTGTCAGTTGCTTGTGTGTATATAATGTGAACTGTGTATCATTTTGATTGAAAAAGTTGTATCTTACAACATGTATTAGCATGTAATACTTTGGATTTCCCAAACAATACAATTAGCTAACCAAAGGTTGCATTAGTAAACCAGATGGAGTACACCAGGATTCTGAGCTAGGTTTTAAAAAATTAAGATAAATTGTTTTTCCATTGCTGCACTGAAGAAATGCCACAAATACACAGGAAGTTTTTCCTCTTCTTGTAGATGCTGTTCCAGTTATGTCACGTGCTTGCATATAGATGTTCCATTAAAAGTTCCTAAACTATAAACAATGCACATTAATGTACATTGTGTTACTTTTGCAGTATTCAAAAGTGCTACATGCTTTATGGCAGACAGACCTGGTCCCTGCCTCAGACCTCAATACTTAAATTAAGTATTAAATCCTTAAATTTGAGAGTTTCCTGCCGAAGGTGTTTTAAAAATGTAATTTGAACCTCTAGTGTCTAGAATAAATCAGACATGTAGTCTGAGCTGAAAACTCCTGAGTTGTGTCCCATTTGCCATTGTGAAAGCTACTCGCCTCAGTTCCTCGAACTGTAAAATCTATTTTACAGGGGCGTGGAGAGTTAATTTAGTTAATATTGGTTTAAGTATCTTGCGCGTGGAACAAGCTATGCTACATAACCTAGCTATTTTTAGTTTCATAAACATGTGGCTTCATTTCCAGAGTAAGTAACTTTCCCCCTAGTTCTGTATTTACTGTTACAATTTGTCTTAATAGAAGATAGAGCAGGCAGTTTCAACTTTTTGAATTCTGTCATGGCTTTTTGCCTGAAAAACCTTTAATACTGTAGGGCAGTGTTTTCTGGCGATGCAATTTTTTTTTCTTCCTGCTTAGAGCCACAGCATACTCCACCAATATTTGAATATTTTCAACTATAGAGAATCTTACAAATGCAACCATATAACTTAAGCGTTCAAAAACCAAGACCTCTTGAGCATTAAAAATTACAAGAAATTCCCCTCTGCTTTGGAGCCCTCAGTATTGCTGAGCCTTTAAAATCTGCTGTTAACTCAGCAATATTTTTATTATTGACTAAAATTTAACTTTTGGCTATTACTCAGAAGTCAAGAGGGAAGAGTTTGAACGCGGCAGGTAGCATGCATGTTCTGAGTCCCAGGGACAAATGAAAGCTAAAATAATTTTTTTTTTTTTAAATGCTGTCACATTCATTAAGCCTATCTCAGCTTTCCCAGCAGACTCTCACCTTTTATACCAGCCATGGAAACTAGACTGCTTTTAGGTGGTTCCAAAGAAGATGAAGAGGAAGCCATGGTTTCTTTCTTTTCTGTCTGCAGTCAAGACAATGTGAGATTTTAGCCATATAAGCCTGAAAGTAAGAGGGGAAACATTACTGCAAAAGTTTCCTTGTAGCATTTCTAAATCTGTGGTCAGAACTGCTTCTCTCACACTGGTGAAGCATCTGCATGTATTTAAGCAATGACATTGGTGCTACTTATCAAATTCAGTACTACTTACTTTAGGCTTTCCAGAATGCTCTTTGAACGGCTAAATCACAATAAAAAAAAAAGATCCAGAAAACCTGTGGTCCTCTTGACGTATTGAGACTCCGGGCAGCTATACATTCTTAGATATAAAGTGGTGTTTTGACCCCTACTTGATCAATTTCATGTCCCAATTTGGATCTACTAAAATAACTAAAGGTAGTTTTCATTACCCCAAGTAAGCTATTCTTGAGAGCCTGACTTCTAAAATGTAGTCTCTCTTTTTTGCACTTGAAACTTAAATACCTGATTTGCAGCTTATTTAAAAAACAAACTGGACAATTCATATATAAAAAAGATAGATGAGTGGCTTTCAATTTTGATAAATGTTCTTCATGACCTTCAGTGTTACATCTGCTGTTTTGTAAACATAATTCTGCTGTTATTGCTACAGTAAGGTAGCAAAAATGCTTATTTCTAGAAGAGATTCCACAAGCATCTTTATTGCAGCTGCATGTTGGTCTCCATAATTCTGTCATGCTGCTGTGCATTTGCATCTCTCTTTCCCCCCCTCCCCTCTGCTTCTTACGGCTTGTCTACACTACAAAATTACAGTTGATCTGTAGCCTCCGATTTTACAAAATCGATGGTGTATGTCCCCACTATGTACATTCCGTCGGCAGAGCGCATCCCCGCTACCATTGGTAGCATCGACTCACAGAGTGATGCACTGTGGGCAGCTATCCCACAGTTCCTGCTCCCGATTGGTATTCTGGGTTAGGCTCCCAATGTCTGATGGGACAAAAACATTTTCGTGAAGTGTTTTGGGTACATATCGTAAGCCTCCCATGATGCTCTTGGCTCCTCCCTCCTTCCCTGAAAGCAACAGCAAACAATCATTTTCGCGCTTAAGCCTCGGTTACTTGTGCAGACGCCATAGCACAGCAAGCATGGACCCCGCTCCGCTATACGCTGTTGTTGTGAGCGTCACAAACTCCTCGCGCGTCGTCCTGCGATATTTGCAGAGCATAGTCAGGAACAGCCTCGCGGAAGAATGTGATGCCACACAAATAGCTGTGCTGGAAGCCATGGAACGGAGCAATTTGCACATACTGGCAGCGGCAGCCAAGCTTGTTGACACAGTGGAATGCCCCTTCTGGGCTAGAGAAACAAGGACAGACTGGTGGGACCGCATCATGATGCAGATATGGGATGAGGAGCAGTGGCTGCATAACTTTCGAATGCTTAAGGCCACATTCATGGAACTTTGCAAATTGTTTTCTCCAGCTCTGAAGTGGAGAAATACCAAAATGAGACCTGCTCTGTCAGTTGAAAAAGCGATAGCCCTGTGAAAGCCTGCAACGCCAGATTGCTACCGGTCAATCGGGGATCAGTTTGGAGTGGGTAAATCTACCGTGGGGGCTGCTGTGATCCAAGTAGCCAGGGAAATCAATTCACTTCTGTTAAGAAGGGTAGTGACTCTGGGAAACGTGCAGGACATAGTGGATGGCTTTGCTGCGATGGGGTTCCCTAACTCTGGTGGGGCAACAGACGGAATGCGCATCCCTATCTTGGCACAAGACCACCTTGCCAAAGAGTACATAAACCAGAAGGGCTACTTCTCAATGGTGTTGCAAGCACTAGTGGATCACAGGGGTCGTTTCACCGACATCAACGTGGGATGGTCGGGAAAGGTACACGATGTGCGCATCTTTAGGAACTCCAGTCTCTTCAGAAAGTTGCAAGAAGGAACTTTCTTCCCAGACCAGAAAATTACCATTGGTGATATTGAAATGCCAATAGTTATCCTTGGAGACCCAGCCTACCCCTTGCTCCCGTGGCTCATGAAGCCGTACACTGGCAGCCTGGACAGCAGTAAGGAGCAGTTCAACCAGAGGCTGAGCAAGTGCAGAATAGTGGTAGAATGTGCCTTTGGATGTCGAAAGGGGCGCTGGTGCAATTTACTCACTAGGTTAGACCTCAGCAAAAGCAATATTCCTATTGTTGCTGCTTGCTGTGCTCTACATAATATCTGTGAAAGTTAAGGGGGGAAAAGTTTCTGCCTGGGTGGGGGGTTGAGGCAGATCGCCTGGCTGCCAATTATGAGCAGCCAGACACCAGGGCAATAAGTAGAACACATTGAGGTGCACTGCATCTTCGAGAGGCTTTGAAAACCAGTTTCATGAATGCTCCAACACTGATGTGACAGTTCTGTGTGTTGTTCCTTACCAACCTGCCCCCTTTTTCGCATGTACTGCCCTGTAAACTAAACCCCCACCAACCACAGTGTGCACAGTGAATAAAGAGCCTCTTGTACTCAATTCATGCATTTTTATTATGCTAACAAACACAGAACAGAGACAGCAATGAGTAGCAATGATAACCAGGTAAGGGCCTGATAACACAGGGAGGGAGGGGCAAGGACATGTAACTTATTACAATTGCACTGTCTAGCAATAAAAGCTGTGGGAATGAGAGCTTTCTGCTCCATGAACCATCCCCTGGAGTTGAGTTCAAGGGATAACGGAACTCTTCCCCTTCCTCCCCTCTGCATTCTAGGACATCTGGGAGAGGAGGATATGGAACTTGGTGAGGAGAGCAGCTGGTTCATCATTGGGTGCAGCGGGACTCTACTGTCTAGCTGCCTTTCCTGCACCTCAACCAGATGCCTCAACATGTCTGTTTGCTCCCCCATGAGCCGCAACATCTCCTCATGCGTGTTACGCTCTTGTTCCCTGCTTGCTTTTCTGCTCTCTTGGTCAATGCGCATGCTCTCTGAGTGTGAGAGCCTCCAGGCATGGAGCTGGGCCCTGTCAGCCTCGGAAGAACGCATCAAATCACGGAACATGTCTTCCTTTGTCTGCTTTTTTCGCCTTCTAATCTGGGACAGCCTTTGTGCTGGAGTGGAGGAAGCACCCAGAGAAAATGTTGCAGCTGCAAGGAAAAAAATATGTTGTTGAAAACAAAAGGTTAACTGTTGCAATGAATGAAACAATTCACAGCAGTAAATACATTCCCTAAGGTACTCGGCCACTACCCGCCCTCCTCCCCCTACTTCGGAATTCGTAATGGACTCTGTTGTAGAGAAGGAACTGAGGAGCTCGGGCTGTGCACGCGCTATTCAAACACTGACAGCTCGAGAGGCGTGCACAGCCTGTAGAAGTACTGCTGTACAAATCTGTGACTGAAGGCTCTGTGACACACCTTCACCTGAAGTGGAGCATCCACAGGGACACTTATCTCGAAGAATGTCAGTTACTGCACAGGGGGAGTAACCTCCTCTTGCCTGCTGTGCATTCTCCTCCTCCTCCTCTTCCTCATCAACAATGTCTTCCTCGTTGTTGTCTGTGGCCGTCTAGGTCCCCTGGGAGGTATCAACAGAGTGTTGGGATCCTGGTGGGGTCCCCACCTAGAATCGCATGCAGCCACTCTCAGAAGCGGTTCACCGTCCCAGGCCAATGGGGGCAGCGAGAAGCGGCACGGGCGAGCGATGTGCTGGCCGCGGCTTCCCGCCGCCCCCATTGGCCCTGGACGGCAAACCGCGGCCAGTGGGGGCCGCGATCAGCCGAACCTGCCGCGTCAGCAGATAAATAAAACTGGCCCGGCCCGCCAGGGTGCTTACCCTAGCGAGCCGCTTGCCAAACATTGCCGACCCCTGGTTTACACTCTTCGTGTATGAAAGACTATCTTCGTAAACTTAAGGGATGGAAATTCATTTTTTAAATAAAAACTTAGGTTCCGTAGAAGTTGAGAGCAGTCACCAGAAAAGTTGCCTACTTGTCCCTGGTGAGTGGGTTTTTCAAGCCTTATATTAATAATGTTGGTAGCTGGATGTTGATGTTTCTCTGAACATGTTATATCTTCATCTATTTTTAATTCAGATATATTGTCTCCAGCAAGTAATTTTTAACTGTCAGAAGTATGTTGTCACATCTAGCTACAATGGCTGGTCTTCTGTTGTAACTTTTTTCTATTTAAAAGTGAATTGAGGCATCTGTGTAAACTTCCTTAGAGTGGTTCTGCTTGTCCCTTTATTTCAGGTAAAAATCTTTCTTATTGCACTCTGTGATTGCTGCTGCAGATGAATGGCAGCACTTTTCCTAAAAGCTCTGGAAAGGGTTCGATACACTGAATGTTTTATGTTGAGAGAAGTCTTGACACTGCATATGTGTGGTGACTTTACTAGCAAATACATACAGTTCCTGCTTCAGAAGGCAGTTGTTTAATCTTGTGTAGGAGGAGGACTAGACTGCTTATCTGTCTTCCTTGGTTTTGTTTCACTTTTGTTCTACATCACTTTGCCTTCCAAGTAAGTCACTGAATGTAAGTAACTTTCATACTCTTATAATTTTTTTAACTTTGTTTATAAATTAGTGTGGTGAAAATGAAGGAAGAACCAGACATTGTGGAGGTACCAGAAGCTTCTCCATACAGTTCTGTCAATATGTTGTGGTGTTGACCTGTGACATTGTTGTCTTCAGTAAAGATTGTCTGAACAATTGTATTAAAAATATTAAGATTTTTATGTAGGCAGTCCTCTGAGAATGAAACAGCCACACTGGGTTCCATTGAGAAGCTAAGCAGGACTTGAATCTAGGCCTTCAGAATTGAAAACAACATAAATTAGAAGTCTCTTTTAAAATAGTTTTTAAATAGTTTTTCATAGGTTAGCTTAAATTCTTTAATATAGGTTCATTTTGATATCTATGTGAAAACTGTCATTCTATTTTGTGGAGGAGTTCAAAGTTCAGTCAGTGGAGTGCCTGTAAAAAGACTTGTGCTAATCATGTGGCTTATAGTAAACAGACTCATTGATAATTAAATGATATGAAAACTCATGGCGATCGGGGGAGGTCCCAGATGACTGGAAAAAGGCTAATGTAGTGCCCATCTTTAAAAAAGGGAAGAAGGAGGATCCGGGGAACTACAGGCCAGTCAGCCTCACCTCAGTCCCTGGAAAAATCATGGAGCAGGTCCTCAAGGAATCAATTATGAAACATTTAGAGGAGAGGAAAGTGATCAGGAACAGTCAGCATGGATTCACGAAGGGGAAGTCGTGCCTGACTAACCTAATTGCCTTCTATGATGAGATAACTGGCTCTGTGGATGAGGGGAAAGCAGTGGATGTGTTATTTCTTGACTTTAGCAAAGCTTTTGATACTGTCTCCCACAGTATTCTTGCCACCAAGTTAAAGAAGTATGGGCTGGATGAATGGACTGTAAGGTGGATAGAAAGCTGGCTAGATCGTCGGGCTCAACGGGTAGTGATCAATGGCTCCATGTCTAGTTGGCAGCCGGTTTCAAGTGGAGTGCCCCAAGGGTCGGTCCTGGGGCCGGTTTTGTTTAATATCTTTATTAATGATCTGGAGGATGGTGTGGACTGCACTCTCAGCAAGTTTGCAGATGACACTAAACTAGGAGGCGTGGTAGATACACTAGAGGGTAGGGATCGGATACAGAGGGACCTAGACAAATTAGAGGATTGGGCCGAAAAAAACCTGATGAGGTTCAACAAGGACAAGTGCAGAGTCCTGCACTTAGGACGGAAGAATCCCATGCACTGCTACAGACTAGGGACCGAATGGCTAGGTAGCAGTTCTGCTGAAAAGGACCTAGGGGTCACAGTGGATATGAAGCTGGATATGAGTCAACAGTGTGCTCTTGTTGCCAAGAAGGCTAACGGCATTTTGGGCTGTATAAGTAGGGGCATTGCCAGCAGATCGAGGAACGTGATCGTTCCCCTTTATTCGACATTGGTGAGGCCTCATCTGGAATACTGTGTCCAGTTTTGGTCCCCACACTACAAGAAGGATGTGGAAAAATTGGAAAGAGTCCAGCGGAGGGCAACAAAAATGATTAGGGGTCTGGAGCACATGACTTATGAGGAGAGGCTGAGAGAACTGGGATTGTTTAGTCTCCAGAAGAGAAGAATGAGGGGGGATTTGATAGCAGCCTTCAACTACCTGAAGGGGGGTTCCAAAGAGGATGGAGCTCGGCTGTTCTCAGTGGTGGCAGATGACAGAACAAGGAGCAATGGTCTCAAGTTGCAGTGGGGGAGGTCCAGGTTGGATATCAGGAAAAACTATTTCACTAGGAGGGTGGTGAAACACTGGAATGCGTTACCTAGGGAGGTGGTGGAGTCTCCTTCCTTGGAGGTTTTTAAGGCCTGGCTTGACAAAGCCCTGGCTGGGATGATTTAGCTGGGAATTGGTCCTGCTTTGAGCAGGGGGTTGGACTAGATGACCTCTTGAGGTCCCTTCCAACTCTGATATTCTATGATTCTATGATATTGCAAGATTAAATTTGGTACAAATATCTGACTTAATTTTTTCCTTTTTTTTTCCTTTTCTTTCAGTCTCAGACTATGAATTACGTGGGACAGCTTGCAGGACAAGTTCTAGTTACTGTGAAAGAGCTATATAAAGGCATTAACCAGGCCACTCTTTCAGGATGCATCGATGTTAATTGTGGTTCGGCAGCAGGATGGTACATACCAGTGTTCTCCTTTCCATGTCCGATTTGGGAAGCTTGGTGTTCTGCGTTCTAAGGAAAAAGTGGTAAGTGTAGCAAATGGCATGGGCCTGGGAATGGACCTGTCACTTGAAAGAAAATATAAATATATATATATAAAAAATAAAATTATATATTTTTTCCTGTTACACATGCACAACCTGCAGCAATGCTGAGGCCAGAACACTTTCACACACAGGCGGTATAAGATGATGGTTTTGAGGTCTAATAGACAATCTTTGGCTGCACGGTCATCTGATAAGGAATGTATCACTGCAAAGATAAGTGTGTGCAGATCAGGAAGGAAAGATGAGATTTCTGAGAGCTACCCATTAAGCTATGAAAACTTAATATGAGCCCAAGGGATGTATAGTCTTTCCATGGCCTTAGACTTTTGGGAGGTTTTCCGAGTGCTGCTAGCTGAAGAAACATGGATCCAAGTGGCTGATTGTAGTACTGGGACCTCAGTTATTGCAGATTACTTATGCTTAGGGACGTTTATGTGTTAGTCATTACTCTCTTCCTCCTGTAACTTTCTTGATGCTATAAGAAATGTAATCAATACTCTTTTATAGTTTTATATACATTTTATAGCCATCAAAGTTGCAAAAGAGTCTTATAACATGTTCAGGGGTTTTTCTCACACTTCAGTCAAATCTACCAGTTTGTCTCAAATGCAGGGCCGGCTCCAGGCACCAGCACGACCAAGCACGTGCTTGGGGCGGCACCTTAGAAAGGGTGGCCAATGTTCGGATGGCGGGGGGCACTCGCGGTGTTTTTTGTTTCGGTCGCGCAGCGCGGAGGGTGTTTTGGCAGCGCGGGGGGTAGGGGGAGGCGGCGGGGATTTAGCGGCGTGGCCCGGCGCTCCGGGGGTTTGGGCGGCATGGCGCTTGGGGGGGGGGGGGGGGATTTGAACGGCCCGGCCCTCCGGGGGTTTGGCCGGCGCGGCACTCGGTGGGGGGGCGGGGGGGGGTTGGCCGGTGCGGTGATCCAGAGGTTTGGGCTGGCCGGCGTGGCGCTCGGGGGATGGGGGGTTCGGCGGCCCGGCGCTGGGGGGGGGGGGGGTGTGTTATGGCGGGGCGCCAAAAGAGTTAGAGCCAGCCCTGCTCAAATGACAGCTTTTTACTAGTAAATGTGTATTTTCTTTTGTTGTTTAAATGGGACTGGCTCCGATACACTGGAGGAGGAAGTGCTTCATACCACTTCTTGTGGCCAACTGTAGTCACTGTATTGACTAGTTTAGGAGGTCGTAACGTATACCCCATCTTAGCTGGGAGGAGGGACACTGCAACATGAGATCTTTAGGACTAGGAGGAGAAGGAAAACTGAGAGGCTCTTGGAGAACGTAAGAATGGCCATATGGGTCAGACCATGGTCCATCCGCCCAGTACCCTGTCTTCTGACAGTGGCCAGTGCCAGAAGCCTCAGCGGGAATGAACACAACAGGACAATTATTGAGCGATCCCCTGGCATCCAATCCGCCATCAGAAGTTTAGGGACACCCAGAGAGTGGGGTTGTGTCCCTTACCATCCTGGCTAATAGCCATTGATGGACCTATCCTCCATGAACTCACCTAATTCTTTTTTGAACTCAGTTATATTTTTTGTCCTTCACAACATCTCCTGGCAATGAGTTCCACAGGTTGACTGTATGTTGTGTGAAGAAGTACTTCCTTATGTTTGTTTTAAACCTGCTGCCTGATAATTTATATACCACAAGAACTGGGGGTCACTCAATTAAAGGAGTAAATAACACTTCCTTATTCACTTTCTTGACACCATTCATGATTTGATAGAGGTCTATCATATCCCCCTGTAGTCTCTTTTTCTAAGTTGAACATCATCTCTCCTTCTCTGGAAGCTGTTATACACTCCTAATTATTTTTGTTGACCTTCTCTGTATCTTTTCCAATTCACTCTTTTTTTGAGATGGGGCAGCCAGAACTGCACGCAGTGTTCAAGGTGTGGGCGTACCATAGAGTCATATAATGGCATTCTGATATTTTTTCTTATTTTCCATCCCTTCCTATTGGTTCCTGATATTGTTAACTTTTTTCACTGCCGCTGCACATTGAGCGGATGTTTTCAGAGAGCTATCCACAATGATTCAAAGATCTTTCTTGAGAGGTAACAACTAATTTAGACCCCATCATTTTGTATGTATGTTAGGATTGTTTTCTAATATGCGTTACAGTAGAAACTCCGTTACGAACACCAGAGTATTCAATCAGGCAGCAGCGGAGACCAAAAAAAAAGGCAAATGCAATACAGTGTTAAATGTAAACTATTTAAAAAAGATTTGACAAGGTAAGGAAACTGTTTCTGTGCTTGTTTCATTTAAATTAAGATGGTTAAAAGCAGCATTTTTCTTCTGCATAGTAAAGTTTCAAAGCTGTATTAAGTCAGTGTAAAAATAACTGTTTTCAGTTTTGAAAAAAAGTAACATTTTGTTCAGAGTTATGAACAACTTCCATTCCTGAATCAGAGGGGTAGCCGTGTTAGTCTGGATCTGTAAAAAGCAACAGAGGGTCCTGTGTGACCTTTAAGACTAACAGATGTATTGGAGCATAAGCTTTCGTGGGTGAATGCCCACTTCATCAGACCCACGAAAGCTTATGCTGCAATACATCTGTTAGTCTTAAAGGTGCCACAGGACCCTCTGTTGCTTTTTCCATTCCTGAGGTGTTCGTAACGATCTTCTGCTGTACTTTGTACTTAATCAACATTGAATTTCATCTGCCATTTTATTGACAGTTTTGAGAGATTCCTTTGTAACTTTGTCAGTGTTGGAATTAACTTCCTTGAGTAATTTTATATCAGTGACACACCCCTAGGGTGCAGTCTGGAGCTGTGGGACTGTGTGCCCCCTTAACTCTTCCCTCTGGGCTGTGTCTCTCAATGCTGTGCTAGTGACAAGGAGCAAACCCCTCCAAGTGCTGCGATCACTCAGCCAACAACGTCCAGGGACATACCCAGCTAAGTTGCATGAATGCTCTCGAAGCCATTCATGAAATATATAGGGGGAGACACCAGCAAATCCCACCCCCCACAGCCTTGCACCCCAGAAATGTACCGTCTTACACTGCTCAAGACCCTCTCTTGAACAGTGCAAGCTCATTATTTAGTTCGACACTTTGTCAAAGGATAGTGGATATGCACCATCCTTTGTAGTCTGAGCAGATTCCCCAAGAACTTCAGATAAACTCACTGGTAAGGATAAAAGGATAAAATAAACTTAACTACAGAAAGATAAATCGACAGTCCTACTTAAAATCTAATTGCAGTTAACTCAGGCGATTAACTCAAAAATTAATCGCGATTAAAAAAATTAATTGTGATTGTAGTTTTAATTGCACTGTTAAACAATAGAATATCAATTGAAATTTATTACATATTTTTGGATGTTTTTCTACATTTTCAAATTTCAAACCTCAATCTGCTTCCTAAAAAAGCACTGATTTCTTTTGTGGGGTAGTAGAGCACAAAGCAGGAGGTATGACAGTCTTCTTGGGAGAAGGCTGGAGTTGGAGTGGTGATCATAAAGTGGAATGCAGGCATCATATAAAAATAATCAGAGAGGAATCAGTCTTAAGGTAAACATTTGTGTGTTTTGCTGTGTGGAAGATACTCTACATTAAACTGTCTTTGCTCCCACAGATTGATATAGAAATTAATGGAGACACAGTTGATCTTCATATGAAGCTGGGTGACAATGGAGAGGCTTTCTTCGTACAGGAAACTGAAGAAGAATACGTAAGTGTTTTGTGGTGTTTGAAGAGTACATTGCTGAGTACATTGTTTAGTTAATTATATCCTGTTACTAGTGCTAAGTTTCAGAGTAACAGCCGTATTAGTCTGTATCCGCAAAAAGAAGAACAGGAGTACTTGTGGCACCTTAGAGACTAACAAATTTATTAGAGCATAAGCTTTCCGAAGAAGTGGGCTGTAGTCCACGAAAGCTTATGCTCTAATAAATTTGTTAGTCTCTAAGGTGCCACAAGTACTCCTGTTCTTCTTGTTACTAGTGCTGTGTCTCATATTCTCAATATTAAAATACAGCATTTTTAATGACTGATCTTTTTATTGCTGATTCATAACTTGCATTATTTGCTTGCAATAGTTCAATAAAATACTGTATCTAACACATTTACTGGTGGCAGGAAAGTAACAGATCCTCCTGAGCACACCTTGTTTTTCAGAGCTGTAATAGGAAGACTTGCTGCACTTTTCACCCTGTTTGCTTAGAACAGTAATCAATTATGTCGTTAATTTTAGGGTGATGTTGACTGTACAGATCGTGCAGTGACTGTTAACTACTCTTTGCAAGTAGTTCAAGTCACTTGTGTTACTGACCTCAGTATCAGTGTGGTTTGTTTACATTGGCAGGGTGCAGTTTCTTATCTTTGAATTTTCATTAGTTAACTTGTTTTCCAAAACTAGGAAGTCATTGTAGTGGGTTGGCTTTCTGATACAGTTGTCCTCTGAATATCCCCCAAGGCCTCTTGAGATTGTAGGCTTTTCAGCTCTTGATGCTTACACATCTGTTGCCTTAAAAAGTATAGCCTTGGGGAGTGGAGGAAGCCCGGAGTAACTAGTACAGAATAGTTATTGCTTAGAAAGCAAATTAAACTAATCAACAAAAAAAGGCACTCTGAGGGCTTGTCTACACTATGCAGCTTTTAGTGGCAAGGTTGTGTCGACACAGCCTTGTCGCTAAAAGTCAGCGCGTGTGAATGCTTTCTGTTGGTATTTTGTCGGCACTTTTGCCGACAATACTTCCAGCCCTGTGAGCGGCAGTAGCTTTGTTGGCAGGAGAGCGCTCCTGCCGACAAAGCCGCGTTCACACTGCCACTTGTGTTGGCAAAACTTTTGTCTTTTGCAGGGGAGGCTTTTTAAAATACCCGTGAAAGACAAAAGTTTTGTCGACAGCGTCACAGTGTAGACAGTCCCTTAGTGCAGAACAAGATGTTCCACACAGAGAAGTTAGTATGGAATAGCTATCGCACTTTAAATTTACACCCTACTTACTTCACACTAACTTCCCTGAATAGACAAGCCCTTACTTTCTTCAGTATTTCATATTCATAGCAAACCGCATTATATGCGCATATGTCAAAGCTTGTCTCAGTTGATAGATATTTTGTGATTCATAAAGCCTCTTCCACATCCTGATCATGGACTTGGGGGGGGGGGGGGGGTCATAGGCATTGGTGTTTTTGGAGGGAATAGGAGACATATCAAAAGTAAACACTTTTTGGACAATGAAATACAAACAGATTATAAATGAATGTGCAAAGTCATGAAAACTTGCAAATCTTAAAAATGAACTAGCTGTTGGGGGTGGGGGTGGGAAGAGTGGCAGTTCATTTTTTTTTTTTTATGAAATAAAAAACTCACTATGGAAGCAAAGTGGTCGTGAATCATTCACAATGAAAGGGGAAAAATCAGCATCAACATTATTAGTACTGAAAATAATAACTTGTGAAGAAGAACCATAATGTCTAGGAAGAGAATGGAGACTCAGATTCTAACAGCAAAAAATCTAAGTACATCAGCAGTAGGAAGCCTGCCAAACAATCAGTCGGGCCACTCAATGATTGAGGTACTACAGGAGCACTCAAGAACTGTGGAGAAGTTAAATGAATTATTTGCATCAGTCTTCACTGCAGAGGATGTGAGGGAGATTCCCATACCTGAGCCATTTTTTTTAGATGACAAATCTGAGGAACTGTCCCAGATTGAAGTGTCAGTAGAGGAGGATTTTGAACAAATTGATAAATTAAACAGTAATAAGTCACCAGCAA